>NC_084924.1:22921818-23546818 GCF_958298935.1 Phragmites australis | reverse complement strand
TAGATGTGCTCTAGGTTTGTCTAGTGTGTCTACTCTACCGTTCAAAGGAGATTGCAACCTGTCTAGGAAGGTAAATTGCAAGAATGTAAATGTGGAAATGTAAATAAAGTAGAGAGAGAAAACTCTGCATAAGGGATTTTTATCCCGTGGTATCAATGGTATAAATATCACCCCTATTCTACATAGGAGCTCCACCAAGGATATGCTCCCGGATGGCACCCGGTCATGAATCTTAAGCCACCAAGGGCTCAAGCCAGATAAGCCACCAAGCCACCAAGGCAAGGCCTCACCACAAGCCTCTCTTACAGTCACTTGCCAACATGATGGCTTCGGAGCTTGAGCCATCAAGGCAAGGGTCTCCATGTCCCTGTACATGTCTTGATACTACTCCACACAAAATCGGAGTGTCAACAAGCTTGAGCAACTCTGACTCAAGTTGTCGGTGAGTCACCAAGACTCCAAGGCGTAGGTGTACCACTTGGTACAAGCTAGGATCACTCCTTTTGGCCTATAAGTACTAATCACTCACTAATCTTGTGCTTAATGGCTTTGGATGATCACTTTAAGCACTTTGGTGGCTTGGATGTCTTCTCAAGTGTCTTTGTGTTTCTCTAGACTCCAGCCCCATCAAATGGCCAAGTGGCTGGGTATTTATAGCCTCAAACCCACCAATTAGTCGTTGCCCCAACGGCTCAACTTTACTGTAATCACCGGATGTTCTAGTGTTAATAATAGTACAATCACCAAAACATCCAGTGAGTATATCCTCGGAACTAGTCGTTGGACTTCCACTCAAAGCCTCTGTGAACACCGAACACTGCGGTATATACTTCATCTCCATCACCGGACTATCCAGTGAGTTATCCTGAGCCAGACCGCGTCATTTCTTCTCTGTGCAAAATATTCCGGTGTAAGCCTCCAGTGCGCTTCCTCTTGACATCGGACCATCCGGTCCGTTGTTCTCCGATCTTCAACACTTGCAACCCCATCTGCAAGAATTGCTCCTGTGTATATCTTCTGTTTATCACCAGGCCTTCTAGTGAGTTCAAATTCTTCCGTCTGATACAAAATACTCTGGTGTGCACCTTCTTTATTAACACCGGACTATCTGGTGGCTTCTTTAGTTTTGCTCTTCTCTGCAGATAAAGCTATGGTGCAACAGCTTACTGAGCACCAGACTATCCGGTGAAGTCTTCAGCCTTCTTTCCCCCTTTCGTAGAGATGCTCTAGTGAGTTCAACTTCTTCTGCACCGGACTATCCAGTGGGTTATCTTCCTAAGACTTGTTTAGTTTAGTCCATCTTTGTCCCGACTGCGGTGACCTCTTCATGTATTGCATCAATGAGACCTACTTAAGCATATACTTGACAAACATATTAGTCCCAATGACCACAAGCATGGCCTAATAGGGTCATTTTCACTACAATCTCTCCCTTTGTGGTGATTGATGATAACACAACCAAAGCAAATGGCAAATAATAAATGATACTAATTGTAGAGAGCACAAAGTCTTACCAAATTGTTTGGATGCATGCTCTTACCACTTAGTCCCCCTTTTGTTGTGGCTCCCCCTTTCTCCATAGCCACTATCTCCCTTGATTGACCCATGAATGAGCTTCTTCATTGCATGCTTTTGATAGAGTCCCCCTTCGTCAACCTTGGCATCTTGCTTGTTCTCCACTAGGCATGCCTCTTGCTTTGGTCATCAAACTTCTCCCTCTTTGTCAACAGTCTTAAAAAGAGCTACAAACACATGTTGAACTCAAAGAAGAGTGGTAGAGCACATGGGAGAGAGCTTTATAAATCATGATCCAGTAAAATGATACCAATTGAAAAGATATACCAACTGTAAAGGTAGGAGACATTGATATCAATTGAAAAAGGCAAACAAGGATCATAATTCATGAAACTCACATGACTATCTTGTGGGTTATCTTCGAATCCATGCGTTACCACCGAGCCAGCGAGGGGGGTGGCTGAGGAGGCCGAAGGAGCAAAAAATGTTGAAGAAGCTAGAGCTGAATCGCCTCTACCTCTTCATCTTTGAGTTCTTCCTCTAAGGACAGTTCGTTCGAAGGCCACAAAGCCATAGAGACTGAAGAGGAGAATACCTCGCCGCCCATGCCTCACCATGGCGGAAAAGGGCTTATGATTCATAGCGGCTTACTTGACACGAAGGCTATTGACGTCAAATCCTTCAAGATTTCTTTGTTGGTGCCAAGCTCGGGGGAGGTCAATGACACAAATAGGATGTTTGGCAGCTTCGTTCTCCCCAAGCATGAGATTTCTCTGGCACGAAAGCCCGCTGTTGAGCTCATCAACGCCTCCAGTGTGGCAATTGCAAAGGTATTTTGTATTGTCCTTCAGCTTTTCTTCGCTTGCACGTTCTCATACCTACATGCTATCGCAGGCTATGCTTATTTTGTGCGCTCAGTGCAAGCAAGCGGAGCATTCTGAGGCCCGCGCAAAAAATGTGGAGGCGCAAAGGGCCCTGTTTCAAGCCCGAGCGGAGAAGGCCAAGCCCCAAAAAAGGGAGTTCGTGCAATGAGTGAAGGAGGCTGATCTGCGCTCGCAGCAGCTTAAAAAAGAAGTGAGCTCCCTTCGCTCGAGCAAATAGAGTGCAGAAGAAGAAGTCACCTACCTTCGCCAGAATCTAATAGTGTCTGAAGCTCAAGTCTCGGAGCTGCAAGCCCTCTACAACGCTGAAAAAGCTAAAGCACAGTGACTACATGAAGAACTAGATGAGGCGAAGTTGCTATCCGATGGTGCCCTCGTTGTGCTAGAAGAACTAGAGCTCAAGGTCATTGCAGTCTGTGAAGCAATTAGTAATACTTTCGATGGAATCGGCGCTTCAGCCACGCCTCCAACGCTTAACCTTGTCGGGCTGGGTGGCCATTTTGGATGGTCTATGAAACTAGCAGCAGCCTTTTGCCTGCGGTCCAGCTGTACAGTGACTTCTGTGCTATGGTCTCAGCTAGGAGTTTAGTCCAGTCAAATGAGAAGACTGGCAGTGACCATCATACTGCGCTTCAAAAACCAACCTTCTACTATCCTTTGGACATGTCAACTTTGGTTGTGTCGAGGGCATCGAAGGCCACTACGCGATCGTTCACCACCAACTACTGGTGTAAACATGGCTGTGAGCTCGCCCTCCAGGAGGCGGAAATCAACCGCCAACGAGTATGTCTTTTTAGTTGTGCTTTCAAGATTTTTGCCACTTGCATATTTAAGGACCCTTTTTTCTACGGGAAAAAGAGAAGGATGACCCTTCCGCCAGAGCGACGACTAAGGCGGCCAAAGAAAATGAGAAGGTGTGAAGAGTGCGTGAAGCATTGTTTTGGGTTTTGAATGTTTGGTTACCAACTAAAATATATTGTAATGTATACGCTTTTATTTATTGTTAAATGTTTTGACTATCTTTGCTCCCTGCGCTGGTCCTACCTTCAAACACTACACAGGTAGCCGAAGATGTTGTTCCCATCACTGTGATGCGGGACAATTTTTTATGTCTTGGTCTTGCTGGGATTCCTTCCATCGTTGCCACCCAGCTATTGATTTTGGGAGGTACTGGAGACCGAAGTGTAGGTCCTATGATGTAATGAATTCCAACTCCAAAGTGTTCTGGAAGTCTTTTAGCCCTTCAGTTTTAGAGACGCGTAAGGCTGAGTGTGAGGCCTGCAGGATTGTGCGCGGAGACTTAGAACCTCCGCATATGTTCGTCGACCCGAAGCCTGAGCCAGAAGACGATAATCATGGATTCCCGCCCTGTCAATATCAGTTTTGCTACTACCAAGGGCCTTATTCTTCACAAATAGTGCGACAAGTCGAAGGCAGGAGTGCTTCTCCTACATCTTCATCTACTACTTCTTCATCTAATTATATTGGATCCCCATTGGATCCAACGCTGCCTTTTTATGCCAGTCAAGGCATAGCCTTTCAATTTGGCTTCAGCCAATGGTATAAAGATTTTGTAGATCCTGACATTTATGAATTTGCTGAATAAAGTCATTAACATTGAAAAGATTATTATCTTCGGGCATTATATATTGAGCTTATCGACTCGATCTTCCATTGATTTGGACCTTTGGCCGTATCGTGTGCGAATCGTGATCTGGAAAATGTTGTCTCCAAAGACTTTGAAGCCGTAGGGACCTTCGACAAAACCACGCATGAAGTGTCATTTGGAAAACACCGTCCCCCCCCCCCCCACGACTTTGAAGCCGTAGGGACCTTCGGCAACACCAAGCGCAAAGCGTCATTTGTTGATGACTACTTTTGATGTTGCCTCAACAAATTTACCTTTCATTTAATCGCTTACTCACGCTCGAAGGCCTAGTATCTACGGCCGATTCCTCAAGGGCAATGTATCTCCCTTCTTGGTTTCGCTTCGTAATTGCTATTAATTATAAATGTGATTGCACATTTTGTGGCGATGGTTGTCCAGGCTTTGCCTTTTATTTTGCTAAATTTTCATTTTGTTTTGTGGACATTGCCCATGTTTTAGGATTAACGTTAGGCTTCTTTGTTCGCTACCTTATTTTTTGTTTCCGAAGGTATCTTGTGCCTTCGGTGTGGGGGCAGGCACTCTTAGCCCCCGACTTTGAGTTGAGAGGTGTGCCACCTTCTTTTAAGGCCGAGCAGTACTTTGGCTTTTCTTCTAAAGGTATGTTTTGCCTTCGGTGTGGGGGTAGGCACTCTTAGCCCCTGACTTTTAGTCGATAGATCACTGCCTTCTTAGAGGTCGAGTAGCACAGAGGGCATAGAGGGATGCATGGAGGGCCTCCTTTCCTGGTGGCCACCGCCATCAGCCATTTGACCTGTAGATTGATGACCTCGTCGAGAAGATCTAAAATAATAATAGTAAAACACCACTTGATCAAACCTCTCGAGGAAAGGAGACAGTTGTAACATTACTTGCAGAACTCTCACGGGTATCAACGTCGCTCCCGGTGTACAGGTAGGCCGAGTACGCCCTTCGCCGTAAGGGGCAGAGCCAGTGCTTGATGAAGTCATGCACAACATCTGACCCCGATAGACCGGCTTTCGCTAGCCCCCTGACCAGGTTGGCGAGGGATAGTAGCTCGACGGTCAGCGTGGGAGAGCTCGCCCAACTCTCTACAAGTCATGCCAGTGCTTTAGGAATGCGAAGGTTGTCAAGGGAGTTGTCGGTCATGAGGTAGAACCACTTCTCCCTCCATCCTGATCACGACGATTTTAGGTTCGTCTCCAAGTAGGAGCTGGCGACACCGTCTTGGAGATGGGAACCGCACCTCCCGGTGGACGGCCTTGGCTGCAGCTGAGCCACATAGAAAAATCTCAAGAGATCGAGACATTGCTCGACCCCTATGAAGTTCTCGCACATGTGAGCAAAGATGCTTAGCATGATGATGGAGTTGGGGTTCAGATGAAGATGGCAGATGTCATAGAAGGAGATGACGGTGTAGAAGAACTCGGAGAAAGAGGACATGAGACAGGCCAAGAAAAATGAAGCAAATATTACGATCTCCCCCTAGCGGGGAGTAGGAACATCTCCCCCAGGGCGGTACCCGGAGGACAAACGATGCAGAAGCACACGGTTCTCGTACATCTGCTTCAGCTTCATGGCGCTGCACTTGGACTTGGGGAAGTCGGCCTCCTTTCCGGTGCGCGGTGCCATGAGGATGCAATGGTGGTTGTTTGAAAGGCTCTGGTGGGGGCTAGAGGTGAGGGTCTCTAGCGCAAGAGCTCAGGTGGCGAAGAGATTTCTGGGGCCTTCCGTCCTCCCGTTTATAGGATCAGCTCGGTTCCACCGCCCTGGCTCCCGAGGATCTGTCTGGGGAACCAAAATCCCCTTGAAATCCAGCATCCATTAAGGTTTCTCTCTCCCACTATCCTTTTTCTATGGACGATTAACCTCCCATTGGGATGCGGTTTTCTGGGGTGACCACGAAAATGGACCGTATCGCTGATCATCCCCAGGTGAACTCATATTCACCTAGGGCCCAAGTGGTTCAACTAAGTCTAGTCACAGCCATTTGACAGACTGTTCCGTCCACTGCATCTGCGAAGGAGCTTGGGAGCTACTATCGGTGTAAAGAATAGTGGGGTTCCCTCGCGGGCGGACCCACGCTGGTACGATATCAGCAGGTGCCACATACCATGTTTTGTCCAGAACCGTGGTCCTCCCGCACGACCAGTCAACAACCGTGCGACCAGCCAGCGACCATGCAACCAGGCTCTCCGACCGAGCTCCGCGACCAATACCCAATCGTAGGAGCAAACCCCGCGACTAGTCTCCTCTTGTCATGGGGCAGGTATGTGTCTAAGCAATCTAATCACAATAAATGATTTTTCACTTGAGTATTTGCCTTCCCTAGGTCCCCTTTCTGGTCGTCCACGACATGGTCGGTGCAGAGCGGCCATGACTCGTCTCGTAGCATTAAACGCTACGGGACGGCCTGATAGGCGTGGCAAGAGTTCTTTTGTAGGTGCGCAGGCAGCGCGTGGGGATGGGATAGGGCAGTTCGGGCCACCGGGATGATGCAAGCGGTGGAGCAATGGGACAGGCTCTATAGCACTGTAGAGCAAATGGGATACGTCTGCTCTTAGTAATGATGGACCTAGGTGGAAAGCTCTAGCTAGGCCTGGGTCTATGTCTTGACTCACGTGTAAGTCCTCACTCCCTCTGATATATAAAGGGAGGAGTACTAGGCTTGAAGGGCAGGATTTTTTTGATAAAATAAGTAGAAGGCTGGACAAGAACATCATCTGTACCTCACTTAGACCACAAGAAAAGAATACACAGGATGTAGGGCTATTACCCTGAGGGGGGCCTGAACTTGGATAAACCCCAATGTGCTTGAGTTACACAGACACAGCCAGATTCAACAGACGCATTCCGAATAAAGATCACGCACCCACTGTCCAACATACCCTGGAATCACTGTCAAGAATCTACCCTCGACAGAGGTCAAGCAGCACTTCGGCTTTTTCTCCAGAAGGTATGTTTTTCCTTCGGTGCGGGGGCAAGCACTCTTAGCCCCCAACTTTTAGTCAAGAGGTGCACCGCCTTCTTTGAGGTCAAGCAGCAGTTCGGCTCTTTCTCCTGAATGTATGTTTTTCCTACGGTGCAAGGGCAAGCTATCACACCCAGTTTTAATGGACAAAACCATATGCGACTTATGTGTGCCCAGGATGTTCAACACACATAAGGTCGTCACAGGTGAAGTAACAAAAGAAATGCTTTTATAGAATATATATTAAACTCTTACAGCAATTGACATATATTGTCTTCTATAAGGATATATGCAGCAGAACAGAAGCACTGGTGCCTAACAATACCGCAGGCAACCGACTGGGAGACACATGCCTAGAATGTCACAATCTCATCTTGATAGTCTTCAACATCTTCACTCACTGAGTAGCAGCACATATGTCGCATGACATAGGGAAAATAGCAAGTGTAAGCACATGATGCGCTCAGCAAGTGTTGGAAAGATAATGATATGCAGGCTTATATTAGGAATAAGTTAACACATGGTATATTTGCGTAAATGCAAGTAATGAAAACATATTTGGACTCAGAAAGCATTAAACAATTATTAAGTGAATATAACCCGTACAGTCCAACACCCAGCATACAAGGCTCCCCACCTTGCACACCATAACCGTCTAGTACTCCCTGTACTACAACCAAAACCACAACCAAACCCATAACCACAACCCACTAATCATGTGAGGATCCAAGTCTCTCATAACCATGAGCACGGCTATTATAACAGTTTTTACACTCTGCAGAGGTTGTCCAACTTTTCCCATGAGTCAGCAAATTCCATGTTGCCGTGTTTGCAAGACACTTAACACACGCTAGTGGTGTGTCGCCAAAAAATCACAAACCAGAGACTAATCCAGTATGTGTCTGCCCACTAGATTTCACCGCCAGGATTTACGCGAGTTCAACTCCTACCCAGAAGCCTCCTTTTGTGCTAATACAACACACGCTGGATAGACTCTAACTAGTATGTCATGCTTTACCCATATCAGCCTCATGGTTGGTATGTTACTTCTTGGGTTGTCGCTCCATGAACATGTCCTTACTTTGGTTACTTGAGCAAACACTAAACCAACATCATAACTATGACCACTATCAAAACCACTTTGCTCAAGGCATAAGGTTCCATGTTGCTAGACCATTAGCAAATTAACCACCATTGTTGCATATGTTCATTAGTCAATATTATGACACTTCCCAGTATCCCAAAAGCATGGCTAAGCAATCTACTCAACAAAAATACCTAACCATAAACCATCTAGGTTCCAAGGGATGATAAGGGAAAATCTAGGGAAAATCGTAACATGGGTGACTACCCATCATATTGACAAACACTGCATGCAATTTTGTAAAACAAAACAATTTAAAACAATAGGTTCAAGATGATCAAGGACACTTGCCTTTTACCCAATACTGCTTAGTGTTGTCGAAATCTTGGTCTTAAAGTCCCCCGAACTGCTCCAGAACGTTATTGACTAATCGCGAGAATTACCGACATACAACACAAAGGAAAACACTAAGAACAACATACCAAACATCATCAAAACACTTTAGAAATACTATGGTTGGATAGGGATGATTTTAGAAACATTTATACGCAAGAATCGCCTAAATCAGAGTTAAGATGAAAAGAGAACAGCTTTCGAGAGATAGATTAGACTAAAAAGGAAATGCTGATTTTCCAAAACTATCTTTCTATGGGAAAATATTTATTGCACAATCACTGTGTCAGGCTTGGCAACATTATTGCACAAGATTCAAGAAGTGTAGGGCAGACTAGACTTCGCTGACTAGGCTAAGGAGAATGATGTGGCGTAGACTTGGCATGCTATGCAAGTACCATCTTGGATTAAAGAATGGATATGCGGAGATCTAGTCTCGATCACCTATGATAGATCAAAAAGGCTGAAGGTTGCGCTTCTAGGTTAAGGATACTACTGATGACTCTATATAGTGGTGGTGGTTCGGGTTTCGTCGGAGATGGCGTCGGGCACGTGGCCACATACATCGATGTTGGGCTTTAGTGGTGTTTCAGTGAAATGAGGGAAGCATAATGTAAAATGCAGAAAGACTAACTCAGCGGTATAGTTGGTTTTGTAAGGGGTCATCCAAGGTAGCGGCAAAACAGCGATGACTGCTTCTAGGTTTGGTGGTGACCGCGAACAGATGCAGGAACAAAGACACTCGCGTTCTAGGAGATTGGCTATGAAATTTGAGAATCAGTTTGAACAGAGATGTTCATATATCTCGGGAACACAATGCTACAGCATAGTTTTGGGTAGATCATCCAATGAGAGGAAGAACGATCAACGGAGATGAGATGGGTGATAGCTGCGACGTGTTGTGGTTGGCAATGGCGTCCTGGTCGTGTCGTTGCACAAACGGGGATGGGATCCTAGGGTCACGTAGAAGACTTGATGGGACACGCTGTAACGTGGTTGGTGCATCCATACGGCTTTTGGATTGATGGGGAACGCGAATGCAAATCCGGTGCGCGCGTAGAACGCGTCCAGAAACCGGACAGCGAGTATGTCGACCTTGATTACAGTGGTATGGCTGCTCTACTAGCCGACCTGGTTGGTGGGGGCATGGGGAACATCATTGGACATGCACTGCTAAAAGGGCTTGGCGATTTGACCTCTGATCGGTCGAGAACATCGATGCCAATCGGCTACAGCGTAGCTGTCCGTGATGGTGACGACCGTGGCGACGTAGATCGGGCTGTGGATGAGGCTAGAGCTTGGCTAGGGACTTAGTATGATGATAAAAAGTATTAAGCGAGGAGAAGAAGGGGGTCCTCACCTTGCTTTGATGGTCGACGAAGGAGGATTCACGGAGAAGATGATGAATTGTGCATCACGGGCGGCGGTGATGGTGGCTCCAGCGAACGGCGGCGCACAGACAAGGCAGCAGCAACTTCTAGGGTTTTGTGGAGTGGAATAGAGGTAGGAGAGCGTGTACAACTCATACTTATAGGACTAGGGGCGACTGGTTGAGTCGGTTACAGTTTCCTTTTTTGCAGCTCTCTATTTCGAGGATGATATGTCCATCATCCGGAATCCAAATTGGACATTTCTTGACTCTAAATTATATTAAATGAAAAGATCTAAAACTTTAGTATTCATTGAAACTTCTAAAAATACCATCTTGATTTTCAAAAATGTACCACAAGATAAAGTGTTTGAACTCAGACTTATCTGCGTAGCACTAATTTCGGGGGCCATAACTCCTAGCTCCGCTATCCAAAAGGGGACTTCCATAGGTTCTAATCGAAGATCTTAACGAGACTTACAACTTTGGTAGTTTCAAGATTTGCATTTGAGACCGTTTTGAACTCCGAAACTTCATAGGAAGATGAGACTGTCTAGGACTCACGAAAATTTATAGATTTTGTGGTCCTTTGTTGGGCCATCAAGATGACTTGGCTAAGGGTTTGGACTTGAGAAAGGTTGATCCCAAATACACTTTAGGTATATCTTGGGTTTAGAAAAGAAATGTTTTGAGAAATTTGAATAGGTTTAAATTTGAATTGAGCTTGGAGTGAATTTAAGAGAAACGAAAAATGAGGTTGAACAAGAATAGGAGTAGATAAGGAATTTGAATTTGGATTTGGGTAAAATTTTGAGAAAGAGGAGAGATTGACTTTAAACAACGATTTAGATAATATTTGAATTGAACTGGAGAAGGATCAAGTATTATCAAGGATTGAATAGATGATGTATTCAAGGATTTTGAATTCCAACCATTAAGATCATTATCTTATTCACTTCTGAGTTTTGTAAAACCTTTTCAAAATCTTTTTCGCTCAAAACACCAAAGGGAAAGAAAAAGAAAAAAACTCTAATGCATTTACCTATTTCCTAACAAAACTCAGCATGCAATGCACACAAAATAATAACCTATATTGATTGATTGATTAAGAAAATATGTTTTAAACCTATACTATTGTTGAAGGTATTTAATAATCTTGGAAAATTTTAAAAAGTTATAAATTCTAAAAATCAGGGTGTTACACAGGCACTCTTAGCCCCCAACTTTTAGTTAAGAGGTGCGCTGCCTTCTTTGACGTCAAGCAGAACTTCGGCTTTTTCTCCTGAAGGTATGTTTTACTTTCGGTGTGGGGGTAGGCACTCTTAGCCCCTGACTTTTGGTTGAGAGTTGCGCCACCTTCTTTAAGGTCGAGCAGCACTTTGGCTTTTGCTCCCGAATGTATATTTTACCATCGGTGCGGGGGGTAGGCACTCTTAGGTCCTGACTTTTAGTCGAGAGGTGCGCAATCTTTGAGGTTAAGCAACACTTCAACTTTTTTTCTCGAATGTATGTTTTGCCTTCGGTGTGAGGGCATGCACTCTTAGCCTCTAACTTTTAGTTGAGAGGTGCGCCGCCTTCTTTCAGGTCAAGCAGCACTTCGGCTTTTGCTCCCAAAGGTATGTTTTGCCTTCGGTGTGGGGGAAGGCACTCTTAGCCCCCGACTTTTAGCTGAGAGGTGTGCCATCTTTGATGTTAAGCAGCAGTTTGACTTTTTTTTGAGCATTACATAGATATTCATGTGTGTAACTGAATCATAATTACTTTTCCATAAGGGCAAAGATGCTGCAGAAAGATAGATGCTTTAAAATATGGACAACTTCGAAGCGACTAATAAGCTTTGAAATTTTGCTACGGGTTTACGCCCGTCTAAAGTTGAAAGGTAAGATGTCTTTCTTTGACATTCCATACGTTGACTTTTATGGCGAGTTCTCGGCCCGCCTCTTGTCGATTGGTGTGCTTCCTTTTTCGGAAGGCCTGCAACAGTTCGACGATGAATTATGCTTAAATTCAACAAAAGTACACGCTTTCTTGGGGGTAATTCCATATATATTAGAGGGTTTACAAAGGTCACTGACTCATTAAAAACCTCACGCCCTGACGAAGGGTTCCCCTGTGAGGAAAAGAGTACAGCACCCGTACATTGTTTTGATTAAATTGCAAAAAGAAATTTACATAAATGTTGCATTGATTCGTGTACTTCGCCCACCAATACAAAGACATCTTCTATGGTTACTACACATAAAACTTGCGTAAGTTGTCAGCATTCCAAGTGTGCGGAAGCTCTTCCCCTTCGACAGTAGCCAGGTGATAAGGCCCGCAGAGCCTTAATGACCTCTTCACCAAGAAAGGTCCATCCCACCTACTTTGCAATTTTCCACGGTCGAAGTAGTGAGCCTCCACAGTACCAAGTCTACAGGAGCGAACTCCTTTGGGGACATTTTCTTATCTGTCCATCTCCTAGTTTCCTCCTGATATTTGGTCAGGTTTTCAATGGCCTGCATTCTCACCTCCTCTACTGTATCTTTTGATACTGATTCTTTATTTTGGGTTGATTCAGCCATGACTCGAAATGATTTATTTTTACATTCCTACGGAGTCATTGCCTCTTCACCGAATAGCAAACGAAATGGCATGAACCCTATCGGTCTTATTACAGTTGTTCATACAGGCCACAAGACCTTCGACAGCTCTTCCACCCACTTTCCTTTTGGTAGACTTTGCAAACGTCTTGCGACACCAATTAAGATGATGTCATTTTCCCTCTCCATAGCTCCATTTGAATGTGAGTGATACACTGATGCGCAATGGACTTTAATTCCCAGGCCTTCGTAGAATTTTCTGAACCCTTCGTTGTCAAATTGTGTACCGTTATCAACAGTCACCTCGCGAGGGACGCCGAAGCGGCAGATGATATTTTACCACAAGAATTTTTGGACATTTTTTGATGTTATGTTCACCAGCTGCATCGCCTCCACCCATTTCAAGAGGTACTCGACTACAACAATGGCATAACGCAAGTTTCCTAGGGCGACTGGTAACTGTCTGATAATGTCAATTCCCCACCGCATTAATGGCCATACTGGTGGTATGAGTTGCATCTTTGTCGAAGGCCTGTTTGAACCCTTGGCCAAGTATTGGCACTTCACGCCGCTTCGGACTATGTACTAAACATCAAAGACAGCCTTCGGCCAAAAGAATCTTTGCCTGAATACTTTCCCGACGAGTGCTCAAGGCTGATATGCGAGCCACACAGTCCTCCGTGTATTACTCTAAGAAAGTTTTACCCCTCTGCTTGGGATATGCATCAAAGCATTGGTGCACAAACTCCCATCTTGTACAATTCAGCTCCTATAATTTTGTAGTTTCTGGTTCTTTGCACCATGCCCTTTGCCTCAACATTATCTTTGGGCTTGTAGTAACCGCGAAGGTATGCCATTATAGGAGAGCACCAATCTTCGCGCTCAATTATAGTTACCGAGCGTGCTGCCTACAAAGGGGCCTCGATGGCTGGCTCCTTCAACCTCTGATAAAACACATCTGTCGGTATTGGCAGATTTTGCGTCGCGGTATTACAAAGCCTGAGGAGAACTGCTTCATACTCTGCAACATTGTTGGTTGATCAAAACTCGAGCCTAGTGGCGTATCGCAACTTCACTCCCGAAGGCGAAGATACTACTGCCGCCACGCCAGCACCCAAAGCCCCCCAAGCTCCGTCACAATACACGATCCAAACTGGGTCTAACGGTACTTCTTCTGGAGCTTCAGCCTGTGGCGTCCAGTTCATCACGAACGCCGCTAATGCCTGAGACTTTATCACTGTTCCTGCGATGAAAGCTAACATGAATGGTGCAATCTCTATAGCCCATTTTGCAATCCTCCCTATAGCTTCATGATTTTCA
The DNA here is from genome assembly GCF_958298935.1 of Phragmites australis. Lineage (NCBI taxonomy): Eukaryota > Viridiplantae > Streptophyta > Magnoliopsida > Poales > Poaceae > Phragmites > Phragmites australis. The sequence continues at coordinate 23,533,079 of NC_084924.1, read as the reverse complement.
AACATGTCATGAAGGGGTAAGGAGGTGCGCACTGTTATCTTGTGAGCTGTAAAATAATGGCGAAGCTTTCACGATGCCATTACTAGCGCATAGGCCATCTTCTCCATTTCAGAGTAGAACCTCTTCAGCCCTGCCAAAGCCTTTGATACATAGTATAACAAAAATTGCTGCAATTTGTCATTTTCTTGCCTTTCTTGCACAAGCACAGCACTTACTGTCGAAGGGGATGCTGCTATATACAGCAACAACTCAGCCTCGGGATTGGGGCTAGAAAGGGCCGTGAGCTTCGTCAGATATTTCTTCAACTCGTCAAAGGCTTCCTGTTGCTTCGCACCCCATTTGAAAGGATCGAAGCCTTTTATTATTTTGAAGAAAGGTAGGCTTCGCTCAGCTAATTTTGCAATGAACCGGTTGAGAGCTGCCAATCTCCCTACCAGGCGTTGTTCTTGTTTCCTGCTCTAGGGAGGTCTCATGTTCATTATTGCTTGAATCTTTTGAGGATCTACCTCAATGCCCCTTCTCGAGACCAAGAAGCCCAGCAACCTTCCAGATCGCACATCAAACGCACATTTTTCTGGGTTTAGCTTTAGACTTGCACTTCACAGGTTTTTGAAAGTTTCTCGAAGGTCATCGAGGTGTTTGTCCTCTCTAATTCTTTTGACCACTATGTTGTTGATGTATGCCGAGACATTTCGCCTAGCTGTGACTTCAGCATTGTCTGTGCTAACCTGGTGAAGGTGGCACCAGCATTTCGAAGGCCGAAGGCCATCCTTACGAAACAATATATACCAAAGGAGGTTCTAAAACTTGTTTTTTCCTCATCCTCCTTTGCCATCCAAACTAGGTGGTACCCAAAATATGCATCCAGAAAACTCAACATCTCATAGCCAGTAGCAGAGTCCACCAGCTGATCAATTTGTGGCAGCAGAAAGTCATCCTTCAGACAAGCTCTGTTTAGGTCTGTGAAATCTACACACATCCTCCACTTGCCATTACTTTTCTTGACTAGCACCAGGTTGTCCAGCCACTCAGAATGCAATACTTCGCGCACCACTCTGGCGTCAAGCAACTTCTGCACCTCAGCCTTCATTGCCTCTTCCCTCTCTTTTGAAGCCTTCCGAAGCTTTTGCCTTTAGGTCTACATTTATAGTATGTTGAATGATTTCTCTGCTGACTCCTTGCAAATCCTTCGGAGACCAGGAGAAGATTTCTTCGTTGTTGCGAAGGAACAATATCAACCTTCGCTCAGCTTCTTCTGTGATTTCTGCCCCGATGACAACTTTTTTATTTGGCCTATCTTGACACAGCAGCACTCTCTTTGTCTGGCTTTGTGGTCTAGCCTTCGCCAACCTCTGTACCTGCGGTTGCTCTTCGTGTTCTTCAGGATTCACCGAAGGTCCAGCCACTACATGGACATTTAACCGGCCTAAAGTATTTCCCACTTCAATCCTACGGGCCACTTGTTGATCTCCAATCACCATTATGACCGCCAAGACCAGGCATCTTCATGCACAAATATATATGGTGCGGTATTGCTCCGAATGTATTCAAGATTCTCCTACGAAAATTGTATTATAGGGATAGTTGATATCAACCACATCGAAGGTGATGTCCTCCGTTTGAAAGTCTGACCCTTCACCAAATGACACCAGGATTGCTATCTTTCCCAGAGCATTGATTGCTTTCCCTCGAAGCCAAGCAGTGGGGACCCAACCTGCTGAAGGTCACTTCGTTGCAAGCCCATTCTGTCTAAAGCATCGGTGAAGATGATATCTATCGAGCTTCCGCCATCTATGAGGATTCTGTGCACTTTATTTCCTGAAATTTTTGCAGTAATGATGAAGGTGTCCGTATGCAGGTAATCTAGAACCCTCATGTCTTCCTATGAGAAAGTAATGGGCACATGGGACCATTTTGAATGGACATAAGTAGGCCCTACACCAACATGGTTAACCCTTCGCACATATTCTTTTCGTTGCCTCTACGATTTAGTTTCCTGATTAGATCCTCCAGTGATTGCCAACACAATATTATATCCATGATTTACTGTGCCCATCGATCTGCTGGTATCTGGAGGGGCTTCGATTGCTGGTCTTAGCGGAGGCGGTGGGAGTTCTCCTTGGAAAGTCTCCAGCTAACCAAAGGTCTGCTCCGGTGAAGCTGAAGGCACAGGAATATATTGTTGTGTCAGCGCAGCCATTAGTCGCCACTGGTTAGCGAACGTTGTTTTTAGGCCACGGGTCTGATTGGATTCCCACGCTTCGCCTTGTCTGAAATGTGTGGCATGATGCACAATTCTTGCAGGATTAAAGGGTTGTTTCGCTAAGCTTTCCTTCATGGCCATGACCTGTGGACACTACTTAGTCCTATGCCCAGCACCTTCACCAAGCAACTCATAGTACAATGTGGCCGGGTCTCGCGGATCCCGTCCTCCTCGACCCCCTCAGCCTCCACAGCCTCTACCACTTTGGCCTCCTTGAGTACCCCCGCCCTGCGCTTTGGTGAACTCTTGAGCGACCTCGATTAGTCCAGAGTCTATCTGGTTGATTTCTTTTTGCTTCGATGTGTATTCAAATGCTGCACCTTTTCTGATATGCTTCGGACTATCTCTGGACTGGCCAGCGTTTGTGTCTCTAATTGATGCATTTGTCTTCAGCATTTTTTATGCTGCCATCTCACTCTTCCTCTGAAGGTGGTCCAACTCAAACCTTGTGTACTCTTCCATCTTATTGAAGAGTTCTTGCACACTCTTTGGCCTCTTGCGTGTAAGCTTTCCCACCAAAATCCCTCCTCTGATGCCCTGGATAGCGACATCGATGATGGTGTCTTTGCTCAAGCCCTTCACTTGGCAGTGAACATGTATGAAGCGATGCGTATAGCTCTGCAGTGTCTCCATTGTCTATTGCTTGAGTGCGAAGAGGTCGCTGGCGGTAACCTTCTCTGCTTGAGTAATTGGATCCTGGAGGCAACGCGGAGTACCACGACCACGCTATCCCCTTGACCACTAACACAAAGGCCTTCACCAATGTTGTGTCATATCCTCCAGCAGATTCAACTGCCGCCTTGAAAGTCATAACGAACTCCTTTGGATGTGATTCTGCCTCAAACATTACCACCCTAGGCATCTTCAAGCCCAAAGGCCATGACGGTTCTGCAAGCCAATGGAGAGCGATGATTCTGGATCACCCGCGCATGACCTATGCCGATGGTCCTGCGCCAATCATGCTGCAACTGCTGACAGAGGAGTCATGTGGTGAGTCAGTTCATCTGCGTGCTACAACATGTCAATCTCTTCTTGCATTTTCTCCAGTGTTCTTCTGGCCTTATCAGATCATTGGTGATACTCTGTGGCCTTCCGACTCGCTGCCAAGCTATCCAGTGTGCACTTTTTCTACACAATCTACATCTTCAATTCTTCGGCTTCTAGCCTGGCTGCTCTTTCCTCTTCTGTGTCATCTTCATCTTCATGTTCTTTGAAGTTACCAAGGTCATCCAACTCTTTGACAACACGTGCCTTCCCCTTTCTCTAGCTAAAGCCTCGAAGCTTCCACTACGTCTTCCTGGACAGCTGCTTTGTGATGATCTCCATCATCCTCTGGGGGCACCACATTCATATCATCGTATCCTTACTTGCTACCGTTAGGTCCACTGGTCCAAGTGTTGACTGGCTCCGACACTGCCGAAGGGAGTGTTTCGACCGAAGCCCCTACTGGAAGCAGCTACTTTGGCAATGTTATCGATGTATGAGTGGCTTCATCTTCTTTTTAGGTGGCATGGCTTCAGATTGTTCGATCGCCATAGATGGTGCTAACTATTGGTGGCTAAGCACCAAACCAGGGGAAGTCTTCGGCCAAGAGAGAGAGCGCCGAAGGCAGCAAGATGCGACACGTGTTTATGGGGAGACGTGTAGTCTCATTAATGTGTCACATCAATTATAGTGCTGGCCTATTTATAGCCCGTACTCAACCACTCTACGCCATAATTTATAGTATTACCACCATAAGTGCCACATTCCCGACATATTTGGGGGTATTTTGCTACCATTTAGTACATTTACACATTTACAATTATACCCTAGACCACTACATGGGCTTCGACGGATGCCACGCCTTCGCCCGAGCCCCCATAAGACCAGTCGCAGATGGGCCTTCAGGGCACCTTCGACCAGCCTTGATGCTGCATCTAGAGTCACCCTTCGGTCTTCGTCTGAAGGCTCGCTAGAGACTTCACCTGCGCCATTACTCGACGTCGCGAGTGACCTTCGGTCTTTGTCCGAAGGCTCGCCAGATGCTTCACTTGCGCTGATACTTAGCACCGCAGGTCGACCTTCGGTCTCCGTCCGAAGGCCCACCAGAGGCTTCGCCTGCACTGTTACTCAGCGTCGCAGGTTTACCTTTGGTCTTCGTCTGAAGGCCCGCCAAAGGCTTCTCCTGCACTGATACTTGGCACTGTGGGTCAACCTTCGGTCTTCATCCTAAGGTCTGCTAGAGGCTTTACCTGCAGTGATACTTGGCGTCACAGGTCGACCTTCGGTCTCCGTCCGAAGGCCCACCAGAGGCTTCGCCTGCGCTTCCTGAAACACAACTGCATTATTAGTCAATGTACGGCCACCAGTGGACTTCGACTCACCATCCGAAGGGGCACATGAGACCATTCCCAACAGATACCAATTGTAAAATTAGTGCCATGAAAGGAACCTACAACTAATAAACCATGTAGGTTGCCCATAAGAAAAAGAAAAACACAAGCAACCTACCATATGAAAACCTACACTAGGCATTACAATAAATTAAAATAAGCATATGCAATCTTAGATAAGGTAAATGTATAAATAGAAAGGATTTTGCATTTAGTACCATTCACCTTTAGATGGGGATTTGGATATATGATGATTATGATCTTCATCAATGCGTTCAATCTTATACACTAGATTTCTTTGTCTGAACCTTTACTTCATTTGTGAGCCAAGTCTCTAAATCCCTAAGCTGACTTGTGGACTTCAAGTCTTCTTTGGAACCCAAGCCAATTGGGACCCCTTCATGTTGGTTATGACTTCCTTGGATACCCAAATGGGTTGGTTCCACCTCCGGTCCTTTCTCCCAACCATATGTGCAACCACCTTGCCATTTTCCTTCTTCTTGAGCTTGTAGTGGTCGCTTTTGGTCGTGTTCTTGTAGTTGAGCTTGGTGTAGATGTTGGAGGTGAGGTTCATGATCTTCTTCTTCTCCTTGATCTCCTTCTTGACTTGCTTGCATTGGAAGGATTTGTGGCCTTCTTGATGGCACTTGAAGCATGTCAAGGTGGACCCCTCCATAAGCTTCTTCATAATGGTAGCATGGTTATCTTGAGGAGGTTGGACATGGATCTTGCCGTTTAATCTTACTAAGTTCTTCTTGAGCTTCTCCACTTCTTTCTTGAGCTCATCATTCTCTTGTGTAATGAGTTCATTAGATGGTTCTACAATAACATTCTCAATGCATGTCTCATTGCAAGGGGTGAGTTAGATAAATCAATTAAATCCCACAAGAAATGAAAGTATCTACCTTAGGCTTGAAATTAAAGAGTGAGGTAGATTGCTTCAAAGGGACCTTAGTTTGAGATTCAATGCACTCAAATTTAGCCTTAAGTTTTTCATGCTCCTTGTTTTGCAAATTGAATTTGCTCAATAATTTTTCATAATTAGAAACAAAGGTAGCATGAATGTCATTAAGTGCATTGACTTTTTTAAGCTCTTTTGATTGTTTCTTAAGGGCTCTTTGTTGCTCATTAATGAAATGAAGGAGTTCTTCTTGAGAGGGGGAATACCCATCGGATTCATAATCACTTATATTGCTATTCATACCTTTGACCATAAGGAACTTGTGAGATGAATTGTGAAATGACGACTTGCATGATGACGACCTTGAGGAAGAGTTTCTCTTAAAGGGGAGGATGGTGAGGCTTTCATAACTTGAACTCAATTCTTCATAGTCGCTCACCCATCTTTTTATGCTTGCGAATGCTTTGTCTCTTCCTTTTGTCTCCCTCTTCTTCTTGATCTTCTTCTCCTTCTTGATATGATCAATTGTGTTGCCCAAATCTTCAATGGAGATTGGAAGATCAAGTTTCGCATTGATCCTCTTCATTTTCTTCTCTAATTTTGAGAAGAGCTTGATGATCTTGTGACCAATTTCTTCATCACTTGATGTGCTTTGATCAGCCCCTTCATTGCTCTCTTCATCTTGATCATCATCATTTTCACTTGAGCTTGACTCTTGCTCTTGCCTCCTCATCCTTGCCTTCATGTGTTGACATTGCTTGTTTGCTTGTGAGAGCAAGGTTCTTTGTGTTAGATGAGGAATAAGCTTTCACCCCCATGTTCATGGTTATCTCATGGGAGGTGATCTTGCCAAGCACTTGACTTGGAATCATCTTCTTGATGTCATTGTTGTCGTAAATGATGGAGACTATCAACTTATACTTTGGAAGAAGTGCTTGAAGTATTCTTCTCACCACTTGATCATCGTCAATTAGCATCAAACCTAGCCCAAGATCTCATTGATAAGAATATTTAAATGTGATTACATGTCATTAGCGGTTTTACGGGGTAGTTGTTTGATGCCATTAAGCTTAGTAACAAGCACATGATATTTCTCATTGCACACATCCTTTGTGCCTTCATGTATTTTAATGAGACTATTTCAAATATCGTGTGTATTGGTAAGAGAATAAACACGATTAAATACATCAACGTATAAAGATGATAAAAGGATACTCTTGGCCAATGCATCTAATTACTTCTCCTTATTGGTGATGCATTACATCATCTCTTCCTCGGTGACTCTCCAAACTTCTAGACCCTTGACTTGCAAATAACAAGACATTAGAATTTTTCAATAGTGGAAATTAGTGTCGTCGAAATGTAGAGTGCTATGGGTATCCATCCCAACCCCGAACATCACAACTCTAAGCAGTTAAACCTATAAAGAGCACAAGGCTTTGATACCAATTGTAAAGAGCACATATGAGCTCTAGCTCTGATACCAATTATGAGGATCGGTGACTTCCTAAGAAGGGGATGAATTTGGACACTTAGAATCTATTCAGATCTAAAAACTACACAAGATAAACCTATATCAATTTTTATCTATATGTGCTCTAGGTTTATCGAAAGTGTCTACTCTACCGTTCAAAGGAGATTGTAAACTGTCTAGGAAGGTAAATTGCAAGAATGTAAATATGGAAATATAAATAAGGTAGAGAGAGCAAACTCGGTATAAGGGATTTTTATCCCATGGTATCAATGGCATAAATGTCACTCCTAATCCACATTGGATCTCCACCAAGGATATACTCCCGGGCAGCACCTGGTCATGGCTCTTGAGCCACCAAGGACTCAAACCGGATGAGCCACCAAGCCACCAAGACAAGGCCTCACCACAAGACTCTTTTTTGATCACTTGTCTTCATGATCACTTCAGAGCTTGAGCCACCAAGGAATGGGTCTCCGTATCCACATACACATGTCTTGTCACCACTCCACACCAAGTCGGAGGCTCAACAAGCTTGAGCAACTACGGCTCAACTTGCTGGCGAGTCACCAAGACTCCAAAGCATCAACGTACCACTTTGTACAAGCTAGGATCACTCCTTGATCCACTGTCTAGGCAAAAATTATCTAGCTACACTCTCTCTAGGTCTATAAGTACTAATCACTCACTAATCTTGTGCTTAATTACTTTGGATGACCACTTTAAGAACTTTGGTGGCTTGGATGTCTTCTCAAGTATCTTTGTGTTTCTCTGGACTCTAGCCCCTTCAAATAGCAACGTGGGTGGGTATTTATAGACTCAAACCCGCCAATTAGCCGTTGCCCCAACACCTCAACTTTACTAAAATCACCGGATGTTTTGGTGTTGACAGTAGTACCATCATCGGAATATCGAGTGAGTACATCCTCAGAACTAGCCGTTGGACCTCCACTCAAAGCCTCTGAGAACAACGGACACTCCGTGTATACTTTACTTGTATCACCGGACTATCCGATGAGTTATCTTAAGCCAGACCACACTACTTCTTCTTTGTGCAAAACACTCTAGTGTAAGCCTCTGGTGCACTTCCTCTTGACACCATAACATCCGGTCCGTTGTTCTCTGATCTTCAACACTTGCAACCCTCTCTGCAAGAATTGTTCCGATGTATATCTTTTGCTGATCACCGGACCATCCTGTGAGTTCAGCTTCTTCTGTCCCGAGCCAAAATACCCTGGTGTGCACCTTTTTCATTAACACTGGACTATCTAGTGGCTTCTTCAGTTCTGCTATTCTCTGCAGATACAGCTCTGGTGCAACACCTTGCTGAGCATCGGACTATCCGGTGAAGTCTTCAGCTTTCTATCCCCCTTTGTCAGAGATGCTCTGGTGAGTTCAACTTCTTTTGCACTAGACTATCCGATGGGTTATGTTCCTAGTACTTATCTAATTCAGTCCATATTTTCCTCGGCTATGATGGCTTCTTCATGTATTGCATCCATGATACCACTAAAGCATATACTTGACAAACATATTATTCCTAATAACTATATTGTCATTAGTCACCAAAATCACAATTATGGTCTAATAAGGCCATTTTCTCTACACACTTGCAGGGTGGTCGTCGCCCGCTAAAGCGGTCCATGAAGGATGTTTCCGCTGATGCCCGAGTCATGGTGTTATTCGGCTACTGGTTGTCAACCACCAGCCGCAAGGGCCTTCATCGGCCTTGGAGATGGGGTGCCACTGCCGCTGACCGTGGAGATGGATCGCCAAACTTGGTTGATGGTGAGGGCCTTGGCCTCCACTTGCCGGTTATGAAGAGCACCTGCTGTCGTTCGGTTGCGACTAGCCGATCCGGTCAGTCTTGAGGGTTACGGATCTACACCCCCCTCCCACAGCGCATCTTTCCACGAGATGCCACATTGAGGGTGGTCGGCGAGGAGGGCTGGTAGTTTGGCACTGTCACTGGGTTGCCATTGGCCTATGGTCGTATGCCTCTAAGGGGCACCACCGAGAAGACTTGCCGGTGGAAGGAGATTATGACACCATTGCCAAAGGGTGTCCACCCCATATGGACACCATTGGAGGGGCATGCCTAGTGGCTGGCCTTCGCCTGCTACCACATCGGGTACCACCTAGAGGGTGGTCACAACCGTTAAGATGCCTACCTCCGTCATTGTTGTATGTGTTGAGTTGATCATAGGTCAAATGGAAGGACTCTATGATTTTGCGTATCAATGCTTTGTTCTGTTTGTCAGCCCCCTCTAATTGATCTTGCAATGGTGTTCTTCCTTCTGTGATCTTTGTGGCCTTCTGTTTTTGTGGAGTGATTTGGTGATTTTCTGGAGTGGTCTGGTCAAATAGCGTAGATTAGAGTTGTGCTGATAACGTATTGTAGAGTAATCGAGACACAATAGAATGAAAGTGAAAACTCTTATTGATTTCATTGATTGATCACATATTTATATAGAATGAAGGGACAAGTTCATATCCCTTCGGGGAGAAATCCCTCCCCATTGGGTGTCCCTTTGGTGAGGCATCCCTCTCTAATGGGTGTCTAATTTATCACTTGGAATTATTTCATAATACTTCCATCTTCAGGCTGGTCACCTTCCCATCCCCATGATCAACAACTAGATTGGCCAGAAATTAAGAATTTTTACTTCGAAATTAGTTTGGTGTGTAGCATCTAGGCTCTTAGGTACGTGGTAAGTGTTTCGGTATTTAATGACAACCGTATCATTATAACTAACAAGTTTGTTTTGAAGGGTATCAAAAATTTAGTTCACAATGATGATTGGGTATTCTTGGTCACTAAGTTGATTCTATGGATGATCAAAGGATATGAGCATCAAGATTAAGCATATTCTAATTCTAAGTGTCACAAGGAGATGAATGACACTTAGAGTAGTATAAGTCATTTTTCTTAGTCTTTTGACCGTACTATAAGGAGGGGCTAAGAGTAGTACCTTGATCTAGTTGAGTTTCGACTTGGTTAGATTCACACTAGTGATGTTCTAGCACTATATAGCTTAGAGAAGCCCATGGTTGAGATGTCGAGAATTTAGAGCTCAAGAAAGTTTGAATTTGATGAGCTCAGAAAACTTGTTCTCACCAGATGGTCTGGCGCCCAATGAGTTAGACTCATCGGAGCATTCTTGGCTCAGATCAGAGAGATGATAACTACACTGGATCATCTGGCGAACGAAGTTACTCTCACTGGAGCATTTTTGGCTAAAAAAATCACAAGTCAACAGTGGATGTTACGGTGTTAGAGTGAAGAGAACGCCGGAGCATTTTACAGGATTTGTGCAAATTCATAGAAGAAATTGGTGTCTTCGTGTCCAATGAGGACTAGGGGGAGTGCCAACTCCTCGATACCTCAGGAAAAAATCGGTGTCTTCATGTCCATCTCTTTACACTTTCGCAGTTACTTTGAGCATTTACATTCTTGCAATCTTTTAATTCTGCATTTACTTGTGTTCTAGCTTACTTGGTTACTTGCTTGCAGTTGCATTTTTATCTAGACTAAGATTGCTATTTGTTTTAGAATTTGATAGAATTAGTTTTTTAATTAGAGCCCAATTCACCCCCTTTTTGGGCCATTCGATCCTTTCAATTGGTATCACAGCTTTGTTCTCTTGATAGGCTTAACATCCTAGAGCAATGGCCCTCTGGAATGGAAGTTGTGTGCTAAGGTTCAAGGGAAAGAACTTCACCTATTGGAAAATTCGCATGGCAAGCTATCTCGAGACTATTTCCCCTGAAGTTTGGCTACCCATTTTCATTAGGTTGATCAACATTTTACAGAACAACAAGTTGGATGGAATGCTAAGGCTAGAAATGATATATTTGAGGGAATTAGTGAAGAGGTCCTTTCTAGAGTGAGGAGCAAGGAATTAGCTCATGATATTTGGACCGGTCTTTGTGAAATTAGTGAGGGTTCTAGGAAAATCTGGGAGGAAAGATATTATGTGCTAATGAACAATCATAATCAATTTAAGATGTTTCCCAATGAGTTACGCAATGATATGTATTCTCACATTAATATGCTTGTTGAGGAAATCAATGATCTTGAACTTACTCAACTGTGTCAAAGAGACATTATTCGGAGAATATTGATGGTAATTTCTAAGCCGCAACAACATCATCATATCTCTTCTTCATTAAAAGGGACATCAATGACATGACCGTCATCGATGCTGTTGGGAAGATTTGTTCTCATGAGATATTCTTGTTTGGAGATCAAGGTGATCAATCTTCATCCAAGAAGAATCTTGCTCTCAAGGCCAAGATGGGTGACAAGAAGAAGATGAAGATGAAGCTTCCATCATCAAGTGAAAGTGATGAAGATGATAATGACTCTGACACCGAGCTTGCCCTCCTCATGAAAAGAACTATAAGGATAATATCCAAGTTAGACAAGAAAGGCTACAACTATGGTCCCAAGAAGAACAAATTTTGCTCAAAGAAATTTGATAAGCTCGGTGGCGGAGATAAGAAGAAGTGCTATAATTGTGGTGATTATGACCACATGTCATATGATTGTCCTCATCCTAACAAGAGAAATAGGAACAAGAGCAAGCCAAATGATGCAAGTGATGATGAAGACAAGCACAAGAAGGGTCAAGACAAGAAGAAGATGAAGAAGAAGAAGAAGAAGCTCTTCAACAAGAAAGGTGGAGACCGCAATACTTACATTGTTAGTAAATGGGTCTCCGACGAGAGCTCAAATGATGATTCAAGCAATGAAGAAGACAACAACTTCACGAGCCTCACCATCACCAATGATCCACCACTTCCTCCACCGCCTATGTGCCTCATGGTAAAAGGTAACAACAAGATTCAAATTTGGATCAAATTCATTCAAATTTCTTAAACCCAACACGTTCGCTCATCTTGCTATTCTTGTTTGATCTATTAGATGGGTTGTGAGTGCCACAACAAGGGCAAGGCCATTGAGCAGCTGAAGAAGAACGAGACAAAGGCTCAGAAAGAGTGGGACCGTGCCTTTGCAACAGTAGATGCGTTAGATGTTCAACGAGGCTTTCAGATCAGAAATGAAGCTTCTCCGCTGTGTCGGTTGACCCCCACCCATTCTGCTGTAGGGTTGGGCTTGATGCCTTTCGGCCAGTCAGATAGTCAGAAGAGGGCTTGTCAAGAGCCAGAGCCTCAAGAGGAGGTGGAGGAACAACAGACTCAGTAGCAGTCAGAGCAACTGCTTGCACTGGCAGAGACTCGCTTGCTCGACTTGACAGCTTACAAATGTCCGAGGATTAAGAACTTGAGGTTTGTGCTAATCAGTGAGTGGTTTACCTTAGACAAAGAAGAAGGGGTAAATCCCAGGTTTTGGATAGTGCTGCAGGAGAGCTTCCACGTGTCTTATCTCAGAAGGAAGGTTAGTTTGAGAGAGCATAAGACGCCCAACTGGCAGTACTTGTAGTTGGCATCAGGAGGAGTAGATATGAGCCAACACTTTGACGCCTTCCTAGGTCTTTTAGCTCTGCTCACATATGTGAACATATATGTTAAGGAGTGGGTTAGAGTGTTCTACACCACTATTTAGATAGCACCAGAGAGGTATTTCATGCAGTTCATGTACTAGGGCAAGCAAATCAGACTTTACAGGAACAACATTCTTAAGGCTTTGGGGGTTCAGGTGAGTTCCAGGTATCTGCACAAGATCGTTCAACCGAACGCCAACCCCCCTCGCCATCCTCTGGTTAGTGGTATTTTCCCTACTGATGATGAGATTTGACCTCTGTTCAGACATCCTTTCACTCTAGGTTCACCGAGACTGCCAGATATGTTGACACCTATGGCGACAGCTATCCACATGGCCTTGAGACGTGACTTGTTGCCGAGAGATGGATATACAGAGCACATCACTAGTTTACAGTAGTGGATGATTATCTCCATCCTCACTCACTAGCAGTTCGATATCGTGGATTTGATTCTGTGTGAGATAGAGGATGTGGTAGCTAATGGGATGGCGATGGCAAGACAACAACCCTATGCACATCTGATTTCATATATGCTACCTCACTCGGTCAGGTTCCCTAAGTATCTTCAAACATACAAGTTGTCGACGACGTACTTCAAGCAGTGCTCACTTACTGAACCTTTAGACAGACATCGTGGTTAGCGTGCTATGTTTTATGCTAAGGAGCAAACTCTAGTCGATGAACGACAAAGGTAGCTGTTGAGGACCAGGCCCTAGCTGAGGCTGAGGCAGAGCTTCCACAAGCCATCTTTGACATTGATAGCAAAAATGACTCGGACTCCGACAATGTTGAATACTTTCCTCTGGTCGCCAGGTCACACGATGCCGAGGGAGGAGGTTCCTCTTAGGCTACACCACAGACTTTAGTGCCCCATCTTAAGCACCTGAGATTGGTGAAAGAGATCAATCATTCAGACCATGTTTGGAATTTAATAGAATTAGTTTTTTAATTAGAGTCCCATTCAATCCCCTCTTGGGCCATTCGATCCTTGATGAAAGTGATCAATTATTCAGACCATGTTTGGAATGTGATGTAGCACAAGAATTCAAGCTACTTGAGATTAAGATTTTCTTCAGTTAATTTTTGGGAAAGGTTTTATAGATAGAAAAAAATATTCCAGATAATTCTAGATAGGGTTCCTAAACGATGAAAAATATCCTCCAAAATTTCCAAGGAAATCCTGGAGATAGTTTGAGATGCAAGGAATCCAAATAAAATATCTAGAGCCCATGAAACAAGCTCTATAAACTTCAAGTAATTTTTTTAATAAATAAGAAAAATAGAAAATTCCAAAAAAATCAAGGAAAATTCGAAATAAACCCAAACGAAAAAAGTTTCAAAAGTTAGTAATTTTTGATCCGTTACAAACCTACCCCATTAAGTGAAATCTCAACCCGAGATTTAGGCTCGCTCAAGAATAGGTCAGGATGCTTGTGTCTCAACTCATCCTCTCGTTCCTAGATGGCTTCCTCCTCTAAGTGATTGCTCCACCGAACCTTGCAGAACTTAATCAACTTCATCCTTGTCAAAAGCTTTGCCACTTCCAAAATCTTTACTGGATATTCCATGTAGGTCAGATCACCTTGCAGATCTATAATTTCCAGTTGGATCTGCTCTTCAAGCACTCTGAGACACTCACGAAGCTATGACATACGAAACACAACGTGTATCCCCACGAATGACGGTGGAAACTCTAATCAGTACAACCTCTCCCCATCGTTGCAGAATCTTGATGGGACCAACAAATTAAACCTAGGTGCTAGCTTTCCCTTCTTCTGGGATCACTTAACTCGCCTCAAAGGTGTGACCTTCAATACACAAAATCCCCTATCTCGAAGGATTTGACCTTCAAGTTCTTGAAATTGAAATCTTTTGTACAAATTTGGTTGCAATTTCAGTACCAAATTCTCAGTTATAGTTGGAAGTAGTTTCATATGCAAGTTAAACTTGAAAAGAGTGTACACATTTAGGTGTGAAATTATTCCATGATTTAGGTTGGAATTGAACTATTTTTCCATCTTTGAGCTGGAAATTTCTTAAAACACCATGCGAAAGTGGACATCTCACATTCCAGTGATTAGCTATGAAGGGTAAGGCTGGTAACCTGTTCTCTTTTCATTTTCGTTTTATTTTCCCTTTTTTTCTAGAAGATGGAGAGATGGAGGTGTTGCCGTGGCGGCAGTCTCGAGTTAAAGGTATGGCAACATGTTGCTGGCCAAGTACATTCATGACATAGGTGTAGCATCTATGTCTATAGGTAAGTAGTTAGTGTTTTGATGATTAATAACAACCATATTATTCTGACTAATAAGTTTATTTTGAAGAGAAATTAAAATATTAGTTCACAATATTATTAGATGATCTTGGTCCCTTAATTGAATGGTTGAGAGATTAAATGATGTGAACGTCAAAATTAAAGACTTTTTAGTTTTAAGTGTCATAAGTAGATGAAGGACACTTAGATTAGCATAGGATCATTTTTTGTTCTTTGACCGTATTATAAAGATATGTTAGGAGTAGTAGTTTGACCTAGTTATGTCTAGATTTGGTTGAATGCTCACTCGTGAAATTCGAGGACTAGATAGCTGAGAGAAGCCCATGGATGGGTTGAAGTGAAGTTAGAACTTAGATAAGTTTGAATTGAACAAGTTCTAAAAATTCTCTATGCTCGTCAAATGATCCGGCGGTAAAGCCGTTGTACACGTCAGAGCTTTTATCTTAGCTCTCTTGTACACATTGGATGATCTAGTGAAGAGAAATTGGCAATGGCAAAGTATTTTTTAAAAGAGGGATTTCGAGTTGAACATGTCGGATGGTCCGACGTACCATCAGAGGCTTCACCAGAGTAAAGTCCAGATGATTTCTTTGTGTTCACTGGAAGGCGGACTTATACACGCCGGATGATCCAACGCATATATTGGAGGCATCGCCGGAGTAAGTCCAGATAATTTCTTTGTGTTCACTGGAAGACAAACTTATACATGCTGGATGGTCCAGCACATATATCGGAGGCGTCACCGGAGTAAAGTCCAGAGGAATTTCTTTTGGTTGAATGAAAGTTGGACTCATACACATAGGATGGTCTGGCGTATGTATCAGAGGCTTCACCAGATAATTTAGTGCTTGAAACAGCTAGTAACGGCTAATTTTAGGTAAACGATTCACATCGGAGGGTCCGGTGTTTTGAGCCTGTACACGCCGGATCATCCGGCGTACACGAAAATATGAGTTGTTGGGCAATGGCTAGTTTTAGACCTCTAGCCTATATATACCCCTCATTTCATCTCACTGGACAAACTTGCTATTCAAAAGAGTTGAAACACTTAGTGTGTGATCAAGAGGCAAGGGAATGTACTAGAGTGATTTGTAAAGTTCTTAATTGAAAATTAAGGACATCATTAATGCAAGAAGAGTAGCAAGTATGCATCTAGGATTAATCTATGCTTGATTTGGGTAAAGTGAAGCTATGACCTTTTATTCTTGGTGGTTGGAAATATAGCCGATCTTGATGATTGGAGGTGTCTTAGTGAGCTCTTGGAGTTCTTATACGAGCCGTAAGAGGAAGCTTTGTGTTTGGTTTGAACCCTATCAATCTGGAGATGGAGAAGTGGCTATCACTATGGAGCGCTTGAGTCTTAGTGACTCAAGAGAAGTGATATCCTTAGTGGATGCTCCAACGAGGATTAAGAAGAAGTGTCAAGTACTCGACATCTCGGAAAAGAATTCAGTGTCTTTTTCCCATCTCTTTACTTTCCCGCATATACTTTCTTGCAAGCTAATGTTCCACGATTCTTTTCTGGTTGTAACTTGCATATTTTCTTAGTTTTTCTATCAAATTTGATCATTGTAGTTGTTTTACTATTCTACTATTTATTTAAGATAAGATTATTTACTTGTTTTATAGTTCAGTTGAAATAGTTTTAATTAGAGTACAATTCATCTCCTATTGCACCATTCGATCCTTTTAGTAGGTAGTAGAGGTCACCAAGGTTTGCAATGATAATGGTAGATCTTACAGGGCCTAGCCTTTGTCGAGCTTCCAGCTTCGCCCTCAGCATTACCTATGGATTCCTAATGAGTTCCGCCATCGTCCATTCTAGCCATGGGTTGTGGTGTCCGTTGCAGCTCCAAATATATCCTGTTATCAATCACCATGACTATGGGGTCATGTGAGTTTCAACTACAGTAAATATGTTTGCAACAAAAATGGATGAACACCTGGCCCGTCTCCGAAAGAAAAGGAAGAACACAAGACTGAGTTGAGTTATAGTGATTTGTAAAGACTAAAATTGTAGCCAGAAGTATTTGCACTAGGACTGAAAAGGCTTCACTTATGCACACAAAAAAAATTAGAATAACTCATACTACCTCTGGTTTCATTTACTTATCACGGCTTTTACTGTAGCAAATTTAACTAAACATTTTTTAAAAAGGATTTATTGTCGATGTAAAGAATATAGAGGTCCCCATCGGGATGACCCATAATGGTCAGCTATGGGCAATACCCACTTTCGATCTTTGACCCATGATCCCCGCGCGACCAGTTGACGCTAGCAAGACCACAACCAGAGCCTCCGCAGGATTTTTCCACGATCAGTTCTTACTGGTCGCAGGGCAGGTACTCATCTAGACCAGTCAAACCTTATTTAATACCACTACTCACACCGTTTTCCTTCCTCAGGCAATCCACTCTGGTTGAGGCGGCAGGGTCAGCGTAGAGTTACCTTATCCCATCCCACAGACATTAATTGTTGTGAGACGGGCACGCAGACATAACAAGGGGCGCAGCAGGCGTGCGTGAGAAGCTTGCGACAGGCAGGCCGAGCGCTCCGGGCGCGATAAACGGGGGTGTGACTGATGGACGAGACAGCCGCCGCAGGGACTCAGGGTAGTCACAGCGAATGTAGGCTTGTAATGATTGCTTATATCATTTCTTAGGACTGGTATGGGTTTGCTGGTTGGGTCCACTTATAAGACTTCTTCTCTTGAAATATAAAGGGGATATCTTCTGTGAAAAAGGGAGGATGAATAAGAATACACAGGATGTAGGGCTATTACCTCACGAGGGATGTGAACCTAGATTACTCTGGTGTTCTTGAGTAGCAAATACACACATTCCATAGACACACCCGGAACGCCGATCACACACTCATTGTCCAACATACCCCGGAATCATTGTCAGAAATTTACCCCCGACATTCAAAGATACTTGAAAATATACAATATTAATAAAGTTTGTTTCATGATAAATCTAATAATATAAAAGTTTTAAGTATCTATAAATCCTTTATAAAAAAAATTATAGTTAAATTTGCTATAGTAAAAACCAGTGACAAGTAAACGAAAACCGAGGGTGTACATGTTAAACATGCTAGAGTATGCCTGTAAGTTTGCAAAAATGTTGTGCAAAAAAAAATAGCACATTTTTGCACTGTGCAAAAAAGGCAAGTTTTGTGCATATATATATTTAAGATACAAGTTTTTCTACTTTTTTTTTGTGCAAATGATCAACTCTTTACAAAAAAAATGCAAGTTCATGCATTCTAAATTTTTGGTTTCTTGAGATGCAATTTCCCTTGTATAATTTTTCTTGAATTGTGGTCTAACAACACATTGTAGTCGGGCTGAGCTTCATTGAGGCCAAAGATGGCCATGCCCTTTCGGTAGAAAATTTCTATAGAAACACTAATTTTTGTCACATTTACATTAACAAGAACACTAAATTGACTATATATTTGGATGTGTATCTTAGATAGGCCTACTCAAAATTTCCTTTCAAGCTCTGTCACTGATTGTAGTACTGTTCGATAAATTTGATATCTCATCTCTATTTCTCTAAGCTATTCCATTTTCTCCGGAGCCATCATTTCAAAATGTTGGTTCATGAAAAAGATCAAGATTGTACTTATATATTGCCACAGTTTTTAACCCCAACCTCAATTGTTGACTTCGTCTTCGAGTGGCACTTGCTTCTCAAACCCTGTTCTTTTTTTCCCGGACGGGAAAGGGTTTATATTAATTTGAAGTAACAGCACATTTCCAAATCCCAGGAAACACTTCTTCGGCTCCAAACAATCTCCGCCGCTCTAAACGAGTTGAGACCATAAAGCGAACCTCTCACGCTGATACCATCGACCAACTCCAAACATTGAAAATATCACAACATCAAGTACTCCAGAACCATTGTCGTGTTCTTGCATGATAAACTTAGAGAGATGTTGTGAACAAAGAGAGTTGCCACTTGTATTCAATGGTACACCTAAGTACGGATGTGAACATTTGTTCACTTTAAAAATTCCCAAAATACTCAAACATGTGCATCATCATGCATAAATATATTCGCCTATGCAAAAGTATGTTTATATGTACAATGTAAAAAATAGTGGAAAAAGATCCATCCTTTTTTCACAATGCAAATATTGATATATTTGTACACAATATTTTTTTGTGTGTATACATATTTTAATATATTTATGCAAGAGGAAAAAAATCGGAGCCCGTCCTTAGCACACGTTTCCTCACATTTGGGAGCTGACGGAGATGGTGCTCCAAGAATACCTTCACGTTTGGGAGCTCCTGCAGGTTTATTTCTAACAGAGTTCTGTAACAAGATCACGTGATGTTGCGACATTGAGCATGCGGTCGCCAGCGCCAGGTCCCCTGCTCCTCCCTCTCAACAGCTGATTTGTTGTACTCCTAAATGTTTTAGAAGTTTGTTGCAGTGGGCTATTTTCGTTTGTGGCCGTATGTTTTTTTATTTGTCAATGCTCCCATCAAGCGTCCAAGCGCCAGTATAGCCCATTTTGAATACGATGTACATAAAATATATTTTTAAGAAATTCGAAAATGCACAAGCAACTTACGCGCAGCAATGAATTCCCCGTTGAGTTGCTCTAAGTTCACTTGTTTGGGGCACTTACATAGATAACGCAACTTACGCGCAGCAATGTTTGATTGCCTTGTTCCAAGCTACAATTTGCAGTCAAGGTGCTTACTGTATAAATGCTTGCTGCAGACAATATATACAATGAGAGAAGAGGGCAAGAACACGAGGTACGGACGCCCAACTCAAAATTACATAGGTACCAAGGTACTAGAGAGCACCCCAACTTTGTAAACATGTGTTCCAACCTCTGGTGATCAAGAGCATCTAGCGAGAAAAACATTGTTCAACGGTAAATGTAGGGCTATGAAATTTGACTTGGACGGACACGATAGAGCTGGTAGCTTCGCAACTCCATTGTACAATTAAAGCTCTAGCAGGAATGTGGCGGCTCCATGCGGTGACGGCATCAATTTGCCCAAACTGTTGTGCAACATGACAGCATCGATCACCGAACGACGACATGGCAATCGACAATGCACAAATTTGGAGACCAAACTTGCTGTATAATTATACTTGTATGGATAAACTTAATAAGCAGTGTACAGTTACAACATTTACAAAGAATTGAGACGATGGGGACAGAAGCTGGGAGCCAATACAATTACCCATGAACCAATTTTCCCTCCAAAAAATAGTGGTCCATCCTCTTCTACTGGCAATTCACTCTGCTCCTGGAAGTTCACTTGGCCATATCAGCAGTGCCATCCGATTCACCAATCTCTGATTTGGCAGCCGTTCGTTTTCTCGACTGCTGGGACCTAACAAATTCTTCAATCTGTGCCTTGAGCTCAGTATTTGGTATCAACATGTCTCGAGTGAGGTGAGAGCGGTTAAACGGATCGGTCTGTAAAACAATATGTCAGACTAGCTCCACCGTGTAGCACTGAAAGTTTGCATCAACAGTGTAAGGAGACCAAGGAATTAAGAACCAGAACTTACAGAATCACTTAGTAAATGCCTGATAATAACAGGTCGATCTATTGTAACCCTAGATGATGGCAGTATCACAGGATCTTTCATCAGAGTATACTGCAAGACAATTTCAGAGATCGTTTAGCAGAAGTAGCAAATACCTGAAGTTTCAGATTAAATGCATAGAGGGTATGATGCTCAGATTCAGAATGGTCCAGATAAAAATTGCATGGTTGAGAGTGGGAATAAGATGAGTTGTTGTAGGTAAGCTATTCTAATTCAGGAGCTTGTCAGCTTTTAGATCCCTCGCTCATCCAGAAAGGCTCATACACTACCTAGTGTCCTAGCTACATTACGCTAAAAAGTTTTTCTTAAATCGCTCAACACTGTCACTGCTTAAGGCCACAAGATGCACAGTCCTAGCTGCACAACGAAGAAGACAATAGAGCTGCTAAGCTGTAGTGATACGGTGGCTGATTGGGCAAGAGGGCATGTACATGGCAGGAGATCATGCTGAGACCAGGGTAGAGGCATAATTGCATATACTGGAGGTGATATGAAAGCTAGCTCGGAGTTTGGATCCCAGTCAACTCAAGCGAAAAAGCAAGAAAGAAAGGAGTGGGATTATTGGATCACATTGAATGACGGGATAGTTTTTACAGTAATTAAGAAGGAATAATCATCATCCCAAAACAAATCACGACCAGACACCTTCCAATCCATTCCAACTTAAAAATTGAATGGCAGAGAAGAGAAGGTTGATATTTTTGGAAATAATGCTGTGGTACCTGAATTGGATCAAGAAATTCATCTGGTATATCCCCAAGAATCGCCTCAGCATCCATGGCCTCAGAAACAGCGACTTTTGCCTTAACAGCAAGTTGCATAAACTCCTGTATGATTTGGGGATCTCCCCCAATCTTCCACAAAATATTAGCTGCACTAGCAAACAACTGCAATAGATAGACAATTATCAGACTTAAAAGCACAGAAGCAAACTCTAATGGGATAAAGAGAGCAGAAATGACCTGGTCATTGTATGATCTGCCATCTTTCGAGATTGCAGCTGGGAAGATAGCTTCCTTATCACCCCTTGTGATATGGACATAGATGGTGGCAATCTACAATGGAAAGACAGTAAAGAAGGAACTGTCACACAACAGACGAAAAAAAGGATGTAGAAGAGTTAAATCTATCCATGGGACCTGTTTCAAAAGCTGCTTTGGCTTGAACTCATACTTCTCGGGATCCTTTACAGTCAAAGATTTCCTCTGGGGACCAGCAAGTTGCAAGAGAAAGTAATTAAGCATGCTTGATACCCTTTCCACCTGAAAAAGGATTTATCAAATTATTCAGGATAAAGAAGATATTTTAACAATTTGACTCCCTTTTGGACATTACAAGAAAAGTAATATTGT
This sequence comes from Phragmites australis, assembly GCF_958298935.1. Taxonomy (NCBI): domain Eukaryota; kingdom Viridiplantae; phylum Streptophyta; class Magnoliopsida; order Poales; family Poaceae; genus Phragmites; species Phragmites australis. The sequence goes on along the minus strand of NC_084924.1, from coordinate 23,511,346 downwards.
GTGCAGGTGAGAAATAATAGTCAGTATCACCAACTGATAATTTTGTAAAATAGTGTCAAGCTTCAGCAAAATGTTATAACAAACAATATCAACATCAACAAAGCCTTTTTAGTCCCAAACAAGTTGGGGTAGGCTAGAGATGAAAAACAGCGAGACCCAACAAAAGAAGATTAAAAAATAAAATAAAAGGTATTAGTAATAGTAAATATAGTAATGGTAATAAAGGTAAAAGGAGACCGATAGCCTAAATCATGGTTCTGACACATGGATTGCTAACTTCCATGTGCTCCTATCCATGGATAGTTCTTTGGGAATGATGACGAAGTTTAAAAATAATAACACAGGGCATGATGACATATTGACGGAAAGAAGGATATGGTTTCATGATATTACCATTTCAGGGAGAAGGAGAGGTGCTGGAATTTGTTCTGAAGTGAATGCAAGCATCCCAACATCCTCATTGGCCAACTTCATGTCGAATCGAACAATCTGGAATGTGAAAATACATAATAGATCAGAAAACTAACTCAAAAAACAACTAGAAAGCAGACACAGGAACTATAAATGCTGGTCAACAAGACTAACATTCTCCCACTGATGAAATACACGCAGCCGCTCTTCTCTTTCTTGGGCCGGTCTGTGCTCCCACTCAATGGTGTTAGCCATTTCGGCCTCTATTTCTTTCAGTTCGAGAATTTTGTTCAAGCTCTCATCAAGAAGATAGATGCTATCATTGATAAGGAAGTTCAGAAAATTTAAGTATACACCCTTCTCCTCCTCTTTAGCTATCTTTCACATAAAAATATCGGAAATTTTTCAGTAACGAGTGCAGGAAACAATGTGTGCGCCAGAAGAATTACTCACTTGTTTCCATGCATTTCGATGACTAGGAACATCCCATAAATACTCCAGAAGCTCAGCAATATTATGTCGAATATTGAACTTGTCAAAGAACTGCAGAAATAGATAACAATGTAATTATACTACAAGTCTGAGATGATTTGAAGTGATTAGTGAAAAGCACAAATAAACTAACAGAAACTAATCATGCCACTCACTTGGGTGTGGGAGCCAGTGAATTCAATATCCACATAAAGTGTTAGAAGATTCATGACAAGGTAATCAAGACATAGTTGGTGCCCCTCAAATAACGAGGCTGTAGAATTCAAGCCACTGCATGAATGGTGTTGTAGGAACGTTCAGTACACAACTTTACAGTCAGAAATCATAGAGTATTATAGAGTTTAAAGAAATGATGAACCTTCTTTGTGGTGTCCAGCAATTCAAAACTTCAACCATCTTTGCTCTTAGGTAAGGATTTTTAATGTAAGAAGAGCTTGCCATGAACATAATTATGAAATTGAGAAAGTCATCCTGTCGGAGAAAACAAGACAATTGGGACAAAAATAATAGGCAGCCATATAGCTAAGTTCTGGCAATCACAAAAATCAGGCAAACACTAGAGCGATGCAAAATGGACAAGGAGGATACTCACCAATGCGAAGCTTTCCAAAGCTTTTGGAATTCTAGAGGTTAGAACAAGTAAATCCATTGCATCGTCAAGAAAATGCTCTGGAATGCAGGAAAATTCCTTGGGGCATTGTGATGGCAAAGGCATCTTATATCCACCAACAAGGTCTACTGACCACAATATCATCAATCTGTAGAAAGACAATGCGCGTTGAAGGAATGAACCATCCTAATAAAAGATAACATTAGTACACTGCATAATTCTATATTAAAGTAGTAATTAATGCTAAAGAAGTAAAGGCACTTCACTATGGGTAAACCAGAAAATACAGAAGATTTGCAGGACTTCTGAGAAAAAAATCTTTATAAACATATTCTACATGGGACATATGAGCCCTTCATGTGGAATCGTGTATGAAATAAGCAACTGGAACTCAAAAACCTCATCCCAGATAACACACTACGCACCACAGGAATAAGAGAAAAAATATGATGGATAAGAAGTAAAACTAAGTAAAATGTTCACTTGTCAATAGTTGTAGAATTAAAAAATGTAAAAAAAAACAGAAAGAATTTGAAATAGTGATTGAGCTTGATCTGGAGAGGTATACAAATAGCAATTAAAAGAAATAAATTAAAGAAACGCATTTTGCATAGTTCAACAAACCCTTGAGTGCTCAACATCCATTCTATGAAATAATAGGAAAAAGACTAGAATAATAAAACATGAATAGGCAGTGAGATGAATAATAAAACATGGGCAAAAAGATCTGGGTTTGTGAGCATACTCGTAGTATCTGAGCTTCATAACAGAGTTTGTCCTGTGATAAAATCTCAACCATCTTCTCCAATCGACTTATATCTTGCTCAAGCTGTGGTGAACCCCCTCCTTGATCTCTCATTGCTCTGTTTGATTCCAAGTCGTCCTCAAACCTTGTGTGTTGCTGAATGTGGATTCAAATAAAAGGTAGTGTTCAGTAGAGAGTTGCATTCATGTCTGGATCTAAACACATAGTTTGCATTAAGTATGTGTGTGCCCTAACAAAATTAAGTATGCTTGGTGTCACCATTTTGCATGAATCAACAATATCTCCATCAAATAATACAAGGCGTATTATATCTTGCATGTAGGCCAAAGAGAAATTGAAAATGAAAAGGGTACCACTTATTATTGTCTCTAAGGGCTATATTCCATGCATGCAAGTGAGCAATACAAAGTAAAAAAGTGAACATTTATTAGGGATACGTAGGATTATAGGGAAAATTTTGCATTGGAATATGTAATGTGCCCTATATTTATGGACAAGATCATAAAAGTGTGCCCTATTTTCGGATGGACGGTGTAACAGAATATGATACTTAAAATATAAAGATAATAAAAAGACAAATGTAAATAAAACAAAGTAAGAAGAAACAGATGTGAAACGAAGAAAGGGTATCTTGAAACCTGAGCAATATGTTTTAAGTCTGATAGAGCTTTCAGCAGCCCCAGATTAAGTACCCTCGCAGTCATGAAGAAACATTCGCAAATAAATGAGAAATTCTCATTTTTTGAGCACCTAACTAGTGTCCCGCCTTTAGAAAGAAGAGAAGTTGTGCTATTTTTGCCGGAGCTTGTGGCTTCCTGTGATTCCACAAAGCGAGCCTCTCCGCTGACATTTTGAGCATGCTTGTTGTTTCTGCTCTCTATCCAAGATGATACTTCTTCTGAAGAAGCATTTATTGCTGTCAAATTCCTACAGTACAAATGCAAATGTATAAGTTAGTGAAATAATGCAGAATATGCAATATACTCTGATTTGTACATCGAACATTTCTAGCAAATTGCTATGAAGAAACTCACTTGAAATCAATTCTATTGTTGAAGAAGAGGTAATTGACATCAATTTTGTCTTTCTTTGATTCCATGTTATCCAGAAAAGGCTCGCATAGATGGAGCATCACAGCACTAAGATTCACAAACATACCTGAACTCGCGCATTTTAAAGGGTCTACCTGTTGCGTAGTCACAGGATGAGTTTACTATACCACGATAATACCAACAAGAATTTATAAAGTTAATTGTTAACAGGCCTTTTTACAAGTATAGAGATTCCCGCAAAAAAAGGATGATGGTCATGCAGATTCCCAAGTATTACATACACCCTTTACATATATTGCAAATTTAGGAGATCCAAAACATATAAAGGTATTGTTTTCTGCATGTTAGATTGTAACAATGTTATCGGCCAATGAAACATGTGCGCACATTTAGCACACCAGCACATACCCAGCAATCATCAGATACATGGTGGACACAGGTTGTCAGTTCAACTAAATCAACAATTTCAAGATCGCACCATGTCAATGCTGTATTCAGAGAAGATTATGAATGGAAACTTCTTTTACCATCTTAGGCTCTGTTAGGCGTTAAGTTGACTTTTGAAAAGCACTTTACTATTTCTAATTTTGGATGTAGCGGTTAGTTGAAAGCATCTTTTATGGAGCTGTAACAGTAAATCTAACTAGAATTTGTAAAGATTATCCTAACTAACAGGATTCAGCATTGAAACATGGTGTGGCACACCAACGCAAACTGGCCCTTAGCACGAAACAGTTTGATACACTACTGTCAACTCAACCAAATTTGACTTCTCAAACCTTTTGTATTTAATGTGTACCCTAGCTTGTGATTTAAATGAAAATTGCAAGGTACAGAAACTTAATCTAGCAAAACCACTCATCATGGTTTTATGCCCAGTTAAATTTAGTCAATTACCTGCATCCCAGATCTGGCAGCATTCTTATTTATCACTTCTGCAATATACTCAAGAACATTTTCTCGAGTATCCAAATTTTTAAGGAGGATTAGAATAACACCCTTAAGGCCATCATACAAGCCATTCATAACACTCTTGATCGTTGTGAAAGATGACAACAAATCAGCTGGCCGACGTGAAGATGCCTCTGAGAAACACTGTTGCCTGACCAAAAGTTAAAAAAAATGAAAGAAAACATAAGCCAGTATTATTATCTGCAAAAGGTAGAAAACAGTAGGCTTGGATTTGAAACATATAGTATGGCAGTACTCAGAAGATAGGGAATTAGACAACCTAAATCATAGTAAACTAAAACTGAATGCTAAAGATCCAATTTAGTGCATACCTACTTTGGAACTACCAAACAAAAAAGGAAAGAAGAAAGACCATCTATTCAAGAAATGTCTTTACAAAGGACAATCACAAGCCCATGAGCAAAATTTTGTTAATGAAACCAGAAAAGTACATGGAGACTTCCCATTAACAACTTGAATCTTAAAAATGGTGAAGGTTAATTGATTGGGAAATTCCTCATACGCCATCCAACGTTTACGTCATCCCTTATACGCCCCTCGTCATCTTGATATATAAGGAATTAATCTTTTATTGAAACATGACAATCCTTAATTGTAGCACACTACATATATCAATATATGACATTTTCAACAAAATATAGCTGTCCCTAAGCCGTAAGCCAGAACGCAAAAAATATCAACTGGCCAACTATACACAAGATGCAAAACGGCTTCCATGCCCGACTGGTAAAAGGAGAAAAATCGACAGCCTCTCGAATGATAAGTGGTAATACCATAAATATAGACTAGGATGCATGAACATTCCCACTTTATCTTAATTCTAGTGTCCAAGATGTGTTCATGATCTGATTTTACAAGTTTTTTAATTATGATAACAAGAGGACTCTAAAAAACCATCAAAAAGGTAACCTCTTTTCCAGAGGACATAAATAAAGTCTACTGAACAAGTGAAGCACACGACCAAAAGAACTATTGAATGATGTGATTTGTATTCACAGATGGAAGCATAGACGTTAGAACTCCCAGAAAGGTTGTTTAGACTTTAGAAGATAAGATAAAATTTTGAAATAAATAATCGAATCCAACAACAAATGCAATAATCAAATTCTAACTTCAATACCTAACTAGTAGAAAGAAAGCTCAAGTCTTTTGGCCTATGAACAGAAAAGTTTTTAGCCCAGTCTCCAAGCTAATATTCATGCATCAATAGAACAATGTCAATTTGTAGCTTAATTGAATCATTGAACTCCAAAATCGTTGTTTGGAATTCAGAATTGGGTCCGTCTGCAAAGGCAATAATCAAATCTCTAACTTTGGTATCGAATTCCAACTAGTAGTAGGAAAGGGCAACTTGATTGACGAACTCTACTGACGTACAAAGTTTATATGTTTATATCGGCAGTTCTAATCAACGTCAACAACTCCCACGAACGGTATCCAAAATAACAGCTTTACACATCTAAACAAACATTATACCGTCCCTGAAACTCAATCAAGAGCAAGAGCACTCACCCGACATCAGGCTTGCTCGCAAACTCACGGTCACAGATCGCGCTGACGTGGAAGAAGGCCCCAAGCACGCTGGAGAGCTCCATGACCCTCCCTTCCCCGATAAGCATAATCTGATTCTTCGGTATCCACTTGGGGTGATTCACCAGAGCTTTGGCGCAGTTCGGGATACCCACGAGCCGCCTGAGCACCCGCAGGGGCCTCTGGAAGTCACCGAGGGGCGACACTTTCTCGACGCTCTTCCTAAGCCGCTCGTACAGCTCCCCCATGGCCGGCTCTATGGTCTCGTAATCCGCGCTGCCGAAGAACTCATCGAGGAAGCCCGGCGGCGGCGGCGCGCCGGGGGCCGGGGTGGGATCGAGCGCATCGGCTGCCTCGGCGAGGAGGAAGACGAGGAGCTCGGCGGCGGGGTGGGGCGCGTTGGGGGGCGCCGGGAAAGTGTCGGGGTTCCCAGCGACGATGCGGGCGTAGGAGAGGATGAGCCCGCGGAGGTGCGCGATTGAGGCGGCGAGGCGCGCCCGCAGCGCGGCGTCGCGGATGGTGGAGATCTTGCGGGCCTCATCGGCGGCGCGGCGGAAGGCGGCGGCGAGGAAGGCGAAGGGCGAAGGGGATGCGGCGGCCGGGTCCGGGAGCGAGAGGCGGTCGATGAGGAGCCGCTCAGCGGCGTCGCGCAGGGCCAGGAGGGGGCGCGACTCGGAGAGGAGCTCGGCGGCGGTGAGCTCGAGGTAGGCGACGGCGGGGCTGGGGTTGGTCGGGGGCGCGAGGGAGACGAGGAGGATCTTGCGGAGGATGATGTCCTCCACCTCGTCGGGCGTGCGCTGGGGCGGCGCCGAAGCCGGCGACGGGGACGCCATCGGCGGCGGCGAGGGTGCTGCTGCTGCTTCGACTTCCGCCTTGGACTTCGGGAATACGCGTGTCGTGATGGGTCGAGAGAGGGCAGGCAGGGGTTTGCCGGTTGTTTAGGGGCAGGCGCACGGCAGTGCGACCCCCGCCCGATTACACTCCTGTTTGTATATATAATAATAACGCTAACGGAACGGAGTTCTTGTTTATAGCAATCTATGCTGCATAGTGTAGTCCAGATATTTTAGCGACGAATAATAAAAAAATGTAAGTGAAAAACTTACATTTTATTTATCTATATTTATAATGAAGGATTTTGTCCTGTATATAATATTAAAAACTTTTAACAGATCGAATTGAATGTTTTATAAGATCGAGACGAGTTCATATTCGATTGTAAAACTCTAGGTTTCTTAACTTAGGGACTTCTAGCGAAATACATGTATCTCATCAAAACTTCCCAAAAATTGTCACACCCGATTTTAACGGCTAAAACCAAATACAGCTTATATGTGCTCAGGATGTTCAACACACATAAAGATGTCACAGGTGAAGTAACAAAAGTAATACTCTTATTAAATAACGTCAAACTCTTACAACAATTGACATATATTGTCTTCTATGAAAATATCTGCAGCGGAATAGAAGCACTGGTGCCCAACAATACCGCAGGCAACCAACCAGGAGACACGCGCCTAGAATGTCACAACCTCATCTTGATAATCTTCAACATCTTCACTCACTGAGCAGCAGCATATATGTCCCATGATATAGGAAAAATAGCAAGTGTGAGCACATGACGCGCTCAGCAAGTGTAGGAAAAATAAGGATATGCAGGCTTATATCAAGAATAAGCTAACACATGGTAAATTTGCGCAAATGCGAGTAATGAAAACACATTTGGACTCAAAAACATTAAGCAGTTATTAAATAAATGTAACCCAAACAATTCAGCATTCAGTATACAAGGCTCCCCACCTTGCACACCATAACCTTCTAGTACTCCATGTATTATAACCAAAACCATCTAGTACTCCCTGTACTAGAACCATAACCACAACCATCTAGTACTCCCTGTAACAGAACCATAACCACAATCATCTAGTACTCCCTGTACCATAACCAAATCCATAACCACAACCCACTAATCATGTGAGGATCCAAGTCTCTTATATCCGTGAGCACGGCTATTATAACAGTTTTACACTCTGCAGAGGTTGTCCAGCTTTCCTCACGAGTCAGTGAATTCCATGTTACCGTGTTTGCGAAACACTTAACACACTCCAGTGGTGTGCCGCCAAGAATCATTGCATGACATTTGCCACCAATCAGAGACTAATCCAGTATGTGTCTGCCCACTAGGTTTCACCACCAGACTTTACGCAAGTTAAGCTCATACCTAGAAGCCCCCTTTTATGCTAACCCAACACACACTGGATAGACTATAATCAGTATGTTACGTCTTACCCATATCAACCTCGTGGTTGGTACGTTACTTCTTGGGTTGTCGCTCCACGAACTGGTCCTTACTTAGGTTACTTGAGTAGACACTAAACCAACATCATATCCATGATAACCATCAAAACCACTTTGCTCAAGATCTAAGGTTTCATGTTGCTAGACCATTAACACATTACGACCATTGTTGCATATGTTCATTAGTCAAGATTATGACACTTTCCAATATCCGAAAAGCATGGCTAAGCAATTTACCCACAAAGGACACCTAACCATAAACCATATAGGTTCTAAGGGATGATAAGGGAAAATCCAGGGAAAACCCTAACATAGGTGACTACCCATCATATTGACAGACATTGCATGCAATTTTGTAAAACAAAGCATTTAAAAACATAGGTTCAAGATGACCAAGGACGCTTGCCTTTTACCTAATGCTGCTCAGTGTTGTCGAAATCTTGGTCTTGAAGTCCCTCGAACTGTTCCGGAACATTATCAACTAATCGCGAGAACTACCGACAAACAACATAAAGGAAAATACTAAGAACAACATACCAAACATCATTAAAATACTTTAAAAACACTATAGTTGGATAGGGATGATTTTAGAAATATTTAGACGCAAGAATCGTCTAAATCGGAGTTAAGATGAAAAGAGAACAACTTTCGAGAGATGGATTAGGCTGAAAAGAAAATGCTAATTTTCCAGAACTATCTTCCTATGAGAAAGGTTTTATCGCACAATCACTGTGTCAGGCTTGACAACATCCTTATGCAAGATTCAAGAGGTGTAGGATAGACTAGACTTCGCTGATTAGGCTAAGGAGACTGATGTGGTGCTGACTTGGCATGCTATGCAAGTGACATCTTGGATTAAAGAAGGGATACACTGAGATCTAGTATCGACCACCTATGATGGATCAAAAAGGCCGAAGATTGCGCTTCTAGGTTAAGGATACTACTGGTGACTCTATGTAGCGGTGGTGGTTCGGGTTTCGTCAGAGATGGCGATCGGGCATGTGGCCACAGACATCGATGTCGGCCTTCAGTGGTATTTTAGTGAAACGAAGGAAGCATAGCATAGAACGTGGAAAGACTAACTCAGCGGTACAGTTAGTTTTGGAAAGGGTCATCCGAGGTAGCGGCAAAATAGCGATGACTGCTTCTAGGTTTGGTGGTGATCGTGAACAGATGTAGGAACGAAGACGCTCGTGTTCCAGGAGATTGGCTATGAAATTTGAGAAATTGTTTGAATAGACATGTTCATATCTCTCAGGAACACAATGCTATAGCATAGTTTTGGGTAGATCATCCACTGATAGGAAGAACGATCAGCATAACTGAGACGGGTGATAGCTGCGACGTACTGTGGTTGGCAAGAGCGTCCTGGTCGTGTCGCTGCATAAACGGGGATGGGCTCCTAGGGTCACATACAAGACTTTGTGGGACACGCCGTGACGTGGTTAGTGCATCCATACGGCTTTCGGATTGACGGGAAATGCGAATGCAAATCCGGTGCGCGCTCAGAACGCATCTAGAAACCGGACAGCGGGTATGTTGACCTTGATTACGGTAGTTTGGCTGCTCTACTGGCCGAACCGGTTGGTGAGGGCGTGGGGAACATCATGGGACATGCACCGGTGAAAGGGCTTGGTGATTTGACCTCTGGTCGGTTGGGAACATCGATGCCAATCGGCTACAGCGCGGCTGTCCCGCGGCTGTTCGCGATGGCGACGACCGTGGCGGCGTAGATCGGGCTTTGGCCGGGGCTAGAGCTTGGCTAGGGACTTAGTATGATGCTAAAACAGTAGTAAGAGAGGAGAAAAAGAGGTCCTCACCTTGCTTTGATGGTTGAAGAAGGAGGATTCGCGGAGAAGACTACGTAGCGCATCACGGACGGCGACGGCGGCGGCTCTGGCGAACGACAGCGCTCCGGTGATGCACGGACAGGGCAGCAGTGACTTTTAGGGCTTGGGGAGGTGGAATAGAGGTAGGAGAGGGCGTGCAACTCATATATATAGGGCTAGGGGCGGCTGGTTGACGTGGAGTCCAAACCGAACACGAATAGGATTCGAGTTCGAGTCGGTTACGATTTCCTTTTTCACAGCTCTCTATTACGAGGATGATATCTCCCTCGTCCGGACTCCAAATTGGACATTTCTTGATTCTAAATTATAGTACTCGAAAAGATCTACAACTTTTGTAGTCATTAGAACTTCTTAAAACATCATCTTGATTTCCAAAAATGCACCATAAGACAAACTATTTGAACTCAGACTTATCTGCGCAGCATTAATTTCGGAGGCTATAACTCCTAGCTCCATTATCCAAAAGAGGACTTCCATAGGTTCAAATCAAAGCCCTAGATGAGACCTACAACTTTGGTATTGTTAAGATTTGCATTTGAGGCTGTTTTGAACTCCGAACGTTATGCGAAGATGAGGCTGTCCAAGACTCCGCGAAAATTTACAGATTTCGTGGATCCTTTGTTGGGCCATTTAGAAGACTTGGCTAAGGGTTTGGACTTGAGCAAGATTGAGCTCAAAGACACTTTAGGTATATCTAGGGTTTAGAAAAGAAACTTTTGCAGAGAAATTTCAATAAGGTTTGAATTTGAATTGAGTTTAGAGTGAATTTAAGAGAAACGAAAAAGATGAGGTTAAACAAGAATATGAGTAGATAAGGAATTTGAATTTAGATTTTGGGTAGAATTTGAGAAAGATGAGAGATTGGCTTTAAACAAGGATTTGGATAAGATTTGAATTGAACTAGAGAAGGATTAGGTATGATCAAAGATTGAATAGATGATGAATTCAAGGATTTTGAATTCCAACCTTTAAGATCCTTAACTTATTCACTACTGAGTTTTGTAAAAACCTTTTCAAAATCTTTTTCACTCAAAACACCAAAGAGAAAGAAAAGAAAAGGAACTCTAATGCATTTACCTGGCTCCTAGCAAAACTCATCATGCAATGCACAAGAAATAATAACCTATATTAATTGATTGATTAAGAAAATATGTTTTAAACCAATACTACTGGCGAAGCTATTCAATAATCTTGGAAAATTTTAGAAATTTGAGAAATCTGAAAATCAGGGTGTTACAAAAATTTAGTGGAAAAAATTAGAAGAAATAGTATATAGCTCGCGACATGGTCACACGAATTGCTTCATTAAAAAACTTATCATAAGAAATTTAAAAAAACTCATCTAAGTGAAAAAGAGTACAATCCACTCAAAATATTTATATAATCTTTATGATTAACTTTGGATAGTTAATCTTCTTAACTAAGATTTAATTTCTTGTATCGGTATTATGTGAAAATTCTCCGTCTAAAATATGCAGCTCTCTAAGCCTCATCATCTCAATGCTACGAACACATCTTTCGAAACTAGATACAAGGATGGACTTAGTGAAAAAATTAGTAAGATTTTCATATGCTTGGTATGCATTATCTTTATTTTATTTATTTTATGCAATTTATGAGTATAAAAGAATTTGAGGTTGATATGCTTCGTTAAGTTACTTTTCACATATTCCAATTGCACTTGTATAACACATGTAGCATTATCTTTATAGATAATGGTGGGGTGTTAGTAGTGCTCAAACCATATAACTGCTAAATATGATTGATCACTCTTTAAAGCTATGTGCATTCCCGTACGGCTTTATATAAAGCTACTATTTTTGAGTGGTTCGTCGAAATAGATATAAGACTTTACTTTGATGATTTCTAGGATGTTGTAGTTCTACCACATAGAAAAATATAGTCAGTTTGTGATTTTGCTATATGCGGGTCTGACAGACATCCAATATATGCATATTCAACTAGAGTTATGTCATGATTCTTTGTATTGAACAGATTCAGATCTTTGATATCTTACAAGTAACAAAGAATATCCTTCATGCCCTTTTAATGCCTTTTAGTGGGCTCTGCACTGTATCGTACGATACAATTAGGTTTATTGCAAACGCTATGTCTGGCCTAGTGCAATTAGTTAGATACATTAGCGCACATATTGCACTTTAGTATGAAAATTCTAGTCCCAATACTTCCTCTCCCTATTCTCTAGGTCTATAGAGATCTTGATCTACTTGTAATAACTTTCCGACCATGAGGTTTTAGCGGGAAATATTTTTTCAAAACCAAACTGCTCTAACACCTTCTGAGTGTAGTTTAACTGATGTACAAAAATTCAATCTGCTACATGCTCTAGCTACAGGCCTAAGCAAAACTTAGTTTTACCTAAATCTTTCATTTCAAATTCCGACTTCAAGTATGAGCTTACTTCCTCAATTTCTTCTCCTGTACCGATGATATTAAGATCATCTATATATACAGATATTATGCAGAATCCATTCTATGACCTTCTTATGAATATACAAGGACAGTCTGTGATATTTGTGTAGCCTCGGTTTTCAAGAAATTCACTCAAATAATTTACCATATTCTACTTGACTATTTCAACCTATATAGCGACTTCTTCAATTGTACACCTTAAAAGTGTCTATTTCTTCTGTCATAATTCGGCAATGGTATTCCTTCAGATACCTTTATATAAATATCTGAATCAAAGGTTCCATAAAGATATGTGGTCATAATATCCACTAATTTCATTTTCAACTTTAGACTGACTATCATCGAGATTAAATAAAGGTAATGCCACTCATCACCGGGGAATAGATTTCTTCATAATTAACATATGGTCATTAAGTGAAACCTTGTGCAACTAGTCATACTTTGTACCTCACAATTTCATTCCTTTCATTCTTCTTACAAACAAAAACCCACTTGTATCCTACTAGTTTGATGTGGGAACGCGTGTAGCCCAAATATCTCTCTTTTGTTCAGGGACAATAGTTCAGTTGTCATTACCTTCTGCTAGTCTTCCCAATCTGACATCATCCTACATTCAGCGAGCGATGCAGGCTCAGGGTCATAATCTATAACTATGGTGATTTTATTTGCAAAGTATATATCAACTACTGTGGTTGCTCTATTACAGGATTTCTCTGAATTCACATAGTTCATTACTATTTCATCATGGGTTGCACTTTCAGGTACTTCTTCATCTTGCTCTTCATTATTTCTTTCAGGTGCACTTTCAGGTGCTTCTTTATTATTTCTTACAATGAGAGTAAGGTCCTTTAGTTTACCGGCGTTGCTTTCAGCGCACGTATTTTCGCTAGTTTCTTTCTACGTGGAAAAATTCAAATCTGGTATGTCTATTTTCTTAGGTTTCATGCCATCGTCAGGTCTCAACTGGCTCCCCTTCTTCTCCCTTTATGGTATTTTTATGATCGGCTATAGTAAGCTCTCATATCTCACTTTCGCTAAACGTCTCTGGCTACTTAGGACTCGAGGAACCAAATTTCTTGTCTTTTTATTATTTTTCGGAGCTCCTAGACAAGATGATAGTACCTTCTTTTGGTACTTCCACCATCTCCGGTGCATTATATGTAGGCACTTGCGACTTAGTCATGCTCTTCAATTCATAAAAATAATCAAACAGATCGTTTGCTAATTTCCTGTAAATAGATAATTTTCTGTACTTCATTATTTGCCTCACTTGTGCGAGGATCATGTGCCACAATTTCTTCTGTCTGCTAAATATTTCCCAACATTTTTCATTCAAGGATATCTTTCCTCCTTTAATGATAAAAAATATTTTCATCAAAAATGTAGTCAGCGAAGTGGGCCATATGCAGATTTTCTGTTGTTGGTTCTAAATATCGGATTATGAATACAGTCTCATAACTAATATATATTTCAACTTTTCACAAATGTCCCATAGTGGTTCACTATAACGACGGTACTGGCATATAAACCGTACATCCAAATTTATATAAATGGAAATTTTTTGGAATTACCCCTTGCACTAGTTGCATATGTGAATATATGTTATAGGAGGATGATCTATAATCAATTAGAACTGTTGCACGTAAGATTGCATATCCCCCAACATGTAGCAGGCAGATTACAATGCTGCAACAAAGGTCTAAGAATAAATTTTATTCTTTTTATCTGTGTTTCGACTAATCCATTCTGAGTGTGGATGTGCTATAAATAATGTTCAACTTTAATTCCCATATTAGTGCAATAATCATCGAATGCTTTAGAAGTAAATTCTCCAATGTTATCCATTCTAATGGATTTTATTCGATGGTCAGGAAAATTATTCTTAATTTGTATGATCTGCGAGATTAACTTTGCAAAAAGGCGTGGTTGTGAGTATATAATAGACATACATATGACCACTTTGAGGATGCATCTATCAATACCATAAAGTATTGGAACGTGCTGGAAAGCGATTGAATAGGACCACAAATATCCCATTGGATTTAGTCCATGAATGCAAGGATTTCATCTTGTACCTTCAAGGTAGATAGTCTTATTATTAATTTTCTGGTAGCACATGCAGGGCATACAAAATCTTTATAATTTGGGAAATTCTTTACATTTATGCCATAACCTTGTGAGTTAGTAATTATGTTTCTCATCATTCTAAGATCAAGGTGACCTAATTTATCATGCTATAGGGAGAATAATTTTGCACTACGAAACATAGTCTTTAAGGTAATGAACACTTCAGGTACTCTAATGCGAGTGCAGTACAAGCCACTATTCATGAAGTGAAGTTTTTCTAGTATTCTGACTTCACTATCATACTTAGTGATGAGCATATGCTCTCTACCATCTTCTTCACTAGTTTCTTCATGGAAATCGTTAGTACGAATATCTTTAAACTTAAGAGATTTCTTGTAGATTCAGGGTACAACAATGCTTCTTTAATATGCAAAGTAATTTCCATAGATAGTATGATTGTGGCTCTTTGAAAATCTACTATGTATTTATCACTACCAGTGACAGTTATCACTTTTCTAGAGCTATTTCTGATAGACTAAAAATAAATCTTTTCTCTTAAAATAGTGTTTATAGTTTCACTATCTACAATACGCACTTTTTTCATACGGACGACACACATATTATATAAATAAAACATTCAATCATTCACATGTGAGGAAGTAGCAACAAGACTAAATGCCTTATTAACTATCAAAAAATATTATTTGCAGTTAAGCTTGCTCTTCTAGAGCTTATATTTGTTCATTTAATCCTCCTAAATTCAGCAACTAAATAAATAGCTAATTACTCTAATTCTAGATAGAGTTCGCGAAATATCCGGCCACTTCATCTTCAATAGCTTTATTTTCCGCTTCATCATTCATAGAATCTTCTATGGCAGTGGAGGAGGTTAAAGTAAAGGCCTTTGCATCATTCAATGGAGTTCTTTTACTGCTAATGTGGGAGCATTATCAACTTCCATGTGAGATGTTTCCCTTCTCCCCCCCTGCTTCTTATTGTGGTTCTTGCATGCTTTGAAAGAGTTATGATTGACTTTTAGTCCACTGCTCTTTCCTTGTGGCTGGGATAAGAAGTTCTTGTTTATAACTTCTTCATGAACTTCATGAAGCTCCAACACGTCAATCAATTCAGAATACTTCTTGTATTTTGATTGACGGTGATTGCGTGCGGATTTTGTCGTATTAGGGTGGAAAGTGGAGAGAGTCTTCTTAATTGTCTCCTCTTTTGTGATCTCTTTCCCACAGAGACACAGAAGTGTGCAAATACGGTGCAACGCGGAGTTGTACTTTCTGATATGTTTATAGTCACAGAAACAAAGCCGAACTCATTCTTACTCTGCAAGAGGCTTGATGATGTACATAAGGCGCTCAAATCGCTCTTGTAGTGCTTCCCATAGTGTCTTAGCGCTAGTCATTGTCATATACTCATCATTCAAAGTGGGGGAGAGATGGTAACCGTCGCACTACTTGTTACAAGGGCAATAGTAGTGTGAAGCTTTTTCGCTCCAAGTACAATCCGGACATCCGACGCTCAAGTGAGATAGTTGCAGCTATCTGCACTTAGCTCAGCGAACCCTTATTCGTGATGCTAGCCATCTACATATTTAAATGACGCAAGTATTATTACTAGTAAAGTTGCATCATGTTGCCAAATCGAATTACTACAAATTTTTCGATATTTTCTATGCTACTATTCGAATTTTACTGAATTTAAATGCATAACAGACAATTTAAACAACAACAATAATAATCAATAGCATAGATACTGCATAATTGCTAAAACAGATACAAAATTCAAATTCTAAAGGTGCTTCTTTGCAGAAATAGAGGCTTTGGATAATTTTCAAAACAATCAGGGCCTAAACACAAAAATACAGGGACTGCGCTCAATTAACAAAAACCCTGGGGCTAAAAGTAAAATTTGAATTTTTCTTTTTTTATTTCCACATGCCTTTTTCTTTATTGGGCCGACCCTCTAATAGTGGGCCATCTCGGCCCATCCAGCCTGCACTCCTCTAATAAAACTGGGCGGCTAGGGTTTGACACTCCGACCCATGCACTCGTCTCCAGGGCGGCAAGCGAGCCGAGGCGGTGCGGGGCGGCACCAGCGTAATAGCGTGCTAGCCAGGTGCACCCCGATGTGGCCCACGATCAATGCTCCGGCTGATGCACTTATGGCGTAGCCATGCGACAGCGGCGCGTGGCTAGTCGGCTCAGGTGGTGGGGCATGGAGGTGCTGCTTCGGGTGGCACAGAGGCGCGGCGTGGTCAGGCGCATGGCAAGCGGCGAGTACCAGTGGGCGGCGGCTACCTACAACCACGATGGTCACCGAGCCGATAGTCAGTGCGGTGACCATCGGCCAACGGGGTGTTGCAGCGTGCTTACTACCCGGCACTTCAGCCATCCACGACGTAGGAAAAGTGCATAGTTGGCGGCAGAGGCGTGTACGGGGATGTAACAGCGCGGTCGACGGTGGTGCTGCTTTGGGTGGCGCAAAGGTGGTGGTGTCGCTTTGAGCAGCACATAAGAGGTGGCCTCCGGTGGCCTTGCGGTACGGCGAAGCGAGAGGGCCGCTAGCTTCCATACCAACGATGTGTATGTTTTTTCTTTTTTTTCTTGATATGTGGTGGTGGCCTTCAAGCCACCACGTTCTTGTGCAGAGGGTCGGCCGCCACATTTCAGCGGGCGACATGGTGACGGCTGCGGGCCCCATCGATTCTACGCCGTGTACAGATCTGATATGCTGATGCTATTTATGCTACTATTCATACTACTGTTCATTACTACATGCCCAAATTTGAAGAAAAACAGTAGATGCAAGAATGCGTACCGATTCGATTGTACCTTTCAATTCTTGCGAGCGAGACGATTCGATTTGAAGCTTGGTCATTGGCTGGTGGTGGGGGCATTTAGGTCCTCTGACTGCTACAGAGGCTTCGCTAAACCTCCTATTGTCCGGACTCTTGGCCTCCTACCAGGTCTTCCTCAACCTCATTTTCCTCCACGTACTCTTCCTGTTCAATCGATTCATGACCGAGTTAGTTGTTGGTGGCTTTGCCTATTCCTCTAGCTCAATTTGTAGCATCTCTACCTCCTCCTCTACCTCAGCCTCTATCTCAGCCTGCAATGGCTCTGCCTCGGCCCCTTTGGACCTACTAGCCTCTCCCTCTTGCTCCTCTTGTGACCTCTACTTCGGATTCACTCTCGTGGGCCATGTTGGAGAGGATCCTTTGGCGTCGCTGTTGAATGCGAGACGACTGTCTTATTGGCCCCATCTATTCTTTGAAGATAAGAAAGAAAGCAAGAGTTAAGGTACGAAGCTTCAAGATGTGGACAAGCGAGATAGAAGCAAGGGCAACCTTGCCAAGCACACAATCAAAGAGACAACAAGAAGCAGCACATCACACAAGCACAAACATACATAGATTATTAAACAAACTAGGACTATCTTCATGAGGTCACTACTACAAGAGTCTTCGAACCTAGTACATGACAAAAACAATGTCGTAGAGCATTAGACTATAAGGTAACTTACAAAAAAAGCTACTAAAAGGCCCACTCCTACTAACTCATCACGACGCGTCATCCTCAAGCGTTGACTGCATATCCATTAGTGGCTTTGTTGGTAGCTAGCTCAATCGGTGTCGAGGGCTCTGTTGGTGAGGGGTAGAAGTGGGGTTAGAGAAACTGTCATTCCCATCGTCATCATCACTAATGAGCTTGCACTCGCTAGGGTCCTCCTCCTCAAAGCTGTCAGCTATTAGCACCATGTCTCTATCCTCGATGGGCTTTGCAGGCACCAAACCTCCTCTTGTAGCTAGGACTAGTGAGAGGCCAATCCTGCCTTTTGCTACGGCTATTGAAGTACGTGCTGGTAGAAGTGGAACACCTGATAGGACAATGTGGCATATCTGGCTCACAGGTAACCTGAGGGTGCTCTTTCAAGCAGTCCATCTAACACGGGAGCCATACTGAGCATTTTGCCTATTAAGCTCTCTGTGATCTCCCTTACTACCCTTTGCCATCCTTGACAGTTCATCATAGCAGTGTCCTCAGCAGCTGTTGCCTGAACTCTGGTCTAGTCCAGCATCACATGGAGAGCTCTCTCACGTGTCTTTGACTCCTCTGCCCTCTAGTGACTGATCAACCACTACTTGAAGTACGTCTCATGTAAGTGCTCCAAAGAGTGATGTAGTGTGCCGTGACGACTAAGGTGGAGTCATCCTCCTCCTATCCTGTCCCATGGCGTTCATATGATCACACCAAGTGGCTCGTAAGCCATCTGCAACTGGGAAGTGCCTCATGGGAGTGTGTGCCACCTCACTAGCATGCATCCCGCACAAGTACCAAACAACCTAGTAGGTTGCCTGCTGGTATGTGTTGGAGTACCGTACGCTGGTGAATTCGCCTAGGCTGCCAGTTTGGGTTCCTCTCGCAATCGAAGATCTAAAGATACACTTGGTACTTTTGGGAGCCATCCTCGTCGTACTTGCACCCTGTAATCTGGACGCCGAGTGTACCCCAAATGACACAAATATTCCCATAGCAACTACGGAAAGCCCTTCACTCTCAGATGGCACAAGGTAGTCTAGACTTCATCTTCCATCTGTCAGGGAAAAGAGATAGCTTAGAAACAGCAAAACAAAGTTTTCAAAAGCAATAAGGTAGAAGGCAAGCAACAGACTTAGAAGGAAGTACGGAAGAAGTTTTCATAAAATAGTTTTTAGAAACTAAGCAGACAACATACACATATATCCTAAGGTCACATTCTACAGCCAAGCATGGCTCCAATACCACTCCTGTAAGACCTCTTTCCCAGAATCTCCTATGACTCCTGTATCACTCTCTGGATAAAGTAACTGATACACATAGTACATTAATTGTGACATCATAGTCATACATCATATCTAAAAGATTAAGGTTACAAAATTGCAAAAGGTCTTAAACCATAGGGTATATTACAAATTGGGCCAACCAACCAATAAAAGCACAATGGAAAACAACACAAAGCCACATGCAGCTAGGGTGCGAATGTGACTACTAATCTACACCTCATTTGTGAATTCGTCTCTCGCGTAGTTGACATGCATCTCATCATCTGAATAATAGGAAGAATGATTGTAGAAGGTACTCAGTAAGTCCTATACTATTGCACGGGTTTGATAGATGCATAAATGATGACTCAAGGATAAGACCTTATGGTTTAGTTTTAAACATAAAGCAGTTTATGCAGGTATCTAGTTATATTCTCTAATGTTAACATTAAAATGGAGTAAACAAGGTGACAAGGTATATCAGCGTTTTTCGGTTTTGAGAGGGGCTACACCTCACTCCCCAGTCCCTATCATTGTGTCTGGTGTACCTCCAGTACTACACAGCTCCTGGTGGATCGAGCTAGCGACCTCATCATACGGATATCTAGTCCACACACTCATCAAAGATACACACGCACTGAGTCTAACCAAGTGAAGTCATTGCTTCACATGTCCATGACCATGGACATGGCTATTTAAATAGATTTACACTCTGCAGAGGTTGTACATTGTACATTGTACCCACGTGATATGCTCAGCCTCTAACCGTTGCAAGTGGAGGTGTGAGAATCATATCAAGATGCTTCAACCACCTTCCTTTGATGGACTAATAAACTACAAGATACCCCAAATGCTTCAGGTCTATGTAAGGGATGCTAGGGTACCACTTGGACCTACATAAAGAGTCTGGTTCAATGAACATCCCGCGAAGCACCTGAAAGATGCTTGGGTTCTCATTGCTCCCTTAGCCTCCTAGTAAAATTTTCAGCTTGATTAAGAGATAGAAAAGTCAAGTCCTACCCATAATAAGATGCATGGTTGCACTGGGGTGGCTTAGCATAATGGCGCAATGATTCAATACTTATATGACTGGTGTAGGGATCTTCAAGTTGATAATGAATACCACGCAAGTAACTCAAGGCCCTAAGAGCATCCTCACTGGAGGACTACTCTACTTGCCCCTGCCAAAATGATTTTCATCCATTTTATACATCACTCTCCGTATCCCACACGATATCAAGGATTCCACAATTACCAAGATTCATGGAATATGAGTTGAATTGACATTTAGTTTAGCGACATCTCTGAACAGATGTATTCCATAAGCGACACTTTTAAAGAGATATATTCAATCCTAAGAATGATAGATATCAAGATATCGTACGCCGTTAATATAGATAACGATAGGTAATCCTATGGTGACATGGATTTAGGGTAATAACATTTAAGGCATGGCATATGTTCGATAGAATTTAACTACTAAAAATAATTAAAAAAGCACAGTACATAGCACATGCGATAGTAAGTCAAGTTTTAAGTTGATCAGTTAGATTACTGAAAATATGGGTTCAAAATGATCAAGGAGATAGAACTTGACTTCTCCGAAGTCTTCTTCTAATCCTTGATCAAAGTCAAGATTCTTTAGTTCATTCATGAATTCCTCCGGTTCTGCAAACGTGATTAAGATTAACGACGAGCTATGCTATAGAAGAATCAAACAATACTAAATGGAAAACAAAATGAGTCCTAATGGATACTACACTATGATAGAAACATAGATCTCGAATTTAGATAAATTTAGGTAAAAGAATCGCCAAAATCGGAGTCAGAATGAAGAAGTTATGACTCCCAAAAGATTTAATCTAAAATTAAATCAAGAAATTACAAAGTATTACTATTCATTGGTGGAGCCCATTGGTGGGTCCCAATGAATAATGCTCAGGTAGGAACCACTCAACAGTGCTCCAGGCTAGGCTGGATTGGGTTTGGGTCTAGGCTTGGGCTTGGGCCAAGTTGCACAGTGGCCAACCCACAAGGGAAAACAGCCTTGGGCCAATCGGCTAATGGGCTTAGGCCAGCTCGAGAGAAAAGGCCTCGAGCCTCTGAGCTGGCCCATTAGCGGGCTGAGCCACGGCCTCCTCATCCAGCTACGCTGCTATGGCCAGAGGCCCAAGCGACGCGCATGTGCTGGATCGCCAGCGAAGTCGAGCAGCGAAGGGGAACAGAGGTCAGCTATGGGTATCCGATGTGGCGGCCTGTCGGAGACCTCGTCCGAATGAGGCTTGAGTATGTGGACTGAAGAAGGATTTGGGCATCGAGCTTCTATGCGAGATGGGAACCCATTTAGTGGGTCCACACCAATGGGCGGTGGCTGTAGTGCACCTAGCTGGTGATTGGATGTGGTGAGACTACGGTGGAAAAGTTTGGCATTGCCTCCCCTTTTTTTGGCGTGCTTCATCCCTGCAAGGAGGCCCTAAGATAGCACACAGCTCTGTTCACAACAACAAGCGCGTGAACGGTCTAACAGAGGGGAATTACGTGCACGGCGAGGAGCTCACTGCCATGGCGCTCATGGCCACTGGCCAAGGCAGCCGCGCTAAGGCAAGCTGCATATACCCTAGCATGCTACAAAGAAGGGCAAGACAGAGAGATGGGGAGGCTCATCGGCATTTGCGGGGAAGGAGAGGTGGTCGACGGTGAGAAGCTTCAGGCGGCGGTGGCTCATCCTTGGGTCTGCATGCTTCCTCCTGGTGTCTGGATGAGGAAGGGCAGCACAAGGTCGATGTGAGCTCCTCGTCCTTCTCAGCTGCTCACGGGGAAGAGGCGGTGACAGAACTGCAGCGGTGGTAGTGACGAATTGGGTGGTGGCAGAATGAAGATAGGAGGGAAGAAGAGGAAAAATGGGCCGGTGTGCCCTTTTTATAGAAGGAGGGGGAGTAGGAGGTGGTGGCGGCGGCTCATGCTCTCTGTGAATAGATAGGCAGGCGGGGTGACACCCACCGAAAAATGAATGACGATGACAAAGCAGACACCATCCAGTTGGCTTGATGGTCGCCGAAGTCATGGTGCCAGGTGGGAGGGTCGTGTGCTGGTGGTGAGGGGGGGGGGGGAGGGAGAGAGAAGAGACACATAAGTCGTCATCATCTTGAATGAGCCAGAAATAGCGGCGGCCATGCGCTGGAGGAGGGGGAAGTGTCTGGGCGGCTGGTCCCACTCGTCGATGAGAGGGACGGAGAGAGGGAGCGTGCGGCTATGCTGGCACTCATGCGCATGTGTGTCAGGTTGGCTTGCTGCGCGTGCCACTGGGCTGAGATGGTGTGCGGGGTGGGGGGGGGGTAGGAAGGAAAGGCTGGGCTGCTTCGGTCTAGGCTGCGCAAGGAAAAAGAAAGAAGGCGACCCGTGAAGAAATAAAAGAAAGAGGAATTGATTTGGGGGACAAATTCAAATAGAACAATCTGAATTTGAATTTGGATTAGGTTTTAATTCAAATAAGTTTATTTGAATTAGGAAATGGATTTGAACTTGAAGTCTTGAAATTTGGGAGAGGTTTGAATTTAAAGGATTTGAATTTATTTGGATTCAGCTAAATTGAATCTAAGGATTTAGATTTGAATTTGAGAGACATTTAAATTCAAATCTACACTCAAAGAACCATAAAAAATAAACCAAAAATGCATATGATCATCTTTTTGCAGGGTTTAATTTAGAAATTAATTTGGTGCTGTTTGAAATAATTGGCCAAAATAGTATATTTGAATATATACATATATATATATTCAAATATATATTTTCTTAATTTTATATTGGTTTAAATAATTAGAATTTAATAAAAAGAAGTGAATTTTGCTATAATATAAATGCTAAAACTCGCTAAAATTCAAGATGTTACACTATCGACCATGAAGTGTATCGGTTAGCATCCTTATTTTTTTTTAAAACCTATCAATTTTAATAGGCAAATAAATAATTTTTCGTCATGGTATAAAGTAGATACTGAGTTCATTCTCTCTTCAAATGATAGATAAATCTAGGCGTAATTGATATATCACGTGAAAACATAATTACATATGTAGGGAGAGAGTAAAAACAAGTAGAGAAGTCAACCTTCGTCTTTATATAAACCAAAATAAATCTTTTTGTCACATTTCTCTCAATATCTCTTTCCCTTTCTCCCCCTCTCTCTTGAGTTAATTAATATTTTTGCCACTCTAGTCAGTGTCACACTCCCAAAAGCCACCCTCTTGAGATAATGTGCTAAAATGCCACTAGACCCCATGAAACCTTACTCATTTGCCACTTTGAGCCATTTTTCACCATCACATGCCATTTTTTCTTTTTATTTTGTACCGCTGACGTGGATATTCACGGGAAATGCCCACTCTATCCCCCCTCTCTCTCTCATTTCGCACCGGCTGGGCAGTCCATCGTCGTTGTCCGACTCTACCTCGACGCCACCTCCTTTGGCCTCCTACGCATCTCCGTGACCTTCCTCCCACTACCTCCTGGCCCCCACCCCCACTACGTCGGTCGCCACAACCCACCTTTGCCGCGTTTGTGGCCATCGCTTATGCACCCATGACGCCTTGCTTCAGCACTTCGTTTGTGGCTGCCGCTTCTGCCCCCGCTCCCAAAGCCTCCACGCCGACGCACTCCCCACCCGCCCCTCCATCCGATTGCTGAGACCGATTGGAGTCACTGAAGCCCTGATCTTGTGTGTTTCCACCGCCGCTCGAGGTCGATTGAGCTCACCACCGTCGCTCCCAGTTAGATCAAGCCGCCATCATCTGTTGCCCGCTGTTATGGTCGTGATTCTGTGTTCATCTCAAGGTGAATCGGGTTGATTTGTTTCGGTGTCTTTCCCCTCTCCTTCTTCCTTGCTTTAAACGTGAGCCGAGGGAGCCGCCGACGTACTGGCCGTCAATGTGCTGGCATGGGGTGCTTTACGCCACCGTGCCGCACATCGATGTGCCGATGCATCAATCTAGCATCCCGGTGCCATGTGCTGTGTCACCAGTGTGAACTTCATTTTGATCCTGCACGCCCCCCTCATCGTCGTTGATCACCGTTGTATATGTTTTCTGGCGCATTGTTGCCGCCTTGTTCATAAGGCGCCACCGCTTGATGTCAATTTTGGTTTTCCCTGTGCTTCTCTGGTCGTGCATGCCTCCATTGCCACGCGAGCGTGTTGAGATCGATTTAGCTTTGGCTAGTGTTCCGCCATTGCCGTCGATGCATATGTGCATGCTCTGGCCAAAGGGTCGTGGAAGCGTGGCTTGCTAGACAAAGGGGCATACAGTCAGTGGTGGTTGGTAGGGAGTCCAGGCTAGCAAGATGGGCCCATGTGGGGTTTAACTAGGCGGAAGTGGTCACCAGGAAGGCCAAGAAGGTGGCGTCGTTGGTATCGGGGAAGTGGCAGGATAGGACGTGCTCAACGGCCAAGGAATAGTTGACGGTCCAGCGGTGGCCCTCACTCCCGAAGCCTCCACGCTGGTGCAATCCCCGCCTGCGCCTCCAGTCGACTTGCTAAAGATGAGGGAGAAAAGAGAGAGATGGGGAGAATGGTCATTTCAAGTGATAATCCACATCAGCAGGTGCAAAAAAAAGTCACATGGTGATGAAAAATGGCTCAAAGTGGCAAATAATTAAGGTTATGTAAAACCTAGTGGTATTTTAGCATATAATCTCAAGAATAGCTTTTAAGAGTATGCTACATACTAGAGTAGAAAACAATTTAATTAACCTCTCTCTGTCGGCCTCCCTTCCTTCGTGGGGAGTAGACTTCAAACTTGGAGAGCCAGGAAGGAGGCGAGTAGCGTCAATCCATCAACCAATCTGTCTGCTGCCTCCCCAAACTACCCTTCTCCTCCACCTCACCCGTAGGGCCAGTCCTGAGATTTCAGTGGCCCCGGGTAAAACTAAAAATGGGGCCCATTGAACATAAATATTGAAATATTTATATATCAATTACAAAGATAATATTCTGGGTAGAGTCCACGAGCAGTTACGATAAGTTTGAACAACCTGGAATGCGTTCATTACGGTAAGTTGGAACAAAATTATCGTAAATGCTCGCGAGAACAAAATTATGAGGGATCAGAGTACACGTACGTATGCTTGCGTTAATGCATGCTAGCTAGGTAGAGATACTCACATACCTATGTACAACTTGCTACGTTCAGCTCTAGTTACTCATCGGTACATGCAGCAGGTAGCTTGCAGCAATAGTAGCTTTGCATCTATCTGTTCGCAGGTGCCAACGCATAGGATCATGGTCTTAATGACGTATCCGTTGAAGGATGTAATACACAATCACGAAGCTACTGGATGAATCGCACAATGGGTGGTAGAACTAAATGAGTTCGACGTAAGCTACGCACCACGAACAAGTGTGAAATCCGGAGTGTTAGCAGATTTCATCGCCGAATGGACAAGAGTTGAGGAAAAAAGGCCAAACATGGTCAAAGATCATTGGACGCTCTTTCACGCTCCAGGGCTCGGGGGCTGGAATTGTGCTCAAATCTCTAACAGGCGACAAACTCAGGCATGTTGTTCAGTTAGACTTTAAAGCCTCTAATAATGTTGGAGAATATGAAGGACTGGTAAATGGGCTCCGTATAGCCACATCACTTGGGATTAAACGACTTCTTGTGATAGGGGACTCACAACTAGTTGTAAACCAAGTTCAAAAGGAGTACCAGTGCTTGGACGACAACATGGCGACTTACTTACTCGAGGTGCGAAAGCTCGAGCAAAAGTTTGAAGGGCTAGAAGTGACGCACATCAGAAGGAGTGATAACTCTGGTGCGGATGAACTTGCTAGACTCACTTCTTCTCAAGCACCGGTACCCATAGGGGTCTTCATTGAGAAATTCCTTAAACCATTTGTCTCGATAGTTCGGCGAACGGATGCTGTCCAACCCGACTAGCAGTCTGGTCAGGTCAACGAGGCAGAACCCACAAACACGGATGATGCACTACTTGAATGCAACCCAACTTAGATGACTCCGTACCAAGCCTATCTCGAGGGTCGAGACATCCCTGATGATGATGTGTCTGTAGAGAAAATTGCTCGTAAATCGAAGCTCTACGTTTTGGTAGACAGCAAGCTATACCAAAAGGGGAGTAATGGAATCTTGATGAAGTGTATCACTCAGGAAGAGGGCAATAGAATATTGCTCGATATCCATGGAGGCACGTGTGGTAATCATGCGTCTTCTTGCATCTTGTTCGAAATTTTTTTCTGCAAGGGATTCTATTTGCCGACTGCCCTCCAGAATGCTTTCGAGCTGGTCAAAAAGTGCGAAAGCTGCCATTTTTTTGAAAAGTAGACCACTCGACCAGTCCAAGCTCTTGCAAACAATCCCCCTTTCTTGGCCTTTCTCCATCTGGGCTTGGATATCCTAGGACCATTCCCAAGGGCCCAAGGTGGTTACAAGTTCCTATTCGTGGCTATCGACACGTTCACCAAATGGATAGAGGCCGAACCTGTAGGAAAATTAACCGCAGAAGTGGCCAAGAAATTCATGAGGAGCATAATTACTCGATTCGGCATTCCGCACCGGGTAAATACGGATAATGGTAGCCAGTTTAGAAGCGGAACCTTTATTGCATTCTGCGAAGAATTTGGCATTAAGACTTGTTTCGCCTCAGTAGCTCACCCGCAGAGTAATGGTTAAGTTGAGCGTGCTAATGGTATAGTCTTGCAGGGTATCAAAACTCAGGACTTCGACAGTCTAAAGGCTTACTCAAAACGCTGGGTAAAAGAGCTTCCCTCGGTACTATGGGCCGTTCTTATATTGACTAATAGGGTCGCCGGTGAAACTCCTTTCTTCTTGGTTTATGGAGCGGAAGCAGTGCTCCTGACTGAGTTGCAGTTAGGATCACCTCGAGTGGAAAATTACTCTAAAGAAGGGCAAGAGAACTTATGAGCGGATGACATAAATCTACTCAAGGAGTACTGAGAATGAGCGTCTATTCGAGCGACCAAGTATCAGCAGGCGTTGCGTAGATATCAAGGCCAGAAAATTCAACCCAGGCAACTCGCTGTTGGGGACCTCATCTTACGAAAGGTGCAGAAGCAGGCCCAGCGCCACAAGTTATCACCTAAGTGGGTAGGACCTTACATAGTAGTCGAGGTCACTCGACCTGGGTCGGTAAGGCTATCTACTCCAAACGGCGGGATACTCGAGCACTTGTGGAACATCGACCAACTCCGAAATTTTATTCATAGAAAAGATAGTTTACAGATAAGTCAATTACATTCGATTCGGTTGGCTACTCGATTACATAGTTTTTCTCGTTCACGCTAATTTGTATGGCTAGTACAAAATTGATAGAAAGGATCAGCTTAGATTTTTCAAAAAAACCTTATTCGCCCTTGAACGAGTCGAGAAACCTTTTATACTCCTTCCTCGGGAGGCAACTAATCACCCCAGGAATCGGCCGCCGACCAGCATAAGGGCCAGGAAAAGTGGCCAAGGTGAAGGCCCTGCTGGGGCTGATGATCGACACCGGTAATACCGAGTGGTCTTTTGCTTGGTTCAAGGGCGATCTGGAGGTTATCGACGGAGAAGACGACCGCACCTCCCTAGCCGGTGATGAACTAAAGGCTCCACCATCAAAGACCTCGATGGCGGCTTGGTCGATGATCTGGTCGAGATCACCACCATCCTCAATCCTCCCCCTTGCAGAGCTCTGCACCATCTAGCTTGAAGCGTAGGCCTTGATGTAATGATGAACACGCTGAATGAGGGGATGGTGATTATCTGTGGTGGGAGCTTCTTCCCTCTTTTTCTTAGCCTACCACTCGAGTCCTCGTCGTTAGAGGAAACAATGATGATATCAGGAGGGACTATGGCAAGAGGCCTAGGGGAAAGGACTTCTGGAATTAGTTCACAAGGAGGAGATGGAGTGAAATATTCTTAGATGCTTGTCTTGTTGCACCGATGCTTTGCTCATGTACAAATTCGGTTTGATGTCGGCCTCGACCACTTGAACCGTTGATGGTCACTCTCTAGACAAATCAGGAATGCATCGAATAAATAAGCGAACGACAAAAATTTATGCTTATGATGCAGGATCATGAACGACATGAAAGGCACCATGTTTTGGAAGCATTGCAAAAGAATGCTAATCGATTGGGCATTTGCAAAAGAATGCTAATCGATTGGGTAAGAAAAGGTTTGAACCTCATACAAGACAACTTAAGGTTACAAGGTACTGAGTAGCTGCAGTCAGACCATGGGGGTTGGAAAGGGAAGAAAACGGTACTGAGTAGGTTTGGCGGTCAGATCGGCCCAAGTGACGGTCTCACTCTTGACTATGGAGTTTGATTGAAGGTATGACTGGCCAAGTCAACTAGCAGTCAGACTAGTCTTAGCGGTGGTCAGACCACTGACTTGGCCAACACCATCTCGGTGAGGTCACCGGTGAAGGCTCCCACAATACCTTGACCATAAAAGGTACCAAAGCACTCTACAAGACTAGGGAAGTGTTTCTTGAGTGATATAGGCAATATGCATGGGGTCAAACTCGAGGACCCCATGGATGAAGTCTATGGCTAGGTTAGAGCCCGAGAACAACAGGGAAAAGGATGGAGAAGTCTCACCTTGATGTGGGGAAGCTTTCTATTGGTTTAGCCAATTTCGGGTAAGCTTCGATTCGTAGATCGGGCTCTAAGGTCATTATTGGCCTCGAGGTGGAAGAACTCGCATGAAAGCGTCTCCAGCGAAGAAGATGATAGGAAGGAGCTCAGGGAAGTCTTCTTCATCGATCTCTGGCCGTCGAAGTCATCGAGGTGATTCTCTCCCTCTCTCTCTCAGTTTGGGTGAAGGAGAGTGAGTGAGGAGTGAAATGAGCGAGAGAGACGAGTGAGCATCAGTTGGTGGCTTTAAATGACACTCTGAGTTCTGGCGGTTAGACCGCGGGAGTTCCCGGTCAGACCGCGAGAAGTATCTTTAAATGACGAGTGAGTGTCAGTCGGTGGCTGTGAATGACGCTCTGAGTTTTGGCGGTCAGACCGCAGGAGTTCCCGATTAGACCAAAGGATGGATATAAGCATACTCATAACCAAGAGTGCGACAATTCAAATTAATCTTACACACTGGAGGGGGTATATCTTTACCCATACGACTTGGGTCTATCCTCTTGGCCCTCGTGACAACCTTTCTCATAACAATAACTACCCACTTGCACATGCCCCTATGGCACCGGAGTTACAGCGAGCGTGTCCCGGACACCTCTAGCTCTCCACCTCCTTGCTTCTCCTCATTCTTTTTTCTATTACGCGTCATAGGGCTACAAGTCAAGCGTTAGCATGGCGTATGATAATCGGCTTATTAGTACATTTATTGAATATGTGGAAGTACGAAAAGTGTTTAAGACAACAACAAACAACAGTCAGTGCTTAATAAATTTAAGCGGTTTATGGCATTTGAGTTCCTCTCCCGACCTACCCCTAGGACCACCCACATCTCATCTCATCCTCACAACTCATACATCCCAACACCATTTTCATTGTGAAACAATAGTTAAGCCATATAGCTCGCAAATGATGGTCGAACCACCGCTCGACTTCTACTGATGACCTATGCATTGCTAAGCATCTTAGATAACTTTTAGGTTAGACAACAACAATATTATACCTAGGTGACAAGGATAGGGGTCATCAATAGTTCAATATAGGAACAATGCATCAACATAGGTTCTACCCAAAATTCCTGACATTGACTCGTTAACATGCACAACATACCAAAGCAATAATTTATCAAATTAGACATCATACGATCCAAAGTATAAGATGAAATATGCTTAGATGCTTGCCTTGTTACTCTGGTGCTTCGCTCACATACAAATCCGGTTCGTTGTCGGCCTCGACCGCTTGAACCGTCGATGCATCACTCTCTAGACAAATAAATAATGCATCTAATAAACAAGAAAACAATGGAATGTATGCTTATGATGCATGATCGTGAACGACATGAAAGGTTCCATGTTTTGGAGGCATCTGAAAAAGAATCCTAATCGATTGGGTAAGAAAAGGTTGAACATTATATAAGACAACTTAATTTACAGGGTAATGAGTAGCTAGCGGTTAGACAATGGGGGTCAGATAGGGAAGAAAATGGTACTGAGTAGGTCTGGTGGTCAGATCGGGCCTAGTGGTGGTTTGACTCCTGAGTATGGAGTTCGACTGAAGGTTTGACTGGTCAAGTCACAACTGGCGGTCAGACCAATCATAGTGGCGGTCAGACAGCTGGCCTAGCCGACAGCATCTTGGCGAGGTCGTTAGCAAAGGCTCCAGCGATGCTTTCGACCATGAAGGGTACCAAAACACCCTACAAGACTAGGGAAGTGTTTCTTGGGTGATTTGGACAATATGCACAGGTTCAAACTTGAGGACCCCATGGATGAAGTCCATGGCTAGGGTTGAGCTTGAGTATAAATGAAATGGGGACCAGTTAGAGCTCGGGAACGACAAGGAAAAGGTAGGGGAAGTCTTACCTCGGCATGGGGGAAGCTTTCTATTGGTTTAGCCAACTCTGAGGAAGCTTCGATTCGTAGATCGGGCTCTGGGGTGGCTATTGCCTTCGAGATGGAAGAACTCACGTGGAAGTGTCTCTGATAAAGAAGACGATAGGAAGGAGCTCGAGGGAAGCCTTTGGGGAGCTCAGGGAAATTTTCTCTGTCGATCTCTGGCCGTCGAGATCGTCGAGGTGATTCTCTCCCTCTCTCTCTCGGTTTGGGTGAAGGGGAGTGAGTGAGGAGTGAAATGAGCGAGGAGACAAGTGAGCATCAGTCGGTGGCTTTAAATGATGCTCTAAGTTCTGGAGGTCAGGCTGCGGGAGTTTCCGGTTAGACCGCGGGAAGTATCTTTTCCGTGTTTCTTCCTTTTCTTTTTCTTCTCCTTCTCAAATGACTTTAGGGTCTTTCTAACTACCTCTAAACCATTTCCATTCATAAATATAAATATACATATCTGGTGGAAACGCACATTGGTTAATAATGTACATTTTTGAAATGGGTTGAATCCTTAAATTAGAATCAACCACATAAAACATGATATCATGATGATTATGCATGCTCAATGACTATATTCAGATTTTGAGGTGTGACATGCAGGGAAGCAGTATTTTTTTCTTGAACGTGCAGGTAAGCTGCGCATAACTTCATTAATGGAGGAATAAAAAGTCTGTTTAGACAAAAAAAAAACAAAGAGAAAACCAAGGATAAGAAAAACACACATTGACAAAGGAAGGGAAAAAGGAGAAGCACATTGTCGGCCTGTCAGGCAATATAGGTCATTGGCAAACCATAGAAATGAGATGAATCAAGAACAGGAAGGAAGATAATCATGGCCATAAGGCACTCAACCCTTTTGCCCCTACCATCCACGACTATCTAGATATTAGGAGACACAACATCAAAGACACTTGTCCAAATCCACCACACCACCAAAATCACGAAGCATTTAGCCCCTTGTGAAGATGCCTAGACAGTTGTCCTTGCATTCGGTGCCACCAATCTTTGAAAATGAAATCATCATCATGCTGTGGTGACAAGTTATGAAGACCAATGATAGATAGCACCCTAAACCACACCTCATGAGCAAAAACGTAGGAAGACAGAAGGTGCTAGACATTCTCGTCATCTTGATCACACAATGGACAATGCTCAGGGTGAGGGAGCCCACGATGAGTCCAACAGTCAGAGGTTCATCACCGGTTGAGAATGGCCATCCAAACAAAGAATTTGTAGCACAGAGGTGCCCACGCCTTCCAAAGTAGTTTCCAAGGCTCAAACCCAATGCTGCCAATGATGAAACCATGATACGCTGACTTAGTGGAGAACTGACCAGATAATATTGGGGACCAAAGGTGTTGGTCATCTAGCCCTGGATGAAGCACCACCCTAACCAAGATATCCCAAACCTGCAAATATTCCACTAGCGCTCCTGTAGAGAGACCACCACTTTTATCATGCACCCAACTATGATCTTGAATTGCCAGCTAGACCGTTCGTTTCTTGCCAATCCATTTTGGCACCAAAGAGACAAGAACCTATGCAAGATCACCCAAACCCTTTCCATGCAGCCAACTATCGGTCCAAAATAGTGTGCTCTCCCCATTGCTTACCAAGGATACAATAGAGGTAGAGAATATTATAGAGACATTAGCATGCACTAGTAAATTGAGGACAAACCAAGGATGACTAGGTTGTGTTTTTTGTAACAAGAGCTACCGCATGTGCAAAGCCTAGCTTAAGGACTCCAAATCATGTAAACCAAGACCACCTAGCTCGATTGGCCTACAAACCCGCCTCCACCCAACTAAGAAGTGACCCCCATTAACATGTTCAGACCCTTTCCAAAGAAAAACCCTCCTTCTCTTATCAATTTCTTTGATAACCCATTTGGGTAGATCCATAGCAATGAGATGATAGATAGGAATCACATTGTGCACAAATTGCACCAAAGCCACTCAACCCATGGGATTCATCAATGCAACCATACAACCTGGTAAGAGAATAACCACATTCTCAATTAATGGGTAAAGGTCTGCTTTTTTGAGCTTCTTTATTGACAAGGGAAGACCAAGATACTTGCACAGAAAGGACATAATAGTACAGGGAAACACCGCATAGGCCACCTCAATGTCTTAGTCCTGACAATGAATAGGAGTGATAGAGCACTTGCAGATGTTTGTCTTTAAAACAGATGCCTCACCGAATCTTTTGAGAAGCTCCTTGATGAGCTCCAAATCATCAATGCAAGGTCTAGATAAGATATCAACATCACCTGCGTACATGGAAACCATGTGAATGTTTCCCTTCATTAAGAGAGGAAGAAGCGGCCCTAGATCACTGGCTCTATTGATCAATGCATTAAGAACATCCATGACAATGATGAATAACATTGTGGGCAAAGGATGCCCTTGTCGCAGCCCACACTGATGGTGAATCACATCTTCTAGAATACCATTAACAAGCACCTGAGAAGAAGTATGCATCAGCTTGCAAATAAGATCACACCACTTTGTACCAAAACCCAGGTGAGTCAATACCTCAAGAAGAAAGGGCCATGATACAATGTCGAATGCTTTAGAAATGTCTAGTTTGAGGAGAACTCGTGGCTCTTTATGGTGGCATTTGCTGCACCAACACAAAGTTATCATGAATGCAACGACCTTTCAAAAAGCGCTCTGATTAGAAGACACCAAATTAGGAAGCCGAGGAGTGAGTCGATTAGCCTTAGTCTTTGCCATAAGCCTCGCAAAGCTTTGGATCAAACTTATTGGCCGATAATCCTTTACTTGCAGTGCATTGACCGATTTGGGCAGAAGCAGGATGAAAGTGGAGTTCATCAAGGATAGTTTCCTTGCATTGCCTTGCTGTAGAGTCCGCATTGCTTCCATCATATCAGCCTTGATAAAATTCCAAGATGACTGATAAAAATGACCTATAAAACCATTAGGCCCTAGAGTCTTGTCAAGAGGGATTTGTTTGATTGTTGCCCATACCTCCTTCTTGGAGAAAGGGGCCTCAAAAGCCAAGAGGTCATGAGGTGCTTGATAAAAGTACTGAAGATCCAAGGATGAAGATCTTGTCGTTGAAGTGCCCAGTAGATTAGAGTAGTCCCACACAACCTCTTTTTTGTTAATCTGATCAGTGAGGATACTATCCTCCACCTTTAGCTTTGCAATGAAATTATTCCTCTTACAATAATTGGCATGCAGTTCAAAAAATGTTGTGTTTGCATCACCCTCCTTTAGCCAACATAGACGTGATTGCAACAGGGCAATTGTTCGCTCAAGTGATGCCAATCCAGGACAGCTGCACTTCAGCTCCTGCCGTAACCATGCCTCGTCCGATGACAAAGCATGTGAGTCCTGAACAATCTTAAGATGATGTAAGAGATCCTTGGCAAGCCGGCTGCAGCTAGAGCCTTATCTTACCAGCTTAGGGTAGTAACTTTCAAAATGAAACTAGCGTTTGCCTCTTATCATGACCTTCAGTCCTAGGACAAGGGGGCAGTGGTCTGAACCGCTAGATGTCGAGCTCTAAAGAATGCAATATGAGAACCATCCAAATCGCACATGACTTAATCGAATGGGCTAGCCAGTTATAAAGATGAGAGCTAGCCCATGCACGTCCTTGGACATGCCACGTGCTAACCTACATCTAAAGCCTTCCATCGCAGCTACTATTCGATTAAATCAACCGCAATTCTGGTAGTCCCAATATGTGCTTGAATGCCCAAGATCACAATACATAACTTTAGAACAAGCATGCCATCTCAAGACATAATAAAGTTCAGTTATATTTTAGATGATATTACAAGTTAATACTTTAGTTGCTACAAACTGAGATTAAAATGTTGATAACTAAATTAACAAGTTCAAGCTCTTAGTTGGACATTAACACAAGCTAGATAAATCATAATACAATAAGTCATACTTCTAGTGAATTAACGTCTATGCATAGAAGAATATTAACCAAAATATCAAAAGACGGTAGTGTCATTTGCCCTAAGACACCACCTGGTTAGCATCAAGATGACAATGCTACTTTTGCCCCTCACCGGCATCGGCAGGCACAAAGTAGCCATATACAAACTCATCTTTACCTGCAAAAAACCAACAATATGATCTAGGTTTATCTAGTGTGTTCACTCTACCGTTCAAAAAAATTTGCAAACTATAGCCAATCCTAGTAAACTACTCTAGGAAGGTAAATATGCAAAAGTAGATTGCAAGTATGATAATGCAGAAATGTAAAGAATGTAGAGAGATCAAAAATTGTCACGAGGGATTTTTATCTCGTGGTATCAATGGTATCAATACCACCTCTAGTCCACGTTGGAGCAGCCACCTAGGATATAGCTCGCAGACGGCACCCGATCATGACTCTTGAGCCACATAGGCCTCAAGTAGGTTGAGCCACCATGCCACCAAGGCAATGCCTCACCACAAGCCTATCTTCTAGTCACTTGTTGCCATCTTCACTTCGGAGCCTGAGCCATCAAGGCAAGGGTCTCCGCGTCTCCAAACAATAGTCTTGCTGCTGCTCCACACCAAGTTGGAGGGTTAACAAGTTTGAAGCCACTAAGGCTCACGGTGCCAACGAGTCACCAAGACTCTAAGGTGCCGACGTACCACTTGGTATAATATAGGATCACTCCTTCATCCTCTCTAAAGGCAGTAACATCTAGTAATAACTCTCTCTAGACCTATTATCACTAGTAATTCCCTAATCTTGTGCTTAATTCCCTTAGATGATCACTTTTAGTATTTTGGTGGCTTAGATGTCTTCTCAAATGTATATGAGCTGCTTCTCTGGACTCCAGCACAGTCAAATGGCTGAGTGGGAGGAGGGTATTTATAGGTTTAGACCCGCGCACTTGCTGTTGTCACAATGATCAAATTTTTCCTGAATGCCGGATGTTCCGGCGTGCAACACTTCTAGACACCGGACCATCCGGTGTGTATCCTTTGCCATTGTCAACTATCACTAGCCATTGTAGCTCTCTAAATTTCTCTAGGGAAGCCTCCTCAGTACGCACTGGACCATCCAACATGTAGAATTCCTTTCTCCATTCAGGCGAGAGAAATATTCTAGAAAATACTCCGCTGAAGCCTTCGTTGTATACGACGGACCATTCGACGTGTTCAAACACCTTTTGCCATCAAGAGACACCACTCCTGGAAAATTCTTTGGCATAGTATACTCTTCATCGCTAGACCATCCGGTGTGTAAAGCCTTTGAACCATCTTCTAAGAATGCTCCAGCATGTACAAGCTTTTGATTGTCAGACCATCTGGCGTGTACAAAACTATCGGGGAAAATGCTATGGCATGTAGAAATGCCTAATCGCTGGACCATCCGGTGTGTACAAATTTTTTTTGGGACTTGTCCAATTTAATCCAATCTTTGTCCCGTTTTAGTAGCTTTTTCATATATTGAATCCATGAGACCTGCTAGTATATATTTGATAAACATGTTAGTTCCATTGACTATGTTGTCATTAATCACCAAAATCACATAGAAACCCTAAAAGGTGCATGTTTGCTACAATCTCCCATAAATAATGAATGATAACAATTGCAAAGTGCACAAGATGATGCGCTCATGGCTCCCTCGGATACACACATGGTGAATTCATTCTTTATTGTTCATATTTTCTTTGTGGAGAGCAAAATACTACTAAGTTTTGTGTTGTTTTGTTGTTTAGAAACATAGGAGAAGCACCACAAACTTACGCGGACATCACCCCTCAAAGGCCAAGTCTACTTAGACTTGAGGCTGAGCTCTAGTCGAGGTCGTGGTCGTGGTCTAGTCCCAGGGCAACACATCAGTAAAACGGGCATAACTCTCTCATATGAAATCTATTTTAGGCAATCTTGGATATTCTGGAAAGCTTACGATGAGCCATTTCTAACTGATATGAGCTCGACCAAATATTCCTTATAGTTTATTCAGAGCCAAAGAAAGAAGGTGCTGTGCCACCGTATCGAACCCTGTTGGGTCTTGTAATTGTGTCTGGGTTGGAGTCCAGGTTGTGTACGTCTCTTTCCATAGCTGCATAACCCTATGTCAACCTCTTCATGTCCCTCCTATATATACACAGTAGCCGTCGTAGTTTAGCCTCAGGTTTAGTTTAGATTATTCTATTTTAAACAGTTTTGCCGTTTATCGGTTTGTTGAACCCCAACTCGAGTACTTCATTGGTAATTAGCAATATTCAGATTGCATCTACCTTTTCTTACCTGTGTTCTCAATTTGCCTCCAGGAAAAGCCTTCTTGGTGAGGTCAACCCTATCTTGGCACGATTGATAACCACATAGTAGTGGTGTAGTAGTTGCGAGGGATCTCGATTTGCTTTGTTTGGAGCCTTTGGATCATCAACGTTGAAGCTCCACCAATCAACTTATCATATTACCTTTCAAAAGATCGGTCAAATGCGCATCAAGTGGTATCAGAGCCTTGGTTGCCTGTTAGGTAATCTCAGTTATCCTTTTTGTTTTGTTGTTTTCTATTACCTAGAGTCCAGAAAATTGCCCCACAAAATTATTTGATCTTAGTTTTTCCGCTATCCAAAGCACTTTGAGCCTTCGCAATTTTGTTTTTAGTATTCGCGTTGTTGAGTTTGAGTCCATCGTCGATGTCTTTGTTGCTGGTCGGGTCATCGTGATTTAGTTTCTAGTGTCGAGTCTTGCTGTTTAGTCATCGAGTTACTCGACTTGCCCTATTTTGCTATAGTCGAGATTATGTCTCTAGTTGAGTTGACCATCAAGTCGTGTTCGACCACTAGTCGCTTTAACCATCTACTCGAGTTCGACCACTAATCGAGTCGACCATCTACTCAAGACCAACCACTAGTCACTCTAACCACCCACTCAGGGTCCCTACCAGTCATTCTGATCACCCACTCGGGGTCCGACCAGATACTTCAACCACCCACATGAGGTCCTGACTAGTCACTCCGACCACCTAATCGGAATCGCCCACCTTCTCAGATCCGACCATTCTTTCAGGTTCGACCACCTAGCCGGATTCAACTATCCACTCGTTTTCACCTCCACAACCTAGTCGGAGTATATATATTTTCTAGCTGCTCTCGGACACCCCCATACACCTTTCGTATCGAGCATTGTCCGATAAAGTTCGTGTAGCAATTCATAGTGGAAACAGAGGTAGCTAAAGTTCAGAGAGAGAGAGAGAGAGAATATCTTTTTATTACCTTTATACCCC
This sequence comes from Phragmites australis, assembly GCF_958298935.1. Taxonomy (NCBI): domain Eukaryota; kingdom Viridiplantae; phylum Streptophyta; class Magnoliopsida; order Poales; family Poaceae; genus Phragmites; species Phragmites australis. The sequence continues at coordinate 23,473,305 of NC_084924.1, read as the reverse complement.
TGCTCTCCGAAAAAAGTTTGTGGCCCACGTGCCTCACTGGTCTTAGTAAAGACAGTGGAAGAGTTTTTGAGTTTGTGTCACATTCGCAAAAAAAAAGAAAAAAAAAATAAAAAAAGGAAAAAAAAGCAAGCAAGAAGCAGAGAGTGCCAAAAAAAGAAAAGCAAAGAGTGCAAAAAATAGAGAGAATTCAGAAAAAAAAGGAGAATCAATTGCATTGCGAATTTTGTTCCATTGTGCTTATGTCTGTTATAGTTTTTAGTTTGCTTGAGCTAGTTCTAAGAATGTGTTCGGGTCAGCAACTGTGATGAGTATTATGGACTTTTGTTCAACTTTACCAATCTGATTTCAATTATTGCCATTCCTTTCTACTAAATATTGCCCGTCTAAGCTACACCTCCTCTCGATCAGAATGGTTTCTACCCTTAGAACTACCTCACTCACACCCGATAAGGTATCACGAACCAGCCACCAGTTGTACCAACTGCGGTGATTTGTAAGAACACTTGCAAGAGCACGGTAAAATGCTTGTGATTGTGTGACTCCACCTCCACCACCTAGTAGTCGATAGGGATAATTTATCTTCCGTTGTTTTCTATCTTCGACTAACCATAGCAGGAGAAGCATCGGATGCGAAAGAGTGTGTTTTGAGGGAAGAACTCACAATGTTGTTGGATGATCATCGACAAACTATTAATGACAATATTGACAAGAAGCTTGCGGGAAGCAATACCGCATTGTAACGACTCAATGAAAGAATTGCAATGCTCAAAACACACTTTGATCGATTGGTGAATTCGCCATTGAACAATGGTCAAGTGGATGCTCATGGTGCAACCTATGAACAAGAGGAGCCCGTCGCGGATGATGAAATTTTGAGACAAGAATGTGATGCCTTTGATGAATGACAAAGGAACCGATCAAACTTCAACCGTTAAGGTATGTGAGGTAATCATTTTCAGCAACATAACCCACGTATTACTGATGATCCATTTGCTAAGGTTAAGTTTACTATACCATCTTTTGAGGGTGCTTATGATGCTTAAAGGTATTTAGATTGGGAGATGATAGTAGAATAGAAGTTTAATGCTCATTTAGTTCCCGAAGTGCATAGAGTTATGCAAGCCACTAGTGAATTTAAAAATTTTGCAATCATCTGGTAGAATAGGGTATGCATTGACGGATTAGCTCCTACTACTTGGAATGCTTTAAAGGTTGCTATGTGTAATAGATTTGTTTCACCCTCTTTTAAACATGATTTGCGTAAGAAATTATAGCACTTAAACCAAGGTGATAGATCCGTAGAAAAATATTACCAGAAGCTACAAATTAGTATGTTGCGTTATGATATTATTGAGGATGAAGAGATTGCAATAACATGCTTTTATGGAGTGTTAAGGCGTGAAGTTTAGGACATCGTTGATTAAAAAGAATACAACAGTGTTCCTAGATTGTTCCAACTTGCATGTTTGGTAGAAAAAGAATTGTAGGGATGACAAAAAAGGCAAAGAGTAATTTTGAAAGCACGACCACTTTAAAATCAACACCGGGACAAGTCAAAATAGCCCCACATTCATATACACAGTCTGTTGCCCCCTTTTTGAGTAAGGTGTGTTCAGCAGTACCTTCGACATCATCACAGCTCCCAAGGTAAGCAAATCCGTAAGTGTGTAAGGTTCAGCCAAGAGCTCTTATTCGGTTGCTTCTATAAGCCGATCGATTGGAATTATTTGCCACCGATGTAAGAGAATGGGCCATGTCATGAAGGATTGTCCAAGTCAGTGAGCATACATTGTAACAGAGGACGGTGCTTATGTAAGTGCTAGTGACGTTGATGATAAATATGCATTTGCAGCTAACCATGTAGGTGATGAGGATGAACGTGAGACGGATATCAACAATGAGGAAGAATTGAGTGCAGCTGCTATGGAGAATTATAGGACACTCATTGTGCAGTGAGTGTTAAGTATTCAAATGGAGCAAGCGGAACAGTTACAGCGTCACAATTTGTTTCAGATGTTTCTCATAGTTAAGGATTATCGTATTTGAGTCATTATTGATGGAGGAAGCTGCAACAACTTGGTAAATTCAGATATGATCAAGAAGCTTGCCTTGCTGACAAGAAACCATCCTCACCCGTATCATATTCAATGGTTCAACAATAGTGGTAAGTTGAAGGTAATGCAAACAACTAGGGTGCATTTTTCTACTAGTTCATACCATGATTGTGCTGATTTCGATGTAGTTCCCATGCAAACATGCTTCCTTTTGTTAGGACAACCATGGGAGTTTGATACTGATGCAACACATCATGGTAGAAGTAATAAATACACTCTTATGCATAAAGGAAAGAAAATAACTTTTCTACTTTTAACCCCTACTGAAATTGTAAAATGTGAATAAGAAATAGCTAAAAATAGGAGAAAAGAGTTTGAGCAAGAATATGAAAATCAGCAAGTCTGTGATTTGTTTACCACTAAATCTGACCTTGCTGAAATTCTTGATAATTAGCTGCTATGCTATGCTTTGAAATGCGAAAAATCCTTTGTTCCAACGGAGGATATGTCTAGTTCTTTGTCTCCTGCTATCACTAACCTTTTGCAGGATAGCAAAATCAACAAAGCAATGGATGAAGAGAAGAAGAAGTTGCTTGAGAGCCCCACCACCACTGCTACATCTTCTTCCATAGGTCGTAATATCCTTTCCTCACCTCCTTATTGATGGTTTTTGTGCCGAGGAGTACATTGATTGGGAAATAGCGATAGATAAATGTTTGCCCAATGTCGAATGTGTGAAAAGAGGAAGATTAGGAATGCCGCTTGTGTTTTAACTAGTTGTGCATCCATTTGGTGGAAGAATTTGTGTGCATCTAAAAAGGTTTCACGAACTTGAAAAGAGATAAAAATTCTTATGAGAGAAAGATTTATTACTCAATCTTATGCATCTATTGTAAAGAAGAAGTGCATCTTTCAGAGGAGGAAAACCTTGTCGCCCCTCCACCTGTGACTAATATTTTGCAGGAAAAAGCGAACAAACAAGAGAAGGAAAATGAGAAGAAGAGCAAGGAGAAAGAGGAAAAAGTTGCTGCACCATGCTTGTTACAACAAGGTACAAATTCTAACGCACCTATATAAGGTGAGAAAGAGAACAAAGGTAATGAAAAAGGTGCTATACTCATACAAGGTGAGGATTATTTTGATGTGGTAAAATTACCCGCTACTCATGCTATTGTAGAGCAACCACTAGTGGTCAATATTGTTGATTTACCTTTGTCACATGATGATTTGATTGTTGGTCCTTGTGATAAAGAAGAGTTGTGTGATAATGCTTCATTTATATCACAACCACAACTTGTGAATGAACGTGTTAATTCTGTTTTACACATGAATACTTGTTTTGAAATTAAACATGTTCAATGCATTGCTAGTGAGAAAGAAGAACTGAAATTGCTAACTTCTCTAAATACTTTAGGTTATATTGAATTTGATGTTCTTTGTGAACTGAATAGTTTAGAGGAGAATTGAAAACATAATTTTGATTTGCCATGCTTATCACAAAATATTTTTCATGTTAGCGGCAAATACAATGATAAATTAGAATATATGGTGCATCGAGTTTATATTTGTTCAAATCTGAAACTTCCTACAATTGTTCCACAAAATGATCATTGAGAGGATTGCAGTAGCACTATTAATGTCATGTCAAGTTCTTCTAGTTCTATTTGCAATGAACATAATAGTTCTCAAGACAAGAACTGTTGTTGGATGCTACTATACACCACCACCATTGCTTCAACTTTCTTTGTACAGAAGATGCAAATTGATATCAGGTTGCCATGCCATATCACTTCTTTTAAAGAAGGGGAGCAAAAAGTGACATGTGCATACATTGTACCAATGTTGTCTGCTACAACTAATTATGATCAGGTACAATCGTTTCAAAGAGAATTACAATTATTTGATAAAGAACTTATGATATTACAAAACGGGAGTTCCTTGCGTATTTATTTGTGTAGAAATTTATGGGCAAGATAATAATATACGCAAACCGAGGATGGTTTGCTGTAAAGAAGGGGAGGATGATGCGCTCATGGCTTCCTCGGATACACACATGATGTGCCCATGGCTCCCTCGGATACACACATATTGACCTCAAGAGAGAATGTTAGAGCACATTGGAGAGGTCTTCATGAACCATAATCCAATAAAATTATACCACTTGTAGGAATCTATTTGAAAGGTATGATACCAACTGTAAGGATGCAATTGAAATGAGCTATGTGGATACTATTTGAAATGAAAACTCATGGATCACAATTCATGAAAATCACATAATATAGTTTAAACTCCCCTATATGTGTATACATATGATGAGATCCACTTGAGATGAACCACTTGTAGGTATGTAACAATATATGTACAACTAGACCGTATGTAGAGATAGGAAGTTTAAGCCATATTATGCATGGAGGTAGCTTAAATGTACAAAATAATTGATAATTATACCAATTGATAAATAAGCATTGCATACCTCTAGAGACTTGTAGACTACTCTATGTGACTACAAAATATACCACTTGCAACAGCTAGTCTCAAAATCACAACCCATAGGATATGCTCTCCTAAATGTGTGTGTACAACTGTCAAATACTTGTGAGAGATGTGCATTTGTTATTGATAACAATGAGAAATTTATCATATAGATTGGACTCATGACACATAAAGATTGGACTCATGACACTACTTGAAAACAAGTACACTCAAAAGAACCTACAACTAATAAACCATGTAGATTGCTCATGGGTTAGAGAGAAATATAAGAAACATACCATATGAAAACCTACACTAGGCATTGCAAGAAAATGAAATATGCACATGCAATCATAGACAAGACAATGATATTAGATGCAAAACAACAAGCATGAACACAAATCTATTTACCATTATCTCTTTTACCTTTGGATGGAGGATTTTGGATATATGATGATCAATATTTTTGGTAATGCACCTAATCTTGTATACTTGGTTTTTTTGCCTGAACCTTCACTTTATCTTATGCGCCAAGTCTCCAAATCCCCCAAACCGACCCATAGACTTGAACTCTGGTTTGGAACCCAAACTGATTAGGGCCCCTTAATATTGATGATGATTTCCTTGGCACTCAAATGGCTTGGTTCCATCCCCGATCCTTTTGCCCAATCATGTGTGCAACCACTTTGCTATTTTCCTTCTTCTTGAGTTTGTAGTGATTGCTTTTAGTCTTGTGGTTGATCTTGTAGTTGAGCTTGGTGTAGATGTTGGGGGGCTTTTTTGAAAGGTTCATCATCTTCTTCTTCTCCTTGGTCTTCTTCTTGATTTGCTTGTATTGAAAGGACTTATGGCCTTCTTGATGACACTTGAAACATATCATGGTGGACCCGTCCACATGCTTGTTCACCATGTTGTCACATTTATCTTTAGAAGGTTGGACATGATTCTTACACTTCAATCTTGCTATATCCTTCTTGAGCTTCTCCATTTCTTTCTTTTTTTTGTGCAATGCGATTATTATATGATTCTATAATAACATTCTCAATATGTCTCATTGCAAATTGGTGAGCTAGATAGATCAATCAAAATCATCAAAAGAAGTAGAAGTATCTACCTTAGGATAGAAATTAAAGAGAGAGTTAGATTGCTTCAAATGAGCCTTAGGTTGAGATTCAATGCCCTCATGTTTTATCTTAAGCTCTTCATACTACTTGTTTAGCAATTCAAATTTTCTCAAAAAATATTTATAATTAGAAACAAAGGTAGCATGAATATCATTAAGGGAATTAAATTTCTTAAGATCTTTAGCTTATTTTTTAAGGCCCTTTGTTGCTCATTGATCAATTCGGGAAGATCTTTTTGAGAGGGTGAATCCTCATTGAATTCATCATCACTTACATCATTTTCCATACCTTTAGTTATAAGTCACTTGTGTGATGATGACTTACGTGATGACGACCTTGAGGATCTTCTCTTTGAGGAGTGGATGGTGAAGCTCTTATCACTTGAGCTTGAATCTTCATCTTTACACACCCATCTTCCTATGCTTGCAAATGCTTTGGCTCTTCTCTTTTTCTTCCTCTTGTTCTTGGTCTTTTTTCTCCTTCTTGCTATGATCAATTTTGTTGACCGAGTCTTTAATGGAGATTAGATGATCAATTTTAGCATTGATCCTCTTCATGTTCTTCTCCAATCTTGAGATGAGCTTGACAATCTTGGGAGCTATCTCTTCTTCACTTAATGTGCTTTGCTCATTTTCTTCATTGCTCTCTTCATCTTTATTACCATCATCTTCACTTGAGCTTGACTCTTTTTCTTGCCTCCTAATCTTCGCTTGAGCTTGCTTGCTTGTGAGGGCAATGTTCTTGATGTTGGATATGGAAGAAGCTTCAACCCCTATATTCATGATCATCTCATGGGCGGTGATCTTGCCAAGTACTTGGCTTGGAGTCATCTTGCCAATGTCGTTGTTGCCGTAGATAATGGAGATAATTAACTTATACATTGGAAGAAGGGTTTCAAGTATCCTTTTCACCACTTGATCGTCTCCAATTGGCGTCAAACCTAGCCTATTGATCTCCTTGACAAAAATATTCAAACGTGAGTATATATCATTAGCACTTCTATGGACAAGTTATTTAATGCTATTGAGCTTAGAGACTAGACATGATATTTCTTATTGTGCACATCCTTTGTGCCTTCATGTATTTCAATGAGGTTAGTCTAAATATTATATGCATTGGTGAGAGAATATACTCGATTGAATGCATCAATAGATAAAGAAGATAAAAAGATACTCTTCTCCAAAGCATTGAATTGACTCTCCTTGTTTGTGGGACATTCCTTCATCCCCTTTCTCTATGACTCTCCAAACATCTAAACCACTAGGTGGTGAAGCCTAACTGATCAAATAGAGATGTGATTAACCGATCAAAAGTCTAGCCATGGTCTCAAATGCCACTTGGATTGACATATACTTGTGAAAGGTATGAGCACTGGCTCTAATAATAATTGAAAGGTTCTGAGAACCTGCTCTGATACCAATTGTAGAGATTGATGACGTCCTAAGAGAAGGGAGGGAGGGGGCTGAATTAGGACACCTAAAACTAATCGGCTCCAAAAATCTTCACAAGATAACCCTATATCAATTTTTATCTAAATATGCTCTAGGTTTATCTAGTGTATCTACTTTATTGTTCAAGAAAGTTTGGAACCTATATCCAATCCTAACAAACAAATTTAGGAAAGTAAACATGCAAATATAGATTGCAAGTATGTAAAGGCAAAAACGTAAAGTAGATAATGAGAGCAAACTCGACACAAGCAATTTTTATCCTGTGGTATCGATGGCATAAACACCACCTCTAGTCTATGTTGGAGCAACCACCTAGGCTATAGCTCCTGAACGACACCTAGTCACGACCCTTGAGCCATCTAGGCCTTAAGTACATTCAACCACCAAGATAAGGTCTCACCACAAGCGTCTCTTCCTGTCACTTGCCGCCATCTTCACTTCAGAGCTTGAGCCACCAAGGCAACGGTCTCCACATCCGTGTACAAGAGTCTTGCTGCCACTCCACACCAAGTCAAAGGGTTGACAATCTTGAACCACCATGGCTCATAGTGTCGGTGAGTCACAAAGACTCCAAGGTGTTGACGCACCACTTGGTACAATGTAGGATCACTCCTTGATCCTTTCTCTAGGCAGCAACACATAGCAACAAATCTCTCTAGGTCTATTAGCACTAGTCACTCCCTAATCTTGTGCTTAATTGCCTCGGATGATCACTTTTAACACTTTGGTGGCTTGGATGTCTTCTCTAGTGTATATGAGCTTCTCTAGACTCCAGCACACTCAAATGGTCGAGTGAGAGGAGGGTATTTATAACCTCAAACCTATGCACTAGCCATTGCCCCAGCGGTCATATTTCTCTGGAACGCCGGATGTTCCGATGTGTACCACTTCCAGACACCGGACCTTCCGGTGTGTATCCTTTGCCGTTGCCAGTTGTCACTAGCTGTTAACTAGCCATTACAGCTCTGTGAATTTCTCTAGTGAAGCTTATGAATTCCTTTCTCCATTGAGCTGAGAGAAAATCTTCTAGAAAATATTTCGATGAAGCCTCCAGTGTATACGTCAGACCATTCGGCATGTTCAAACACCTTCTACCACTTAGCAACACCACTCCTGGAAAATGCTCTGACGTAGCCAACTCTTCATCGCTGGACTATCCGGCGTGTATAGCCTTTGAACCATCTTTTGAGAATGCTCCGACGTGTACAAGGATAAGGAAAGAAAGTAGCAAGGATAAGGAAAGTTATTTGGATTTATGCGAAAAGCAATTTAATCGACACATGGTGTGAGCACTATCATAAATCAATAACATAAGCTATCCTCATATGACAACATATACATAACCATAGCTAACAAGTAAACATGCTCTTATCAACATAATATAGAACCATCTACAAACATGCCACATACATCCATATCACCAAACCGACAAAACTCTACGATTGATGTTCAATGGATATTAAGCATGCTCATGACCGAGAGCGCATATATCTGAATAGTTTTTATACCATGCAGGAGAGTACTTCTTTACCTATACGATACAAGACCACGCGGCTCATGAAATTGATCAAATTGCAAGAAGGGGTACATGTGACAACCTTTTCCAATTAAGCCCTGACCATTTGTACATGTGTCTCTCAGTGCGAAGGAAACCTAGGTCTACTCCTAGAGCAACCTCAAGTGCCTCTACAAGCCTGCTCACTCATACCGTAGACCTAGAAGCCAAAGAATCGCATCAACAAAAGGTATCCAGCTCATCTTTACCATATTCAGATATGCGAAAAGTACGAAAAGTGCTTAAGCCAACATCACCAATGATCGGTGCTTAATCGATGCAAGCGGTCTATGGCACCTGGTTCCCTCTCCCGACTTGCCCCTAACACCACTCACATCTCGCCTCAACCTCACAAACTCATCATCCTATCTCACCATTTTTGTGAACAATAAAAATGCACTATAGCTAGCGAACGATTGATGTTCCTCTGCTCGACATCTATCAAAGACCTAAGCATTTCTAAGCAAAGTTTATACAAATTTTAAGTTGGATATTATTAACATATACCCAGGTTACAAGGATGCAGATCATCAATATATTAAGGTAGGAACACATGCAATAGAATAGGTTCTACCCAATTCTCAACATCAACTCGCTAAATATGCATATATGATAATTGCGATATCTGGCAAAATTAATCATCTGCAATTCACCAAAATAAAGGAGAGATATGCATAGATGCTTGCCTTGGTGCTTAACTTCATAATCAACCAACAACTCAAGTTCAACCTCAAGAATTCCCCTGTCATTCTCTAGTTCATCAATCACTAAAAGAAAAGATGATGCACTGCAATTAAGATGATGAAATACTATAACAAATGCTCCTGATGCCATGAAAAATTGCAAGGGGGTCGGGTATTGAGTAATGAATATGATGCAATAAGAATCACTTGAATTAAAATTCATTAGTTCATGGTATAATTGATTTAACAAGGTGTTGTCCAAAGGATTCTTTTATTGGGTCTATTTAAAGGAGAGCGCAATAAACCAAACTTCATGTTAAGAGAACACTTGACATGTTAACCATTGTTTTTTTTTTCTGAGTAGAGCTTAACTAAAGGTAATTTTTAGAAGTGAATTCACCCCTAAATAATTTACCTATTTCATGTGAGCCATTATTTTTCCTACATAGTACTTATCTATACTCCTATATAATTCACCAATGTGGCAGATTCAGGCGATCTCCATCATCCACCCGAATTGATCAAACGGTGAAAAGTTGGACCCCGTCTTCCTTTCAAAAATACTATCATTCACCATTTATTTGCCTTCTATACTAGACGTCTCCTTCCATCTAGCAATTCAACTCATTGCAATATTATTAATTACACGTGTATTACACGTACACATTTACTAGTTATTACAAGGTTAACAAAATTAGTTTTACCAATCTTGGACATTGCATGAATTAATGGTGAATTAACAATTTTAAGCATAGTTAAAGAACCAAAGAAATTAATTTACACATTTCATGAGTGCTAGCATTTCTTATACTGTAGAGAATGATACTACAAACTAACAAAAAATGGTCTCACATTTTTTGGAGATATATTTAATGCTCTATGAATTTTACAATTTCCAGTCGATTTAATAGTTCGTCCATAATTGAATTGCGCATTTTTTGGAATAACCAAACAAACTAAAACCCTGAACTTTTCATAGCCAGGTCTAGCCAACCTCGGAGACTGTGGGTCGGGTCTAACTCTATTGACTGAGGTAAGTGCTTGGGCCAAGCTCGAACAATACAAGCCAGCCGGCGACACTGCATGGCCTCACCACCAGCGAGAGGCGTGGCTACTCGGCTGGCGATTGGCAACAAAAGAACCAGCGTGCGGAGGGGATTCAATTTGAGGCACATGCAGCAGACGGCGGTCACCGTAGTTCTGTTAGCAGCGAGCTTTGAGATGGGTGTGCATGGCGTACGATGATGGCGGTGATGTCAACCGAGAACACGGGAAAAGAGTTGTTGATAGAAAAAATGGCACGGCTAAATTTTTTTATATACCGGATAGTCCGGTGATCAATGCCATGTCATCGCCGGACTATTTGGTGCTTCTAGTTCGATTTCGGTCAGAAGACATACTTTCTGGAAAAAATAGTTCAGTGAGGGGCACATTGAAAGTCGGACTATCTAGAGAATGGGATGAGAATTTGGTATAGCGAATCATCCTCTCTGTATAAAATAGTCCAATGAATGATCCATTGAAAACACCAGACTATCTGGTGTGTAGAAGTTCAATTTGCATTGAAAACTTGCTCTCTGGAAGAAATGGTCCGGTGGAGATTTCGGGGTAACACCAGACTATCCGGTGTGTAGAAGGTCAATTTGCGCCGAAAACTTGCTCTCTGGAAGAAATGGTCTGGTGAAGATTCTGGGGTATCACTGGACTATTCGGTGAGAAGAAGGCTTTTAGCCGAAAAAATATTCTCTGGTGAAAAATGTCCGGTGAGGTCTTTGATGATCGCCAGATCATCCGGTGCGGTCAAAAGAAAAACATTGCAAAAAATTTGCTCTCTGCAAATATTGGACCGGTGACATACTCCGGTGAGTATAAATGTGATGTTGAAATATCCGGTGTGTGTAAGACCGAGTCTTAGAGTTTCAGCCTAGTGAACTCGCCAGATGGTTCGGTGTTCTAGAGTTTGTTCTCACTGGATCATATGGTGTTCAGTCTGAAACCGAATCAAAGTGGATTCGTGGATGGTGTTTAGTCTGAAACCGAATCAAAGTGGATTCGTGGATTTTTTCGGATATCTTTTGCTATTTTGGCCGAATATGGCATGTTTAGGGTTAGAATAGAGTCCTACTTCGATTCCCTAGGGTCAAGACCATACCCCCCTATAAATAGTTGAGGGGTGGAGGCCGATTGCATATCTATCAATCAATCGCATCTATTGCATCTACTTTTTATTTTGCCTTTACTTTCCTGCAATTTAGGGTCAGTTCTTCGCTGCTACTTCGAATCCCTGTGGCTCGGGTGCTAGTTCTTTGTCAATTTGCTCGTAAATCATCCGGGTGGCGATCCCCAAGGTTGCCGGTCGAAATCTTTTATTTTTTGCTTATAAAAAAGTCGCTTGTCGCTGCGAAAAGTGACAATTATCCTTGACGAACCTGTGTTGGCAAGGTGTTGCCCAATTCCGTGCCAACATAAATTGGTGACTCCGCTGGGAACGGCGGTTCTCCATCAACATCCACACCTAGGGTTTCGGCGTCGACACCCCCTGCACCCTGCTGCGCCATGTCTAAGGAGGAGAGAGCCGAAATCAACATGGACAATATCATCTCGCCTACGCTTGAAGAACTTCCCGAGGAGGATCACCAAGCTATTGAAGCTCAAAAGCGGGAGGTTGAGAAGATGATGCTTTCATGCTATCAGAAAACACGTCAAGGTGTCATCAAGAAGGGCGATTTGATGTCAATCGTCCACGCCAAGCATGAGGTAAAGACCGATGTAAGTGATTCTACTCATGATTTCAAAGAGCACATTGCACATATGGTAGATCAGTGTGTTGGTACTGCTATGTTTAATAATTCTGAAACATTGGTTAAAAGTCTAGATCATGTACTGTCTAGTTGTGTTAGGGCTTTGTTTATTGAATTGCAAGATGAAAAAGGTAAAAGACAGCCCCAAGTACATGATGCTAGCACCTCAAATTCCAATGATGGTAATCAATTTCAGCAAATACCATTAGTTTCATCGACACAATTTGCAACACCTTTGCCTACCCAACAAAATATGCCGATCCAACAAACTCATAGCTGACCCAATGTTGGTCTGGTTGGTATGGTAACGCCTCTGTTTAATACATTGAGTACTAGCAAGCTAGAGGTGTCCTCATTTGTTTTTCTGGTTCTGACTACTTCATCTAGCATAACTATTTCGGATCAGTATATGGCCAATAGCTGGGCTACTGAAATTTCAGCAAGTATGCCATTAGTTCCTTACAACACGGTGGCATATAGCACATCTTCTATACCCCCACAAGGTACTGACATACCCTATGGTGCGTTGCCGGATACTTACTTCAATGTGCCTTCACAAAATACTCTACATATGCAACACGTGACTTCATACTCTCATGATATGCCACAACAACAATCTTTTAGGCTGCTGCCACATGCTAATGCATCATCCAATCGGCCTATGGCCGAAACATTTATTGGGCCTGAAAGCATCAAAGAGCAAATAACTAATATTTTGAGGGAACATTTTGGGGTAGCACTCAAAGGTAAATCACGTGTTTATCAAAACCATACCCCGATTATTATGACACAATTCCATATCCACGTGGGTTTAAGGTCCTTGATTTTGTTAAATTCAATGGGGAAGATGGTAGAACTACAATGGAGCATATAGGTCAATTTGTTGCACAATGTGGTGAAGCTGGTAGTAGTGATGCTTTAAGATTGCGTTTATTTCCTTTGTCACTTTTCGGCAATGCATTTACTTTGTTTACTTCACTTGCGCCTAACTCTATTCATACATGGGCACAGCTTGAGCAAAAATTTTATGAGTATTTCCATACCATAGACATTAAGTTGAGGTTAATTAACTTGACATCGGTTATGCAAAAATACAATGAGTCCATTTCTGAGTACATTAGGAGGTTTAGGGACACAAAAAACTGATGTTTCAATGTTTCGCTCTCCGATAGAGATTTAGCTGAGTTAGCTTTTGCCGGCTTGTATGCACATATCAAAGAGAGGTTAGAGGGCAAGAGTTTTCAGATGTGAATCAAGTTTTGCAGCAGGCTCTGGCTCAAGAATGCCGTGCCAAAGAACATAGAAAGGTTCAAATGTTTAGTGAAAAACACAAGGTGGATTGTCCAGGTGTTAATGTAGTTGAATATGAGGACGATTTGTCAGATGATGATAACATAGATGTGTGTGTAGCTGAATGGACATGGAAGTCCAAATCTAAGCCATTCGTGTTCCCCACATTGAAGCTGACTCCACAAAAGAATCGGCAAGAAGAGATGAAATTCACATTCAATGTCACTAAATGTGATAGGATATTTGATCTCTTGTTACAAGAAAACCAAATTAGTTTGTCTCGTAATCATGTTATTCCATCACTTGAGAAGATTAAGAAACATGCATATTGTAAATGGCCTAATTCATATTCTCACACTACTAATGATTGCAATATTTTCCGTCGACAGATTCAATCTGCCATTAATGAAGGACAATTAAAGTTTCCTAAAAATTCTAAGATGAAGCTAGATAATGATCCATTCCCCGTCAACACGATGAACTTTGAAGGGAAGAAGATCTTGGTTCAGCCATCTCAAGCCGAATCAATTAAAGGCAAGAGTGTGATCATTGGTGATAATAATGTAAGGCCAAAGATGATCAAATCTAAAAGTCCTAAAATTGGTCTTTGGAAAGTGAATGAAGATAAGAATAAAGCTATTAAGAAGCATGAGAAGCCAAAACTTACATTTGATACACTTTTGGCTAAGGCCGTGTTTGTTTGAGCTTCTGCTTTTGAGCTTCTCTGAAAAGCAGTGCTTTTGGCTTTTCTGAAAAGCTGCTTTTGGAAATAGGTTGTTGGCTTCTACAATAAATTTTTGGCTTCTCAGCACATAGCTTCTCAGAGAAGCACATCTCAGCGAGCTTCTCAGCTTTAGTTCATTTTCCTCAGAAACAGGCTTCTGGCTTCTCCAGAAGCCACTTCTCCAGAACCTCGTTTGTTCTAGCTTCTGGCTTCTGGCTTCTGCCAGTAGCAGAAGCAGTTTCAGAAGCAGCAAACAAACACAGCCTAAGTATGAGAGTGGCAAGGCCAGCTGAAAAAAGGGCAGCCGGCACAATGTGCTTAAACATCCAAGATCACCTCCGAAGCATGAGTTTGAAGGGATGAGGAGGCAATGGGAGGATAATATTGCAGCAGCTTCGTTCCCTTCTTTCGGGCTGCCAATGCCTATGATGTGGGGGTCTCCTCCGATGGTTTGTCCCCCATGTCTGCCGTGGAGTTGGTGTGCACCTTGGGCACCACCTTCTATGCCATTTGCACCATTTCACTCGGGGTGGACAGTGCCATGAACTTCGGCATTTGATAGACTATCTCATCCTAGACAAGACCGGTTTGATCCCAAAAATCAATCAAATGATAGGAGGGATAGGAGACATGTTAAGAAGGTCTATTGTGTGAAGAACACGAGTGTTTCTAATGAGAAATCAGATCTGAAACCAAAAGAAAAACAGCTGGTTGTTGATGAAAGCAAAGTGCAAAAGTAATCGGCTAATGACGGATCAAGTGGTAGCAACAAATGGGAAGTTGTAGGAGTGGTTGGTACTGATCTTGAGCTTAGAGAGGCTCCACCTACAGTAGTACAACAACTTATGGCACCAAATGTTCAAGAAGCCACTTCTAGTTCAAAGCCGATCGCTAGTTCAGATGATCAGAAGGTTGAAAAGGAGAAGTCCTTGCTGCCTAGGACTAAGCTGCATCCATCGTGGTGTCCTAGGGGTCTCTCACATTCCAAAAGAGGAGGCTACAAAGGTTACGAAAACAAGAGTTGGGAGAAGCACAAGCTTAAAAGGTGAGAGATCAAGTATTCAATGAAATCAAGCCGATGGTGCCTATTCGGCAAGAATGAAGAGTAAAGCAAATCATAGAACCTATTATGACATCTAGTGATGATGAAGATGATATGCTAGGAGACTCTCCAATTCTTAGAGATGGCATTCCATCGCATGATTATATGGATATCAATATGGTTTTTGTTGTACCTTCAGAGTTTCGGGTTGTGGATGAAGAGGTTGTTCAACTAAATCTTGGTCCGAAGGAAGCTATATTTGAAAAGCCCAAAGAATAGAGCCAACATTTGAGACCATTGTATGTCAAGGGCCATATTGATGGAAGGCCGATTTCGAGAATGCTAGTGGATGGTGGAGCCACCGTGAATCTAATGCCATATTCAGTTTTCAAGAAGCTAGGAAAAGAAGACAAAGAGCTCGTAAAGACAAACTTGGTGCTTAATGGCTTCACCGGCAAGCCTACGGAGGCCAAAAGCGTAATTTTCATGGAATTCACCGTTGGGAGCAAGACGGTCCCTACGGCCTTCTTCATCGCCGACGTGCAAGGTAACTACAATATTTTATTAGGCTGTGATTGGATTCATGCAAATTGTTGTGTACCTTCTAGTTTACACTAATTCTTGATTCAATGGGTAGACGATGAAATAGAGGTTGTACATGCGGATACATCGGCTTTTGTTGCTTTGGCCGATGCTTCAGTAGATTGGCAACATGGGAATGTATAGTGTCTCTCCAGTCAAGATCTTTCAGGTTATGATTTTATTATTGTTATTAGAGATGGTTTTGTACCCGTGTCTGTACAGCCAATTTCTTCATCTCGGCTTAGCAATGTAATGTTATAAATGGATAAACAAAGTAATTTAGAATGGTTGCAACAGTGTGTGTGATGTGCGTTTGCCCAATCTTCCTAAGGTAATATGATAAGTCGATTAGTGGAGTTTTGACATTGATGATCCAAAGGTTTCGATCAAAACAGATCAAGAACCCTTGCAACTACTACACCACTACTCTGTATCAACCATGCCAAGACGCGGTTGACCTTACCAAGAAGGCTTTTCCTGCAAGCGAATCGAGAACACAAGCAAGAACACATAGATGCAATCTGAATATTGCTAATTACCGATGAAGCACTCGAGTTAGGGGTTCAACAAACCGATAAACGGTGAAACTATATTAAACAGAATAATCTAAGCTAAACACAAGCCTAAACTATGACGGCTATTGTGTATATATAGGGGGGCACGAGGAGGTCAACTTAGGGTTGTGCAACCGTGGAGAGAGGCATGCACAACCTGGACTTCGACTCCGACACGATTACAAAACCTAGCAGGGTTCAAAACGGTGATGCAGCACCTTATTCCTTTGACTCTGACTAAATTATAAAGAATATTTGCTTGAGCTCATATCCATTGGAAAGGGCTCGTTGTAAGCTTTCCAGAATGTCCAAGATTGTCTAAAACAGATTTCGTATGAGAGAGTTATGCCTATTTTACTAACGTGTTGTCCTGGAACTCGACTTCGACCACGACCACGACCACAACTTGAGCTCAGCCTTGAGTTCGAGTAGACTTGGCCTTCGAGAAGTGACACCCGAGTAAGGTTGTGGTGCTTCTCCCACGTTCCTATGCAATAAAATATCACAAGAATTTAGTAGTAATCCATCCAAGGAAACATGAATAGTAAGAAACGATTTCACCTGTTGGTCTAATTGTCGTGCACGTGCTCTTATAATTGGACCTTGTATGATTTGAGAATTATTGGTGGTATTAATCGTATCCGAAGGAGCCATGGGCTCATCAGTGTGGAGCAATATCGGTCTAAAAAGAACGATATTTATGAAACTATTGATGATTTTGATGACATAGAAAAGCTAGGACATTGTTTTTCGTCGGCTGATCCATTAGAAGAGGTGGATATAGGAGATGGTACTGTTCCTAGGTCGACATTTGTGAATAAAAGCATGCATAATGTTCAAAAAGGCGAAATGATTGCATTACTCAAATAATATATCGATTGTTTCACTTGGAAGTATCATGAGATGCCGGGACTTAGTCGTGAGCTTGTAGAGCATCGGCTTCCCATAAAGGGTTTTAGACCTCACAAATATCCGGCTAGAAAGTTTAATCCTAACATGTATGGGTGAATTAAAGAAGAAATAAGCCGGTTACTCGCTGCAGGGCTTATTCGTCCTTGTAGATATGCTGAATGGATATCTAATATTATCGCTGCTGAGAATAAAAATAGTGATAAGTTGAGAGTATGCTTTGATTTTAGATATTTAAATAAAGCTACTCCTAAAGATGAATAATACCCTATGTCCATCGCCGATATGTTGATTAATGATGCTTTGGGTTATAGAGTTATTAGTTTTTTGTATGGTAATGCGAGCTATAATCAAATTTTCATGGCCGAAGCAGATATGTCTAAAATGGCTTTCGGTTGCCTGGGTTTTGTTGGTTTATTTGAATGGGTTGTTATGACATTTGGCGTAAAGAATGACGATGCTAGTTATCAAAGAGCTATGAATTTGATCTTTCACGATTTGCTTGGTGTCATCTTGGAGATTTATATCGATGATATTGTTATCAAATTGGATGCTATGGATAGTCATTTAGCTGATTTGCATTTAGCTTTTGAAAGAATGTGTCGGTATGGTTTAAAGATGAACCCACTTAAGTGTGCTTTTGGTGTATCGGCGGGCAAATTTATAGGTTTCATAATATATGAAAGAGGTATAGAGATAGATCCTAACAAAATAGCAGCTATAGATAAGTTGGGAACACCACAATCAAAGAGAGATGTCCAAAATTGTTGGGAAAGGTCAATTATTTAAGGCGTTTCATATCTAACTTATCCAACAAGATTAGTGTTTTTACTCCCATACTTCGGTTAAAGAAATAAGCCGATTTTACTTGGGGGGTAGAACAGCAACGAGCTTTTGATGACATCAAAAAATATTTATCATCACCTCACGTGTTAATGATGCCCAAGGTCGGGATTCCATTTCGTCTATATGTTGTTGCACAAGAGACGGTAATAGGTACTGTTCTTACACAAGGAAGTGAAGGGAAAGAATATGCGATCACTTATTTGAGCCGACATCTCTTGGATGCGGAAATAAGGTATGCGTTTATTGAAAAATTATGTTTATCTTTGTACTATGCATGCAACAAGTTGAGACAATATTTGTTTTCTAGTACTTGTGTGGTTGCATGGCAAACCGATGTTATTAAGTACATGTTGCAAAAGCCGATTTTGAGTGGTAGAATTGGAAAGTGGGTCTATGCTTTGATTGAATATGATTTGGCTTATAAACCGTTAAGATCTATGAAAAGCCAAATCGTTGCTGATTTTATTGTTGATCATCGTATTGATAGAGATGCATTGGTTAATTTGATTAGTATGTGTCTATGGAAATTATACTTTGATGGCTCGGCTTGTAGAGAAGGTCAAGGTGTTGGTATTGTTTTAATTTGCCCTAGAGGTGTTATTTTTGAAACATTGGTTCATTTGGAATATTTTTGTACCAACAATCAAGCCGAGTAAGAAGCTCTTTTGTTAGGTTTGCAAATTTTAAAGTCCATGGGCGTGACACATGTAGAAGTATTTGGTGATTCATTATTAGTGGTTCAGTAAGTTTCTAGACTTTATCAATGCTTTGATGGGTCACTAAATAGCTATTTGGATAGATGCTTAGATATCATAGCAAGTTTTCATGATTTCACCATTGTTCACATATCTAGAGAAGAAATATATCCGAGCGTTTGGCAAGATGCTTGGGAAGGTAACTATACATGGCCGATGTAATTTACTATCATCCTAAGATATATCACTGTACGTGCCCTGTGTGAATATCATTGCCCTTAGAACATGCACATATGGCCGATATGTTGTTTGTATCGCCCTAAGTCTTAATTTGGAATAGAAGATGAGATATTCATGATTATCCTGTGTAAAAATATTTTCGGTGTGCAAACTTTACCAAAAATAGGGGGCATGTGTTGATAGCAAAAAATGGCACGGCCAGATTTTTTTTATACACCGGATAGTCCGGTGATCAATGCCGTGTCATCGCCGGATTATCCGGTGCTTGTAGTTCGATTTCAACCAGAAGACATACTTTCTGGAAAAAATAGTCTGGTGAGGGGCTCATTGAACGCCGGACTATCCAGAGAATGGGATGAGAATTTAGTACAACAAATCATGCTCTCTGTATAAAATAGTCTGGCGAGTGCTCCGGTGAAAACGCTAGACTATCCGATGTGTAGAAGTACAATTTGCGTCGAAAACTTGCTCTCTGGAAGAAATAGTCCGGTGGAGATTCCGGGGTAACACCGGACTATCCGGTGTGTAAAAGGTCAATTTGTGCCGAAATCTTGTTCTCGGGAAGAAATGGTCTGGTGGAGATTCCGGGGTATCACCGGACTATCCGGTGAGAAGAAGGTTTTTAGCCAAAAAAATATTCTCTTGTGAAAAATGTCCAGTGAGATCTATGATGATCGCCAGATCATCCGGTGCCCTCAAAAGGAAAACTTTGTAAAAAATTTGCTCTGTGCAAATATTGGTCCGTGACATACTCCGATGAGTATAAATGTGACGTCGGAATATCCGATGTGTGTAAGATCGAGTCTTAGAGTTTCAGCCGAGTGGACTCACCGAATGGTCTGGTGTTCTGGAGTTTGTTCTCACCAGACCATACGATGTTCAGTCCGAAACCGAATCGAAGTGGATTTGTTCGAATATCTTTCATGATTTTGGCTGAACAGGATGTGTTTAGGGTTGGAATAGAGTCCTACTTCGATTCCCTAGGGTCAAGACTATACCCTCCTTATAAATAGTTCAGGGATGGAGGCCGATTGCATATCTATGGATCACTCATATCTATTGCATCTACTTTTCATTTTGACTTTACTTTCATGCAATTTAAAAGTTGCTCTCTTCTTCCCCAAGCTTGAGCACAACAGAGAGGAGCTCTATTTTTGCTTGATAGTGGTTATTTTTTGTCACCAAGTTATTGGTAGCTTCAAAATTTTGAGAAATTCTCATGCGCTAGGTGGTTTAAGGTATATAACTTCATCTCCAATCTATTTCTAGTTGAATTTTGTTTATTCAATTGCTCTAGATTTTGAAATGATAGAAATAAACTTATGACCATGATGTTTTGAGACAATGTAGATGCAGAACCTCATTTATGATATTAAAGCTTCAATTAGTAGCTTATGGTGGAAAGTATCTTTATTATTGATTTACATTAGCTATATGTATCAGCATATTTATTTTGGTTTTTTAATTAATTAGAAATTTTAGCCATAATATTGAGGTATATAGCAAACTCCAGTTATATTTTTTATATTTTAATTAATTAGCAAGATCAATTTAGAAACTTTATGTATGAGCAAATTTATGGTTGATTTTTAACGAGTTAGAAAAATTAGCCATGATATTTAGGTATGCAGCAAGCTCCAATTATATTTTTTATATTTTAATTAATTAGTATGCTTCAATATGGAAACTTTAGGTATGAATGTATTTACTTTTATTTTTAATGAAATAGAAAATTTTGCCATGATATTTGGTATGTAGCAAGATATAATTACAATTTTTATATTTTATTTAATTAGCAAGATCCAACATAGAAACTTGATGTATTAGCATATTTATTTTTAATTTTTACTTAATTAGTCCTACATAAGGGTTGAATAATATTGAACATGTCTAGGGATGACACCAATAAACACTCATCGATAGCCGATGCGAAAGTATACAAAAAGTGACTCCTCCAACTAGGTCCAATTGATGGTAGAAGACAACAAGGTAATTTATTTGTTAGTGATTACAAAATTTTCTAAATGTTATGAATTTGGATTTACAATAATGATATAATTGTAGATGGATAGAAGATGGATGTATGATACGAGCCGTGTGAGTGCAGAGCACAGAAACAACGTGGAGTGTTTCCTAGTAGTAGCTACGGTGCACAAGTCAAATACACATTCTCAATACATGTGCTTTCCATGCGTTAATTATGAGAACAAGAAGTAGTTTTCCATCACTCAGTAGATATATTCCAACTTAATTCCATAGGGCTTTATTCCTGGCTATACCCATTGGACTGAGCACAGAAAAGCTGAGATCGTACAGGAAGGGCAATACATTGGCAGAGAAGACGAATACTTATGCACCGATATACCGACCGATGAATACACCAATATGCCGCCTGCTAGAGATATGTTGGTTGACGATGATATAGAGGAGATGTTGGTCGATGCTGACGCCGATGATCTAGAGCAAATGTTGCACGATGGGGATGAGCACTTCACCAATGAAATAGAGTTTCAAAAGTTCCAGCGTATAGTAGAGGACTCTAAAAGACCGTTGCTCCCGGGTTGCGAGAAGGAGCACACAAGGTTCGTGCTTTCACTGCTACAATTGAAGGCAAGCAATGAGGGGGTCTGATACAAGCTTCACAGAGTTATTGCTGTTCTTGAAGAAATTGCTTTCAAAAGGAAATGTGCTGCTAGAAAATATGTATCAGGCCAAGCAGGTTGTGTGCCTATTGGGTCAGAAGTGTAGAAAATAAGTGTATGTCCCAACGATTGCATGTTGTATTGTGGAGAGCATGCTGACTTGGAAGCGTGTCTCGTCTTTGGTGCAGCATGGTACAAGCGCAACGGTGATGATATCGATGGTGAAGGAAAGAAGAAAAGGCCTCCCGTCAAGGTGGTGTGGTATTTTCCTATAGTCCCCCATTTGGAGCATTTATTCGCGAATAAAAGTCATACCGAACTGACGGGATGGCACGTCGATGAGAGCAAGGATGATGAAATGCTGAGACACCCCCCTGATTCTACCAAGTGGAGAAACATCGATAGGAAATGCAAGGAGCTCTTTGCAGAAGATGTGAGGAATATAAGATTTGGGTTGAGTATGGACAGGATGAATCCATTCGGCAACATGAGCAGTAGCCATTGTACTTGGCATATGACTCTATATATCTACAACTTTCCTCCTTAGTTGTGTATAAAACAGATGTACATTATGATGCCGATGCTGATACCAAGGTCGAGGCAACTTAGCAACGATATTGATGTCTACCTGAAACCATTAATGGAAGATCTTGTAGTACCGTGGAACGATGGTGTGTAGGTATGGGATGCATACAAACTAGAGAACTTCACCCTACGCGCAATGCTGTTCATAACAATCCAGGATTGGCCAGCCCTTGGCAACCTATCGGGCTAGACTTTCAAAGGCTACTGTGCATGTGTGCATTGCTTGGATGAAACAAAGACCTTGTGCCTGAAGAATAGTCGAAAAATGGTATACCTAGGTCATTGTAAATTTCTTCGCAAGGATCACTCGTACCGCAGCAACAGGAGAGCTTTTGATGGGAAAGTTGAGACTCGACCACCTCCTAAGCATTGCACTGGGAGATAGGTACATGAGATGGTAAAGGGACATAGGATTATCCTTAGAAAGAGATGCGGGAGTACACCGGTTCTAAAATATAATCTTAGAGCTCCTATGTTAAATAAGAAATCTATTTTTTATGACTTAGCTTATTGGCCGGATTTGGTAGTTCAACACGCAATCAATGTCATGCACATAGAGAAGAACGTGTGTGATAGCTTGATTGGTATGTTACTAGACATACCTGGCAAAAAAAAGATTACACTCCAAGCATGGAAGTACTTGAAATGTTTGGAACTTAGACAAGATCTACATCCCGAAGATATGGAAGAAGGCGACAAATATCTTGGTCCTGCTAGCTACAGTCTGAGCAAGATGGAGAAAATTGCAATGTGCGAGTGCTTACATGGAATCAAAGTTCCATCTAGTTACTCTACCAACATAAAGAGACTAGTAAACATGAAAGATTTGAAATTAACTGCATGAAGTCTCATGATTGTTATGTGATGATGATGACACAGATGCTTCTAATTGCAATTAGAGGTATTCTACCGTCAAAGGTCCGAAACACAGTTATAAAGATATATTCATTCTTCAACGTGATATCACAAAAGGCCATCGATCCAACCAATCTAGACAAGCTACAGTAAGACGTGGTTGAGACTCTATCCAAGCTTGAGTATTGTTGCTTCCATCGTTGTTTCATATCATGGTGCATCTCGTTGTTCACATTGTGAAAGAGATACAGATAATTGGCCCCGTGTTTCTGCATCAGATATACCCTTTTGAGAGGTTCATGGGAGTTCTGAAGAAATATGTTCGTAACTAAAATCGGCCGGAAAGCTGCATGGCCGAGGGCTAGGGAACCGAGGAGGTCATTGATTTCTGCATCGACTACATGAATCTCAAATTGATTGGTATGCCTATATCTTATTATGAGGGGAGGTTACATGGGAAAGAGACGATAGATGCAAACCCATTCTACACTAACGACCCCATTTTATTCATGTAAGCACATTTCGTAGTTCTATAACAATCAGTTGTAGTTGACTCATATATCAAAGAACACCAGAAGATGCTACATCAGAAACCTAGGGAAGTCTGATGCTTGGATCGTGTGAGAGCACCAAGATCATTTTGGCGCCTAGTTACGTAGATAGTTGATGGATAAGTAGACAGAGTGTGCTCATTTGAATGTGTTAGCTCACGAACCATCAATTATAATACGAGAGCACAGGATAATAAGAGCTCCAATCAAAATAGCGGTGTCCATATAGATGCCTACGACTGCAATGGAATTAGGGAGACCTACTATGGATTCATAAATGAGATCTGGGAGCTTGACTATGTAGTGTTAAAGGTTCCTCTTTTCCGGTGCCAATGGGTTAGACTCTCAAGGTGTGTGAATATCGACAAATACGGTATGACTACAGTGGGCCAAAAACTTGTTGTATATAGAGAAGAACCATCTGTACTAGCAATAGCACTAGCATATTGCTATTTGCATATTACATGATTTACATTAACTATAGTTATGAGCATATTTATTTTCAATTTTTAATAATTTAAAATATTTATCGATGAAATTAAGCAATATAGTAAGCCGCAATATTCGAACTTTAATTTTTATTGAATTAGTAAATTGAACCATGAAATTTAGGTATATACAAAACTTAATTTTTATATAGGAAGTTCAAATTTAAATAAATATGTATTAGGATTTTAGGTCAACAGAATGTTAATAATTATAGACAGTACAAACTCAACAAAAAACACTTGAGTAGCACAGCAGTTTAATTGTTCGATCTTACTTAGGACAGGTCATGGGTTCAAGTCTCGGCGCGCGGGGGTAGCTAAATCAAATTGTTTGCACCCTGCACCTACAACGAAAGTGGTTTCACTGTCGATGAACATATTCGACCAGTAGTGAAAGTTATTTCATTGCCTGTGGACTTATTGGGCCAGTAGTGAAATATGTTTCACTGTCGGTTCTCCTATTGAGCTTGCAGTGAAGATCCCCTTTCACTGCTGGTCATCATCTTGAGCTAACAGTGAAAGTCCTCCCATATAAAAGTGTTCGACGCCCAAGTCCTCTGACAGTTAGAAATTTTTTCCCCTTCCTAGCCTGTACCTTGTGTCGAATCGCCTCCTGACACCGAGGAGCCCGCGTTGCCATGCCCTACACCATCGTCCATCGCTGTCGTCACCGACGACCACCACTCTAACGCCAAGAAGCCCGCGTTGTCATGCCCTACACCATCGTCCATCGTCATCGTCGCCGAGGACCACCACTCTAATGCCGAGGAGCACGCCACCTCCTCACCGACACTACAGAGCTCATGCTACCATGACCTACGTCCTTGTCCACCATCACCGTTGCCGAGGACCAACACTCTGACACCGAGGAGCCCACCGCCTCCACCCCGACGCCGAGGAGCCCGCGTTACCGTGCCCTGCACCCTTGTCCACCCCCGCTGTCACCATGGAACACTACCCCGACGTCGAGGTAGGCCTCCCGACTCCCCCTCCATCTTTTTCTCCCCTCTGATTCCTAGGGTTTAAGTGCAAGTTCGTACAGATTCATGGTTAGCTACTTGTGTGTTCAAATGATAGGAGTAGATGTTGCTTGTGGTCCTTTTGTGTGTTCAAATGATAAGAATAGATGCTACCTCAGCCCTTTTGTGTGTTCAAATGATAAGGACAAATGCTTCTTGTGGTCCTTTGTGTGTTTAAATGATAAGAATAGATGCTGCCTCGATCCTTTTGTGTGTTCAAATGATAAGAACAGATGCCACCTCGGTCCTTTTGTGTGTTCAAATGATAAGAACAGACATTGCTTGCGATCCTCTTGCGTTCAAATGATAAGAACATATACTGCTTGTGGTCCTTTTACGTGTTCAAATGATAAGAACAGATACTGCCTCGATCCTTATTGGTCTGTACTTATATACCAAGAAATATTTCTTTTGTTGTCTCTACAGTGGGATACCTATTATAATTTGATCCCTGGATGGTGTGGTACTGTAAGTTGAGAGATTGATTAGCATATCAGATTCTGGATAAGGAAGTTGATTCATCCTTTTTGTTCTATCATTACTTGTTTGAATCCTGTTGTTCAGTCTTTATTTTTGTCTTGGTAGGAAATTGCTTGTCCTTTTCAGAATCTGTGCTATCTAATTTGGTATAGCAACACTGTCCATGATGATATTGTGTGATTTTTGAGAATTCTGTCCAGGTTCTAATAACTATATGAGAACTTAGTAAATTGTCCAGTCGTTGATGTACTCAATTGAACAATTAGATGGTATGACCTTGATTGTACTAGGGCCAATTGTTATTCATTTCCTGAGAGCTCTTTTATAAACCTACTATTCATTTCTTGTTGTACATATGTCATTGGAATTTTTTTATTACAAATTGCTGTCATTTCTTATTATTGCATTATTATTTACATCACTTGCACCTGGGCCTTATTTGGTTCACATAATAGTGGAAGAAGAAGGATTTGTTCGAACTGTGGTCAATATCCTTCATCTTCCCTATTATGTGTGCCAAATTAGACCATTTGCTATAGCTACAGAGGACCGTATTTCTTTTTTACTCCTGTTACGTGTTGTATTAAAAATTGCGCTTGTTTTCATACTTATTTTTCTTTTTGCAAATGATGAAATTGGAGACCGTACATATGACTACAAAGCTTGACTGGGATGGTTATTACACATGCACCTTGCACGTTTTTTCACTGTCCCAGTCGAGCTTGCAGTCTTATATAATCATCTCCATAATCTGATACTAATGCTATTTTCATACTTGTTTTACATATTTTTTGTTATTAGTGTGGTCTGTAGTATATCATTTTTTGGAGTTAATGGATTCAAAGGAGCATGTTACAAAGGATACAAATCTAAACAGGAAGCTATTGCAATGTACAACAGTCAAGTCATCCAGGCCGAGCTAAAATTGGCTACCTTTGAAAATAAGGAGAAGAAATTTGATTTCACGTGTAAAGATATCATAATCCTAATTCTGGTTGTAATCATTATTTTGCTATGTAAGATGATGTGACTTGTAAGATCAATACCTTTGTGCATATTTGTGCCTATTTTGCTACGTAAAATGTGACTTTTTTTGTTAAATGTGATCATAATGTACTCAACTAAAATATTGTATGTGTATGCATTCTATTTATCAACTCCTTCGTGGTTATCTCACTCTTTCAACAGCCTCTCTCCCTCCCTCATTGGCTTTATCTCTATCTTCCTCCCTCATCCGCTCTCTATATAAAGAATACTCAATCGCTCATCATCATCATATACAAAACTTGCAGGAAGGGATGGCAACACCGACCACTGATCTAGCTCGGGTGCCAGAAGGAGATGTAGTGCCACTATCAAACATTGAAGAAGGTAGCCCGAGCCACTACCTCAACCTGGACCAACAGTCGTCTGTGGAGGCGATGTGAGGTAATTCATTAGTAGATGAATGCATCTGTTCTACATATTATCGTATAGGTTCTCAATAACTTTTTCGTTTATGCGCGGATGCTTGATGCTTTGGAGGGTCACGACAATGAGCAATCGCAGGAGCGACATCATGTCTGAGGTCCCTTGAAGATGCCTATGGGACGATTTGTGATCACTGAGGTCTCACTAGCAGGGGAGCCAACTGCACCAGAGAGAGTTCTAGGGCTATACAAGTCAGTCTATGGGATTACTGTTAAGGATCACATCCCCATCAACTACAGATTGTGGACTGACGAATGAGGTGATCCGCACGTGGTTCCTGATTCGATCAAGAATGGCATCTTGTGGCATAAGATATTAGAGAAGTTCGACTTCCCTGAAGAGACATATATGGAAGTAGTTAAGCGTAAGACGCTGTTGGTGACACAGGAACCAGGGGTCCCTGAGTCCTGAGGCCAGAATAGCAGGGTGCCACGTGGCGCCCTCCTGCGGGGGCTATCTCCCCGAGGTACGAGAAGATCAAGTCCCGGGAGAGGGTGCTCGGGGCCATGAACAGTGGTCCCCGAGTACCCGAGTTTCCAGATGACCCGAGAAGACCGAGTACCAGGAAGAGAGTACTCGGGGCTGCGAACAGTGGCCCCCGAGCACCCAAGTCCTCCGACGACAAGAAAAGCCAAGTACCGGGAAGAGGGTGCTCGGGGCTGCGAACAGTGGCCCTCGAGCACCCGAGTCCCCAGAGGACCCAAGGGAAGTCAGTTCCAGGAGAGAGTACTCGGGGCTATGAACAGTGGCCCCCGAGCACTCGGTTCCCCGAGGACCCGAACAGTCAGCTCCGGGAGAGTGTGCTCGGGGCCGTGAACAGTGGTCCCCGAGCACTCAGTTCCCTGAGGACCAAGAAAGTGCATATCCGGGAGAGAGTGCTCGGGGCGGCAAACAGTGGCCCCCGAGCACTCGGCTCCCCGAGGGCCTGAGAAGTCCTTTGCCGGTGGCCCCCACTGAGGTCCAGCGGTGAGGTGTCAGCTGGTGAGAGGCCCGATGCTGCATTTAAGAGGGCGCGTGGCCTGTCACTTCCAACTGTTCCCCCCACGCCTGTTGCCAGTCCCTGCCACAGCTTGTCAGGGAGGCGTGGGGACATTTAATGCACAGGTCCCGTCGCGTGACATCCGGTGCGCCTCGGGATAACATCGCGAAGCCCAAGGCGCCGCGCCTGCCACCCTGTTGTGTCAGGCTTGCTCTAACCGGGCGGGCACGCCGGGCTGCTCGATGGCTGCCCGGTGGGCCCTCCCCGCGGTGCCCGTTGAAAAATGGCATGATGACGAATAAGATCGGACGGGGGCGCGTTTTCAACCCTCCCCATCACCTCGCACAATAGCCCATGATGGTTGCTTTCCATTTATGGCACCTTGGAACTCGCGCAATCCTTTCTGGGCACGCTACCGCCCTGGCGGGTATATAAGCTGGGCGGGCTCCCCAGAGAAGGAGATCGAACTCTTGACAACCGGCGACAAGCACAGAAGCTTAGATCAGCCGAAAAACAAGGAGCACGAAGCTCTAGACTAGACAAATATTCTTGTAACTCAGTAGATACTCCAAGAGACATTCTCAGAGCATTTATAGCATACACACAGGAGTAGGGTGTTACGCTCAGTGCGGCCCGAACCTGTCTAAAAATCCCCTGAGAATTTACTATTTCCTGCATCCGATCATTCCATTCCACCTGCATCTCATTTATGCCCATTTATTTCACCTGCAAAAGCGGATTCAGAATCATCCCCCCAGCCGAATCTCAAAGGGGGTCCCTCCGGATCCCCGCTTGAGGAGTTCACACTCCGACAGACGCTAATGATCATGGACCTTTCATTTAAGAATTAGAAGGGCATATTGAACATAACCTATGTGCAGAAAGGTACAACACCAGATTTTTACAAATGGCCACAACTGGAAGATCATTGGCAAGTCTTTGCGGAGTACAAGTTGTCGGAGGAAGCACATAGGTTGACTGAGGTGAACAAAGAAAACTCGAAGAAGAACATCTATCCCCACAAAGTCGGCAATCGTGGGTACGTGAGGAAAGAATGGCAGTTGCAACAATAGCTAGATGAACTACGAGAGAGAGGTATCACGCCTGAGATGAAGGGCTAGAGCAAGCGATCGACATGCTTCCTAAGCCAGACATGGATAGCGATGAGCTCACCTTGGCACTAGGAAACAAGGAGCACGATAGTCGCACACGAGGCATTGGGTTGATGGGTTGGAAAAAAGGATTTCCAGGCGACATCGACAGTTACAAGAGTCGAAAGAGATCCCAAGCAAAATGAGATGCAGAACGAGAGGCACAACAAGCTAGGATGATGAAAATGCTCGAACAAGTGCTACAAAAGGAGAGAGAATATATAGAGGAAAAAATAGCACAAGTAGTATAGCAAGCCCTCATGTGTGAACAGGGCGCCATTGTGAGAGAACAGGAATGGCCGACAACATCTCCTAATTTTGCGCGCTCCAGCCCTGGTGGTCACCGGAGTAGCTGTGAGTCCATGAGAGTTTTGGTAGCTAGCCCCATCACTTATCCCATGGATCTCATCACAACACGAATACCGTGTGATCTACACATTGGTGCTAGGAACATTCCCATCAAATTGGCTTCCGGCGTGGCTTGTCTGACCAGAGGGCTACACTGTGGTCGAAGTAGATGAGACAATATACCAGTACTATCATGTTGAGGTGGACTACCCTGCAGAGAAGGGGGCGAACACTATAGGAGAGAATGAGCGCACATTCATCGCGTGGGAGAAGGCCAACATAGTGTTTTCACAAGGGACAGCTCTGGAGAACCTATTCTCTCCACGACACCCTGGGCCACTATTGCCTCGAAGATCTCCCTTTCTTCAATGGAGAGGGAAGAGGCAACGGAGGCTGAGGTGTAGAAGTTGCTTGACACCGGAGTGGTGCACGAAGAGGGTCATTCTGAGTGGCTGGCCAAACCGGTGCTAGTAAAGAAAAGTAATGGCAAGTGGAGGATGTGTGTAGATTTTTACAGACCTAAACAGAGCTTGTCCGAAGGATGAGTTTCCGCTGCCACGAATTGACCAGCTGGTGGACTCAGCTACGGGCTGTGAAATGTTAAGTTTCTTGGATGCATATTCTAGGTACTGGTAGGATAAGGAGAAAACAAGTTTTAGAACCTCCTTTTGTATATATTGTTTCATAAGAATGGCCTTTGGCCTTCGGAATGCTAGTTCCACCTTCACTAGATTGGTATAGATAGTGCTAAAATCACAGCTGGGGTGAAATGTCTCAGCATACATTGACGATATAGTGGTCAAAAGCATCAGAGAAGACACACACCTCGATGATCTCCGAGAAACTTTTGAAAACCTGCGAAGTGCAGGTCTAAAGCTAAACCTAGAAAAATGTGTGTTTGGTATGTGATCAGGAAGCTTATTGGGCTTCTTGGTCTCACAAAGGGGCATCGAGGTAGATCCTTAAAAAATTCAAGAAATAATTGACATGAGATCTCCCCAGAGTAGGAAACAAGCACAATGCCTAGCAGGTAGATTGGTAGCTCTGAACCGGTTCATCACAAAATCAGCTGAGCGAAGCCTACCTTTCTTCAAAACACTAAAAGGACCCAACCCTTTCAAATGGGGCACGAAGCAGATGAAGCATTCAACAAGTTTAAGAAGTATTTGACGAAGCTCACAGCCTTGTCCAGACCCGATCCCAAGGCTGAGTTGTTGCTGTACATAGCAGCATCCCCTTCGGCAGTAAGTGCCATACTTGTGCAAGAAAGGCAGGAAGGTGACAAATTGCAGCAATTTTTGATATACTATGTATCGGAGGCTTTGGCAGGGCCGAAGAGGTTTTACTCCGAAATGGAGAAGATGGCCTATGAGCTAGTAATGGCATCACGAAAGCTTCGCCATTATTTTATAGCTCACAAGAAAAGCCCACCTCTTTACCCCTTTGTGACATGTTTGAAAACCGTGAAGCTATAGGGAGGATTGCAAAATGGGCTACAGAGATTGCACCATTTATGATAGATTTTATCGCAAGAATAGTGATAAAGTCTCAGGCATTAGAAGAGTTTGTGGAAGACTGGATGCCACATGCCGAAGCTCCAGATGAGTCACCATTAGACTCAATTTGGATCGTGTATTGTGACGAAGCCTGGGCGGGCTACAGGAGCTAGCGCGGCGGTGGTAGTATCTTCACCTTTGGGAGTGAAGTTGCAATACGCTGCTAGGCTTGAGTTTCGATCGACACATTGTAGAGTATGAAATAGTTCTCCTCGGGCTTCGTAAGGCATGGGCGTTGTGTGCCTGAAGGGTCCTAGTTAAGACAAACTCCAAGGTGGTGGCAAGCCAAATTGAAAAGTTGTTCCAGGTGAAGGAGCCAAAACTGGTCAAGTACATGGCAGTGATGCGAAGCATGGAAAAACATTTCCTGGGGTTCACAGTCAAGAGCATATCGAGGAATGACAACTTCGAGGCCAACGACCTTGCAAAGGCTGCGGCGCAAAATCTGTTGATACCGCCAGATGTGTTTTATTAGAAGGTGAAGGTGCCAGCCGTTGAGGCCCCTTTGTAGGCAGCATGAACAGTGACTATAATTGAAAGCTAAGATTGGTGGTCCCCTATAATGGCATACCTTTGTGGTTACTACGAGCCCAAAAATAATATTGAGGAGAAGCGCATGGCGCAACAGGCCAGAAACTACAAAATTATGGGATTTAATTGTACAAGATGGGAGTTTGTGCACCAATGCTTCGATACATATCCCAAACAGAGGGTCAAAACTTGCTCTGAGAAATACATGGACGACTGTGCGGCTCGCACATTGGCACTCGAGCACTCGTCGGGAAAGTATACAGGCAAGGATTCTTTTGGTCGAAGGATGTCTCTGATGCGGAGTACATAGTCCGAAGCTGCGTGAAGTGCCAATACATGGCCAAGGGTTCAAACAGGCCTTCGACAAAGACACAACTCATACCACCAGTCTGGCCATTAATATGGTGGGAATTGAAATTATCGGATAGTTACCAGTCACCTCGGGAAACTTGTGTTACGCCATTGTCGCAGTCGAGTACTTCTCGAAATAGGTAGAGGTGATGTTGCTAGTGAACATAACATGAAAAAATGTCCAAAAATTGTTGTGGCAAAATATCGTCTGCCACTTCAGCGTTCCTCGCGAGGTGATCATTGATAATGACATGTAGTTTGACAGCGAAGGATTCACAAAATTCTGCGAAGGTTTGGGAATCAAAGTCTATGCTTCAGTATATCACCCTCAATCAAATGGAGCTGTGGAGAGGACAAACGACATCACCTTAACTGGTGTCGCAAGGCGTCTGCAAGGTCTGCCAAAAGGAAAGTGGGTGGAAGAGCTGCCAAAGGTCTTGCTGTCTGTGAGAACAACAGTAACAAGAACAACAGGGTTCATGCCATTTCGTTTGCTCTTCGACAAAAAGGTGATGACTCAAGAGGAATGAAAAAATAAATCATTTAGAGTCACAGCTGAACTAGCCCAGAACAAAGAATCAGTATCAAAAGATGCACTGGAGGAAGTGAGAATGCAGGCCATCGAAAACTTGACCAGATACCATGAGGAAACTAGGAAATGGAGAGACAAGAATGTGTCCCTGAAGGAATTCGCTCCTGGAGACTTGGTACTTCAGAGGCTCACCAATACTTTGGCCATGGGAAAACTGCAAAGTAAGTGGGACATACCTTTTTTGGTGAAGAGGTCATTAAGTCCCGGGTCTTATCACCTGGCAACTATCGAAGGGGAAGAGCTTCCGCACACTTGGAATGCCAACAACCTTCGCAAGTTTTATGTGTAGTAACCATAGAAGATATCTTCATATTGGTCGTTGAGGTACACGAATCAGTGTAGCATTTATGTAATTTTATTTTCTACACTTCAATCAAAAGAGTGTACGGGTGATGTACTCTTTTCCTCATAGGGGGAACACTTCGTCAGGGCATGAGGTTTTTAACTAGGCAGTAACCTTTGTAAAAACTCTGATATAAATGGAATCACCCCGATAAAAAACATGTAATTTTGTCAAAATTATGCATAATTCATCGTCAAAGTGTTGCAAACCTTCGCAAGAAGGAAGCACACCAATCGACAAAGGGCGAGCCGAGAACTCGCCATAAAAGTCAAGGTATGGAAGGTCAAAGAAAGACATCTTACCTTTCGACTTTAGACGGGCGTAAATCCGTAGCAAAGTTCGAAGCTTATCACTTGCTTCGATGTTGTCCATATTTTAAAGCATCTCTTTCAGCAGCGTCTTCGTCCACAAGGTAAGGTGATTATGATTCAGTTACATGAATATGTGTAATGGTAAAAAAAAAGCGGTAGTGTTGCTCGACTTAAAAGAATACGGCGCACCTCTCGACTAAAAGTCAGGGGCTAAGAGTGCCTACCCTTGCGCTGAAGGCAAAACGTACCCTTCAGGAGAAAAAATAAAAGGCTGAACTGCTACTCGACCTAAAAGAAGGCGGCGCACCTCTCTACTAAAAGTCGGGGGCTAAGAGTGCTTGCCCCCCGCACCGAAGGTAAAACGTACCTTTAGAAGAAAAAAATAAAATGCCGAAGTGCTGCTCGACCTAAAAGAAGGCAGCGCACCTCTTGACTAAAATTCGGGGGCTAAGAGTGCCTGCCCCCGCACCTAAGGCAAAACGTACCTTCGGGAGAAAAAAAATAAAAAGCTAAAGTGCTGCTCAACCTAAAAGAAGGTGGCGCACCTCTCGACTAAAAGTCAGGGCTAAGAGTGCCTGCCCCCGCACCGAAGGCAAAACGTACATTCGGGAGAAAAAATAAAATGCCGAAGTGCTGCTCGACCTAAAGGAAGGCGACGCACCTCTCGAATAAAAGTCGGGGGCTAAGAGTGCCTACCCCTGCACCAAAGGCAAAACGTACCTTCAGAAAAAATAATAATAAAAAAGCTGAAGTGCTGCTTGGCTTTGAAAGAAGGTTGCGCACCCCTCAGGGGCTAAGAAAGCTTGCCCTCCACCGAAGGCATAGAATACCTAACGTTAATCGCGAAACATGGACAACATACAAATCATGAAAATTCGGCAAAATAAAAGTTGAAGCTTGGATAACCATCGCCACAAATTTTGCAATCGCATTTATGATTCTGCCGAAGGTCCCTACGACTTCAAAGTCGAGGGGGACGGCGTTTTTCCGATGGTGCTTCACGTGTGGTTCTGCCGAAGGTCCCTATGGCTTCAAAGTCAGGGGGGTGGCGTTTTCTGGGTCACATTTTGAACACGATATAGCTGAAGGTCCTAATCGATGAAAGGCCATTGATAACGACTTTATTCAGCAAATTCATCAATGCTAGGATCTACAAAATCTTTATACCAGTGACTAAAGCCAAATTGAAAGGCTATGCCTTGGCTGGAATGAAAAGGCATTGTTGGATCCAAGGGTGGTCCAATATAATTAGATGAAGTGGTAGACAAAGATGTAGCCAAGGCGCTCATGCCTTCATCATGTCACACTATTTGTGAAGGCCGTTGGCGGTAGAAAAATTGAAACTAATGGTGTAGAGATTCATGATTATCGTCTTCCGGCTCACACTTTGGATCGACGAACATATGCAGAGGCTCAAAGTCTCCGCGCGCAATCCTGCGGGCCTCGTGCTCAGCACTTCGAGTCTCTAAAATCGAAGGGCTAAATGATTTCCAGAACGCTTTGGAGTCGGCATTCCTTACATCATAGGACCTACGCTTTGCTCTCTAGTACCTCCCGAAACCAATCGCTGGGTGGCGACGGTGGAAGGAGTCCCAGGAAGACCAAGACATAAAAAAAAATTGTCCCGCATCACAATGATGGGAATAGCATCTTCAGCTACCTGTGCAGTGTCCGAAGCATAGACCTACGCAGGGAGTGTAGGCAATCAAAACAACTGACAATAAATAAAAGCATATATATTACAATATGTTTTGATTGTTAACCAAACATTCAAAACACAAAACAACACTTCGTGCATTCTTCACACCTTCTCTTTCTCTTCGACCGCCTTGGTCGTCGCTTTGGCAGAAGGATCATCCTTCGATTTTGCCTATAAAACAAAGCGTCCATGAATACGTAGGTGGAAAAATCTCGAAAGCAGAACCAAAAAAAAATGTACTCATTGGTAGTTGATTTCTGCCTCCCGGAGGGCGAGCTCACGACCATGCTTACACTAGTAGTTGGTGGTGAATGCTCGCGCAGTGGCCTTCAATGATCTTGGCACAACCGAAGGATAGCAGAAGGTTGTTTTTTGGAGTACAACATGATGGTTGCAACCCATCATCTCAATTGACTGGACTAAACTCCTGGCTGAGACCATGGCACAGAAGTCACCGTACAGCTAGGCTGCGGGCAAAAGGCTACCATTGGTTTTGCAGATCCATCCAATAAGTCCACCCAACCCCACAAGGTCAAGCGTTGGAGGTGTGGCCGAAGCACCGATTCCATCGAAGGTGTTGCTAATTGCTTTGTAGGCTGCAACGGCCTTCGGCTCCAGTTCTCCTAGCACAGTGAGGGCATCATCGGATAGCACCTTCATCTTGTCTAGCTCTTCACGCAGCCGCTGTGTTTTAGCTTTTTCTGTGGTGTAGAGGGCTTGCAGCTCCGAAACCTGAGCTTCGGACGCCATTAGATTCTAGCGAAGATAGGTGATCTCTTCTTCCACGCTATATTTGCCCGAGAGAAGGAAGCTCACTTCATTTTCAAGCTGCTGCAAGCACAGTTCCACCTCCCTCACTCGTCGCATGAACTCCCTTTTTTGAGCCTCGGCCTTCTCCGCCCGAGCTTGAAATAGGGCCCTTTGTGCCTCCGCATTCTTCGTGCAAGCCTCGGAGTGCTCTGCCTGCTTGCGCTATGCATGCAAAATGAGCATAGCTTGCAATAGCTCGTAGGTGTCAGAACGAGTAAGCAAAGAGAAGCTAAAGTTGTGATGCAAAATACCGTTGCAATGGCCACATCGGAGGCGTCGATGAGCTCAATAGCAGGCTTTTGCGCCAGAGAAATCACAAGCTCAGGGAGAACGAAGCTGCCAAACATCTTCTTTGCATCGTTGACTTCCCCCGAGCTTGGCTCAAATGAAGAAATTTTGAAGGCTTCAGCATCAATAGCCTTCCAATCGAGTAAGCCGTTGTGACTCATAAGCCCCTTTCCGCCACGGTGCGACAGTGGCGATGAGGTTTTTCCTCTTCGGTCTCTGTGGCCCTGTGGCCTCCGGATAAACTGTCCTTAGACGAAGACCTCGAAGATGAAGAGGAAGAGGTTGATTCAGCTCCAGCTTCTTTGGCAATTTTTACCCCTTCGGCCTCCTCAGCTTCCCCTCCCCCTGCTATCTCGACAGTAGCACGCGAATCAGAAAGTTCATCCTTGTCGCTAAGAATTAGAGTGGCAAGGTCCACGCAAGCAGAAAAGGCGGGCTTCGGCGAGGAGGGAGGATCTTGTGTGCTCTTCAGAGGCTTCTGTCGAAGGGGCACAACTTGAATGGCCATTGAGCCTTCGGGGGTCATTTCCTCGCCCAAGATGTCGGGCGACATTTTGCGAGGTCTTTTCTTCAGGGCAAGCGCCTTCTTCTGTTTACCTGCTTGCGGCGAAGGGTTGGCAATTTTCTACTTCTTTTGGCTGCCACCAGCAGACTCTCCGCCGGCCTCGGCATTCAAGGAGCCTGCCTTCTCCTTCGCCTTGACTTGAATAGAGCATAGTCACCTTCAGCCTATCTTTATAGGCAAGGCCTCGTGACTCGAAAATCCGGTTAAGTCACTGACCAAGCCCCTGGTCGGCGCAGAGTTGGGCTTCGCCCTGAGTAAATTTCCAAAGAAGAAGGATGGCCTTAGTCTCCCCTTTGGCCACCGTCAAGTCTGCCACAAAGTAAACAATGTAAGGAAATAACAGAACCTATGTGCAGTTGACAACATGATAAAAGTAAATACCTGTGAAGCCTGGGAAGTCCGGCTGGGGACGGTAGAGTCCCTCCAGACCCATGTCACCAAATTTCAGGATGATCCAGCCTCGGCTAAGGGGCCACACCCTGGATGCCAAGAACTTTTCAACGAGATTGCGTGTGGTCAGATGCTTTACGCACCAAGTGAAGGCCTCAAATGCCGCGTTTTGAGAGGCCTTCAGCAGAACATCGGGGGTACGGTTCCCCTTCACCTCTTTGCACTTGGACACGAGAAACTCCTCTCGGTCCACCTTGTGGTAGAACCATCACTGCGTCCAATCCTTCGGCCATTTGTTTTTGTATGCCACGACTGGCGTGGCCAGGCCGGCGCGATAAGTGAAGTTCAGGCAGCCATAGTGGGCTTCGCTTTGCACGTTACATGCGAAAAACTGACTTTGGTTGTTGATGGAGCATGTGGGCTACGATGAAGGCCCTGGCCGATACTTTCATTCCTTCGGAATGCGCCTCCCAAGCGAAAAGGCCAAGCCGAATGATGGCGTTAGGCATCAGCTGATGGAGGTAGATTTCAAAAAGCTTCAGAACCTTGGGCACCATCTCATCACAAGGAAAGTGAAGCCCTTCTCGGAAGTAGTCAACAAAGACAATGGCTTCGTCATCTTCAGGCTCCGGAGTCTCTTGGCACTTTGAGAGCCTAACTTTTGAAACATCACTTATCAAACCCACCTTCGCTAGTCCAACAAGGACTTCTTCATCATCCTTGGATTTCCAAATCAATAGGTCTTCGGGCGAGTTGTCTTGCCTCTTGGAGCCATCCGCACTGGGCTTCGAAAAGAAGTGTGACTACGAGGGTCTTCGTACGGGAGCTGCAGCTTTAGCAGATTCAAGCAGTGAAAATTAAAGCAACTGGTGGAGCGCTTTTATTGAGGTGAAAAAGTGTTAACATCAGTTGAAACGAGATGCGTCAGAAATTAAACCATTGCTGTAAAAGATGATTTGGCTTGAGAGGAAGACACCTAGGGTCATCGAGCCGTGATCATTGTTTGGGGGCATAATGGTCATATCCTCGTATATATAAAATTATTTAAAAAATAATAAAAAATAAAAAGGATGATGAGCATGCGATGGCTATCTGCTAAAAGGTAAAATGGGCCCCCAGAGGTCTTCGACGGGCTGAAGGGGATGGTGTTTAGCTATATTATTTGATTCACAGGTTCGGTCCATCGA
Organism: Phragmites australis; assembly: GCF_958298935.1. Taxonomy (NCBI): domain Eukaryota; kingdom Viridiplantae; phylum Streptophyta; class Magnoliopsida; order Poales; family Poaceae; genus Phragmites; species Phragmites australis. The sequence continues at coordinate 23,435,092 of NC_084924.1, read as the reverse complement.
AAATGAACCTTACCTATAGGGGCTATTGTTGGGGAATGAACTTACGCGCCCATTCGGAACCTGAGGTGAAGTCTACTAGTGGCTATTTTATGACGAATAATATAGTTGTGTTTCAGGGAGCGCAGGGGAAGCCTCTGGCGGGCCTTCGCATGGAGTCCGGAGGTCGACCCGCAGCGCCAGGTATCAGTACAAGTGAAGCCTCTGGTGGGCCTTCGCATGGAGACCGAAGGTCGACCTGTAGCGCCAGGTATCAGTGCAGGTGAAACCTCTGGCGAGACTTCGGGCAGAGACCGAAGGGTGACTCGGCACACAGCGCCGAGGCTGGTCAAAGGTGCCCTTAGGGTCTGTGTAGCGGTCCGCGGTATAATTGTAAATGTGCAAATGTACTCAATGGTACCAAAATACCCCCGAATATGCTGAGGATGTGGCAGTTAGAGGGGTAACACTGTAAATTATAGCATGGAGTAGTTGAGTACGGGCTATAAATAGGCCGACACTGTAATGGATGGGACGGAGAACAATTAGTTTACTCATCGCCCATAAACACATGTTGCATGTCTGCATCTTCGGCTCTTTCTCCCTCTGGGTCGAAGATTTCTCCTGGTTTGGTGACTTCGATTACCAACAGGGTGAATGAGAGAATTCTTTTTAAGTTGATCTCTCTCCACCTGCACTAGCAATGTGAGACTAAAGAACTATATCATCCTTTCACAAGTTGCGCCTTTAAAATTTATTAAAAATTACACAAACATAATAAACCAAGCCCATATATTATAACACAAGCTAGATGTAAAAAAAGTATTGGACGGAGTCATCTATGTTTTGAATGAGTTTATTTCTAATGATATGGTATATTCTAGTTAGTTAGAGTAAATACACTTTTTTGTTAGCATGTTTTAAATGATATTACCTCCTAAACCGTTTATCTGATTTGCGATCTGATTATACTATTGCATTCATTGCAATTAAATCAATGAAATAAGATCTTGCATGATTATATTTTTATAAAAACTAAAACTATGATATACAGGCTAATTCTATCCAAGCTCTATCCATCCACTACTGCAGAATAGCCCTTCACTGCTAGCTAGTAAACCAGTTACAATGCTGGTTTTCTAACCGGTAGTACGTAACAGGCAGTGAAACTTGGGATGCCATCACTACCGGTGTTTTTGGACCGACAGTAAAGCCTTTTTACAGAAGGAAAAAAAAGAAAATAATTTCATCCGCCGTGCCACCATCGGACCTCAACGTATTGCTAACAAACAATCACAAATTCATAGAACTAATTTATAATCACAAACAATCACAATCACTGAAAGCTCACAAACAATCACAATTACAAACATTCTCACCCACACATAGTCAAACAATCACAATTACAAACATTCTCACCCACACATAGTGGTAATCACAAACATTCACAAAAAATCACTAGCCGACCTCTGCTTCTCGTCGTTGTCGGTGGAGGCGTCGAAGGGGTTGCTTCACAGGCGCCCTAGGATGTGGTCCGGTGCACTCCACTATGGCATCGGGGAGCGGCTAGAGAGCCTGATGCTAGCATGGCGATTGGCCTCAAACGTGGCCACAGTGGTGAAGGCGATGGCGGCGGCGGGGTCATCGCCCACATCGTCAGTGGAGGCGGGGGAGGACGGGGCAATGCGGTTGCAGGTGCGGCTGCCCAAAGCCAAGGTCATGCAACTCGTCAAGGAGAGCCGCAACGCCGCCGAGGCTACCAAGAAGATCATGCAGTTCTGCATCGCCAGAGACCACCGATCCGCACCGAGGCCGTTGGAGGAGGAGGCTCGGTCGGAGGAGGCACTCAACCGGAGATAAGGCCGAACCTCACTCTCTCTCCTTTCTCATCTTCTCCTCTCTCTCTCTCTCTCTCTCTCTCTCTCTCTCTCTCTCTCAGGTGGATCGAGGAGATAAGGCCGACCGAATGGGAGGAGGAGGCGCTACGGAGTTGATTTTTTAAGCTGTGGCTGGCCGGATGAGTGGACATGACATGAGATTAAATGGATACAATGAAATATTCAGGTCTGAAATGGCCTTCACTGCCGGATGGTATTAACGACCGGCGGTGATGATATTCACTACCTGTTTTTAATACGAGATGACAGTAATGACCTTATCACCGGCGGTTTATAAGCTATGATACCTCAATTTTTTCGCATGGCTTACGAACCGGTAGTGATGCTCATCACTGCCAGTCCACTAGAAACCGATAGTGATGAGCCAGCATAAAAGATTGATTATGTAGTAGTGGTCAAACCAAACAAGAAATTGGATCGCTATATCTATACTAACAAACAGAAAATTGAATCACTCATCCAACAAAATATAGATAATAGCTCATCTAAATTTATCCTCCAACTAAATGCAGTTTAAGTCACCGCCGCGAGTCTTGTACCACCACCTGCCTAACCAGTAAGCAGTAATCGCTCGGCATGCCTGCATGCATGCGCATGCAGCAAAAAACGCCGACCGCGAGAGAGGGATGCGCGGCCGCTCGCGATGGGTCGCGTACTACCGCAACCTCCTCGAATCGTCACGGAAGCATGCAGCGACCAATTCCTCGTCACATGCATATCCGTGTTGTCCCTAAATACGACGGTGAGCCAAGAAGGGATCAGCGAGACGAGAGAAGGGTGAGAAGAACGGGTAGGGACCACCGGGAGAAAAGATCGAGATCCAGGACGTACGAAAGATGGATGAGGAGTACGACGTGATCGTGTTGGGGACGGGGCTGAAGGAATGCATCCTCAGCGGCCTCCTCTCCGTCGATGGCCTCAAGGTGATTCTTCACATCCGTTTCTTGCTAGTACAGATACATATTGCTGCTATAATTCACTTCTCGTCTGACATCGAATCAGACGTACACTTTTCGTTGATCTCCGGTTCGGAACCACAGCGTTCGTCTTGTTGCTGCTCACGAGTGGCATGGGTGGATAGCAACTTTTCTTCTAATCTCTGTTTACATCGACATTAGTTGCAGCACACTACTCCGTTGTAGATTGTCTAGCATGAGATTCTTTGGAATCACCAGTGGACATTGGGAATTTGCTCTTGTGTCTGTGGGAACTTGGGAGTCATGATCATAGGGATGTGCTCATCATGTGTGCTTGGCTTATTGTTAAAAGACAAGTATCATAATGATCATTGTAGGACATCCTTGAAAATGTTAAATGAGATAGATCACGTATGAAAATTCTGCACGCAGATTGGGACCCCAAATTCAAATTGTATAGATAGACTGATTTTACAAGTCGAAGTATGTAAAGGATGAAGGATCACTTTTGATAAGGTAGAATACACACTCTGAAGTCATCTTTTTTGTTTCTTCCTTTTGTATATACAGGTTCTTCACATGGATAGGAATGATTACTATGGAGGAGAATCTACATCCTTGAATCTGACTAAGGTTCGATGCGTGATCCTGGCACTAACATTTCTGTTCTGTGCATTTAGTATCGAAGAAATCTGAACACCATTAAGTATCATGTTTTTAGAAGGAAAAAAGAGCTTAAATTCTTGTTATTGTCAACGTGCATAAGTTGACGTACCTTCAGCTATGCTCTTAAATTGTTGAACCGGAAACAACTCAATATGTTGCATATCCATTCTTTACTTTTAAATCTGATACCAATTTTTTCTAACGTTTTCTTCCACTCATATGGTACATTATTTAGCTCTGGAAGAGATTCAAAGGCAATGAAAACCCTCCTGAACACCTGGGTGTCAACAAAGAATACAACGTTGACATGGTACCCAAGGTCTGTTCTCACTTATTTAGATATATGTTCCTAGCTTTCATATAGAAAGTTTGGTATTATGCATATCACTATAAATTCTTTGCAGTTCATGATGGCTAATGGTGCACTGGTTCGTGTTCTTATCCACACAAGTGTGACAAAGTACCTAAACTTCAAGGCCGTCGATGGCAGCTTTGTGTACAACAATGGGAAGGTATGGGTCTGACGTCCGGATATATGATCCAATTGTGGAACATGTATACATGCTAATTCATCCTTCCTTGTTTGGTGATGCGGATAGATCCACAAAGTCCCGGCAACTGATGTTGAAGCCTTGAAATCTAACCTGATGGGTCTGTTTGAAAAGCGGCGTGCTCGGAAGTTCTTCATATACGTGCAGGATTACGAGGAGGAGGATCCAAAATCGCATGAAGGTTTGGATCTGCACAAGGTCACGACAAGAGAAGTCATCTCGTAAGATGCATTCCCTTGTGTTACATTTCAGTTGTTGTACACTGAACAGAACTTAGACAGCCACCTTGTATTTTGCCACCATTTCCTAATACAAAGACTACGATTTTTCTTGGATCAGCAAATATGGATTGGAGGATGATACCGTTGACTTTATCGGGCATGCATTAGCTCTTCACCGGGATGACAATTATCTGGATGAGCCTGCAATTGACACTGTCAAACGAATGAAGGTACTACATTACCATATTTTGAAGCAACTGAAGACAAAAAAAATGAATGCATTACTTGTACGGAATTCATTCCTTCCCTTGTTATTGATTTTTGTGTCCAATACAATTAACACTAACAAACACTATGTTAAGCACAATCCTATTTAAATGGCATTCAAAATGACATCTAGTTTTATATTGTTGTTTTGGTTCCTGGTTAATCCTTGACCCTGTGACTAGACAATTTCATCAATTGTTACGGAAGCGATCAATTACATTAGTCAAGCAATGTGATTATCTTCCACTTTTTGAAAATTAGTTTTTTTTTTGTAGCAATGTACATCATCTGGCAAATACTTTGATATTTTCTTGTGGTTGCACCCAACATGGATGCTTAGCTGAGAATTTCTACACCCACATTACATTTCTTTAGCCTAAGGACATATATTGGCTCCAATAAATATATTGGCAGCTTGAATTGTGATGCACCTGGGGAGGGATACAGGAAAAAATCGCAGGATGATCCTAATGCTGGTCTTCTGTTTCAATAGCTTTATGCAGAATCACTAGCACGCTTTCAAAGCGGGTCCCCCTATATCTACCCTCTATATGGTTTAGGAGAGCTTCCTCAGGTACTCCACTGTCAAAGTACAAGGAATTAGCACACTATTTCGGCTTCATTATAATACTGATATTCTGCATGTTATAAAAGGCCTTTGCCCGTCTAAGCGCTGTTTATGGTGGCACGTACATGTTGAACAAGCCAGAATGCAAGGTAACTAAAGAATTTTAATTAGCTCATAACTTAAGAATTAATGCTAAAATCAAATGGGAGTGTCCTAACTTCTGACGAGTATTCCAAATTTACCATATTTTTGCAGGTTGAGTTTGATGAGAGCGGTAAAGCATATGGTGTGACTTCTGAAGAGGAGACTGCAAAATGCAAGAAGATTGTTTGTGATCCTTCGTACTTGCCTGAAAAAGTATATATGCCTTTGACGAGCCTTCTGCGGCATTTTAGGGTCAGGTTTTTGTTTCCTAAAATGCTCCAAACAATGAACAGGTGAAGAAGGTTGGAAAGGTGGCACGTGCAATATGCATTATGAAGCATCCGATCCCCGACACTAAGGATTCACACTCTGTGCAGATCATCCTCCCAAAGAAACAACTAAAGCGCAAATCAGACATGTAAGTCACCTGGAGCAAAAGCAGTGCAATGCATTTTAAACCAATCAGACATAGGCTACTATTCAGTTGATTCTTCTTGTGATGCAGTCATTGCATCACAATTGCCTTAAATACGTAGACGTTTTGCTTGTTTATGATACAAAACTACCAAAATAATATAACACACATGTCTCTTAACAGAACAAATTACATGTCAGTGTCTCATCTCAAGAGATGTCTTTTTGTTCCATTGTAGGTACGTGTTTTGTTGCTCATACGCTCACAATGTTGCACCAAAAGGCAAGTTCATTGCTTTTGTTTCCACTGAGGCTGAGACGGACAAGCCTGAAATTGAGTTGAAACCTGGGATCGATCTGCTCGGCCCTGTGGAGGAGACATTCTTCGACATCTATGACAGATATGAACCCGCTAACAATCCTGAGGAGGACAACTGTTTCTTAACAAATGTAAGTGCAACTAGCCACAGTTTTATAGTCAACCGAACCACAGTTTTTTAGTATAACTTCGTTTTACAGAGCTACGATGCAACCACTCATTTTGAGACAACGGTGAAGGATGTGCTCTCCTTGTACAACAAAGTGACCGGAAAGGTAATTGATCATATACATAAAGAAAATCACCAATTTTCAGTTCTGAAGTTAGAAAAGAGATGCCTTCAATTAGCAATTTAATAACCCACACTGATGCAATGCAGGAGCTGGATCTTTCAGTGGATTTGAATGCCGCGAGTGCTGCTGAGCAAGAAGCTGCTTGAACGAACATCTCTTTGTGCAGCTCTGCCATAGCTACTTCTTCCATTTTTTTTAAAATTATTTCATAGATGAATCTGCTACATCAAATATACTATGTCCTCTTGCTTTTGGAGTTCCATTTGCCCTTACGAACGAACTACAGTGTCACGGATCATAAATATAATATTATTCATTGATGACAAAATACATTGAACTGCTCATGTCTGTTTGTTCTTAATACTATTACAGAACAGGCCATAAATAGCGATCATCAGTGCTGGATGTGTAAGAATCACCACTGAAAATGTATCACTATCTGTTCTTAACTTTCCGCGCCCGAAAAATGATGAAGCAGTTAAGAAGCAGCACTGATAGTCAATATCAGTGTCGGTTCCAGTCCAAACCGCCACTGAAGATCACTGGACCCGAAATTTCCCTTCAATAAGATTTTTGCTCTCTCGCATCCAATCGGCTTGGCCGTCGGCTGAACTTATCCCTTCGCGCTCGTCCGCTCTCATCTGTCTCTCTCTCTTGTTCCCCACCGCCCCTATCCTCGCTCTCGTACTTCTTCCACCTCTCTCTCTCTCTCGATCTCTCCTCTCTATCTATCTCTAATGGCGGTGTCTGGATCTGTAGTGGCCTCGTGGAGGGAAGGGAGGTGGCATCCTGATCCGTGGAGGCCGCATGGAGGAAAGAGAGGCGATGGCCAGATCCATGGAGGGTGCACCCTCCTTGCCGAGGTCCATGGCGGCCAACAGGATCCAGGATGGGGGAAGGGAGGTGGCAGCTAGATCTGTTGTGGTCATGCCCTCCTTGCCTAGGTCTGTGGTAACCGATGGGATTCACGATGGGGAAGGAAGGGGGCGACATCATGTAGGGTCTCTTCGTCCTCACAAGATACATGGAGGGACTCGTCGTGCCCGCGAGATCCACAAGCTATAGATCGGTGCGCCATCGGCCTCGTTGACCCCGACCTCTGAGATGCGCATGCGATGTGAGCAGCTACCCTGGGAGCGGACAACGAGGGGAGCGGGTCCAAGGGCGGTAGCAGCGGTGGCCTTGGGAGCGGATTGCAAGGGGAGCGGACTACTGTGTGCTGTGGCAATGGCCTTCGTGCTGCCACTGCCATGCCACAACTCAGGCTCATTTCTTTTTCTTCTTCTTCTGAGAATGCCTATCACTGTTGGTTCTAGACCCGGCAGTGGTAGTTACGATTATCATTACCAAGAAAAGACTGGTGACTAGTAACTGTAGGCTGCGAATGCATATTTTTATTTATGTAGTTTTATGTTGATCAAGGTCTAACAATTAGAGTTAAGTGGTTTCATCCTCAGTTTCATTTGAGCGCTTTAGCACTTATAGGATCTGTTCTTTGGTCCCTTCCTTTTTGGGGATCAACATGATAAAGGCTTGATTTGCCTTTTGGAATCTCCTACCATCCATATGGTATCGTTCATTCAAGACTACCATGATGTCATCCTTAGCTACTTGCCAACTTTTATTATAACCCATAGGTCACGGGCCATGGCTGCGACGGTAGTATGACACAAAAAAACAAACGTACACATGAATATGTATGGTCATGTTTGCACTGTTAGATCATCTATGCAATTTTCCCTGTAACGATAACAAAAGCTTTGGGAATTTGCTGTGCGCAATCACGCCAGCCTTCACACGTATATTTATACTCGGTGATGAATTTGCCGGATGGTGAACTGTAACAAACAGCCAGTATCTAAACAACTCTATCCGCCTGATCTATGTATCAGCTCGGTTAGGATTTTATCTCCACGTACAAGGAATCATTACTGTAGAACAGGTGATCAATGCCGGTTCAAAAACGTGATCAGTATCAGTTTATGAACCGGCATTGATTAATCGTCAGTGACTATCAGTGCCGGGTATGAAACCGGCACTGAAAATCACTATCAGTGCCGGTTACTAACCGGCACTGATATGAGTGATATCAGTGCCGGTTGTTTGTTACCAACCGGCACTGATAGGTGTTTCCCGTATTTTTTTAAAAACGTAGCGGTTGCCGCCAGTACAATGTTATTTTCAAAATTTGGATGTTGCCAGAAATAGACACGCATACATATCAAGTTTCATCCCAGCATATATACACAACCACATATAAATTTTATTTATAAAACATCAAGTCTTGTCACAATATATATACACCGTATACTTATCAAGTTTCATTACAATAATCTTATAGAGTTTAAGATTTCTTGTGAACCGATGGGTCTAAACTCTGCCCTTTTTTGGGTTGAAGGTAACGAGAAAGACGATCCAATTTTATGGAACTCACCAATTGGATTGATGATTTTGTCATTGATAAACCCGATAAGTTGTTCTTGAAGTGCGTTGATTTCATGAGGCATGAGACGTTCTTTGGACAGCTTGAGGATCTGCAATTTCAAGAATTGAATAAATCAATACATATGATTTTGGCGTATCGAACCTGAAAATTAGTCATCAATGTATATACCGCCTATCTCAGGATCTTCTGGCAGGATCAAATCCTCTGTGTTGAAGCTGTGCATGAATTCCATTACATAAAAACCACATAAATTATTGCCCGGATCCTGCTTCCTACAAGGAAAGTCATGTCGCACTGTCCATTCTTTCGTGTATGGCTTGTATCTAACGCTCTTCTTGGTGTATCACGGGTACACTCTGTATGTGTGTGATTATTACCGTAAGTAGACTTAAATTCAATCAAATCAAATATTACTAGAGCAGTAACGAAATGGTCAGTTTTTACCTTTCTAGCAAGTCAATGACGGGTTGGTAGGTTTCTTTCGGATTATTTTGTGAGTCAAAAATAAATATCTTGCTAATATCTGACTGGATGACAAGAAGGATCCAGTGAAAACTGTACATAGGTCACTATAGGTTAGTTGGTCCTAATTTCTAACGATGTATTGCTCAAAAAGAGTAGAAACACGTACCCCTAGTGGTAGGGTAAAAGTATGTATTTCTTCAATTGTAGCTCCAGAAGACACTTCAATATATAGTCCTCAGTTTTCTTTAGGTCGGTAGATTTCATCATTGTCGGGTTAACAAGATATGGGTCGATGAATCCCACATGCATGATGCACTCCTTCCTGCATCTCTGTACCTCCATTCTACACAAGGAATAAGTTAAGAGATTCAATACAATGGTACAGAAATGTATATTGTGAATTATACGTATACGACACTTCCAGAGTCCAACAACTCAAGATAGACACGTCGAGGGCATCATGCTAGTACAGTCGATACATTTCCTTGAAGAATATAAAAATACTACCGTCCCCATGGAGGAGATCTTGTTCCTTGACTCTGGCCTCGAAACTTTCCCTACCCTCCTTCGACTCATTCATGTACCACGCATGAAATTTCCGAAGTTGATATGTCAGTTTAGCCCACTCGTCCGGCGCGACCAACAGTTCGCCCAGCTTAAATTGCCATCTCTCGGCTACTTTGGGTGCCACGGAATCGTTAAAAAAATGCTCTCTTGTTATATTGGCATCCTTAAGGAATCTTTCTAGTTGTTGTTCTTCCTGTACCTGGTCGATAGAAGCCTGCCTCAAGGATTTCTTTCCTTTGATACGCTCGTAGTCTGATTGACGCTTAGCCACAGTAGGTTTGCTCAGCGTTAAGAGAAACTTTTTCGTTTCTTCAGTGAGTGGTTTTTTCTTCTCAGGCTCTCGCTTTTTAAAAAAATTCTCGACTTCGGTGTTCACTATCGCTCTGTTTTCCTCTGCAGTTCTTTCATAAGGCAACTTCTCAGGTGCTGACACCTCCTTAGACTGGGAGCGTGTTGTCAACTTTAGAGGAGTTGACAATTTTGGTGGCACTGTTACTGACTTCGGAGGAGTCAGCTCTCTTGGAGGCACTGTTGCTGACTTCGGAGGAGTCGGCTCTCTTGGAGGCACTGGTGCTGACTTCGGAGGGGGAGGTGTTGGCTCCCTTGGTGGCACTGTTGCTGACTTTGGAGCGGGGGGGGGGGGGGGGTTGACTCTCTTGTTGGCAACTTGCGTGGGGGAGGAGTCGGCTCTCTTCTCAGTGACGGTGGCAGTGGCGGCGACAGTGTGGGAGTTGGATCTCTTCCTGGTAACGGTGGCACTGGGGCCGACCGTGGAGGAGTTGGATCTCTTCTGTGTGCTGGGTCTGACTCCGCATTAGACAACTCGTTTGTCTCATCTTCAAACAATATGTAGCGCTTGTGCCACAAAACGAAGCCACCCACGTTTGATCTGAGCCTCTTGGAACCCGTCTCTCCGGAGTAATCCATGTCAAGCTTACAGTACGGCTTCCGCACGGAGTCCACGTGGACCTTAGCGTATCCCCGTGGTATCGAGAGATCGTTCAAGAGAGCCCCTTCGACGCATTAGTCGACCTGCCCCATAATCACCGTGATGGTAATGTTCATAGTGGGCACGACATGCTTGCACACCTTGCTTTCTGTGATGTCGTCCATGGGGAAATGTGCTAATTCTTCTTCTCCAAACCCCGCAAACGTACAGCTGCTCTGACGACCACCAGGGCTCATAACATTTTCTTCGCCTTGATGCTGCCTGATTCCTTGCTGAAATGATTCTTTGATTTCTCTAATTTTGGCGTCTGTCAGCTAACGCTCTTGCACAAGTTCTTGTCGCACTACAACCAGCAGGTCTTCCAGCTCTTCTCTCCTTCTCTTTCGACTCCTACAACTTTCGGCGGATTCTAGGAATCCCTCTTTCCAGGGCACCACACCCTTGCCTCTGGTGCGACCTGGATGCTCCTTGGTTCCTAGTGCCAAGGTTAGCTGGTCGTTCTCCCTATCCGGCCTGAAAGAGCCTTGGGAAGACTGGGTGTGGGCATCTGCAATTCTTTGCATCACTTCCTGTTCTCTGTCGCTTTTGAAATTTAGACTACCATCGGCCGCCAAGGTCACCCCTCTCGCGTACAGATAGTGTTTCGCTAGTTTAATCCAGGGGGCCGTCTGAGGTGTGGCACCACTGCAGGTTACTTGTTCTTCCATCTCATCCCACTCGTCGTATTTCCTCACGTACCCACATGAGCTAGCTCTGTGGGGGTACACGTTCTTCTAGGAGTTGGCTTTGTTGAACTCACTTAGTTGTTGTGCTTCCTCTAAACGCTTGTGCTCTATGAAATCGTTCCAGAATGGTTGAACCGTCGGATAATGGTCCCATTTTGGTGTCCGGCCCACCAAGCCATAATTTCTCCACAGCTTACCCTTGAAATTCTTGAACGCGATCGACATTGTTGATAGGGCACGACTCTTCGCTTTGGCCATGCTGCATCCTTTAGGGAACTCAAACTTTGCTAACAACTTGCCCCACATAAGATCCTTGATGTTTTCGGGAACCACCCACACGTCATCCCGTCTGCTTCTCCAAGTTCTGTATGTGACTGCGACATGGTCCCTCACCAGACACCCGATTGCTGTCTTGTACGGGCCCAGAATAACTTTTGGTCTCGTGGGCTCCCCGACTGCATTGATCTACGCGATGATGAAACGTCCCTCAGGCATCCTGTTGGGACCTCATCCACTCCTCTCTTCTCCAGTCATCTCGTCACCACCCGAAGCATCAGCATCAGGGTCGATCTGACCCTCCGGTGCATCACCTTCAGCCGTGCACTGCGCAGCCTCAGCGGCTGTCTCCAACTCAAACTGTTCCATATTCAAGTACAACCTCGGGCTACCGCCCCATGTCTGGTTTGGCTCCATGTTTGCAGGCTCATCATGTACTGAGGCTGGAGCCGGACTTGAGGGACCTTGTATCAGAGGGGGGACGGGATGGGGCCGTGCACGGCGGTTGGATTTTGTACATGTCATTCCTACATCAACATTTTAGACACAAGAAGCACTTGATTTAGAGATAATCTAAAACCAAATGCTATACTGGAACATAGAAGAAATGAGGAGAAAGGGACGTAAAATGCAAGGGCATAAGGCACATAGAAATGCAAGAGTACAACATATTGATCTGGTCCATAAGTACAACATACATCAGTTTCAGTTATGCAAGTGTTCATAGCCAGAGTACAGAACACATAATAATCAGGTCCACACAAGCATTATACATTCAAACTACTCGTCGCTATCATCACTCGGCAAGCACCAGTACTCATCGCCCTCAATGTGGCCAACTTCATCACCCTCAACGTAGTCATAAGGAACCACGTCGTTCGGGTCCACGCTAGAATCCACATCATCGCCCTCAAGGTGGTCAACATCTTGACGGTGTTGCACCTCGGCCGATTGAATGGACAACTTCTGAAGCCTGCTCACTACCTCCTCAATTTGAAGTACAAGCCGGTTCGCATCCATAGAGCACTTGCACGAACAGGGATCGAAGCTTTCGTTAGCCATCTTCCTTAGGTCTACAACTATATCATCGATCTTTTCGATGGTCCACACCCAACCATTAGTCATTATTCTACAACCATCCAAAATGGATAGGAAAACACATATGACATACCAATTTATGACAAAGCTATATATACAAAGCTATATTCAAAGCTATATATACAAATGAAAGGCACATATTAGAATCAATGACAAAACTATATATACATAGGTTGTGAAATATATTATAAATATTTCCTGAAATATTCACAAGAAAACTCGGATAAAAATATATTGTTCAGTATATAGTGGAGAGCAGCAACAATTAACCACTCCTACTTTGCTTTGATGTTAAAATGGAGAGACTTAACTTCTTCTCTACAATCTCTATCCCATAAATGCAGCTGCATTAAAAGCCTTTTCTTTAGAATTAAAAAAAAAACATCAACAGTTTACTCCCAACAGTGTCTCCTCACACCATTCAGGTTGTGAAGGGATGAAATGGACAACTGTTGTAACAATTTTTCAGTTCCTAAAGAAAGGCTCATTCTTGAAACTCTGCACTACACATTAAAACTTGGGCATTTGAAACTTGTAACCTCTAATGTTGGCCTTTTTGAAATGTATATACATTTGCCTATGCTTCATTAAGTAAGGAGCATTGATTGGGGAACTTTGCAACTGGAAGTGTAGAATCACTCGGTAGAGAGAGGAAAAAGGTGCAATGGTTGGGAAATGGACTGCCTACCGCTGGATATTTGAAGTTATTACCAACGGAATAATGTTTCTTCACTTGCATTACATTATACTGAGAAGTGCAAATAACTCGACCCTTGTGTTCAATTGCATCAAAATGATCATAATGCCAAAGGCTTATTCTGATATTGATGTGAACCTTTCTCTCATCATAAAATGTCATTTCTCTCTGGATGAAGAGCTGCGTCATGCTATGATAATGGAGTATAAATCCTACAGGCGAAATCTTTTTGTCCTCATTTTAAAAACTAAGCATTGTTTCCTTGACACTATGAACTGGTTGAGAGCATGTTACCATGGAATCAACGAAATTTAATGAAAGTAGCAATAGCCCCCAAAAGAACATTCCTAAAAGTGGACAATCTTTCTAGCTATAATTTTCATTGCTATTACTGTTATTTGATTGCAACCAAGCCTTACCTTTTGTTAATGAGCTGTTGCTACAAAAAATTACAAAACTAGACTCTTTTCATCGTTTTCTCTATCATTTTGCATGAAAGATGAGTACGGAGTGCACTGTTATGCAACGCAAGCTTTTGCAGAGTTTGAGCTCTCAGGTTATAGCTTGCAGTGTTAAATATAATCAACAATAATTTCAACCTGCTATTGATTTGTTGAAGTGGAAAACTGATATTACTGTCACAGTAGTATAAAAGAGTAGTTGCTTCTCTTCGGAAAATAACCCGTGATAGATATGCAGAGCTTGCCTTTTGATAGGACTGTTGGTATAAAACAGTTGTTTTGCTCTTTGTAACAACTCCAGTATATAGTATTGTTCAATCTAATAAATCGTTTCATGCATTCATTCACTAGATGTGCATCTTTACCAAGTATTGCTGAAGGTCCATATGATTTTGTATTCTCATATGCTACTATGTATATTCAGTTGTTAGTTATTTATTTCACAAGATGTGCATCTTTACCAAGTATTATTAAAGGTCGATAGGATTTTATATTCTCATATGCTATTATGCATATTTTGCAGATAGTAAATAGCCAAGAGAATATAATGGCCATGAGTGCAGTGCTATAAGACAGTAAATAATTTTGTCTATGCCACTTCACTGTTGCAGATGGAACATGCTTTTTAATGTGAGCTGAAACTCTTTTATATGTTGAAACTTTTGATGGGACCATGCGTTTTGGAGACGACAATGCACTGCTAATTGTTGGCCTACTATGGCGGGTTTACTAAACAATTTCTTCAATTCCTTCATTACTAAATATTTTCTTCAATTCCTCCGCAACAAACCCTACTAGGCTTGCGACAAACGGGACATTGGCGTGTCCTTGGTCTTGAACTGACTGTGCTAAACTGTGCTTGCTCTCTCTAAAGTTTTTTTACATAAAGTTTTTGAAACCTAAATGCAATGGTCTTCTTATGAGGAAATCTACTACATAGTATAATATGATTTTTTTTCTAAATCACCAAAATCACGCAATCACTAAGATGGGAGGTAACTAGGGTTTTGATGGGGAGGACGGGATAGTGCTTACCCGTTGGGCTTGAAGGGGATGTAGGAGAGCCGAAGAGGTGGTCCTCGGTGTCGGCGTCAGGGGCGACGGTGGCTCCTCGTCGGGAGGAGGCGGCGACACGTCGGGGCGGCGTCGGGTGGAGGTGATGGCGCGTCGGGGTGGCGTCGGGAGGAGGCGGCGGTGCGTCGGGGCTCGGGTGACTGAAGTGAACGAGGAGGCGGCGCTAGGGTGGAGGAACGAGGATGCAGCTAAGTGTTGGAGACCAATATAGGAGACGTATCAGTGTTGGTTCTAGTTTCTAACTGGCACTGATACTAGTATCAGTGCCGGTTATATGTACAACCGGCACTGATAGTTGAAGTATCAGTGCCGGTTATATGTACAACCGACACTGATAGTTGAAGTATCAGTACCAATTACTACATAAAACCGGCACTGATACTAGTTTTTTCAGCAAATATTCTTCTATTGTTAAATTCCCTGGAAGTATAATAAATAGTTTTAATATTATAAAATAAATGTTGTAATCTGGAAAATAGTTTTAGAAAATCCAAATTAATTCTTATAATATTTAAAAATGTTTTGTTTGACAAAATAAATGCTTTAATATGCTTTGTTGCATATAAAATTAGTTTTAATTCTAGAAAAATGCAAATAAATTTTATAAAATCTTTTTAACTTGTTTTATGTTGAAAAATAATTCTAGAAAAATTCAAAAAAAATGTTTAGGCCTTTTAAAATCTATATGCACTCGATATAAATTAAAGCATATTATTACATCACCCATACATGTCCTTGATACAAAATAAAGCTTAACCTAAATATTATACAAATTTCACCAAATACATGAAAGCTACTTTCACTAAACGATTAATGCTTCGTTATGGTCGCGGCGTATGTAGGTAGCTTCCGCAGTGTCATCAATGAGAGGCAGTTCGACATTCTCTCCAAAAGGAGGCAGGTCTTCGAATTTGTCACAGTCTTCGTCGTCGACAACATTCTCAACACCGACGATTTTTCTTTTTCCTTGAAGAACCACGTGACGCTCCTCCTTGTTAGCTGGGTCCGGGTCCTTTACATAGAAGACTTGTGCAACATCGTTGGCAAGCACGAATGGTTGTTCTCTGTATCCGACGAGTTTGAGGTCCACGGTAGTCATACCGTACTTGTCGACCTTGAGTCCCCCTGTGAGTCTGACCCATTGGCACCGAAACAGAGGGACCATCAACTCACCATATTCAAGTTCCCAAATCTCCTCTAAAAATCCATAGTAGGTCTCCCTGTTGCCAGCGCGGTCACAGGCATCAGTACGGACACCGCTATTTTGGTTAGTGCTCTTGTTGTCTTGTGCTCGCGTATAAAATATATAGCTGTTAATCTTGTATGCTTGGAATGTGCGAATCGTAGTTGACGGCCCATTTGCCAATAGTTCCAACAGAGCATCGTCGGTATCCTTACCCATCATGAGTTGACGTAACTAATTACCGAAATTATCTCTGTGCACTTTTGCGATCCAATCATCTGACTTCGTTGGATTTGTGGAGCGTAGCATGCTCACATGTATTTTGACATACGGGATCACTACAACTGCCTGTTGCAGAACTGCGAAGTGTGCTTGAGTGAGTGAAGCACGATCTTTGATATGGATTGAAGTATGACCTATCGTCCCTTTCCCCTTTAGCCTCCCCTTTCTAGCGAGATATAGGCATACCAATTGCGTTCAGTTTCATATAGTCAATGCAAAACTCAATGACCTCCTCCGTACTCCACCCTTGGGCAATGCAATCTTCCGGACGACCTCGGTTACGAATATATTTCTTCAGAAACACGGGGCCAAGGCTCTTTATCTCACCCACAATGTGAACAATTAGATGGGGCATTATATCAAAAATATCGGAGGGAAAATAGTCTCAAACTGACATATAGTATGGACCACGTCTTCCTGCAGCTTTGCCAGTTTGTTCGGATCAATGACCTTCTGTGAAATTGCGTTGAAGAACGAACACAGCTTAATGATTGGGTCTCGGACCTTATCCGGCAGAATACCTCGAATTGCAACTGGAAGCATCTGCGTCATCATCACGTGACAATCATGAGACTTCATGCCAACTAACTTCGTATCTTTCATGTTTACAAAGCTCATGATATTGGAGGAGTAACTGGTCGAAACTTTGACATCACGCAAGCAACCACACAGGCAGATCTTCTCTTCCTTGCTCATAGTGTAGCAAGCTGTGGGAAGTTTCTTTTTGCCGTTGTCTAATTGTATGTAGTGTAGGTCCTTCCTAAGGTTCATTTCTTCCAGGTCCAGCCGTGCATTTAGTGTATCTTTTGTTTTGCCGGGTATGTCTAGTAAGGTACCAATCAAGCTATCAAACACATTCTTCTCCACGTGACGTCGATTGCGTGTCAGACCATAAGATACTTCCAATAAGGCAGCAACCAAAATATTGACATCTTTTTCCACATGGGAGCATTTTGCCCAGCCTGTATTTTTGTACTGCCTGGCACTGAACACACCCATGAAGATCATTTTCTGGCTGTTTTTTAGCCACCGCCCCTCCGTTTCCTCCAAGCACTGAACACATCCATTGTACCCTTTTACAGTCTGCCCTGATAGGTTACCAAGAGCAGGCCAATCTGAAATCATCACAAACAGCATCGCGCGCAGGGTGAAATTCTCGCGTCTATACTCATCCCATACCCGTACGCCATCTTTCCACAGTACAAGAAGATCTTCCACCAATGGTTTGAGTACACATCGATATCGTTGCCTGGTTGATTCGGCCCACTAATCAGCAGAGGCATCATATGGTACTTCCGCTTCATGCACATCCAAGGTGGAAGGTTGTAGATACAGAGAGTCACAGGCCAAGCGCTATGAGTACTTCTCGTGCTGCCAAAAGGATTCATCCCATCCGTGCTCAACCCGAACCTTATATTCCTCACTTCATCTCTGAATTCCTTGTATTTCAAATCGAATCTCCTCCATTGCATGCCATCAGCAGGGTGTCTAAGCATTCCATCTTTCTTGCGCTGTTCGGCGTGCCATCGCATCAGCTCGGCATTCGCTCTGTTAGCAAACAATCGCTTCAAACGGGGGACTATAGGGAAATACCAAGCCACCTTAACGGGGGGTCTTTTCTTCTTTCTCTTCACCCCTACGCCATCGCTCTCGATATCATCAACGTTGCTCTTGTACCGTGGTGCATTGCAAATGCGACACGGTTCCATGTCTGCATCCTCACCGCGGAACAACATACAGCTGTTTCCACATGCATGTATTCTCTACTTCCAATCCCAACAGGCAGACAACCTGCTTGGCATGGTACGTGTTTTCGGGCAACATGTTCCCCTCTGGAAGCAATTCCCTCAAGAATTCTAACAATTCATTGAAACCCTTATCGGCCCAACCATTGCTAGCCTTCATTTGCATCAGTGTCAGCACCACATGCAACTTGTTGTGCTCATCTTTACAGTTCGGGTAAACTGGTGTTTTAGAGTCCTCTATCATGCGCTGGTACTTTTGATGTTGTCTTTCAATGGTGAAGTCCCCCTCCCTATCACGCAACATTTGTTCTATGCCTTCTTCATTGTTGCCAACAAAAGTGTCCCAATCATCGTTCTTAATAAAAGTATCTTCAAATGCCAATATATCAAAGTCTTCGTTAGCCGTCGAATCGTTGCCTCTATCTCCTTCGACTGTTGGTTGCCCTTCATTCCCAACATCTGCAAGTTCACCGTGCTCAGTCCAACGGGTGTAGCCAGCCTTAAAACCCTTGCGAATCAAGTGTGCACGGATCTGCTCTATGTTTGAAAACTGCTTCTCATTCTTGCAGTCGACACACGGACATCATATATAGTGCTCGTCACGCTTCCTTCTTGGCTTCTTGTATGCCGCGGTAGCCCTCAAAAAAGCATCGATGCCAATAATGAACTCTGGCCCTCGTTCCTTGTACATCCATGACCGGTCTATCTGCAAATCATTATAATTAAACACATTGGACTTATAATCATTAAACATTTCAAAATCTAGAACATATTCATCGAATTACCTCGCATCCTGATTGGTCCCTATTTGAGGGCCCATCTCCTTCCGGTACTTGTGTCGGGTCGGGGGACCCGCCTTCCAAAGGCTGCCGAATCTAATTGCGACCCGTGGGTGGACGTGCCATCCCTACAACACAGTATTTTATCAACTGTACATGTTAAATTCACTATGTTGATTAATTAACAGAGCAAATCCACTGGATTATTACTAAAATTCATGACTTTAAAAATATACGCAATCCACATACTAGAAAATTAGAGTTAGATTTTAGGGACATTTTGCAAATACCTCCCTGATTTTTTTATTCTTTGGATGCCACTCGAATGACAATTCTAGCAGTATTTTTGCAATTTTTGAATGGCAATAACAGTTCAACAAGTGGCAAATTTGTAATTATCCATAGATTTTAATGTAGGCACCCAACTCTATTTACATGTGACTTTTAATCTACTCGTTAAATCATATACAATGATAAAATTGCGACCTTTCTCTAATTTATATGGATATTTGAGCTCTTGCTCATTCCAAATTTCAACACCAACTAACAACCACCTAAATTCAAACCTAGAGAAATCTAACAACTAAAATCCAACTAAGAATCAAATGTAGATCATCTCTATACATCTAACAACGACAAAGTTGTAAACTTTACCTAAATTAGATCTCAACTACATCTCTAAATCCATAACCATGGAACAAGCACCATCCATCATCAACCCTAGAGCAATCTACCAAGTAATCTATCCAAAAATGAAATATAGATCTCACTAACCTTAAAACAGTTGACTCCTCCACATTTTGAAGGCTCCCACGCAAAAAAAAAAACCTTGAATCGCCAAAAAAAAATGGCAAGGAGGCGCTGTAACACTGGGCTGCGGCAGCGGCGGCTCTGTTCTGGGTCGAGACGGGAAAGAAGATGGGCTATATATACTGTAGCAGCTATCAGTGCCGGTTTAAAGAGAAACTGGCACCGAACCACCAACCGGCATTGATAGTTACTATCAGTGCCGGTTCTTAACTCCAGGCCCTCGATCGCGGGCGGGAGTTTTAGAACCGGCACTGATACCACTTTTAGTACCGGTTCCTTTGAACCGGCACTGAAGGTGGTGGCTATTATATGGGGTTCTGTAGTAGTGAATCTACAACATATAATCTTCACACAATCTGATATGTTAACACTTCCCTTATTCACAACTTAACCAAGTTGAGATTATGGCATAATTTCTAGAGTTGTTGTGATCCAATCGGCTTAGTTAGTCAATCCGCCACTAGATCATCAGTAGACACAAATCGGATCTCCAACGCCTTGCGAACTACTCTCTCGCATACAAAATGAAAATCCACTTCAATGTGCTTTGTTCTTGTATGAAAAACCAGATTCACCTATAAGTATCGTGGCGCCGAGATCACAGCACCATAATACCGGTGATCTTCTTTGACAGATACTGAGTTCTCCTAGTAATGACTGAAACCATATAATTTCTGCAGTCGCATTTGCCAGCACCTTGTATTCGGCCTCAACGCTAGACCTAGACAGTGTAGCCTGCTTGCGCGCGCTCCATCACACGAGATTTCCTCCAAAGAACACCACAAATCCACTCGTAGATCGGCGATCATCTGTCGAGCCAACCCAATCAGTGTTTGAAAATGCTCTGAGAAGGATCAAGTCAGACTTAGAAATCTTGAGCCCCATGTCAGACACCCCCTTGAGATAGCAGGATTTGCTTGGCCGCTGTCAAGTGATGTTCGGTTGGGGAATGAAGATATTGACGATCTACGAAAGAGATGTCTGGCGCATGAGAGTCAAGTATTGTAGCGCATCGACTATATATACTCTGATATCTTGTAGCATCGGAGGTAGAGAAAGGCTGTCTAGCATCCCGTGAGAGTTTCTCCGAGGTAGACATTGGGTTCGGGAAGGATCGGCAGTCTTTCATCCTGGCGCAAAGTAGCAAGTCTTTTGTGTACTTTGCCCGACAAAGAACTGCTCCATCCCGGTTCCTAGCAACTTCAATACCCAGAAAATAATGAAGATCACCAAGGCTCTTCAGTGCAAATGCATCCCGCAGTGCTTGGACAAGATCATGAGACGCCTGAGAAGATGAGCTCACCACAATAATATCGTTGACATATATTAGCATATAGATATGGTTAGGCCCCCTTGCTGATATATGAAGAATGAGGTAACGGCTTGAGAGAACTGAAACCCCAACTCAAGAAGTTTGGAGCAGTGCATAGCACGCCCTCGGGGATTGCTTGAGGCCATAAAGGGATTTGTCCGACTTGTTTAACACCCTAATTTTTTCAACTTTTGAATAGTAATAAAATATTCTTTCTTTAGTTTAGGTGTTAATCTTTGTGTCAAAACCCTAGGTGGAAATTTATTTTCTAAATTAAATAATTACTTTAGGCTATATTTATGTTATTTGTTGCATCCATGCTGGAATAGAAGCATTAGAGTTTTATTGTGTGAAAAATAAATTTTTGAAAACTTTGAGGTGCATTGTTTGAAGTTTTGGAAAAGTTTTAAAATGTTTCCTAAAAGAATACGTCATTTTTCCTTCCCGAGCTAAATTCTTTCATTTTTCTTTTATTTTCCCTTGTTACCAGCCCACTCCTTTTCTTCTCCTGGGCCGAGCCTGTTTCTCCCTCTCCCTTCCCCTCTTCCTGCCTGGGCTTCGCCCTAGCCTAGCAGCCGCCCGAGCCAGCCTTCCCCTCAACCCTCTCTCTGTCAGACCCTGTTTTAAGACCAAACCAAATGTAAACTACATGTATGCCAGGATTAAGACACATACACGTAGTGACGTCATAAACAAGTAGCGGACACAATATCCATTATTACAACGTACTTTATTACATCAACAACCCCAAGGGTCTAAAAGCAGATTACAAAGCAGTGGAAATTAAACTCAGTGCAAAACCTAAACTCCACAGGAAGTCGATCAAAAATCTGCCTGCCTAGAACTCTACTCCATCATCAGGGAAGTCCTCGTAGTCTTCAGCTTCTGAGCCGTGACATCAATAAGGGGGAGACAGTAAGCGTGAGTACATAGAATACTCAGTAAGTGAGGGAAAAACTATGATATGGGGCCAAAACCAAGGTAGGCTTAACTCAAAAGGTTTATTGGCATAAATGTTATTTTATTTGTAAACAGTTGAAAAGGTGAACTACTTCTATGTGAATAATTTCTCTAAGGCAAGAGCCATGGTTCCCACCACCTTGGTCCTCAACCGAGGTTCCATCCACCTTTAAACAAAGCTAACTGGAATTACAGTTTCCACCACTGTGATCCACCAATTCCAACCCAAGATCCACCCGACTAATCATGTGAGGAGTCCATACCGCTCATGACTGTGAGCACGGCTGAATATTCAGTTTTCACTCTGCAGAGGTTGTACACTTTACCTATAAGACGTGTCCTCCTTTTTGCCCGTGTCGATCAAACACTTACACACTTCTGTGGTGTACAGCCAGGATTCCACTGCAAAGCCTTTCCAACGCCTCTCTCAGCACGTGATGACCCGCTAAGGTTTCACCGCCGTACATAAGTGGAGTACACCCTTCACCCCAGAAGCCCCCTCTTACGCTTTACGGTTTTAGAAAGTACACCCTTCCGTCCCCGTACCACCAAGTGATCATCACAAAGCTGAGAGAAAAACGAATTTCTGGGCTAGGCCTGTCCCATACTGGGCTTGTGGTTGTACTATTTTCATGGGTGGTTGCTCCATGAACCAGTCCTTAATATGGTCTGGGCAAGACCACCTTCAACCAATACAGGGAGATAACCAATATCTGACAAAGCCCACAATCTGCCTGGAGCACATCCACAGGCCAACCAACATGCCAACTTGCCCAAACCCTACTATTTTAGGCTAAGCACTTTTACCAAGGTTCATTAATATCTACATAATTCGACTATACTACCCATGAGTAAGCATTACTAAGCACATTCTACCCAACATGAAAAACTCATCTACGGTTACAAGGAAGATTGAGGAAAAACTAGTAAACCCTAACATGGGATAACATATTGACGAGCATGCAATTTGTAAATCAAAACTTTATAAAAGTAGGCACAGAATGTTCAAGGACACTTGCCTTCTCCGATGAGTTGCTCAAAATCATCGAAGTCTTGATCCTGGACGTTCTCGAACGCTTTCGGAACAAACTCCTCTACAACCAAGCAAACAAGCACTACTAAGAACAGGCACTAAACAAAGCAAACACATAAAACAAACACTGGAACAAGCTAGGGCTCAGAAACAGAAAGATTTGGGTGCAAGAACCGCCCAAATCGGAGCAACAAAGCGAAAACTACGGCCAGACAAAATTTTATACGATTAAAAATGACAAAAACTATTTTATGGAATTAAAACTTATTTTTAAAAAGGCCTAAAACATTAATTTATAATTTTTTAGAATTATTTTATAGCATAGAAATGATTAAAACAATTTTATAGAATTTATTTGCATTTTTTAGAAATAAACTAATTTTTATATGCATAAAAACAAATTCAAAGCATTTATTCTAATAAATAAATCATTTCCAAATATTATTATAATAAATCTATATTTTTCTAAATCATTCTTCCAATTTATAAATTAATTATAATATTTTTCACTAATTTTTATTTTAGAAAATCATTAAATAATCATTTACAGAATTAAAAATAGAGTTAAAATATTCATAAATATTTATCTAAACTATTTTCTATTTTTCTGGAATTTTTCTATTAAAGAAAACCTATTTTTGGAATATTCGGATTATCACGAATTATATTCTAACGAGAAAATCAAATTATTGCGCAATCGCTGATGTCAGTGCTAACTAGGTTGCTCACTCGGCAAAAAACATTGACTAGACTGCTGACTCAGCTCGGCTCGTTGACTGGACAACCACGTCGGACAAAACGATGATGTGGCCGCACACGTGGCAGGGTGACTAGGCAACAGGGGTGACGAGGCACTACAATAAATCGGAGCTGCATGATTCTGAACGGACGGCTGAGATCTACTCGAGGCGAAGGGGTAAGCTACTTCTAATCCGAACCGCACGAACGCGATCGGACGGTGGAGGAGTGGCCTACCTCGGCTCTAGCGCAAGAAGGCGACTGCGACGAGCGGGCGTGGCGGAGAGTGGCGGGAGACGGACGGAGATGAAGCTACGGTGGTCGGTAGTCAACGGCGAGTGGCAGACCACGACCAGACGAGGGCAACGAACTCGTTTGAGGGGGTTGCGGGCGTCAGGGAAGACCGGAGCGGGTCGGCGACGGCGGGCTTCAATGGAGGAGGTTCGGCGGCGAAGGAAGCTCGGTGGCAGTGATGGAACTCGACGATGAATGGTCGAAGACGACAAGATGCGGATGGAGAATGGCGTCGCGTACTCGGACAGTGACGGGGAGGCGCAGAGTGACTCGGCGACGGTGGCGGGGAGCGGAAGAAGTCCGGCGACGGCGCGGGAGTGCTCTAGTGAAAGGAACTCGACGATTTTTTCTGAGGGCTTAGGTGCGGTGCTGAGTGAGGAAGCTCAACTGGGGACAGAATTGAAGTTTTATAAAGGGAGGAGGGATAATTGGGCTCGACAGCGGAGATTGACGGTGGTGGCGAAAAAATTGGGCTCGGTTTCCCTTTACCTCACGTGATTTCCTTCATGAGCGATCTCCTCTTGATGGCAGTCATCAACACCGGCATCAGTTACCAAAGAACGTGGCCTCCTTCCTTAACTCGAGCGTGGATTCGACATTTTTGAAACGGGTAGCTCGTGCGGGAGAAGAGGAAGGGGAGGATTCGGTGGGAGAGAGGAAGAGCTGACAGATGGGACCGACAAGGATGAGAGAGAGACACAGAGAGAGAGATAAAGGGATGGGAGATATGGGTGTGACACTCTCTCTCACTGACTGTGAGAATCGGTGACGTCATAAGAGGGGGTGAATTAGGACACTTAGAAACTAATGGCTCTAAAAACTTTACAAGGATATGGCTCCAAAAACTTTACAAGATAAACATATCTCAAATTCTGTCTAAATGTGTTGTAGATTTATCTAGTGTGTTTACTCTAGCACTCAAGAGGATTACAACATACTGTAGCAAGGTAAATTGTAAGTATGTAAATGCGAAAACATAAATAAGGTAGAGAGAAAAACTCGGCACAAGGGATTTTTATCCCGTGGTATCGGTGGCACATAAGCCACCCCTAGTCCATATTGGAGCTCTATAAAGGATATGCTCTCTGTCGCTATGTCTCTTTCGATAATGGCTCTTGAGCAACCAAGTCACCAAGATAAGGCCTCAAGCACGATGAGCCACCAAGCCACCAAGGTGAAGTCTCACTACTAACCTCTCTTCCTGTCACTTATGCGTCGTCTTCATTTTGGAGCTTTAGTCACAAAGACAAGAGCCTCCGTGTCACCGCACAATCTTCTTGTCGCCACTCCACACCAAGTCGGAGGGTCAACAAGTTACCAGCAAGTCACAAAGACTCCAAGGCATCGGCGTACCTCTCGGTACATGATTGGATCACTCCTTGATCCACTCTCTAGGTTGCAACACCTAACAACGCTTCTTTCTAGGCCTATAAGCACTAATCAGTCTAATGATGTGCTTAATTGCCTTGGATGAATACTTTAAGAACTTTAGTGGCTTGGATGTCATCTCAAGCGTATATGGGATTCTCTAGACTCTAGCACCTTCAAATGGTCAAGTGGGTGAGTATTTATAGCTTCAAACTCGCTAACTACCCGTTGCTCTAATGACTCAACTTTACTGTGAACACAAGATGATCCGGTGACAATAATAGCAAGCACCGGACCAACCTATGCGTATAATCTCAGAAACTAGCCTTTAGAACCCACTTAGAACCAATTTTGAACACCGGATTGTGCGGTGTATACTTTATCTCCATCGCCGGACTATCCGGTGTGTATACTTGAGCCTGACCGAGCCAACTTTTTCATTATTCAACTGTCCGTATATTGATCTTCTGATCACCGTACCTTCTATTGTGTATAGCTTCATCTTCTCAGGATTTTTCATGCACTCTGTTAAATGCTCTGGTGTTAGCCTCTGGTGCTCACAGCATTGATCACCGGACCATCCGGTAAGGTATTCTTTGATCTTTAATTCTTGGAAATGGTTATGTAGGAAATACTCTGGTGTGAAGCATCCGGTGTGTTCAACACAGGCACCGGACTTCTAGTGAGTTGATCTTCATTCTTATGTGCTCAGATTCATACTCTGGTGTGCGTGATTCTCCGGTGATCACCGGACCATCAGGTGAAGCCATCTGCATTCTCCCCTTTGTCAATAATGCTCTACTGCTTCTTCCCATTTGACACCGAACCATCTGATGAGGTAAAGTTGCTTCTGGTGCGTACAATTCTTCTAGCACCGGACCATCCGAAAGTACATTTTTCCTAGGACTTCTCCAATTCAACCAAATTTTGTCCCGATACGGTGGCTTCTTGATGTATTGCATCCATGAGACCTACTAACATATATTTTTGACAACCATGTTAGCCCCAATGACTATGTTATCATTAATCACTAAAATCGCAAACATAGCCTAATAAGGCCATTTTTGCTACAATCTCCCCTTTTTTGTGATTGATGACAATACAACCAAAGTAAGTGGCACTAATAATAAATGATACGAATTGTAGAGAGCATAAAGTCTTACCACATTGCTTGGATGCATGTTCTTACCAATTAGTTCCCCTTTTGTTGTGGTTCCCCTTTTCTCTATTGCCACTATCTCCCTTGATCAACCCATGCAAGAGCTTCTCCATTGCATTTTTTTATACCAAATGTAGATGAGTCACTCTTTGTCAACCTTGGCATGTTGCTTGTTCTACACTAGGCATGTCTCTTATTTTGGTCATCAAACTTCTCTCCCTTTGTCAACAATCTCAAAAATAGCTACAAACACATGTTGAACTCTAGAAAGAGTGTTAGAGCACATGAGAGATAGCTTCATAAATCATGATCCAATGAAATGGTACCAATTGAAAGGATACCACTTGTGGGGATAGTATTTCAAGAATATGGTACCAATTGAAATGAAAGCACACGGATCATAATTAATGAAACTCAAATAATATGATTTAAATTCCTCCTATATGTGTGTATGCGTATGATAAGAGAGAAACATATGCACAACTAGAGAATATGTCAAGATGGAAGCTTAAGCCATATTATGCATGGAGATAGCTTAAATGAACAAATAAATTGATAATGATACCAATTGAAGTCTTTAAGCATTGCATACCTCTAGGGACTTGTTGATCACTCTATGAGACTACAAAAGATATTACTTAAAATACATGTTATTCTACAAATCTCAACCCATAGGATATACTCTCCCTGAATGTGTGCATACAAGTATTGAATACTTATGAGAGATATACATTTGTTACTAATAACAATGAAGATTTATCCTATAGATTGGATCATAGCACATGAAAGATACCAATTGTAAAACTAGTGCCATGAAAGGAACCTACAACTAATAAACCATGTAGGTTGCTCATAAGAAAGAGAGAAAAACAAGCAACCTACCATATAAAAACCTACACTATGCATTGTAATAAATTGAATTGAGAGCATGCAATCCTAGACAAGGAAAGTAAATTCATCAATTTAGATATTTAGCATCTAGTACCTTTGCTTATTTACCTTTGGATGGAAATTTGGGTATACGATGATTATGATCTTTAGTAATATGCCCAATCTTATACATTTCCCTTCTTTGCTTGAACCTTCACTTCATCTTATGAGCCAAGTCTCCAAATCCCCAAGTCGACTTGTGGACTTCAAGTATTCTTTGGAACCCATGCCTTCACCAACCGATTCATCCAGTATATCAGCCAAACCGTTGGGATCAAGGTTGACATGCCCACTGTCCGATTTCTGGACGTGTTCTACTCGCGCACCAAGTTTGATGTCGCGTTCCCCGTCAATCCAGAAGCCATATGGATGTGCTATTTGCATCACGACATGTCCCATGGAGTCTTCTACATAACCATATGTTCCCTTCACTGGTGTTACAGTGACACAATCAGAATGCAGCTGCCAACTATAGCATACCGCAACTGTCACCCATCTCATCTCCGTTGATCGGTCTTCCTCTCTGGGGATGATCTACCCAAAGCCATGCTATAGCATTGTGTTCCCAGTATATATGAATGTCTCTGTTCAAACAGTTTCTCAAATTTCATAGCCAATCTCCGGGAACACGAGCATCTTCATTGCTGCATCTGTTCGCAGTCACCACCAAACCTAGCAGCAGTCGTTGTTGTTTTGCTGCAACCTCGGATGACCCCTTCCAAGACCGACCATACCTTTGAGTTAGCCTTTTTGCATTCTATGCCATGCTTCTCTTGTTTCACTGAAACACCACTGAAGTCCAACATCAATATCAGTGGCCACGTGCCCGATCGCCATCTCCGACGAAACCCAAGCTGCCATCACTACGCAGAGTCACCGGCAATATCCTTATCCCAGAAACGCAACCTCTAGCTATTTGATCCATCATGGACGGTTGAGTATAGACCTCAGCTCACCTCTTCTTTAATCCAAGATGATGCTTGCATGGCATGCCAAGTCAGCACCACATCATCCTCTTTAGCCTAATCAGTGAAGTCTAGTCAGCCTTATACCTCTTGAACCTTGCACAATGATGTTGTCAAGTCTGACACGATGATTACGCAATAAACCTTTTCCTATAGGAAGATAACTCTGGTAACCAGCATTTCCTTTTCAGCCTAATCCATCTTCCAAAAGCCATTATCTTTCATTTTAACTCCGACTTAGATGATTCTTGCATCTAAATTTCTTCTTTAAAATCATACCCATCCAACCACAGTAAGTGTTTTGATTATGTTTGATGTTTTCCTTTGTGTTTTTCGTCTGCAGTTTTTACAGTTAGTCAATGTTCTAGAGGAGCTAGAAGGATTTCAAGAACAATACTTCTCTAAAGACCCAACTGAGTCGAGTGAAGGCAAGTTGTGTTCTGGAACATACTTATCCCAGTTTTTAAATGTTTTATTTTATAAACATGCATGCTAATAATTTGTTGGAAATCCCAAGAGTTATGCTTTACCCTAGTGTTCCCTTATCATCCTTGTCGCCTTAATATGGTTTTGCGTTATGGAAGGGTAGGTGATGCTTAGCCTTGCTTTTGGGATGATAATCATGATTAATGCTCTACGAACTTGATAATGGTACTATGCAATAATGATAAAATCTGATGGAATACTTTTGTAGCAACATGGTATAGGGAAGGGCCCTAGGATATTCAGCCCCCCCCCCCCCATGAATGGTTATGACAAGGGGATTGTCTGTAGGGCTTGAGAGGGTTGATGTACTTGTCTGCTGTGAAATTAATAGCTGGTATACTTTTTTACCAACTCACTCGCTCGCATTAAGGAGAGTCATGGGCCAATAGAAACCTTGTCTAAATACCTTTCTGACCAGGATTCAGAAGGAAGTGTGAGCTCCACACACCCCCTCCATGGATTTCCTCTAGTAGTTCTCTACCCTGCTTCTAAGAGATGCATTTCATGAGTACTATGTGAGTGTCTCTTCGATAGAAAATGTTGTCCACCAAGTTATACATCTTGGATTGATGAAAATTTTGCTTAGTAAGTGCATTGTCCTTGGGCACAACTCAATCTTGAAGGTACTTACAGATTGGGCCCATCCACAAAACCTGGCTTTCGAGCTGAGCCACGAGTTCCCCCACGACTCATTTTGGGGCATCGATCTGTAGCGAGCCCCTGAGCTGGTTATATGTCTCGTAGACTACCACTCTTTCAGTTGTGTTATCTAATGATTTCACAAACGGCTTCGAGAGTTTATCTATGAAAATCCTGGGTTGTGATGGAGATTGTGAGGATGCTAGTCATGCAAGATTATCGATGATATTGTTATCCTTCCATGGGATATACTTAACCTCGAGTCTGACAAATTTCATTTCCAGCTTCCTCACCTCTACGATGTAGCCTTTCATGGTCTTATCCGATGTTTGGTACTCCTTACTAACTTGCTTCACCACTAACTGTGAATCTCATTTCACAAGCAGGCGATGGATGCCAAAAGCATGAGCTACTCGAAGTCTAGCGAGCACACCCTTATATTCTGCTACATTATTCATGGTCATGAAATCAATATACAAAGTGTATTGTAGACTTTCTTTTATAGGGGGAATCAGTATAATCCTAGCCTCGTGCCTTGAAGCGTTAGCAATCTGTCGAAGAATAAAGTCCATATGTCTGATAAGTTGACACGGTCATCCTGGGGTTGATCGAGTTCTATCCATTTAGCCACGAAGTCGGTTAGTACTTGCAACTTGATTTTTGTTTGAGGCACAAAGTGTACGTCGAATTCCCCTAGTGATTCAGCTCATTGCATCTCTATTGTGCAGGATCTCGCCAAGTGGGAATATTGATGGCATGGTCATCTTGTGAGCCTACAAGTAATATCTCAGATTGTGAGTGGCCATTAGTACAACATATAGTAGCTTCTGCACTTATGGATAGCGTTCTTTAGGACTATGGAGCACTTTAATGATGTAGTACACTGGTCGCTAGCTTTTCTCTTATTTATCTTGCACTTCTCTTTTCACCACCAATACCCCACTTACAGCACGTGGTCCGGCCAAATGTATAAGAGTAGATCTTCTTTAGGGTTGGTAGCAATTAGCATGGGGGGGGGAAGAAAGATACCTCTTCAGATTTTTTTTATTAGTGCCTCATCTGCCTCTTTTGACCACTGAAACTTATTATGTTGTTGTAGTAACTTGAAGAAGGGGAAGTCCTCAATCTTCAAGCTGAGAAATAAATGACTAAGGGATTCTATGCACCCGGTTAGTCTTTCAACTTCTCACACTAACCTGGCAGGTTGCATCTCTTCAATAACCTTGATCTGCTCAGGATTGACTTCGATCCCCAGGTAGGACACCAGGTAACCGAGTAGTTTCCCCACATCAACTCCAAACGCGCACATCTCTGGGATCAGCATGACTTGATTCTTGCACATGTTGTTGAACGTCTCTTGCAAGTCAAAGATGAGATTTTCATTCTTTTTAGTTGTTGACGATGGGATCATTGATGTATGCCTCAACATTTCTACTGATCTGATCATGGAGTGTTATCTACAATCCTCTTTGGTATGTTGCACTAGCATTCTTCAATTCAAAGGGCATCTTTACATAGAAATAGACTCCAAATGGAGTGCTAAAGGAGGTATTCCTCTCATCCTCTGGATGCATGTTAATTTGGTGACAACTAGAGTAAGCATCGATAAGGCTTAGATAGTCATAGCCTGAGGTGGAGTCAACTATCTGATCTATTCATGGTAGAGGAAAAGCATCCTTAGGGTAGGCTTTGTTGAGATTGGTGAAGTCAACAAACATTTGCCATTTGTTGTTTATTTTTTCAACTGTGCGGGGTTTGTAAACCACTCAGGGTGATTCACCTCCCAAATAAACTTGGCTTGGTAAGCCTTTTAATTTCCTCTTTGATGGCTTCTTTCCAGTCCGGCGCGAACCATCAGAGTTTTTGCTTAACTGGCTTCACGTCGGGCTGGATAGCTAGTTTGTGCTCAATCACCTCCCTAGGGATCCTGGGCATGTTTGACGGTTGACATATGAATACATCAGTGTTTGCCCAGAGGAAGGTGATGAGTATGAGTTCCTACTTGGGATCTAAATTGGAGCCGATCCAAACAGTAGGAACTGCTTTGACTTCACCATGAGACTTCACGATGGACTTAGACCTCGAGTTTTTTGTCTTCTTATCAATTTGATGCTGAGTGGAGATCCAGACTCTATTTGTCATAGTGTAGGCCTACTTTCGAGCAGCCTCGGCAGGTAATGACTCCCTTGGGTCCCGGGATCTACATGCACTGATGTGCGTAATGCATAGTTACCATGAATTTAGCAAGAGTAGGCCTTTCTAAGATGGCATTGCATGCCGTCTTGTAGTTGACCACATCGAACAGAATATTTTCTATTCAGAAGTTGTCAGGCTTACCGAAGGTAATGGGGAGTGATATCTGGCTATTAGGGTGGCCGAAAATCTGGGTACTATATCGTGGAAGGCTTGAGTAGCCGGCATGATAGCAGATCGGAAGATCTACATCCCTTTGAGCGTTTTTGGGAAGAGGATGTTCAAGGAACCCCCTACATCAATAAGAACTCAAGTGACCCTACAGTTATTTATTGTAGGCTCAACCACTATCGAGAAGCGGCCTAGCTGCACAAAGTTATCAGGGAAATTGTCTTGGCTAAAGGAGATTCTTGACGTTTGACCATTTAATGCCTGACGACCCTTGGGAATGGAAGCTAGAACTTCTCGAGCTATTGTCTTGTACTTCCTTTTAGACTTGTAGGATGCGGAACCACTGAACATGTAGTCGATTGTCCTCTCGTATGGTTGAAAAGACATTGGATCCATGTCATTCTCACTGCCGCTGGAGCTAGAATCCCTACTCTGGGCCATGACATGGGTCTTCTTTCCTTTGGCCACTTTTTTGACCTCCGTCTTGACCATCTTCTTCTAGAGATGATACTCGTGGAGGTTGTGGTTGTTGGTCTGTTGGAGGTCGCACCAAGGCTTGTCGTCGTGTTCATCAGAGCCTGGTACAAAGTTCTTGCCCCAGGAGGAACTAGAATGCTTGCCAGGATCGGTGTCAGGCAGATCTGCAAAAACTTCTTTAGAGTTATTTTTCTTGCCCTTACCTCCCTTGGCATTCTTCTTGCACTTAGCCTTGACCTTATCACCTTCAAACTTGGGTTAAGGGTGTTTGATGCCCTAGGTTTTCTCCTTGGCTAAGAGGAGTGCATCTTTAGCCTTGGCAGACTCATCGACGATCTTCATGAGCTCATTAACCATCTGAGGCTCCTTGATGGTGATGTCTTCAACACATCTCTGGCTCTTGACCCCCCGAGTAAATGCATGTATGACGTTGTAGTTGCTAACCTTGGAAATGTTCCAAATGTTGTTGAACCGGCATACAAATTAGCGCATGGTTTCGTTCCCCATATGCTCTCAATGATAGAGATCATTTTTCATATCGGGACAAACGTATGTAACCTGGAAGTTGGCTCGAAATATATTGCAAAGCTACTCCCACAAGTATATTGTCCCCGCTGATAGGTTGGTCAACCATGTCCTGGCTACCCTTCAAGGGTTGTAGGGAAGTAATTCTCCATTACCTTATAATCCCCACCAGCCACTTGGATGGCAGTAGTATAGATCTGAAGAAACTCAATATGTTTTGTGCTTCCATTGTATTTCTCGATCATCCCAGGGGGGAACCTTGCTAGTTAGCTTACATTTCATAAATCTGGAGAGAAGGCCAGGCATCTGTTGATGGTGCACTGCTTGGTTCCAACAGTCTTAGGTGTTTTTCCCACGGGGATCGGAGATCGGTCCCGATTTGATCGATGTCGAGACACCCCAGATTGGATTGCTGAGAGGTAGACGATGCCCCCTCGAAGGTCCTCGACTGTCTTCACCGGTCGTCGATGACCTCACGCAAGTCACTAATCGGGTGACCATTGATTGACAAGGCTCGATGGCGGTTGCTCGCTCAGTTGCCATCCCAGGAAGCCTTGTTCCAGGGGTAATGCTCCTCCAAGTCTGATTCATCTTATGATGGGAGATTACGTGATCTACCCTGATTAGCACTATTCATGGCTAAGGCTAGATGAGCATTCCCGGTCTGGATGAGGACCTCTTTTGTCTAGTCTATGGCTGAGTTCATCCAATCCTTATTGGCCGGGGTCGCTAGATCTGTGGTTGGAGGACGCATGATGGCTTGTTGTAGAAGAATTCTCTTAGCGGACGCAGATCTGAAGCGCTCAACCCCCTGCTGATGGTTGGGAGATGGTAAAACCGGTGCTATGTTAAGGATCTAAGGAGGTGTGCTCATCTGGTTCTGACCATTACACGCACCCAGAGTCGGAGGGGCCTGTTCATTTGTAGGGTTGTCATCTTGATTGCCCACACTGTCAACCCTGTCTCCGATAGTGAAGATTTCTCAGGGGTAACCTCTGCTAGAGGAACTGTCTAGATCCAACATGGATTTTTCATCGGAATGCTCCAGATTAGTATCTTGATAATACATGTTGTCAGAAGCTGCAGAGATAGATCCCGACTTGCTGTGAATTGGAGATTCACAATTGTTTTGGAATGCTATAATCTTTGGCACATTGATCCATAAATCAACTTACCTTGTCGCTTGAATTGTCACCGGAAAGTTCATCGTCAAAATTCACCTGATTAGTCATCGGCTCACTGGGAAGAGGGGTAAAGTTGTCATAGAACCTCTCATCCGAAAAACCAGTCCTCAGAGAAGGCTTGGGTGACGCCGACGGCATGTTCCATGTAGACACTTCAACGCCTATTGCCATGATCCCTACAGACGGCGCCAACTATCGACGATTTGTGAACCGACGATCTTACAAACTTATTAGAGAAGTATGGGATGCTTTGAGTAGACGAATTGTAGGAGAACATAAGGGTTTTTTTACAGGTTCATGCCTCCTTGAGGATAATAACCCTACGTCATGTTAGTCTTGTATTGATTTGAGCCTGTTACAGGGGAGTGTGGCTAGCCTAGATGGATCTAAACTTAGTAGGCGACTTCCTTGTTCGGTTTTAGGTGTCTTATGGCTTGCGTGACTTCTAATGGCTTGTTTGGCTCTTTAAGTCTTGCCCTCCGCAAGGGCCCCAGGCTCCGCATATATAGGGAGCGTCGTACGTCCTCTAGGGTTTTACTTCCCATTCTTTGAGATAAACATTTCTATTTACAGGATGTCCTAGATACCTATGGGTAGTTTTCTTTTCATCCAGGGATCCCATTCCCGAAGATAGAGATATGCCCCTAGAATTACGGGAAACCCTGGGATGCCCAGATATAGTAGTTATCCAATAGTCATCATCAAGTGGTTAAGTGGTCAACTTTGTATAAGAAGTTGTATGAATGAAATATTATATGAAAATTGTAGCTATCCAAGAGATCTACAACTTTGTGGTTAAAACTTTTTTATATGCAATGATCTAATAGCATTGGATAGACATGTGAAAATATTTATATGAAAATTGTAGCTCCTGATGAGATATAACTTTATAGCTGATAACTTTTTATGTGCAATGATCTAACTGTATTGGTTACATATATGAAAATATTGATATGAAATTGTAGGTCTCAAATAGATATGCGACTTTGTAGTTGACAACTTTTTTATACGCAATGATCTAATGGTATTGGACAGGTATACAAAAATATCTATATGAAAATTGTAGCTCTCGAAGATATCTACAACTTTGTAGTTGGCAATTTTTTTATTCGATGATCTAATGACATTGGTTCAAATAGATATGTGGCTTTGTAGTTGACAACTTTTTTATATGCAATGATCCAATGGTATTTGATACATATAAAAAATATTTATATGAAAATTGTAGCTCTCAAAGATATCTATAACTTTATAGTTGACAACTTTTTATATGCAATGAAATATACAAGTTGGTGGTGAATCATGCAATAATACAAAATATTTGTTAGATAAAGGATCAGCCAAAACTATAGTAATTACATGGTAAAATAATAATATATGTAATGCTTAAGTCGGTTCATGATGAAAGAGGGGGAAAACAAGTGTATGTTTGTGTATTTGTAGTGAGGCATTGGGAAATCCATAATATATTAATATGGAGTCCGGTGAAAAAACTTCATATAAAAATTATTGCTCATGATGAGATCTAAAACTTTGTAGTCATCAACTTTGTCATTTGAAGTCATCGAAATGCCTAGGTAAATGTTGAACAATTCGGATAGCAAGGGTCAAAAAATACATGTCTTAATGTAGTTAGCTAGAAAACTACGTTAGGTGAAGGTTAGGAGAATTTGCACCGTGTAAGAGGTTATGGATTTAAGTCCTTGCAACCACACGACCATGTATGTGGCTTTTGGGTTTTTTTTTTTTTTGGCTGATTTTATGTGTGCAAGTGCTGCTTTTTCTAGAAAATTGTCTCTCTCACGGGGTTCAGACTAGAAGCGTTTAGGATACTAGTTATTCCAGATAGTTCTAAACCCGTCTAGTCATTAACACACAATCCGTGATGGCTTGAGAATCGCCTAAAATGAGGGTTTTCAGGTTGTCTGAGATGACCATATGTATAGTAGTGTAGCGTATCTAAGGACATTTTCATCTAAAAGCTTTGCCACATAATATCATAATATAATAAATATAATAAGATCTTCCCGATGCTCTTGTGTACTTATATGTAATTACAAATTTACAACTATCTAGTGGGCAAGTATAGAGTCCACACATGAATTTTCGCACGTACTATACAAAAAAAAAAGTATAAATGTAGGCCAAATGGTGACTCGTCATTCCGACCGGTAACCCAGATCGAACTTCATACGGACATACGGTCGATGGCCGGGCTACAGGACTAGGCCTTACAAAACTGCATCCAACCCAAGGACAATTTCCTTTCGCAACCAGAAATTGGTTTCAACACCAACGTTTCAGTAATTTTGCAATGTTTATTTTTCATGAGAGGACCGAGATATATACTTTAGCTGTTTAGTGGATTAGTGAGTAGTGCTAAATCACATCTAGAGGCCACCGAATTGTTATTTTCCTTTGAACCGAAATTCATTGCTATTTTAGTTCTCATTCATGTAATTTATTGGTTTTGTATTACCAATATTGTACCTCCGGGCTCTTTATTTTTCAAGGTCTCTAGAGATGAGCTCTAGTGTAGTTGACACCTACGGATCAACAAATTGGAAGACAGAACTAGCCCAAATATATGAGTATAGAGCAAAAAAATAGAAATTCATTCTATGCGCACCATTTCTAAAATGAAGGGATGGATTTTTTATAGATTAATTAAGTGATGGATTTGGATATTCAGATAGAGTAAATAGTGACCATGTAGATTGGTCAGGTGGACATCTATTTTCCAGCGAGCGGGTTCCTGCCGTGGAGTTGGCGTTCTTTTCTTCTGCGTCCTCGGCGGGTCCACTTGGAAATTCAAAGTCGTCTGATTCTTTATATTCGGTCCTGTGAACGAATCCATTCTGCAGCCAGTCCTTTATCCTCCAGTACGATGTACTCTACCCGACATGGACAACGTGCTGCGAGCCTGCAAAAATGCAAAGCGACCCCAAAGATCACGGCAAGACCAAACTATCACACAAAAAAGGCATGACTGTAGAGGACATAAAGTATTGACCAGCACGGTTTGTTTTTTTTAAAGCGCGAATTCGCGCTTTTTTCCTTCGAGGATTCACCCTTGTTCTAAGACTTTAAAAATGAAAAATTACAAAAACCAACCTGTAAGTCAGGGTTTTTCAAATAATCACATGCTTATTAATTCCTTATGGTCTAGCAAATGTAAGTTTTATGCGTCTTCAAACTCACCCTTGTGCCCGTTGACCCTTAGCTCACCTACGAATTTTCTCAGAGTTTGATGTGGCTACCATCCAGATTTGTCCATCCTCCCTAAAACCGAACACCATCTTTTCACTTGATTGAGCTCTATTATAATTTGTTGTGTCTGGAGCATCTCTACTACCTCCAGATGCTATGCTGGACTAGTCGAGTCACGCTCGGAGGCTACACAACAGCCAGTCAGTTGATCGACGGACACATTATGGATTTAAAAAACACATAAATTTTACAGGTGTCAGGTCATAAAAAAGAGATGCGGATATGTATTAGAGAACTCCCCTAACTTGCAAGTGGGGTTTTATAATTTTTTCTATTCTCAAACGAACTTGCTTCATTTCTATTTTTTTTTTCCTTCTCACGGGGTAGCCAAAATAGAGGGTTGAAAGGATTGGTGATATTTCAAGAGTGTGTGTGAATTATAACACTTAAAACTTATTCGGCGTGTTCATTTTTGTGAACGTTAAATTATCCTCTGCTCTTCAAATTGTACACACCGAAATATCCGCTATGTATATTTTCAGCCAATTAGCAATTCGTATTTAGGGTATAACTTTTCGCTTCAAACTCTAATTTTGATTATCTCGGACTCTATAAAAAACTTACGAAGAACATTACATGATTTTATAGAAATTCATCCTATTTGATCACATCAAAATTCATGGAACAAGTTCAATTCATTCATCTTTTTGTCTCAGCTTTAGTGACTTCTCTTTTATTGCATCTATGAGACTTATTAAAGTATATATTTGATCAATATTAGTCTCATTAACTAAGTTATCATTAATCATCAAAATCACATACATGCCCTAAGAAGACTATAGTCGCTACAATCTCTCATTTTTTGTGATTAATAACAACACAACTAAAGCAAGAGCCAAATACTAAAACATACCAATTGAAAGCCAAATAAAAAAGACGCAAGACCTTACCTACTTGTTTCGATGCATAGTAAGAACAAACAATGATAGCAATTGTAAAGAAAACATCGTATCTTTATCATACCATCTTATTACCTTCATTTTGTCCCATTATTGTTGTGGCTGCCATAGGGATGATTTTCCCGCTATCGCCACTATCTCCATGGATCAACCCATGCAAAAGCTCCTTTTCCTCCCTCTTTGTCAATTTTGGCATCCCTGAACATCTTGCTTCCTTGCTTATTCTCTCATAAGCATGCCATCTTGCAACTTGCATCTTGTTTTGATCATCAAAATTCTCTCTCTCTCTCTCTCTCTCAACAATCTCAAAAAGGCTAGAAATACATGTTGAACTCAAAGGAAAACGTTAGAGCACTTAGAAGAGATCTTCATGAACCATATCCAATAAGATGATATCACGTGTAGGAATCCAAATGAAATGGTTATGTGAATACCAATTCAAATAGAAGAATATAGATCATAATTCATGAAAATCATATAATATAGTCTAAACTCCCCTTATATGTGTGCATACATATGATGAGAGTAAAATATATGCACAACTAGACAATATGTCAAGAAAGGAAGTTTAAGTCATATTATGTATGGACTTAGCTTAAATGATCAAATGAATTGACAATGATACCAATAGATAAATAAGCATTGCAAATCTTCAGGGACATAAATATTACTCCATGATACTACAAAGGATATTACTTGAAACATATGTT
Organism: Phragmites australis; assembly: GCF_958298935.1. Classification (NCBI taxonomy): domain Eukaryota; kingdom Viridiplantae; phylum Streptophyta; class Magnoliopsida; order Poales; family Poaceae; genus Phragmites; species Phragmites australis. The sequence continues at coordinate 23,395,988 of NC_084924.1, read as the reverse complement.
AGTATTAAAATCACAACCCATAGGATATGCTCCCCTAAATATATATATACAAGTGTCGAATACTTGTGAAAGACATGCACTTATCATTGATAACAATAAGAAATTTATCATATAGATTGCACTCAGAGCACATAAAGAATATCAATTGAAAAAATATACCATGTAAAGAACCTGCAACTAATATACCATGTTGGTTGCTCATGAATTAGAGAAAAATACAAGCAACCTACCATATAATAAAACTATACTAGGCATTGCAATAGATTGACATATGCACATGCAATTCTAGACAAGACAAAGGTACTAGATGCAAAACAAATTGCATGAACAAAAATTTTAGCTACAGTTACCTCTTTTACCTTTGGATGGGGATTTGAATATTTGATGATTATAATCTTTATCAATACGCCTAATTTTTTACACTTGGCTTCTTTGCTTGAACCTTTACTTCATCTTATATGCCAAGTCTCCAAATCCCCAACGACCCAAGGACTTCAAATCTTTTTTAGGACCCAAACCGATTGGGGCCCCTTTATATTGGTGATGACTTTTTTAGGCACTAAAATGGGTTGGTTCCACCTCTGGTCCTTTCTCCCAACCATATGAGCAACCACTTTATCATTGTCATTATTCTTAAGCTTGTAATGGTTGCTCTTGGTCTTGATCTTGTAGTTAGGTTTCGTATAGGTGTTGGAGGTGTTGGAGGTCTTTTTGAAGAGATTCATCATCTTCTTCTTCTCCTTGGTCTTATTCTTGACTTGCTTGCATTTTAAGGACTTGTGGTCTTCTTGATGACACTTGAAGCTTGTCACGATAGATCCCTCCGTAAGCTTATTCACCATGTTGTTACGATTATCTTGAGATTGGACATGACTCTTACCCTTTAACATTGCCAAGTCCTTCTTGAGCTTCTCCACTTCTTGCTTGAGCTTATCATTTTCTTATGAAATAAGTTCATTAGATAGATCTACAGCAACATTCTCAATACATGTCTTATTGCAAAGGGGTAAGCTAGATATATAAATTAAATCATCACAAGAAGTGGAAGCATCTACCTTAGGATGGAAATTAAAGAGAGAGAGAGAGATTGCTTCAAATGGACCTTTGAGATTTAATGGCCTCAAATTTTTTCTTAAGCACTTCATGCTCCTTATTTAGCAATTCAAATTTACTCAATAATTATTTATAATTAGATACAAAGATAGTATGAATTTCATTAAGGACATTGAATTTCTTTAGTTTTTTAGATTGTTTCTTTAAGGCCATCTTTTTGCTCTTTGATCAAATCAAGGAGTTCTTTTTGGGAGGGTGAATTCTCATCAGATTTATCATCACTTACATCATTTCCATACCTTTGGTTATAAGGCACTTGTATGATGATGACTTGCGTGATGACAACCTTAAGGAAGAGCTTTTTTTGGAAGAGTGGATGGTGAAGCTCTCACCATTTGAGCTTAAATCCTTATCTTCACTCACTCATCTTCCTATGCTTGCAAATACGTTACCTCTTCTCTTCGTCTTCCACTTGTTCTTGGTCTTCTTCTCTTTCTTGATATGATCAATTGTGTTGACCAGGTTCTTCATGGAGATTAGATGATTAATCTTGATTTGATCCTCTTGAGGTTCTTCTCCACTTGTGAGATAAGCTTGGTGACCTTGGGATCCATCTCTTCATCACTTGAGGTATTTTGCTCATCTTCTTCATCGCTCTCTTCATCTTCATCACTATCATCTTCGCTTGAGGTTGGCTCTTGCTCTTGCCTCCTAATCTTCGCCTTCTTTCATGGGCAATGACCTTGCTTGCTTGTGAGAGCAAAGTTCTTGGCGTCGGATGAGGAATAAGCTTGAACCCCCATGTTCATGGTCATCTCGTAGACTGTGATCTTACTGAGTACTTGGCTTTGAATTATCTTCTTGATGTTGTTGTTGTCATAGATGATGGAGACTATCAACTAGTACTTTGGAAAAAGAGTTTGAAGTATTCTTCTTACCACTTGATCGTCTCCAATTGGCGTCAAACATAGCCCATTGATCTCATTGACAAGAATGTTCAAACGTAAGTATATGCCATTAGCATATTCATATGCAAGTTGTTTAACGCTATTAAGTTGAGAGACTAGTACATAATATTTCTCATTACACACATCATTTGTGCCTTCATGTATTTCAATGAGGATAATCCAAATATCATGAGCATTGGGAGAGGATATACTCGATTAAATACATCAATGCTTAGAGATGATAAAAGAATACTCTTCGCTAAAGCATCGAATCGTCTCTCCTTGTTTGTAACACATTGCTTCATCGCTTCTTCGGTGACTCTCCAAATATTTAAACTTTTGGCTTGCAAATAACAAGTCATTAGAATTTTCCAACGGGGGAAGTGAGTGCCGTCAAAACGTGAAGCACTACCGGTATCCATCCCAACTCCGGGCATCACAACTCACTAGGCGGTGAAGCCTTAACCGATCAAAATGAGAACACGGCTCAAGTGCCACTTGAATTGGCATATCCTTGTGAAAGGTGTGAGCCCCGGCTCTGATACCAATTGAAAGGATCAGTGATGTCCTGAGAGGGGGGGTGAGTTAGATACTTAAAACTAATTGACTCTTAAAACTTCACAAGATAAATCTATATCAATTTCTATCTAAATATGATCTAGGTTGATCTAGTGTGTCTACTCTACCATTTAAAAGTTTGCAACATATAGTCAATCCTAGCAAACAACTCTATAAAGGTAAACATGCAAGGATAGATTGCAAGAAGTAAATGCGGAAATGTAAAGATGGTAGAGAGAACAAATCGGCACAAGAGATTTTTATCACGTGATATCAATGTCATAAACATCACCTCTAGTCCACGTTGGCACAGCCACCTAGGCTATAGCTCCTGGATGACACCCGGTCATGACCCTTGTAGGATTGAATATGTGCAAAATACCCAATCGGAAGGGGGTGAATTATTGCGGAAACCAAATTCAAAGATTAACTCACCCAAATCGAAACTTGATTTAAACTCGGTATTCCACTCGAAATAGATTGCACAAGCTCTAGTAAAAATGATGTGAAGAAATATCTTCTAGTCGGATTGCTCTCAATTTTGGTCAGCAGAAACTAGATTCAAATGCAAAACTAACCCAATAAGAATCGAGTAAATCGGATATGTGGATCAAGAATTATTCCAGGTCAAAGCAGACTGTGTCAATTAGAATCGAGTAGATCAAAACCTAGTCGAATTGACAAAAAGCTACTCGAGATCAAACCAAATCCACTCGAAATTTTCTCAGATCAAACACTAGATATGCTGGCAATGTTTTGGATCGATTAAAACAAGATGACACTTCATAGAAATATGAAATTAATTGAAACTAAAACCGAGCATGTAGAATATAGAACAGAGAGAAAATTTCGAATCAGCAACTCATCAATTTACAAAACTTGATTTTCATTGCATAGATGAGTTTACAAGATGCCTCTACAAAGCATCCAACAAGGATTTCCACTAAATCCCAAACAGCTCTCTCTCGAGTTCCTCTATCTCTCTGTTGCGTTGTGCTGCCTTGTTCTGCACTCTTCTGCCCTGTACAACAGACCTCTCTATTTATAGGGTAGCCACATGCACAAACGTGACCGAATCGAACTACAACTCTCTATCATATTCAATCTGATCTATATCCTCCTCTAATCATAAAAGAACAAACAACTTTCACTTATTAAGTTAATTGGCCAACAACTCTTACGTAATCATGCATGCACATCTCCCATGCATACATGCATATACGTAACCAACTCAGAGTCCATCTCTGACACTAACTCTTGTCATAAGTCCAGCCACCACACGACTCCCTCGTGCCTGCTTCGTCTTGAACACAAATTAGTCTTCACATCCTCTCACGATCAGATCACCTCATGCGTCCATCACGAAGCCTTGCCTCCAAATGCATTGTTTTCTCAGCTCGAACATCCCGCATGACATTCTTGATCACCACGACCTCAGTTCCTCCTGAACCTAGTCGCCGAACCTCAGTTCCTCCCTAAACTTAGTTTGTCGATTCGTCATCGACCACATTAGTCTTCGAGTAACACCTACACATGAATCAAAATACAATCGAGTACGAGCACAAGTTCTTCCCGACTTGACTCAAGATCAATCACGCGACACCACGCAAACTCCAAGCAAAACAAACACGCTAACATAAGCATACCCAACTAATGATAACGCATCAAATCAACTATGCTATCCAAGTATATCTTAGCAACTCATGAATATCAACCAAATGTCATTATTCTAAATCAATTTGCTCTACCAATTTCATCAACCAAACCAATTTTTCATCACATGATCTCACAATCTTCCCCTTGATGAAAACATTGGCAACCCTCATGTGAACATGAGCAACCTTTTAACAGACATGATTTGATTTTAAAATCAAACACAAATTGAAATCAAAAGATCAACAAAAATTCTTTGAAAAAAATTCGCAACTCTCTCCAAAAAATGAGCAACTTTCTCTCCCTCTTTGGCTATGATTTCATCAAAAATTCAAACGAAAGAATTAAGTCTTGTTATTTCAATCAGTTCAATGAGCATCATAAATCATCCATATATATAAGAAATACTCGACCAAGCCACACTATCAAGAATACTTGCACCAACCCGTCTACATCTGTAAAAATATAATGTGAGTACAACTTATCAGGTATAATTAATGATTTATTTGCAAGGCATGGTCTCCCAATCTCAATCACTCAAATCCTCAATTTATATGCTATCAAAAACATGAATATAAAAATATATCATTATTTTTATTAAAAAAACATATAACAAGATGCCAATTTTGATGTCAAGAACTTCTCATATTCTTTTGCAAGGAATTATATGCACCATCAGCCTTATTCTATCCAACCATGCCAAGCCTATATCAAAACGATAATCAGAAGCTTAAGGCAATGATTATGGTCGTATACGACTTCTTCCAAGGTCATATCAAAGTACAATGATAAGCAGTAAAAAAAAAAATTCATTGTACAATGATGCTCATCATATTTCATTGTTTTTTTTCTCATTTTTATAAACTTCAACAATTTCCAAGATATAAGAACTCCCCCTCAAAACAATCCCATAGGATGAATAACACCAAGTTCTCCCCGATGAAAAGTAAACCGAGAAGAATCCAAAAGTTTTGTGAAAATGTCTGTCAATTGGTGTTTAGTATTCACACGGAGAAGTTCAATGTTTCCTTTTCCAACATTGTCTCTAAGAAAATAAAATCTCATATCAATGTGTTTAGTTCGAGAATGTTGCACAGGATTTTTAGCAAAACTTATAACACTAGTGTTATCACAGAAATATGGAACACTCTCTAAATTAACCCCATAATCTTTAAGTGTAGAAATAATCCAAGAGTTTGTGAACAATAACTAGCAGCAGCTACATATTCAGATTCAGCAGTAGATTGTGCAACAGAGGAATGTTTCCTAGATGACTATGCAATAAGAGATTTACCCAAGAAATGACATGTACCGGATATAATTTTTTTATCAATTCTACAACCTCCAAAATCAGCATTAGAAAAAGCTCTTAAGTTAATAGATGAACAAGCAGAAAGCTAAATGCCAAAATCTTGAGTTCTATGAAGATACCTTAGAATCTGTTTAACAGCTTGTCGATGTGAAGCACGTGGTGAAGGTTGAAATCGTGCACACAAGCATACAACAAATTGTATGTCTGACCTGGAAGCGGTGAGATACAAAAGTGATCCAATCATACTTCTATATTCTTTTTAATCAACTGGCTCATCATCTTTATCAGGATCAAGTGTCGTTGTTGCTCCAATAGGTGTCATGATCGGCTTGCGGTTTTCCATCTCAAAATGTCATAGCAAATCTCGTGTATACTTACTTTGATGAACAAAAGTACATTCTTTGGTTAGTTTGACTTGAAGTCCCAAAAAGTACGTTAGTTCACCTATCATACTCATCTCAAATTCCCTGCTCATCATTTTTGAAAACTGGGACACCAAAGCATGAGAAGAACAACCAATGATGATATCATCTACATAAATCGGAACGAATAGTTGATCATTACTATGCTTGAGCACAAACAACGTCTTGTCCACTTTTCCCATTTCAAAACCCTTTTCAAGCAAAAAGGTTTTAAGCTTATCATACCACGTTCTAGGGGCTTGTTTTCAACCATACAAAGTTTTAGACAACTTGTATACATAATCTGGATATTTAGGATTTTCAAAATCAGGTGGTTGCTTAACATAAATCACTTCATTTATGTAACCATTCAGAAAAGCACTTTTGACATCCATTTGATATAATGTAAAGCCTTTAGATGCAGTAAAAGCTAAAAGAATTCTAATAACCTCTAGTTAGCAACCGGAGCAAAAGATTCCTCAAAATTTAGCCCTTCTACCTGTGTAAAACCTTGAGCTACAAGTCTAGCTTTGTTTCTAACAACAACACCATCCTCACTTTGTTTATTTTCGAAAACCTATTTAGTACCGATAAGTGTATGACCTGGAGGGGGTGCGACAAGCTTCCATACTTTGTTGCGTTCAAAATTTTCAAGTTCCTCATGCATGGTATTGATCCAAGATTCGTCAGGTAATGCATGTGAAATATCTTTGGGTTCAAAAGGAGCAACAAAAGTTGAATGAGAATGATACTTAGAATTAATATACTTGGACCATGTGACTCGCTCGTGCAAATCTCCAATCATCTGATTAGGTGGATGACTCCGCTAAATGTGCAAAGGAGCTGTCACTAGAGAAGAAATCTCTTTTTCTCCTTCAATACGCACAGATAATGTAGTAGCTTGAGGATGTCTAACTGTAGCTGAAGTGATTGAATGTGTCAAGGGATCTACAACTGATTGTATCATCGAAATTAAAATCTCATCCTCATCGACCTCATCATCATCCACAAAAATACTCTCGAACTCCCCCTGAATATGTGTTCTTGTAACTGCATCACTTGATCTAGTTCCAAGACTAGTCTCATCAAAAGTAATCTCACAGGTTTCAATAATTTTGTTAGTCTCCAAAATAAGCACTCGATAGCCACAAGTATGAGCAGGATATCCAAGAAAAATACCATCTATTGATTTGAACTCAAACTTATCCAAATTTCAGCACAAAGCACTTGCAGCCAAAAACTCGAAAGTGAGAAACACTAGGCCTATGTCCAAACCGCAGCTTATTTGAAGTTTTACCCAATTTATATCTCAAGAAAACACGATTTGAAATGTAACAAGCAGTAGATATAGTTTCAACCCAAAATTTTTTAGGAGTAGAAATTCATCTAACATGGTCCTAGCCATCTCGACTAGAGTTCTATTCTTCCTTTCAACTACATCATTTTGTTGAGGAACTCTAGGTGATAAAAATTGATGTTCAATACCTTCCTCAGCACAAAAGTGATCAAAAAAAGAATTCTTAAAATATGTTCCATTATCACTTCTAATCGCTCTCAAAGATCCTGGGAGATCAACAGACAATCTAAGAACTAAACTTCTAAAATAATCAAAAGCTTCATTCTTAGATGCCATAAAGTAAACCCAAGAATAGTTGGACAAGTCATCAACAATAACAAGCACATACCATTTACCTCCAAAAAATTATACTCTAGAAGGACCAACAATATCAAGGTGTAAAAGTTGATCAGGTGTATTTGTCATAACCATGGTAATAGGTGGATGTGAACCTGAATGCATTTCACCATGTATACAAGAAGAGCAAACTAACTCGCTATCACCCTTAAACTTATGCAAGCCACGAATAAGATCTAAACCACTAACTCGAGTGAGATGATCTATATCAACATGACCAAGTCTATGATGCCAAAAGAATAAATCTTTAGAAACATTAGCAACAAGACATCTAAGCTTAGAAGAAGGTGATACATCAAAATCAACCTTAAAAACTCTTCCAAAACGTGAGTTTCTATAAACCAGATCACCTGAAACATCTAATACTTTACATTCATTTTTCTTAAAGCGCACCTCAAGGTCTTCATCAATCATTTGTGAGACAGAAAGCAAGTTAAATTTCAAGTTCTCGACCAAAGCAACATCCTTGAATATAAACCTGTCATTTACCTGCACTATACCTTTTGCAACAACTAAGCTACAAGAAACAGCTCCAAAAGTAACACTTTCAGCACGAGATGCACGTACAAGGGAGGAGAACCAATTTTTATCACCGGACATGTGGCGTGAGCATGTGGAATCTACTAGCCAAATGTTCTCCTTCCTTGCTCGAGAAGCCTCGTTACCATCACTGTCAAGTTCATCCTCGGTTGAGCTTTCTTTGTTGCTTGCCATGAGACACCATGCAGTCAAATCATGCAATGTCTTGCTCTTATATGTTGTTTCATCCTCGCTGTTCTCTGAATCAACGTCACTCAAGTTGACTTGTTCGAGCGCTGAAAGAACTCAATGCACAACCTTGCGGTTGAGAAAGCTTTTTTTCTTCTTGTTGTTGAACGATCGCTTTTTTTCTCTCCTTCTCCTCTTTTGATGCTTTATCTACAAGCTTAGGACAATTGAAATGAATGTGGTTGAGATCACCACATTCATAGCATCTTTGAGGACCTCCACTTCCTTTCTTCCTCATATGCACATTCTGCAATGCTTTAGAGAACCGAGTAGAAAGTAGTGCTAAATCTTCTTCAGGAATCAATTCAAGCTAATCATCGGTTAGTGAAGATATAGAAGACAAAAAAACTTGATGAAGAAGATTCAATATGAGGCATGTTGGGTTGAGAGACCAAAGCAATTGATTTATTAACATTCTTCCTAGCAAAAACATCTAGCTCATGAATTTTCAATTTAGAATAAAGTACATCTAATGTAAGTGAACTCATGATAGTAGATTTTCTAATAGATGTAATTTTCATCTCCCACACTGACATATCTAAAGCTCCTAGTAATTGACGTGCATTCTCAGCATCAGTATATGTACTATTAACATCACGTAAATTACTAAGAATTTTGTTAAACCGAGAAAATAAATCATCTAGTGACTCACCAAGCTTCATCTCAAAACGCATGTAATCTTTCTTAAATAAATCTTGACATACCTCTTTAATAGCAGTTGAACCTTCATGATAATCACAGAGTGCTTTCCATACCTCGTATGCCGATTTGAGATGTCTTATTTGATCGAAGTCGCTCCTACCCAAGCCTTGGATGATCAGGTTGCTTGCATTGCTATTCGTCTCTATATGAGATATGTTTTGTGCCATCACTTCATTATTCTGGGACCACTATGGCTTATAGGCCTTTTCCCAAATTGCAAAGCCCTGTTCTTGAATGTATGCCTCCATCTTCTCCTTCCAGAACTGAAAATCAACTCCATTGAAAACACAAGGTTTTATAGAATACCTTTGTGAAACCATGTTTCTAATTCCCGATTAAGATAAATTAGAAATGATTAAGGCTCTGATACCAATTGTAGGATAAAATATACGCAAAATTCCCTATCAGAGGAGGGTGAATGATTGCGGAAAACAAATTCAAAAATTAACTCACCCAAATCGAAACTCGATTTAAACTCGGTATTCCACTCGAAACAGGCACAAGCTCTAGTAAAAATGATGTGGAGAAAGATCTGCTAGTCAGGTTGCTCTCAATTTTGGTCAGCGGAAACTAGATTCAAATATGAAACTAACCCCACAAGAATCGAGTTGTGGATCAAGAATAATTCTTGGTCGAAGCAGACTGTGTCAACCAGAATCGAGTAGATCAAAACCTATTCGAGTTGACAAAAAGCTACTCGAGATCAAACCAAATCCTCTAGGAATTTTCTCAGATCAAGCACTAAATATCCTAGCAAGATTTTGGATGGATTAAAACAGGATGAAACTTCATAGAAATATGAAATTAATTGAAACCAAAACCGAGCATGCACAATATAGAACAGAGAGAAAATTTCGAATCAGCAACTCATCAACTTATGAAACTTGATTTTCATTGCATTATGAGTTTACAAGATACCTCTACAAAGCATCCAACAAGGATTTCCACTAAATCCCAAAACAGCTCTCTCTCGAGTTCCTCTATCTCTCTGTTGCGTTGTGCTGCCCTGTTCTGCACTCTTCTGCCCTGTACAAGAGACATCTCTATTTATAGGGTAGCCACATGCACAAACGTGACCGAATCGAACTACAACTCTCTATCGTATTCAATCTGGTTTCGATCCTCCTCTAATCACAAAAGAGCAAACAACTTCCGCTAATTAAGCTAATTGGCCAACAACTCTTACGTAATCATGCATGCACATTTCCCATGCATACATGCATATACGTAACTAACTCAGAGTCCATCTCTGACACTAACTCTTGTCATTAGTCCAGCCACCACACGACTCCCTCATGCTTGCTCCGACGAACACAAATTAGTCTTCACGTCCTCTCACGATCAGATCGCCTCATGCGTCCATCGTGAAGCCTTGCCTCCATATGCATTGTTTTCTCAGCTCGAAAGTCCCGCATAACATCCTTGATCACCACGACCTCAGTTCCTCCTGAACCTAGTCGCCAAACCTCAGTTCCTCCTGAACCTAGTCGCCAAACCTCAGTTCCTCCTTGAACTTAGTTCGTCGATCTGTCATCGACCACGTTCGCCTTCGAGCAACACCTGCACGTGAATCAAACTACAATCGAGTATGAGCACAAGTCCTTCCCGACTTGACTCAAGATCAATTCACGCAACACCACACAAACTCCAAGTAAAACCAACACGCTAACATAAGCATACCCAACTAATGATAGCGCATCAAACCAACTATGCTATCCAAGCATATCTTAGCAACTCATGAACATCAACCAAATGTCATTATGCTAAATCACTTCACTCTGCAATTTCATCAACCAAACCAAATGTTACACTTGAAGACTCTAAGTGCGGGTTGTCTCCTTGACCTGACTATAGAGGGGAGGGGGTATGTTCAGGGGGCAGATGTAGAAGAGATAATTTGATTCCGAGGCAGACAATTGAATTCCAAGCCAGAAGCCAAACAAGCAATACAGAGCAAACCTAGTCAAATTAGAGTATAAATAACTCATTGAGATCCACAATAAAGTCATCGAAAAAATGATTATAATGCAAGAAAAAAGTAGATTTTGCAGATTGCACAAAAATGTGTTATATATTACGTGTCAACTTGATATTGGCCGAAAAACTGAATGCAATCCAAAAGACAATTAGAATATTATTAGGTAGACAGTCCCTGATTTGTAATTTATGGTTTGTATATTCATTCAATATTTTGAAACATTTGGTTCAAACACTTCATTCAACATTTTCGAAAAAAAAACTAGTTCTGACATTTTATATGAAAAATACTGAAATATAGTAAAAATGTTGAACTAGTATATTTAAATGTTGCGTTTAACAAACAAAAATAAGAAAAAGAATTGTATTTGTTGCATTAATTGTAAATAACATGTCTCAAATGGATTAAAAAAATCACTTACAATTTAGGAGAAAATGTGCTTAAAGATAAAAAAATCATATCACATCTCGTCCTTACTATAATGAGACTGCACCACGTGTCCTCCTTTTGACAGCAAAAATGAATGATCATCATTGAAGCCAAATGTTATAAATAACTTTTCTGCATGAGGAAATAAAATGTTCCAGAGATCAGGGAGCGGGAAGCATGGCATTGAGCACAACGGTGATGGCGGCGGCTGCCGAGGGCACGAGGAGCGACTAACGCAGGGACACATGAAGGAGAAGGGCGAGGGAGGCAACACACTATTGGCAGTCGGAATGGGAAGGTCCAGAGGCGACATTCAGATCTAGACGCATACAGGAAGCACCGACCACGGCGGGGAGCAGAAAGCCAGGAGCCGGAAGGGAGGAGGGCGAAGCCGATCAGAAGCAATGGCTGCAGGCAGCGGAGTGTGCCAACAATCGGTTCGTGGTCGTGTATGCAATGTATAGCATTGCCCGCGTGTTGCCGCACACTTAAGCCTCTTTTTTTTTTTTGACAGACTTGAACGATGTGAAATGACTTCTGATGGCCCTTTCTTCCTTCTCCTTGTGCCGGCTGGAGCATCACGGCGGAAAAAGGCACGGCTGGAGGTACGGCGTCCACCACTCCACCCTTCAGGCCAAGTCGTCTACAAATCGCCCAAGCCGGTCGTACTTGGCGGCAACCGGTTTGAGGGCAAGGGTCACAAAAGCACTTGCGTTGGGCTATTTGCACAAATTTAAAATCAAAATGTACAGCAGTAAACCGGTGTTAAGCGAAAAAGAAGCACGACCAAGCACTGTAATGCAAAACTACCACTCACAGAATCGCCATTAGTACGTTATTGCTTACTAGGGAACCAAAAATTATTTTTGGAGCAGAACTACGCCAAATTGAATTTACGAAGGAATTCCGGGTCGGGGCAGGAGGCAATAGATACAACATAATGCGAATTGGCACAATTCTCATGAAACTTATTGTTCTGAAACCAACAAGGTTTTAACAGCAGACAATAATTTCATTAGACACCACATCACTTTCTTATGTAAGAGAACATAGGACAGGACGCCTGATAGACAGCAGATAACACGGAATGAGCTCCCTTCACAAAAGGAAGACCGTATACCGACGGTGATCAACACGCAAAGCTAACAGACACATTTTCTGAGCTCCGTGGCCACGGCACTGGTTGCTAGTGCAGGCTTTCATTTCTTCAGATGGGGGAAGCACTGGTACACGTCTGACTTTGGATGCTTAGCCTCGGCATGCTCCCTGCACTTCACTTCAGTCGTGGTACACATGAAGGTTTGCATACACACTTTGCACTGTGTTTGTATTCACCAAAAGAATTATCAGTAAATACTTGAAAATGTCAGCTTGTTAAAAAATGCAATCGAGGTTACAAATATTGCCTAGATTAATTCAGTTTGAGTATAGTTAGAATGTTTTGAAACTCATCTAGTAACTACTGCACTCCAACAAGCAGCTCACTCCAAGGAAATTGGAAATTGTTGATGGCTGAATAAAACTAGCTAATCCTTTTACCAACAAGAACAATGTTGGAATTGATGTTTGTACATTCATATTCACAGCCCACCCATAACTGGATGAACCAAAAATTACTAGTTCTCCAGTCCAGTTAGTCCCAAACAAATTCACAGCACTACATAATCTTAAAACCGAACATGAGAGAATGTTTGCCTGGGAAAAAAAACTGGGTCCTTGTTGCGTCCACTTCGAATTTCAGTTCAAGCATAGGGTGGGAATATAATGCCCCAAGTAAACGGCACAGCGCAGAAAAACTAATTGGACTAAGTTGTTGTTTTCTTGGCCAATAGTTGGCATGAGATACTAATATTAAGTCATTTTTGAAGGCACATGATGCTAGAAACAATTGATTTCCATTAGTCTTCTTGATATTGTTTTGAAATTTATCGCAGGAGCACTGCCTAGTAATTTAAGGAGAGGTGAGCACCTGCGGCAAGCAGCGCTCAAACGCGGGCGGGCTTGTAAGTTCTCATCTTCTTGATATCTAACTAACAAAATATTTTTCAACCATGGACTACACAGTAAGCCGGCGGTTAGACTGGTAAACAGTGAAACCATACATGTGACTAGCTTGCTCACTCGTTCTGTAGTTAGAACTACGCAACAAGTACCTCATGATAGTGTTCTTGGGCAAAAAAAATACAAATTATCGTATTTTTACTCACCAATTCGCAGGTCGAACCTAACAATCACATAACACAGATCCATCTAAGCTATCCGACAGAAGAACCAACTTTATAGTTGTAGCATTTGTGGCATAAAATTATCCCCAAATCCTAACTTGGGGAATAAACTCCAACCTAGATTACAACTACATCCACTAATCCAAGAGACTAGTCTTATGACCACGACCTACCGCAACCATCAATCAAGAAATTCCACCAGAAAATATCAAAACATAAAAAAAAAATGAAGAGATCTAGGCCGGGTACCTGGATGCTCATGGCCTTCTTGTTGGTCTCAAGCTGGCTCCCTGCACAGAGAAACACGCAGATCCATCAAACCACAGCCCATCCAGAACAATCACACGAAGAAAACCCTCCAACCGAACAACTGGAAGGGAAGCAAAAGTAACGTCGCAAGAAGAAGAGCGCACCCTTGGCCGCCTTGCTCTTCTCCATGTTGCGCTCGCGGGCCATCTTGGCCTTCTGGCCGTTGCCGCCGCCCATCGTCGATGGATTCGCCGACGACGATGATCGCACCGCGTGCGTTGCCCTGCTGCGCCCGGCGGCCGCCCCCGCGCCGCGCTGCGCTAGGTTTGTGGTTCTCTGGAAGGAGGGGATGGCAGATCGATGGATCTGTGAGGAAGGCGGGGTAGCCCAAGCAAGTTTTTAACAGGAAAGTGCCAAGTGGTGCCGTGTCCTAGAGGGGGAGAAAGGGACTCGTCAGCACATCTTGGCCGTCTACGATGACGGGAAATACTAGCAACCGACACAGGTCGGCCCGCGACGCACTGATTTTTTTTTTAATTTTTTTTTTATTTTTTTAAAACCAGATTTTCTTACCTGGAAAGCTATTTAACAAGGTGTACGACATCGGGGTTCCTTGTGACTTTGCGAATTGAGCTATATGCTCATTCGCTTGGATCCTTTCTTTCTTAGGGGGAAATCCAAAAACACACCAAAAGGAGAGCATATCTCTTTTTATTCTTTTTTAAATTTGTCAATGACCTAACAAGCACAAGCACAAATTTTTAGTGGCGGTATGCCCATACTTTGAGCAGATCAATGGCTGGAAATAGTGGCCCCTTCCCGCACAGGCAAGAACAGTTGATACTCAAGTTACAAAAAAAAAGGAACAGATGTTTCTTGCACATACTCCAGAGTCCAGATACACACCATTTCTTTTCTACCCCAGATATAACTATCACTGCTATCATGCATCGAGTGGCCTAATTTGCTCACAATCTAAATCCAGGTCTTAGATTATGAAATAGCAACAATAGAAAAGGCGTCTGAAATTAATCATACGATTAGTTCGCTAAGATGAACTTGTAATCGGCCCAACCTTCCTATATTTATAATTCAATAGCGTCCAATGTTGAATTTTCGGTGAAATTATGCTGGTTATTGGTGGTTACTGATAGGGGCTAGTAAATATTCAAATCGGTCATAAGATTTTGGAATTATTTGAATTCAACAAAGGTAAAGGGTTCCAAATGAGAATCAAACAGGCGACCTTGTGTAGGGCTTTGATTAGAATAGCATCTTTAATCTATTTACCTGCTTTTGAAAAACAAAATGAATTTGATTTGAACAATTTTGTGCAAAAAATTCAAAGAACCGATTGTAACCGTCCATATTAACAAAAATCGGTGGGTGGTCATATTTTTCTTTTTGAAATGATAGCATTACTGTCGTCTCTGGTGAGACAAATGAATTGAGGAGGTTACCTAAAAGAATAGGGAAAACGTCTAGCTCGCTTTTCCCAATATATCACTTCACCATTGCAGTTCCTCAAAAACCTAGCCTCACTCACTCGTCATCGATCTTCACCGTCATGTGCATCGTGACTTTTTCCATACTCCGTGCTCCACCACAACAGCATTACAGCAGCTGTTCTACCCCTTCATGAGCGGTGACTCGAGGTGGCGCAGGAGCAGGAGATGGAAACGACGGAGATTAGGAGGGGTCTTTCAAGAAAGCTGCGTGCGTGGCAACAACTTACAAATCGGATAGTCATGCGGATTGAATGGGCTAGGGTACTGCAGTTTCTATAGTGAATTGAGCCTAGGAGAGATGTGTCGCAGCAGCAGCAACAGAAGCGGCTTTCACCAGGATTTGTAGTTTTATAGGATAAGATGAGCTCGTGGAACAAATTTAGAGGGTGACTCGAGCATTTGTAAGATTTGCGTGACCTTAAATCTAGTAAAATAACAATTTATCTATAAAAGATATAAAAGTTTACTGGATCTTTTACCCTCGGTTACTGTTGCACTGTTCGTCAGCTCTTTAGCCAGCAGAGCCCATCCGATTGGTTACTGCTGCACTGTTCGTCAACTCTTCAGCCAGCAGAGCCCGTCCAATATGGCACGCTCAAGGCGATCTAGCCGCCTGTGCTGTCTCTTCGGTCCTCTTCCCTTATTGCCCTCGCTTCTATTCCCGATGTCTCCAAGACTCCAGCTCTCCTTCTACCTCCTGTCAAAAAAAGAAACCCTCTCCTTCTACCTCCGATTCCCACGCCCACTCGCCTGTCATGTCCACCCCCACCCCCTGCCCACTCCGTCCTGCTGCACCGGCAGCAACATCCTGCTGCACCCACCAGCCATTCAAGCGATGTGGCCGTGACTCCTCCAGTCCATATCCCCCATCCACAGTCTTCCTTCGCCGCATGGGCCACGTCATCTCCGTCAATTCCGCTAGCGGCTGCCTTCACCGCCTCCCCCTCCAGCTGTGTTGGTTGCCATCGATTTATTTCCTCCCTGCTACCGGCAATTTTCTTCCTCCCTGCTACCTGTGCCCACCCACCCCCGTGGCGTTCTATGGTGTGTGCTATGT
Organism: Phragmites australis; assembly: GCF_958298935.1. NCBI lineage: Eukaryota > Viridiplantae > Streptophyta > Magnoliopsida > Poales > Poaceae > Phragmites > Phragmites australis. The sequence goes on along the minus strand of NC_084924.1, from coordinate 23,379,455 downwards.
GTTTTTGTTGCCATGTGTAGTAGATTATTTGGTTTCTCTTTGTTCCTCAAAGATTTGTTGGTTGTAATATACAAGAGAAGCCTTATATGAATAGATAAACCTAAAAATATCATTACCGGTGTCTCCTACAATTAGTTTTAGGTAGTTCATGATATCAACGTATAAGCTTTGTAGCTATGGAAATCTGGGAGGTGTCTAACTCATATGTTGTTGGATCAGACATCACAATTATAGATTAACACACAAGGTGTCAAATATGTTATATGTATGCACTAAGATTTAAATCTGCGGTATGATCACATACATTTTGTGCAAATAAATCCTCAAAGGTAAAAAGACCATCAGGTTTCAGGAATTGGCCCGTGACCAGTTCCATTCAAAACTAGAATGTCAGTGCTACATTAGTTTTGGTTTCTCTCTTTCATTTCCCCTGTCAGACTCATTGATTTTACTGATTACCTACAATACATCTTTATTTGACCAGGTAATGTAATAGTCGATGTTTGTCTACAAATTAGAAGCGAAATTCAGTTCCAATTGCTAAATTAGATTTGATAACTCTTTTCTTTCTTTGTACATAAAGTTTCAAAACTGACCATCTCCATACAGATTTCTTCTCCAATACGCTAGCTTTAGCTCAAAACTAAAGTGTAAGTGCTACATTAGTTTTGGTTTCTCCCTTTCATTTCCGCTGTCAGACTCATTGATTTTACTGATTACCTACAATGCATCTTTATTTGACCAGGTAATATAATAGTCGATGTTTGTCTACAAAGTAGAAGCGATGTTCAGTTCCGATTGCTAAATTAGATTTGATAATTCTTTTCTTTCTTTGTACATAAAGTTTTCAAAACTGAGCATCTCCATACATATTTCTTCTCCAATACGCTAGCTTTAGTAATGTCTCTTTTTTGTGAGCTGAGACAGGATGCTATTCATGTAGTTTGATACAATAAACATGTTTCTTTTATGATTGCGCTTCATCATGTAATGTTCGATTACACACAAGTTTGTTCATAGTTTTGCATCCTGCTTATACATGGTTTCACCCTCTTTTCTTGGGTTCCTCAGTCGGTACGCTCCGTACATTAGTAGATTATATTGAAGTTTAAGTTCATTACATAGGCTCCAGAGTCTGTTGTCCCACTCTTTAAGCACAATTGCATGGTAGTTTGAAGGTGCCTTGAGGGACTATTACCGCTTGATTTTTCTTTTACGATTTATATCACTAGGAAGCAGTGATTACATCTTGTTTCTTATCATCTTTTATGGTTGCAGCTGCACTGATATCTTGTCTTCACCTTCTACGAAATCGCTGCCTAATCGACGTCGTACACAGAGTCAGGCCATGCTTGCTTGCTCACCTTCAGGTTTGTGATTTATTATATATCCTTGCCGCTTTTGTTCACGTTTATAGTCATATATGGTTTCTGCAATCTATATAACTGTTATGCTGATTGCAAATAATTTATTTGTTTTTGTCTATAGTCGATGCTCATGCAGGTGGTGTTGCCACTACATTACTTGATGATGCTTCGATGGCTTGCCATGATGATTTCCCCACGGAATTCCATTTGCCTTCTACGCGATCTATGAGGCGGCGCCTATCTGCTCCACCAACTGGTATGTTAACAACACATGCTTCCCTTATTGGTCCTGTCCTGCCTCTTGTAGTTGGTAAATCACACTCTTGCAATATGTATGTTAGTTTGCAAAATGTATATCGTCAGATGATGGTGCTAGGATCATGCCATAATATTTCTGTGCTTCTTTGTCAGTGCCTTTACAACTTAGATAACAATGCTATTATTTGGGCCCTAAATCAGAATTGCCACATCTAGACTTTATTCCTGCTGCTCAGTTATGTCAAAAGCGTAAAGCATCTAAGCTAGGTGCATCTCAAGAAGGTTGCTCATTCTTATTTCAGCATGGTTTTGTTCAATTTTGTATATGTTATATATGCCTCATGAGACTTGCTTTCCTTACACATGTACCTTACACTAGGAAACGACATAATAGCTACAGCCAGCATTCCAATGCAAGCAACCACCCATGTGTCACAACGGTTTGTTCGACACTGGGTCATATCTTTGCATTCTTCTATATCAAATTCCAATGCACCATGCAGCCATGCCGCACCAACGTCTACTATAATCATTGATAAAGGTAGTTGCACTATGCGCACATGTGTTATTTCCTGTTGTATGTATTGCTGGATCCTTGTTAGATTTGTATCTACCTCTATAGCATCAGCATCAACCTCTCATTCCGTTGCCATTGCGTCTCAAAGCCATCAACGTAAGCCCACCATTATTGCCTCTTTTTCTTGCATTTCCTTCTCTATTATTGGTATATAAGATTTTATATACAATTGTTGCTCACAGTGGTAATACTAATGGTATTGGTCATGCACTACAGTTCCACATGCAAGCCTTTTATGGCTTGCAGTGATAGTGTTCAAATGTGGCTGCCAAGATTCGTTGACAAGACTCGCTGGTACACGGAATCATACTCCTTGATTATTTATCGACTGAAGCTCATATTGCAATCTCAAGAACACGGAATCATACTCGCTGATTATTTATGGACTGAAGCTCATATTGCAATCTCAAGAACACGGAATCATACTCGTTGATTGTTTATGGACTGAAACTCATATTGCAATCTCGAACAATGTACTTGGCACTCCCTTTTTATTACTCGTTGATATCTCATGTCTCATGATGCTTCTCAGGCCATATCTAACCTTCTATGCTTTCTTCTTATTTATCAGGTACTATTTTCTCCCCATTGAACCTTGGCCTACCATGCCACACATGTTGTTATTGTGGTGCATACTTTTGGTATGAGGAACGGGTTGACCGACATCGTCATACATCATCTCCAGTATACAACAAATGTAGCAGAAAAGGGAGTTGTTTTACCTCCATACAAACCACCTCCAGAGCCTTTGCATAGCCTTCTAACAAAAGCTAACCAATCTATCAGCTCATTTCTTTCACAACATTAGGTACTACAATTCTATGTTTGCCTTCACTTCAATGGGTGTCAATGTGATTGATTTTATCAACCATGGTCGAGGACCATATGTCTTCAAAATAAGCGGGCAGCTGTGTCATCGTATTGGCTCACTTTTGCCAAAGGAGAGTAAGCGACTAGAGTATGCTCAGTTTTATATTTTTATACCCAGAATGAAGTTAAAAATAGGATGCAGGTGGCTACTTATGTAGATAGCACATTTCATCCTAATGAACAGATTGTTACTGACCTTATAGAAATGTTAAATGTTCATAACACAATTGTCCAGCTGTTTCGAACAGCCTGTGATAGGTTGTCAGAAAACAATGATAGATTTTTCATAAGATTGTTTGGAGCCCCTGACAAGTATGGTGATATATTTGGTGCTCCTATAGCTTCGGAGGTTGTCGGTTCGGTGGTTGGTGACATTGGTACAAGCGGCACTGGTCGTGACTTAATAGTGGAAGATCAAGCTGGCCAGCTGAGGAAGATTGAAGAAAAGCATTGCAAGTTTATGGCATTGCAATATCCAATTTTGTTCCCCTATGGAGAAGATGGTTATCATGAGAAGATAAAATATTGAATACGTGCTCGATCAGAAGCCATTAAACGAAAATATGTCACTATATCAGAGTTCTGTGCTTATAGACTCCATGACAGAGTGGATGATTTCAATACTCCAATGAGCTGTAAAAAAAGGACACAAGCTTATGCAATTGATGGGTATTGTTAGGATGGAGGAGTCACACCTGAATCACTTCAGGAAGAAATCATTCCAGCGCAAATATAGAACAACTTCTTTCAAAGAAATTCGTGATACTGTTAGGAAGGGTGTGATTGAAGGGTTTGAAGCCGGTCAAAGTGTTGTATTGCCTTCTACATATGTTGGAGGGCCACGGTACCTGTACCAAAATTACCTGGATTGTGTTGGTCTTTGTCGTAAACATGGATTATCTTGATTTATTTATCACTTTCACATCAAATCCCTTATGGTCAGAAGTAATTGCGGCTTTAGCTTTGATCCTAGGGCAGCATGCAGTTGATAGGCTCAACATTGTTGATAGTGTATTTCATATGAAGTTGGATCTCTTCATGGATGACATAGTAAAGAACATGTTCTTTGGTCCAGTCCTTGCAGGTGATATGTTGATTCTCTTCACTATAGAATTTTGTCCTTTAAAGATTCCAATAGCTCTTATGCTTACTTTCCTTCTTAATATGCACAATTGTATACACGATTGAATTTCAGAAGCGTGGACTTCCGCATATCCATCTTATACTGTGGTTAGATAAGGATGGCACATTAGGAGCTGATGACATAGACCGCATGATTTCGGCACAGCTACCAGATCCATCTTTGGATTTGATCGGCTTTGAAGCTGTCTCAACTTTTATGATTCATGGGCCATGTGGTGCTGCAAATCCATCGTGTCCATGCATTCTTGATGGTGAATGCTCCAAGTCATATCCAAAAGAATATTGTGACAAGACAACCATGATACAGAATGGTCATGTTAGATATGCTCGCCCACGTAATGGGATAACCAAAAAATGGAATTGATGTTGATAATCAATTTTTTGTCCCACACAATGTGGATTTCCTGGTCAAATATCAAGCACATATAAATGTAGAAAGGGTTAATCATGATGGAATGGGGAAATACTTATTCAAGTATTTTTCAAAGGGGTTTGACTATGCAAGGGTTGGCATCTAGCGCAGAAAAAGGTCTGGTGAATCCTCTAGCCAAGGAATTAATTAGATACATGAGTACTTAGAATGTCGATGTGTTACTCCCAATGATGCAGCATGGCACTTACTTCAGTTTGAAATTCACCACATTGATCCTGCAATTGAGCGGCTTCCTGTTCACTTGCCATTTGGAAACAATATTTGCTTCACTGAAGATGACAACTTGGAGCAAGTGCTCACTAACCCAAACAATCGTGTCACAAAGCTTACCGCATGGTTTCACACAAACAAAAATAATCCTGATGCTGCTCAATATACTTTTGCTGAATTCCCAGAACACTTTACCTGGCATGCAAATGGGAAATATTGGGGTTCACACCATGCTAAACGCAAGATTGGAAGAGTAGCAAATGTTAGTCCTATCAAAGGAGAAAATTATTACCTCCGTCTGCTGCTACACATTGTTAAGGGAGCAAAGTCCTATTCAGATATGTGCACTATTAATGGACAACGATATCCCACATTTCAAGCTGCTTGCCAAGCTTTAGGCCTACTCGGTGATGGTCGTGAATGGTCAGCTTCTATGTCTGATGCTACACATTGGGCTCTCCCATACTAGCTCCAGGAGTTATTTGTGACACTTCTTCTCTTCTGTGATGTTACAAGCCCTTTAGATTTATTTGAGGAACATGTGTCTGCGATGGGCGAAGATGCTCCATACTATGCTAATTATGCTGTAGTAACTTCCTCTAAACTATCTCTTGCACCGTATATTAGATCATATGTTCTAACTGAAATAGAAAAGTTTCTTACAAATGCTGGCCACTGTCTATCACATTTCCATTTACCCCAGCCTTCTATAGACATCACATCTAGCTTTGGCAATAGGCTTATAATGGATGAGCTTGCATATGATGTGGAAACAATATTAGCTGATGCAAGTGAGCAGCTCAGTAGGCTGAATCTGAACCAGAAATCTATATATGATGCAATTCTCAACTCAGTGAATATTATTGTTGGTAAGACATTCTTCATATATGGCTATGGTGGCACGGGGAAAACATTTCTTTGGAACACCCTTCTTAACAATATCAGAGCTCAAGGAAAAATTGCTTTGGCTGTCACCTCTTCAGGTATAGCAGCACTTTTATTGCCAGGTGATCGTACATCACACTCCCGCTTCAAGATACCCTTGGATATACATGAGCATTCAGTTTGTAGTATTAAGAAAAACACTCACCTTTCAGAATTGATACAACAGTCATCCTTAATCATATGGGATGAAGCTCCAGTAAATCATAAGCATTGCTTCGAGGCCCTTGATCGAACACTAAGAGATATTCAAGCATCAAATGATCCAACGCTTGGTAAGAAACAATTCAGAGGTATCACAGTTGTTCTTGAAGGTGACTTTAGGCAAATGCTTCCAGCAATACCCAATGCAAGGAAGAATGAGATATTAAGTTCATCAATCACACGCTCCTATTTGTGGCATCAATGCAATGTAATGTATCTTACAGAGAATATGAGACTTCAATCACCTACATTATCTGATGTAGAAAGGGAACATCTTCAAGCATTTGCTAAATGGTTACTATCTGTTAGCGATGGAACAGTAGCTGATAGTTCTCCCACTGATCAAAGTGATACTACATGGATTAAAATCCCAGAATATTTACTCTTACCACCTGAATCAAGAAGCCTAATGGGATTAATTTCTTATGTCTACAATGCCCTGGACATACTAGATCCAACTTCTTACTTCTGTGAACGAGCAATCTTAGCTCCAACAAATGAAATTGCTGCTTCCATTAACTCTCAGATGATTTTGCATCTAGCAACGGTAGAGATGTCATATTATAGCTCAGATTCTATTGACGACAATACAAGTAACCATGCTGCACTTGAAGCCCTTTATCCTATAGAATTTCTCAACACTGTGCAGATTGCTGGACTCCCGGAACACCACTTGCAACTAAAGATAGGAGTTCCCATAATGCTGCTACGTAATCTCAACCCATCTAAAGGTTTGTGCAATGGCACAAGGCTTATAGTTACTCAGCTAACTCACCATATCATTGAAGGGGAAATAATTACAGGAAAAGCTAAAGGATCTAAGGCATACATATCGAGAATAGTATGTACTTCAGTTGATAAGAAATTGCCTTTTAGGATAAAACGAAGGCAATTTCCAGTCCGAGTTTCATATGTCATGACCATAAACAAGAGCCAGGGTCAAACGCTTAGAAGAGTTGGTGTATATATTCCTAGTCCAGTCTTCACACATGGACAGCCCTACGTTGCCTTCTCACGTATGACATAACTAGATGGTCTTCGTATTTTAATAGAGAACAACCCCCCTGAGCATACTGACCACACTCACAATGTTGTCTACACTAAAATATTTTATGATCTATGTCTGTAATAGTGCTATGAGGTAAAAAAAAAAAAATCAATCCTGCATGTGCCTCGCTCCCTTTTGATTTAACAATAAGTGAACCTCAAAGCTCAGTACTTTCCAATGGCATACAATGCCCCATTGTGTGGAAAAGGTATACATCATTATAGCAAACTGGTGCTCTCTTGATAGTTTGGCATTTTTGTATAAAATAATGAATTATCATATTTTGATGATTATGTATTACATAGCATTTTTATAGTCTCCATTTCAATAAATACAAAACTTACCCATGTACTATTCTACAAAGAAAATATGTGGGGACCCAACTTTTCTATCCAGTAACAATTTATGAGACCATGTTTCTATAAATCGTGATGCTTGCTATTTCTTCCCCTTATTAGTCCTTGGTTAACTTGCATAAGCCAGTGCATTCCCTTCCCTCTTTTTCCCCAACCTGCAAGCCATCATTACATGTCAGAAATTCATAGGAGCATGCAGCTTCAAAATAAGTTAATATCCATTTCTCTATACAAATACAAATTGTATTACTCAACAGCTTTTTTGCCTGCACATTACCTATGCTTTTTGCCTTCTTTGGATACAACTCTTATCATCTTTCTAAGTAAGCTCAACTGCAACAGTATGTGCTTACGGTGCCTTTCCCTGTCCTTGTGGAGTTTACTATTATCTTGCATATCACTGTTGTGGTCCCCACGTTAAATATGCCTTTTGCCTACTCTTTATGCAACACGTCATATTTCGTAGCAATGTTAGCCTCATATTTTAGCATAATATGTTTATGGTACGTTCCCTACCCTGATGGAAGTTGACCATTTTTTTGCATACCATTATTGATGTTCTTCGCACAATGTTTATTGTGATTCTCTACACGTTGCCCTTCAATTTTGGTTTACGCCATCTCCTTGCTCATTTCCTTCCAGTTCAACGAGTTCATCAGACTTTGTGCTCTAGATTTACATTTGAACTTTATCACCTTTTTCATACTTGCAAAGTTATTTGCTGCAGACTATATACACCCAGTGCAATAAATAATTGTTTTATGATTTTTTTAGGGCTATAATACCCAGACTAATCATTATGCAAATTTTGCTATACTAATCAAAGTAACGCCGCCTTCAGATAGATTGTAGGCCTACAAAACATTATCAGAGTTTGTGCATGGATTTCAGCTATGTATTGTATTTCTTTTCTTTTTTCCATCTACGTTGTAAGAGCGTTGCAGGTCAGCTCATCTATATACTAGGCTAACAACATGGTGATTGATATCACTGGCAGTTCTACTGTAACATCTTCATTTTCAGATTTTTTAAATTTCTAAAAAATTTCAAGATTATTGAATAGCTTCACCAGTAGTATAGGTTTAAAACCTATTTTCTTAACCAATCAATCAATATAGGTTATTATTTTGTACGCATTGCATAGTGAGTTTTGTTAGGAGCCAGGTAAATATATTAGAGTTCTTTTTTTTTTCTTTGGTGTTTTGAGTAAAAAAGATTTTGAAAAGATTTTTACAAAACTTAGTAGTGAATAACTTAAGGATCTTAATGGTTGGAATTTAAAATCCTTGAATTCATCATCTATTCAATCCTTGATCATACCTGATCCTTCTTTAGTTCAATTTAAATCTTATCTAAATCCATGTTTAAAGTCAACCTCTCATCTTTCTCAAATTCTACCCAAATCCAAATTCAAATTCCTTATGTACTCTTATTCTTGTTCAACCTCATTTTTCGTTTTTCCTAAATTCACTCCAAACTCAATTTAAATTCAAATCCTATTCAAATTTCTCTACAAAAGTTTCTTTTCTAAACCCTAGATATACCTAAAGTGTATTTAGGCTCAATCTTGCTCAAATTCAAACCCTGAGCCAAATCTTCTAGATGGCCCAACAAAGGATCCACGAAATCTATAAATTTTCGCAGAGCCCTAGATAGCCTCATCTTCCCATGAAGTTTCAGAGTTCAAAATGGCCTCAAATGCAAATCTTGACAATACAAAAGTTGTAGGTCCCGTCGAGAACTTCGATTTGAACCTATGGAAGTTCCCTTTTGGATAATGGAGCTAGGAGTTATGGCCCCCGAAATCAATGCTATGCAGATAAGTTCGAGTTCAAACAGTTTATCTTGTGGTGCATTTTTGGAAATCACGATGGCATTTTCAGAAGTTCCAATAAATACCAAAGCTGTAGATCTATTCGAGTACTACAATTAAGAGTCAAGAAACGTCTAATTTGGAGTCCGTACGATAGAGATATCATCCTCGTAATAGAGAGCTGCAGAAAAAGAAACCGTAACCGACTCGAACTCGAATCCGATTCATGTTCGGCTTGGACTCCACCTCAACCAGCCACCCCTAGCCCTATAAATATGAGTTACACGCCCTCTCCTACCCCTATTCCATGCCATCAAACCATAGAAGTTGCTGCTGCCCTGTCCGTGTGCCACCGTTCGCCGGAGCCACCGTCGCCACCACCCGTGATGCGCTACCTTATCGTCTTCTCCGTGAATCCTCCTTCCTCAACCATCAAAGCAAGGTGAGGACCCCTTCTTCTCCCCCCTTACTATGTTCTAGCATCATAATAAGTTCTTAGCCAAGCCCTAGCCTCGGTCAAAGCCCGATCTACGCCGTCACGATCGTCGCCGTCACGAACAGCCGCGCTATAGCCGATTGGCATCGACGTTCTCGATCGACCGCAAGTAAAATCCCCAAGACCTTTCACCGCTGCATGTACCATGATGTTCCCCATGCCCTCACCAACCAGGTCAGCCAGTAGAGCAGCAAAACCACCTTAATCAAGGTCGACAAACCCACTGTCTGGTTTTTGTACACGCTCTACGCGTGCACAGGATTTGCATTCGCGTTCCCCGTCAATCCGAAAGCCGTATGGATGCACGAACTGTGTCACAGCATGTCCCATCAAGTCTTCTACGTGACCCTAGGATCTCATCCCCATTTGTGCAGCGACACGACCAGGACACCATTGCCAACCACAGCATGTCGCAGCCATTACCCATCTCTTCTTCGTTGATCGTTCTTCCTCTGATGGGATGATCTACCAAAACCCTTGCCGTAGAATTGTGTTCCCGGGATATATGAACATCTCTATTCAAACGGTTTCTCAAATTGCATAGCCAATCTCCTAGAACGCGAGTGTCTTTGTTCTTGCATCTGTTCGCGGTCACCACCAAACCTAGCAGTAGTCATCGCTGTTTTGCCACTACCTCAGATGACCCCTTTCAAAACTAACCATACCGTTGAGTTACTCTTTCCGCGTTCTATGCTATGCTTCCCTTGTTTCACTGAAACACCACTGAAGCCTGACATCGATGTATGTGGCCACGTGCCCGATCGCTGTCTTCGACGAAATCCAAACCACCACCGCTACATAGAGTAACCAGTAGTATCCTTAATCTAGAAGCACAACCTTTGGCCTTTTTGATCCATCATAGGTGGTCGAGACAAGATCTCCGCGTATCCCTTTTTTAATCCAAGATAGTACTTGCATAGCATGCCAAGTCAGCGTCGTATCATTCTCCTTAGCCTAGTCAGCGAAGTCTTGTTTACCTTACACTTCTTGAATCTTATGCAATAATGTTGTCAAGCCTAACACAGTAATTGTGCAATAAAGCCTTTCCCATAGGAAGATAGTTTTGAAAAATCAGCATTTCCTTTTCAGTCTAATCCATCTTTCGAAAGCTCATTCTCTTTTCATCTTAACTCCGATTTAGGCGATTCTTGCATCTAAATGTTTCTAAAATCTTACCTATCCAACCATAGTATTTTTAAAGTGTTTTCCTGATCTTTGGTATGTTATTCTTATTGTTTGCTTTGTGTTGTTTGTCGGTAGTTCTCGCGATTAGTCGATAACGTTCTGGAGCAGTTCGAGGAACTTCAAGACCAAGATTTCGACAACACTGAGCAGCATTGGGTAAAAGGCAAGTGTCCTTGATCATCTTGAACCTATGTTTTTTAAACTATTTTGTTTTACAAAATTGCATGCAATGTCTGTCAATATGGTGGGTAGTCACCTATGTTAAAGTTTTCCCTAGATTTTTCCTTATCATCCCTTGGAACCTAGATGGTTTATGGTTAGGTGTCTTTCTTGGGTAGACTGCTTAGCTATGCTTTTGGGATATTGGGAAGTATCATAATTTTGACTAATGAACATATGTAACAATATGGTTAATTTGTTAATAGTCTAGCAATATGGAACCTTAGGCCTTGAGCATAAGGATGTTGGTGATAGTGGTCATGGTTATGATGTTAGTTTAGTGTTTGCTCAAGTAACCTAAGTAAGGATCTGTTTATGGAGCGACAGCCCATGAAGTAACGTACCAACCACGAGGTTGATATGAGTAAGGCGTGACATACTAGTTAGAGTCTACCCAGTGTGTGTTGTGTTAGCACAAAAGGGGGCTTTTGGGTAGGAGTTTAATTCGCGTAAATCCTGGCGGTGAAACCTAGTAGGCAGACACATACTGGATTAGTCTCTGTTTAGTGGAAAATGTCATTTAGTGATTTCTTGGCGGCATACTTGTGGCGTGTGTTAAGTGTCTTGCAAACACGGTAACATAGAATTCACTGACCCGTGGGGAAAGCTAGATAACCTCTACAGAGTGTAAAAACTGTTATAACAGCCATGCTCACGGTTATGAGAGACTTGGATCCTCACATGATTAGTGGGTTGTGGTTATGGATTCAGTTATGGTTATGGTTCTGGTACAGAGAGTACTAGATGTTTGTGGTTTTGTATATAGTACAGGGAGTACTAGACTGTTATGTTATGTAAGGTGGGGAGCCTTGTATGCTGGGTGTTGAACTGTATGGGTTACATTCACTTAATAATTTTTTAATACTTTTTGAGTCCAAATGTATTTTTATTACTCGTATTTACATAAATATATCATGTGTTAGCCTATTCTTGATATAAGCCTGCATATTATTATTTTTCCCACACTTGCTGAGCGCGTTATGTGGTTACACTTGCTATTTTTCCTATACCATGCGACATATGTGCTGCTGCTCAGTGAGTGAAGATGTTGAAGACTATCAAGATAAGGTTGTGACGTTCTAGGCGCGTGTCTTCTGGTCGGTTGCTTGCGGTGTTGTTGGGCATCAGTGCTTCTGTTCCACTGCAGATATCTTTATAGAAGATAATATATGTCAATTACTGTAAGAGTTTAATATTTATTCTATAAAAATATTGCTTTTGTTACTTCACCTATGATGTCTTTATGTGTGTTGAACATCCTGAGCATACATAAGCCGCATCTGATTTTGGCCGTTAAAACCAGGTGTGACACCTATTTGTGTAGTCCATCCTAGCCATGTCATGTGTGATGAATGTTTCCAGCTTGGACTAGCATGGAGTAGCAACCAAGTTCTTTTGTTGTTATTATAAGCTTCAGATATGAATGTTTACCTTATATTAAGTGAATGAAGATATTGATTATCTAATGAACTGTTACATATTGTGATATCCAACTCTGTTTGCCTCCACTGGCAACCTCAAACTACTCTGGACTAACATTATCCATGTAGTATGCTATTTTTTTCTTTCGCTTCTATGATTTGGTTCCCATTAAATTTGTGCAGAAAAATTATGCTCTATAGATTTTCACGTTCTATCATGTTGCTCACCTACTTTGTATAAAAGAGAAGACTGGGTGCTATTCATCTTGGATGGCATCATTATCTGGCCTCATGCCATTTGAAAATGACCTTATGTCTGGTCTACTCCAATAGGAAGATCATAACTTGGTTAATTGCTATATAGGTAGTCTGCACCAGCCCAATATCCAAACTTAAATTCCGCTGGTGTGCTCTCTCCTACAACAAAGAATGATGTGCACTAACTAGCATTACCACCCACGGATGTGTAATTTGGGATCTACCTCGACCAATACTTGTGATTTATGAATCATACAATATGTCGTTCTAATTAGAAGATTGTGATACTCTCTAGATTGCAACAATGCTTCCATTATATGAGCATATGAATTCTTTAGCTTCTCATTGTTACAACCTAGCTATGCCTACCTCCCGCGGCAATTTGATGCGGGCTTCCTTCTAGTATATATATCTATTAATATTTGTAAAATTATACAGCCATTTTGAAAATTTGTAAGAATAGGTTATCGTCGCTTGTGGGCTCCAACGGTCAAGTAATTAAAAAATTGGTGACTGTAATGTGTCGCATGTTAAACGGACAACAGCACCTTGATTTGGCAAAAAACAAAATTAAATTTATGGTAGAATAGGCATCTGTGCGCCATAATTGTTTGTGTTAACGAATCGTCGAGTGCCATTGGATATTTGTGTGGTATTTTGGATACTCGGATTTGAAGGAAACGAAAATTTTAATACGGTGATTTTAATGGGAACAACGACATCATACATAGGCATTAGCATGTACTGTATACGATCATTATGATGTGAACAAGTACCGTGTCTAAACCTAATATGCCTTAGCGAATATAAACAATATGTGGTCTGCTAAGTGCAACGTGGGTACTTTCCATTTCTCGCCGCTTCAGATCCTGCACCACGCGCTCGATGTGCCCTCTCACGCTTCCTCTCTCTCCGCTTCACGGGCCTCCACTATCATACGGTTATGCTTCTTTCGTATCTTCTGCTGCTCCTCTTGAATGCGCTTTTTCGTAGCCTCCCTCCTCTCGTCGGCTTTTATCTCATGGAAGTATCTCCAAGTGGCGCAATGATCAATGTGAATGAGGAACACATCCGCTTCCGACTGCAATTCAGTCACTGTAAGAAGTCGCGTAGTGGTGGCGGCGACTGCAATGAAGACCAAAATATTAAGTGGTATATCTTCGTTGTTTTGTAGTAGTTTGGCTGGAAGTTATTACAAAGAAGCAGGAGCTAACATTACTTCTTCCCTGAGGTGGATCGTACTTGTAGTTACAGCACATGAAGAACCTACATCCGTAGATGCAGGAGAATTCAGAGGACTTCATCATCCTATAAATATCTTCACACCAGTATATGGGCACTTCGACCCTTCAGGCGGAGTATCCGGTATATATTTCTTGGGTAAAGGTGGACCCCATTTTCATCGGAGTTGTGGAGGTTGAGGCTAGTGGTTTGGTTCTATACGTGAGTAGGAGATCGTGTATTTATATAGCAGAATCATGCTGGTGCATGGATCAAGTCCATGAAAATTGGTCATGGAAAACAGTTGATTTTGCGGTAAGGTGTACTCATATCAACTGGAAAGGCTACTTCTGAAAAGCTTACTTCTGAAAAGCCTATTTCTAAAAATGCTATGTCTAAAAAGGTTAGGTCTAAAGGGGCTACTTCTAAAAAGTCTGTGTCTAAAAATGTTGCTATGAAAAGACTACTAATGAGAAAGCTAATTTTGAAATGGTTACGTACAAAAAGGTAGGTCTGAAAATGGAGTACATGTTTACTAATGTGAAAAGTTGTAGTAGAAACCATCTATTTTGTTTTCACGGTTGGATGTGTGCGGATAACGCAAAGTTGACGGTAATATTACATTGATGTGGATAAGAAAAGGCTTCTACTGGGTGGACCGGGGAAGTCTTCCCCTTCGTTGACATGCCACTTCGTGATCACCCTCTTCTTGCCGGCGCAGGATTGCTTCACGTGTTTGTAGGTGTTCTTCATGCCTTTGAAGGTTAGCCTCCTACCTCCTTAGAATATCCTATCGGAAACGATGTTCCTCATGCCTATAAAGTTGCTCGGCCTGTCGCTTGTGTTCTTGTTCTCAGCATTAACATTCTTGTTACCGCTCGTGCCTTGCCTTCTGCCGCAGCCGTGCTTCCTTTGTCCTAATCTCATACTCACATTTTGTTTCAACATCTCTGATGTATCCCCAGAGTATGTTTGCCTGACATGGTCAATCCATTCCTTGAAATGACAAGGCTTAGTGTAGCGAAAATGGCCATATTAGGCTATGATTATGATTTTGGTGATTGATGAAAATACAACCAAAGCAAGTGGTAAATAATAAATAATACCAATTGTAAAGAGCACAAATCCTTACCATATTGTAAAGATGCATGTTCTTACCATTTAGTCCCCCTTTGTTGTAGCTCCCTCTTTCTTCATTGCCACTATCTCTCTTGATCGATACACGCAGGAGCTTCTCCCCTTTGTCAACTTAGGTGTCTCATGTTGCTTCTTGTATCTTCTTCCTCTCCCTCTTTGTCAACTTCGATATTCCTAGATATCTCGTGTCTTGCTTCTTACTTTGGTCATCAAACTTCTCCCCCTTTGTCAATAATCTCAAAAAGGGCTATAAACATATGTTGATCTCAAGAAAGAGCGTTAGAGCACATGGGAGAGAGTTTTATAAATCATGATCCAATGAAATGATACTAATTGAAAAGATATACCAATTGTAAAGATATAAGATATTAATATCAATTGAAAAAGACAAATAGGAATCATAATTTATGAAACTCACATTATATAATCTAAACTCCTCCTTTATATATGCATACATATAATGAGACCCACTTGTGAATACCACTTATAAGAATGTAGCAATATATGCACATCTAGACAATAAGTAGAGGTAGTAAGTTTAAGTCATATCATGCATTGAGGTAGTTTATAGGTAGAAATGAATTGACAATAATACTAATTGAAGCATTTAAGCATTGTATACCTCCGAGGACGTATTGATTTCTCCATGAGACTACATAAGATATATCTAGCAACACATGTTGGTCTTAAAATCACAACCCATAGGATATACTCCCCCTAAATATGTACATACAAGTTTTGAATACTTGCAAGACATATGCATTTGTTATTAATAACAATAGGGAGGGTATCCTATAGATTGGTTCATGGCACATAAAAGATACCAATTGTAAAACTAGTGTCATGTAAGGATCAACAACTAATAAACCTTATAGGTTGCTCGTAAGAAAGAGAGAAACACAAGTAACCTACCATATAAAAATCTACACTAGGTATTGCAATAAATTGAATAAGCATATGCAATTCTAGACAAGGAAAATGAGCTACAACAATTAAAAAGTTTGGCATCTAGCTCCATTACCTTTGTCTTATTTACCTTTAGATAGGGATTTGGGTATATGATGATCATGATCTTTATCAAAGTGTCCATTCATATACACTTAACTTTTTTGTTTGAAGCTTCACTTTATTTTGTGAGCCAAGTCTCTAAATTCTCACAGCCACCTAGGGCTTCAAGTCTTTTTTGGAACCTAAACTAATTAGGACCTCTTCATGTTGGTGATGACTTCCTTAGACACCCAAATGGGTCAGTTCTACCCCCATTTCTTTCTCTCAATCATATGTGCAAGCACCTTACCATTTTCCATTTTCTTGAGCTTATAGTGGTTGCTCTTGATCTTATTTTTATAGTTAGGCTTGATGTAGATATTGGAGGTCTTATTGGAGAGGTTCATGATCTTCTTCTTTCTCCTTGATCTTCTTCTTAACTTGCTTGCATTAGAAGGACTTGTAGCATTCTTGATTACATTTGAAGTATGTCATGATGGACCCCCTCCGCAAGCTTCTTCACTATGGTAGTATGTTTATCTTGAGGAGGTTGGATATGGTTCTTGCCCTTTAATCTTGCCAAGTCCTTATTGAGCTTTTCCACTTGTTGCTTGAGCTCATCATTTTCTTGTGCAATAAGTTTGTTAGATGGTTCTACAAGAACATTCTCAACACATATCTTATTGTAGAGGGGTGAACATGATATATCAATTAAATCATCACAAGAAGTGTAAGCATGTACCTTTGGATTGAAATTAAATAAAGAGGTATATTGCTCTAAAGGGGCCTTAGATTGATCTTAAATGCACTCAAAATTTTGCCCTAAGCTCTTCATGCTCCTTGTTCATGGTCATCTCATGAGCGGTGATCTTGTCAAGCACTTGACTTGAAGTCATCTTCTTGATATCATTGTTGTTGTAGATGATGGAGACTATTAACTTGTACTTCAGAGGAAGAGCTTGAAGTATTCTTCTCACCATTTGACCATCGTCAATTAACGTCAAACCTAGCCTATTTATCTCATTGACAAGAATATTCAAATGTGATTATATGTCATTAGCACTTTTATGGGAAAATCATTTGATGCTATTGAGCTTAGTAACAAGCACGTAATATTTCTCATTGCGCACATCTTTTGTACTTTCATGTATTTCAATGAGACTATTCCAAATATTGTGTGCATTAGTGAGAGAAGAAATACGATTAAATACATCAATATTTAAAGATTATAAAAGGATACTCTTCTCCAATGCATCTAATTGCCTCTCCCTGTTGGTGATGTGAGGTCTCATCCCTTTCTCAGTGACTCTCTAAAATCTAGACCTTTGGCTTACAAAAAATAAGACATTAGAATTTTTTAACGAGGGAAATTTGTGCCATCAAAAAGTGGAGCGCTATAGGTATCTATCACAACCCTAGACGTCACAACTCTAGAATGTTAAGCTTATCAATCACTAAAAAGAGGGAGATTGTAGCGAAAATGGCCCTATTAGACCATGATTGTGATTTTGATGATTAATGACAACATAGTTATTGAGACTAACATGTTTCTCAAGAATATATGTTAGTAGGTCTCATGGATACAATACATCAAGAAGCCACCATAGTTGAAATAAAGTTTGATTAAATTGGAAAAGTCCTAGAAAATTTTCCCCACCGGAAGGTCCGATGCAGAGGAGTTTGCATTCACCGGAGCATTGTGTCCAGAGACTGATAGCCTCACTGAATGGTCCGATGTTCAGGGTTAAACTCACCTGAGTATTTCTGACAGAGATAAGGCTAACGACCTCATCGGATAGTTTGGTGATCTGCACCGGGTAACATCGGAGTATTTTCTGCAGAGAAGAACACAAGTGTAGAAGACTGAAGATCAATCCACCGGATGGTTCAGTGCTTGGTTTGTGCACACCGAAGTATAGCACCAGAGCATTTCTTGCAGAGGCTACTGCAAGTGTTAAAGAATAAAGATCAACTCACCAGATAGTCCGGTGATCTCAGAGATAGTTGCACCGGAGCATTTCCAAGGAAAAGAAGAGAAGGTTTAACTCATCGGATGGTCTAGTGTGAATGGTACAAATACCATATGAATGCATCGGAGTATTTTACATAGAGAGGCTTCAAAGGCTTGGCTGGCTCAACATAACTCACCGAATGGTCTGGTGATGGATTTGAAGGCACACCAAAGTGTACGGTGTTCACAAAGACGGTGAGTGAAGTTCCAACAGCTAGTTTCTGAGGCTGTACTCACCGGATGATCCGATGTTAGTACTACTATTCTCACTGGATCATCCGGTGTTAGTAGCTTTTTAGAGCCGTTAGATTAACTGCTACTGCGTGAGTTCGAGGCTATAAATACCCCCTCACTCAGTCATTTGATGGTGTAGCATGCTGCTGGAGTCTAGAGGAAGCTCATACACATTTGAGAAGACATCCAAGCCACCAAAGTGCTTAAAGTGATTATCCAAGGTAATTAAGCACAAGATTATAGAGTGTTTAGTGCTTATAGGCCTAGAGTGAGTTGTTGCTAGGTATTGTAGCTTGAAGAAGGGATCAATGAGTGATCCTAGCTTGTACCAAGTGATATGTCAGCACCTTGGAGTCTTGGTAACTCACCGGCATCTTGGGCCTTGGTGGCTCAAGCTTGTTGACCCTCCGACTTGATGTGGAGCGGCGACAAGACACGTGTACGGGAATGCGAAGACCCTTTCCTTGGTGGCTCAAACTCTGAAGTGATCATGGCGGCAAGTGACCGAAAGAGAGGCTAGTGGTGAGACCTTACCTTGGTGGCTTGGTGGTTCATCATACTTGAGACCTTATTTTGGTGACTTGATAGCTCAAGAGCCATGACCGGAAGAGACTTGGCGACCAAAAGCATATCCTTTCTGTAGCTCTAACGTGGACTAGGGGTGGCATTCATGCCATCGATACCACGGGATAAAAATCCCTTGTGCCGAGTTTGTCTCTCTATCTTATTTATGTTTTCGTATTTACATACTTACAATTTACCTTGCTGGAGTAGGTTACAATCCTTTTGAGCAGTAGAGTAAACACACTAGATAAATCTAGAGCATATTTAAATAGAAATCGATATAGGTTTATCTTATGAAGTTTTTAGAGCCAATTTGGTTTAGGTTTCTAAATGTCCTAATTCAACCCCCTTCTTAAGACGTCCCAGTTCCTCACACTTAGCATAATAAACTCGAAGTTAGAAGTGATATAGTCATGGTATAATTAGGAGGTGGGAACGAAGGCAAAGAGAGACCCACACCATGAAATCGACGTCAAGCTCCGGCCACGTAAAGAACCTCCTACCATCAATCTGGACCTCAAAGGATGTCAACATTCGCTCTCGATTGCCACACTTGCACAATGGACACTCGTGCCATTATGGCACTCCCATAGGTGGTTCCTCAAGGAATCCATGATGACCTGTTTTGAGGTGGCAAGAAAATATAATTGTTATCACGGTTTGAAAAGGCTAGGTCTACAAATGGAGTACATGTTTTATTATCATGGTTGCATGTGTGCAAGTAACACAAATTTGACGATAATATTACACCGCGTAAAAGGTCGTATGTTGGTACAACGCATCTATAAAAGGCTCAAGTATCTAGAAACTAAAGCCACAACAATCAATGAAGGGTAGGGGCAGTAGGGGACAAGGAAGAAGGGGGTGGGGAGGACGGCGGTGAGATGGGAGGGTTCATTTGGTCCAATTGAGTACGAAGAGCCTCTGTACAACTTCCCTTTGTAGGATAGGAGTAATTTTCTTCCTCCAAGTTACCTAAGTATTAACGAGCACCTGAATGAGCCCTTGCCCAAGTGTTCCCATGGTGATTACTGTGTCGTTCAAATGTAGGATGGGAGTATTCATTGGGGGCATCGATTCTTCCGATGTCCTCTTGGTAGGGTGAGAACTATATCACCATGACCATTTGTATCCTTTTTTACAATATTATACATTGTGACCTTCACATTTCTGTAGGTCTCTGACGGCGACCACGACAATTGCCAATACACGAGATGGGTCGATCCTCCTATTCTGCAGCATATCCAAGATTACGTCCACCACTTGTGAGAACAAATCTTCGACTTGTAGAGGGGGGTTGAGAACATGCCAAGTCCTTGTGTAATACACATGGAGGACACTTCTGTATGCATCGATCCGTAGTGCACATGCTCGTGCCACAATAGGGATGCTCCTCCTCCACCTCGTGCTCCTCCTCTGTTGGTGCAAAATGGTGCTAGAGATTATTGGGATTCAGGAGCCTCATCGTGGTTCAATCTAAGTCAGTACAATTAGAACCACTGTCCGGACAACAATGTAATTTGTGTATTGTCCCATTGATCTTCGCCCTTTTTACATTCCCTAAGGCATGTTGGGTGAAACTTCGGTACACCAATAGGGGTATTGTATATGCCATTGTATATTCGGTTGACATGTTTATTATGATTGTTATGGAATGGTAGTGTTATGAGTCTATGGTTCGAATAGAATCACAAAACAAAAACATAGTACATGAAAGATATTATGACAGTAACAATAACATAGTAACATGAAGAAAGTATCATTACACTGCCAGTAACATAGTACCATAACACCAACAGTAACATAAGATCGTGAAACTAATAATAACTAATAGCCTATAGGTTACGTCCCCTCTTGGGGATGACCCCCTGGTTGCATTCGACCTCAGGACCCTGCACCTCCTCGCTCTCACCTGGTTAACTAAGTATGTCAGGTGGTCCAGTGGAATGATTAGCTGCTCAGATCATCTAGTGGCCGGTGGAGTGGCGTACTCATTTTGGGAGGGTTGTGCCCCCGTAAGTTCCACTCCAGGTAGTTGCGATGCACCGAGCTCATTGCTATGTCCGAAGATGTAGGAGTACCCAGGGACCTGACTACCATCCCTAGTGAGCAACTCCATGTAGCTACCATGCACCTCTATGTCCTAGAGATCATCGATCTCTGCACATGAAACACCAAAAAAATATGTTAGCACTGATAAAACGTGATATACGTAACAATTTGTTATACATTAAGAGAGTGTCATATCTAAGTCGGGGATGCGAGAACTCAAAGGACCTAGATTTATGGAGGAAGGGTTTGTGAACCCAGTGCTGGTGTAGAAGTGGTCACCAACATCGGTGAAGGCTGGCCTAGATGCTGTGAAGCTGTAGCAGGGATCACCAGTGCCAGAGAATGAAAGCCGAGGCCACGTGCCATTGTAGTGGGGGTCACTAGCCCGGTAAAGGACTGCCTTGCCATAGTAGGGGCAGAAGAGAAAGTCGGGGTTGAATATGCCCTCAACGGCTCAGCGGTGAAGGTCAAACGTACCAATGGGTGCAGCGGTTTGGTGAACATGATGGACGGGCATGCCAGGAGAGGAGCCAATGCTCATGGTCCCGTCACAATGTTCGAGGATGAACTACAGCTGAGCTCACGGGAGACCTTGTTCACCTGCCAGATAATACGGCCTAACACCGCGCTCACCTTGCCCCTAGGGACCATGAGTCCACTGTCGATTTGTACCTATGTCGCCTGTGCCTCGACCTCAACCTGGCACAATATGTCCCTCTACAGAGAAAAGTTTAATTTGATTACACGATTTTTTTTGTACCAGCAATTATAGTAAATGAGGAGTCATGTGGTGTTATTCGTACCTCAAGCGAATACGCCTAGTCCCTGTGTGTTAGGTACGTGTCACGCTTGTCCGGCATATGCTACTAAAGCTCAACCGGTGTGTACGTGACCTGGATCCATGTCCGAGGCACAAACTAGGAGAGGAAGTCCGCGTATGCCTCCTCAGAGTGAAGCTAATCCTCATCTATGATGTGCTCGATAGCTTGATGCCATTCGCCAACCCACCTCTGGACACGAGATAGAAACGCGCTTTTGGAATGCACCCCCTTGCGCGTCAACCTGCAAAAACATATGGACATGAAAAAGGGTGCAACAACGTCTCGTATGCAAATGTAATTACAATGTTGCGCATTTGTGTATGTTGATAGGCACTGTCCTAGTCAGTTGTAGCGGGAACACCTGGAACTTCCTGAACTACCGCATCACGCGATGTGGTGAGTACTCCTCGATGTAGATGTCATAGACGAGGGCACATCATGTGATCCAGTACTCCTGGTTCAGTAAGCAGAGCGTCAAAAATTCAAGCGGAGCACGTCAAAGTACCTCATCCTCCATGTACGGCCTCCAGTGGACGTCATTCAGTATTAGCTCATCAAACTGGTGAATGAAATCCAGGTACATGTGGTGTGTCTACATGCTGGACCAACTCGGTCATGTAACCAAAATAAGTTAGAGAACAAAAAAGTAAGTAATGAACATATACATACACAAATATCATAGCATTTACCCTACATCTACATTACAACAACCTCATGGTCGGGCCATTGACGTTGTCCGTTGGGAACTGGTACGCACTATAGTCGACAATGGGCCTGCCAATGGTGATGCGCTCATACAACCACATCTGAAGTAACAAGGGACACACGGTAAGGATCGCGTTATTGTCGATCTTCGTGCATGCATCACACAGACCTTGGTACATCGTAGCTAGCACAACAGAAGTTCAGCTGTATTGCGGGACCTCCCCCGGGTCAGGGTCCGCAACCTCTCTGGTGTAGGGGATCATACTCCTTGAGATCGTGTTGTTGTGGGTCTCGGTGAACATGACCCTCCGAACAACCACATGAGGTATGCCTCCAAGTGACGAGAGACGTTCTCATCGCCTGCCAATGGGTGGATGTTTCCAACCTGTTAAAAAAGGAACAACTACAAATATATTCATCCATTAGTAACGTAAAGGAGATGACAAAATAGTACAAGACATATGTACCACAAACTGAAAAATAAAGGCTTTCATCGAACCGTGCTTCTCGGTCCCTAGAAAAGCCTTGAACGGGGCTAGGTCGTCCCTCCATTCAATGGCAGAGATGCATCCGAGCAGCTCATCGCTCCAGCCCACGCCCACGTCTCTAGCCCCAACAATGGCACCAATATAAGGCGGGCCCATCAGGAGTGAGACATTCCAAAGCGTGGGCGCCATCTCACCACACAGGAGGTGCAACGTGTGCATCTTGAGATGCCACCTATTGACAAGGGCCGCAAGCAAGGCCCGATCGTAGCTGAACCATGTGGCCGCCTCCGAGCCCCCCAACAATGCGCCCACCTCTACCAGCCGACACAACAGAAGTAGCCCAGCAAAACACAACCTGCAAAGATAATACAGTTAGCGTTGAATACCGATAACAAATTGTATAAAATCTTTAATTGAAATTGTACAAACCTCGAGGTCCAGTGATCAATCGTCAAGAGCTTATCTAGCACATGGGGTTGTAGTACCGGGAGCTCCTCAGCCTACATGGCGATGCGGTACGAGTGGTGCCTAATGTTGAGCTAAGGGTCAAGCAGCTCCGGCTGTGCCATACATGCATGTTCACAAGTTTTTTATAGTTTTATAAGAAAAAAAACTCAAAGTAAGAAGTAAGCGTCTAACATATAACATGACATAATAGATTGTTCAAAGCGTACACAAATACGTTAACGAATCACAACTTAGCACGTTACAACCTCAAATATAGTGACAGTCTCACTACTATAACAGTAAACTACAATGTTGTGCACATGAATATCCATCACACCACGAATTACAACATTAATCGAACTCAATGAGTCGACGAAGCCGACGATCAACGACTATGAGAATGTCACCCATATGCAGCAGAGTCGAAAGGATCTGCTTCAGCGGGATTCACACTTGGGACGCCAACGGTGCATTTCTTGTAAGTGTGCCCTGTTCCATTGCACTTGCTGCACCATTTCAAACGATGTCTGGCTTCTGCTTCGTCCATGTCATTACACAACCTCGTAGTCCTATGCTGTCTCTTCTTCTGCTTCATCTTGTCGTGATCAGGGATGAAAACACAATTGGGCCTAGGTTCTTTCGCAAAAGAACCATAAATCCCAAAACCATAGACCTCATGGTTCCAGGTGTCGAATATAGCTTCCTTTTTTAAGTAGTCAGAGACGTACCTCTGAGTCTTCATCTCCATCACAACATACGTGGCAATCACATATGAGCATGGCTTCTATAGTAGCATCGGCTTGTAGCAGGTGCAAACGCACATGTTATCGAAGATGGTCCACTCATGGATAACTCTCTCATGCTTGCCCCCCTTCTTCCTTTGTCCCTGCATAGAATTCCGTATATGTGTTGTGCAATTTTCATAATCTTCACTTAGTGCATCTTTACCTTCTCCGTCTTGTCTTCCATGTACTTAGTCATCTTTGTCTCATAAATCAGATGAGCATTATTTAGCGTCGTGTATATTATTGCACAACACTCATTGTAATATTTGCACGTCCCTTGAAGTATGGACTCTATAATCCTCACTAGCAGCAACTCCCTCACACCTTGCATCACCCAATTGCAAACCTATGCTAAATTTGTAGTCATAATACCATACTTAGCCTTGTTTGTGTCGTAGAGCAGAGCTTACTTCTCCTTTAGCTTATTCTCAATCAACTCGCTAAATAACCTAGTAGATGATCTGGTCCTCCATATTATGCCAGCTTCATTGTTCATTGGTAGGGACTCAAGAGGCACTGTTTCTTCCTCTGTTCCCCTCATGGGCTTCTTTGCACGCTCTTGTGTTTGCTTCTTCATCAGTTCATCCAGTGTCTTCCAAAGAGCATCCAACTTTCATTGCTAGTTCTGACCACCTACTATACAGATCTGGCCACACAGGTCTTATCACACCATTGTTTATTCTATTCAACAGATCCAAAATTGCCGTGAGCATCCCAGCATGCTGGTCATGTATAAGGCACACGTTCAACCGAGCACCAACAATTATCATCCTAACATGGTACATGAACCAATACTAACTGCTAATGTTCTCACTCTCCACAAATGCAAATGCATCCATCAACCCTAATAGCAGTCAAGATCTAGAATAACCTAGTAGATGATAAGAAAAGTATCGTCGATGTAGAGGATAGAAGGACAACGTTCAAAAGCTTTTACACATGGTCCTAATGCAAAGAAGCATCACTTTAGGATATACTTGTCAGGTTTGGACAACAATGGATACTTGTCAATGTCGTAATATATCCCGGGTTCCTTCGATGTCTGCAATAAGTATGAAAGATTGTCATATGATGCTTCGTAAGTCCTGAACCTCATCTTGATTGCCTTCCTCTTCACCTTACATGGCTTGTTGTAGCTGACAGTGTACTTGTACTATTCTTAATTTGCCTAATTATGGACCATGTAGTTTAGGTTATTCACAATCTGGGCGTATATCACATTGGCGTTGAATGCTGAGGTGATGTTCTTGTGGCTGGGCTCAAGTTCTTCCATCGTGCAAGTGTAGTTCACCACAATCTTCCCTTGAAGCCATACATCTGCCACATGCAACCCTCCTTCACGCACTTCACAACATATTCCTTCTTTCTTGACTTGATAGCATAAAACTGTTGTCAAAATATTGTCACCCATTGAGTCACAGCATCTTTCATAGCTTGATTGGTTGGGTACCTAGCACCCTTGGTCACCTCATTATGTGTATACTCCCAGAACACCTGATTCCTCTCGTTCACCATAAGGTTATTAAAAGTTAGGATTGTTCCAATCCGCTGGAACAGGAGCGTTGTCCTCACCATTTGACATGTCATGCTTAGGAGATTCGCCAGCCTCAAGATCATCCCACTCCATCTGTTCAATTAGAGAAGGGATTTGTTCCCCTCCATCTGCCTCACTGGTCGATTCAGTCGGATAATCCGATGAATGTGGACCATCCGGATCGACATCCTCATCACACTCTTTGGCATCACCCTCCTCCACGTACCGCCCACCCTGTATCTCCCTAACTTGCTCCTTATTCTTCTATTGCGCAAGTAATATAGGAGGCCAACCTCTATGCACAACATCATGCATGTATCTCCTCCAGACTTGATCTAGACTTGATCTTCCCTAAGTGGGTACACCTCACAGTACACACCATCTCTTAAACGTTTGTTTATAATGCTAATAGTCATATCTTGAACCTTGGGGTCTATTTTGAAACCTCGCATCAACCAAATGTATAAATGTCCGACACTTTTATGCCTAGGCCTGGAGATACCCTTATCTATTGCCTGAAATACAGACAGAGCCCTTCCGAACCATATAATATTTCATTGTCACCATAAAAAATCTTTAACTGCCACTGATATGATATAAACATGATCTAATTGCTAAACTATGTATAACCCTAATTCTAAACCTAGATCTGCATTCTGACCTAAGTCTAGTGGCTATCTACAGGGTTTCTAAACAAAATCCTAGATAGAGCCTATAACATATGTCAAAACTTAGCACTAGTGACTATCCTACCGGATTTGTATAAAAAATAAAAAAAAGACATACATTTTTCCTCCAGTAAGGTTTCGTCGTAAAATTTCTCCTCCCTCCCCTGTCATCTCCTCTCCTCCCTCCCTCTCGGCTCGGCTGAGTGGAAATGACAGTGTTGATGTTAGCTGGGGGCATCGCGCCGCATTTTATACCCAAAATGCCTCGCTCGAACAGCGGGTGACACCTTTTAGGTGAGCTCGCCCGGCATCACAGCGACGAAGATCTCGTCCATTCAGCGAGCGAGGGCGAGACCTCATTGAAATGCATTTACTATGCTTTGATCACTAAGACCCACAACAAGACCTTACTCTTATCCGATGAACAAGTGACGATAGCATATTCTTACAAATGTTCTAGACGGCATGCAATTTTGTAAATATTAAATATATATAATTCGTAAAATAACAGTTCTGGGCCTTCTGGCCCAGTATCTGATCAGCCGATTGATTCGTTCTAATCAAGGCCCACAAAATTGTTCTGGCTCAAATCCAAACAAATGAGTGGAGCGACTGCTGTTCTTCTAGTGCTTTCGCAGAAAAACCCATTTCGTACGTAGATACCAGGGTAACGCACGCCATGAGCCGGCGCGCGCCAAAACGAGCGGGCAACGTGCCACGACCCACCCGCCACGTGTAGGCAGCGTCTCCAGACTTTGGCCGCCGCGACACCCCCTGTCTCAGCCACACAAACCGTCACCGGATCCCCGCACCAAGTAAAAGATCTATGCCCGCGGTTAGCTATAAGCATTTTCTTTTTACAAGCCACTATAGGGCAAGTACGGAGCAGTGGATACGTGACAGACACCCAGAGCTGTTTATCCATGCTGCTTCGGGTGAAGATCGTTAGCGTCCACTCGGCGGTGCTTCTCGGCCACGATCATGGCGCATGCGCGGCAGCGCCTCGGGTTCTCGGCGGAGACCGGCGGCGGGGACGGAGACCCAGTGGCACTGCCAGGCGCCAGAGGGGCGTTACGGTAGCGATGGCGCTGAAGGAGGAGCCGGAGAGTAGCCGCAGCGGCTTCGCCGGCGGAGGTCCGAGCTGGGACCCCGGGCTGGAGATCCAAGTCCCCTTCGAGCAAAGACCAGTAATTGAGTTGTCTAGTTACGACCAACCTTGTTTCGAATTTCATAGAAAATTAGGCGTACACGAAGCCTCCTTATGCTTATCAGATAGTTGGTGCTGCATATTGCCGCTGATGTTGATTTCACCATTTCTGTAGGTGAATGAGTACTCTGCTCTCAAGGATAGCATCTTGTACTCCTGGGCGGAGCTGAGCCCAGGGTCGTTCTTCCTGCGGCTGGGCAGCCTGTGGCTGGTGACGTTCACTGTACTCGCGGCCCCAATTGCAGCCGCAAGCTTCAATCCTGGAAAGGTATGCAAATTTCTTCTATCTTCTCTGAAAACGTGTGATTGCTGTTCAGAACATGCAAATGGAAATGGTGTGTCAGTTTGTATGCGTCCTTGTAATTATATTCGCCGTTTCACCATCCATGTAATTCTATCCAAACTATGCAGGATCCACTCAAGTTTGTGCTGGCAGCTGGGATTGGAACTCTGCTCCTGGTGTCATTGGTGGTTCTCAGGATCTATCTGGTAAGTGCATCGAAAAAAAAATGGAAAATGATGCATCTGGCAAGATCAGCAAATGATGTTACAGGACCTAGAAAGACTGCTTGCATACAATGAAATGATCAAGAAATTTGGATATCTTTCCAGATGGATCGGTTCTGAAGTGTGCTAATCCTTCTGATACAAATGCGTGCAGGGCTGGAGTTATGTTGGTGATAGGCTGTTGTCAGCAGTTGTACCCTATGAAGAAACCGGATGGTACGACGGCCAGATGTGGGTAAAGCCACCAGAGGTAAATATGATTCTTAGACCAAGATAGTTAACAAAAATGTACTTAAAGTTTCAAACACAACTCCATTTAGAGGGCCCTTGATTCAAAATATATGCTTTGTGATGACATATTGTTATCCAATCATCTTTTGTCAATGAAAAGACACTTGAGATGCCACACGTTGCTGTACAAATATGATTGAATCATTATATTCTTAGATGGTTTAGGTGCAATTAGACTTCCTGATTGAAAATTCTTGAAAGAGCCGGAGCAGGGTCTTACCATGACAGAAAAAAACCCCAAGTTGTGTAGTGTCATTTTCCCCTTCACACAAGAGTGTACACCCCTGCAATGAAATGCTCGAGTTCACAACAGTTTTACATGTCTGCATTTCCATTTTGCTGCAGGTATTGGCTCGTGACAGGCTCTTGGGATCTTACAAGGTAAAATGACATTTTGGCAGGATTATTTTTTCTACGACTCTGCCTAATTGCAAACATAGTCTCCAACACTAGACAAGAGTAGCGTTGCTCTCTCTTACTGAATTTATTGTGCAGGTAAAGCCGGTGATTAACATGCTGAAGCAGACGCTGGTGAGCACCGGCGCGCTGCTCGTCGGGGCCGTGTCGCTCTTCGCGTTCGCCGCGCCCGTCGAGGACTTCCTCCACTCCTTGAACCAACCGACCTCCGCTGCGTCCAAACCGAGCTTGAGGTGCAAATTCATGTGGATTCCTATCACGCAGTACCTGAACAACTTACAATTTGTCTGCATGCTTGCATCGCTTGGCGCAGGAGGGAGGAGCTGCTGCGGTTACCTGTGGAGGTGATTCAAGACGACGACCTCGCCGCGGCCGCAGCGGAGGCTGCCGACGGACGGCCGGTCTACTGCAGGGACCGTTACTACCGGGCACTCGCCGGCGGCCAGTACTGCAAGTGGGACGACCTGCTGAACTGATAACCAGTACAATACTGTTCTGATATATGCGCCGTTTGCCACGTTGGTATGCGAAAAGACAAAATGTATTTATCAGAATGCAAATTTTGTGACGATCTTGCTGGATGTGTAATAGATAGCTCGATCCCCACTGTCCATCAGGTCACTTACTGTCAAATTTTCCCTAGTAGAAGGCGTATAATCACATTTCACAAACTAGATTAACTAGCTGATTTGTTTGCGGCTAGGTTTCGAAATAGAGCACTTTTACAGTGCTCCATAGTCCATACTACTCATGGGTGGGCAGGAAGTATACATGAAATTAAATCTGGCCGTTCATGCCCTAGGGTATTTAAGCAATTGTAATGTTACTATAGAATTTTATGGAATTTGCCCTCTTATACTAATCTGAGTAGAAATTAGTTTCCTTCTCTACTAATAAAGGCGCGTAGTTCCAGATGAGCCTTGTTTTATAGAATGAAAGAAAGGAGTCTAGTTGTCGATGGCAATCGGCGCAAGGTGTTGTAGCATGAAAACAAATGAAAAAACGTTCTTTCGAGGGTGCACAGTTGCGATTTTAAAGAGCACACGCTCGTAACATATCCTTAAGTATCTGATTTATTCTTTCTGTGTGCCCATCCATTTGTGGGTGATATGCCGAGCTAAAACTCAACCTCGTGTCCAACGATTCATGATGTTTCTGCCAAAACCTTGAGGTAAACTGGGTCCCTCAATCCGGTACTATTCTCTTCAAAACTCTATGTAAACACACGATCCTGGATATATATAGCTTTGCTAACTTATCCCCTTTATAGGTTGTTTTAACCGGAATGAAATGAGCTACCTTCGTGAGATGATCCACTATGACCCATATTGAATCATAGCTTGATTGGGTACGAGGTAAACCAACTATAAAATCTATCCCAATTTCTTCCCATTTCCATTCTGGTATCTTCAAAGGCTGTAGCAATCCTGCTGGTTTCTGATGTTCTGCTTTCAGACGCTGACATACATCATACACTGCCATGTACTCGGCTATTTCTTGCTTCATACCAGGCCACCAATAGCGATCCTTCAAATCCTGATACATCTTGGTACTGCCTGGGTGAATAGAATAAATTGACTCATGAGCTTCTCTTAAAATTATCTCCTTAATCTCCTTATGGTCTGGTACACAGATGCACTTGCCAAACCATACCATTCCTTTCTCGTCTTTTGAGAACTTTGGAGCTTTGCCTGCTTTAATATTCTCTTTGATCTCCTTAATATTTTCATCTTTTGCCTGTCCCTTCCGGATATCCTCATACAAAGTAGGTTCCACTTTCATGGTTACTACCTCTAAATCCGCGAAAAAACCTAGGTTAAGTCATCGGAATTCTTCACACAAAGTCGGTTGAGCTTCTTGAAACATAGCCATAGTAGTAGTGTATACTTTACGACTTAACGCGTCTGCGACTACATTTGCTTTTCCCGGGTGATAATGGATTCCTACATCGTAATCCTTGATTAATTCTAGCCATCTATGTTGCCTCAAGTTAAGATCCGTCTGGGTGAACATATACTTCAAGCTCTTATGATCCGTGTATATTTCACATCTTTTCCCAAGAAGATAATGTCTCCATATCTTCAAAGCATGTACCACTACTGCTAACTCCAGGTCATGAGTTGGATAATTCTTCTCATGAGTTCTTAACTGTCCCGATGCGTATGCTGCCACTTGTCCTTCTTACATGAAAACACATCCAAGACCTTGTCGAAATGCATCGCAGTATATATCGAAATTCTTCTGGATATCCAGCAACACTAGCACTGGGGCTGTAGTTAAGTTCTTCTTTAGCTCATTGAAACTCACTTCACAAGCGCTTGTCCATTCGTACCTCTTTTCCTTCTTTAGCAACTCTGTGAGTGGCTTGGCTATCTTCGAGAATCATTCTATGAAACGACGGTAATAGCCTGCTAAACCAAGAAAACTTCTCACTTCTTTAACGTTGGTAGGTGATTTCCAATTCAACACATCCGTTAACCCAAACTCATACTTACTTGGGTCTACAGTAACTCCTCCGACAGATAGAATATGTCCAAGAAATGGCACCTCCGTTAACCCAAACTCATACTTACTAAGCTTAGCATACAGTTGATGTTCTCTAAGTTTTCCTAGAACTTATCTTAGGTGCTCCTCATGTTCTTCTCCACTCTTAGAGTAAACCAGTATGTCATCAATGAAGACTACCATGAACTTATCCAGATACTCCATGAAAACTTTATTCATGAGGTACATGACGTAAGCCGGGGCATTAGTTAATCCGAATGACATGACTATAAACTCATACAATCCGTATCGGGTGATGAATGTTGTCTTGGGTATATCTGACTTCCGAATCTTTAGTTGATGGTATCCTGACCTTAAGTCTATCTCCGAAAACACTCGAGCTCCGGTAAGTTGGTCGAACAGATCTTTGATTCTAGGTAAAGGATACTTATTCTTTTTGGTGACCTCATTGAGTGCTCGGTAGTCTATGCACATTCTTTTACTTCCATCTCTTTTTTTTTTGCACAAAGAGCACAGGTGCTCCCCAAGGCAAGGTACTAGGGCGAACATAACCCTTTTCTAACAACTCTTGCATTTGCTTCTTTAGTTTGGCTAGGTCGTTAGCGGGCATCTTATAGGGTCTCTTAGCTATAGGCGCAATTCCAGGCACAAGATCAATTACAAACTCAATGTCTCGGTCAGGTGGCATACCTGGCAATTCATTTGGAAACACGTTTGGAAACTCACAGACTATCCGTATCTGGTCCACTGTCGATCCTTCAAGATGGTTCAACTTGCATTGCTCTACTGACGATGTGTCTACCACGAACTGTACCTTGATGCCTTCTCCGTTTTCCAAGGTGACTGCCCTTCTAGCACACTCTATCACTCCTTTGAACATTACTGACCAATCCATTCCCAGGATCACTTCGATCCCATCTGATTCTAGGATGAGATTGGCTAGGAACTCTACCCCCCTTAATTTAAGGTTTAACTTAAGGCAGAGCAGACTAGCTCTCATTTCTCCACCAAGTGAGCTAATTAGCATCGTATGTTTCAAGGTTGTTATTGGTGAACTATGCTTGGCTACATACTTGGATGTAATGAACGAATGCGAGGCTCCAGAATCAAACAAAATGGATGCAGGGGCGGAGTTGACAAAGAACATACCGAGTACGACATCAGGTGCACCCTGAGCTTCTTCTGCGGAGATGTGGTACACGTGTCCCTTCACATGATTCTGCTGGGCTCTGTTAGGTGGTGCAGGTGTCTTGTACTGATTGCGGTCCTTTTTTTAAGAACGAGGCCGCTAAGGTCAATTATATACCCAGCAGCAGCGCGGGATCAAAGGGCCACCTTGCCAACGAATTTAAGGCCTTAGGAAAATCCCATTCCTTGAAAGCCTGTGGATACTAGAGCCAGTGAAACAGACCAAGCAGATCTCATCCTGCAGAAGACTCAGAGCGGAGTCAAGACCGGGCTCCCTAATAGGATGTTTAACCGATCGGTTCTGAGTTGGAGTAGGTGTCTTCGTTGGTGTGTTCAAGTTGAATGGAATCAGTGATTGGTTCCGCCTCCTCTTAGGACACTAATTGGCATAGTGTCCAATCTTATGACAGTTGAAGCATGCACGTCCAGTTGGAGCTTGTGGATTAGGGTTCTTGGCCAGGATTGGTGTGTTGTAGTTGGCGTTGGAGCGAGGCTGCTAGCTCCCTTGATGAGGTTTTGCTACTTGAGGTCTAAATTGAGTGGATAATTGCTGTTGTCCCTGGGGTGGCATGGTGTGTGGGCGAGAGTTACTGCCTGAGTGTTGTCCTTGTGAGACCATTCTTCTCTTGTGATCTTCACCAAGCATATGACGTTTGTCTTCTAATACCAGTGCCTTGTTTACCAAATGCTAAAAATCCGGGTAGTCATGGGTGCTTAATTGAGCTTGCATTCCAATAACTAGTCCGTCCAAGAAATGCTCATGTTTCTTCTCGTCAGTGTCGACATCCTCTGGTGCACACCTTGAGAGTTGAGTAAACCTGTTGACGTACTCATTCACTGATATTGACCCTTGTTTCAGGTTGCAGAACTCCTTCTTCATCATGGCAATAGTGTCTGCCAGCACATGATGGCAACGAAAAGCTTCCTTGAACTTTGTCCAAGTGACTGACTCTCGATCCTCATGAGCATTGCAGAAAGCATCCCAGTAGTCAGCGGTAGGACCGACGAGTTGATGTGCAGCATACAAAACCTTCTCACGACCATTGCATTGGGCAATCAACAATTTCTTCTCAATTGTCTTAAGCCAATCATCTGCATCGAGTAGCTCAGTGGTGTGGGATAACGTAGGTGGCTTAGTTCGCATGATTTCCCCCAGCTTGGACTGATTGTGGTGGTGGGGCTGTGGTGGCAGCTGATTCTGAGTAGTCTGTTGTATGTTGGTTATTGCCTAGGCCATCCCATGCAAGATCTGGGTTTACATAGCCATAAGCTGCTCCATAGTCATCGGAGGTAGTGGTGGAGGCGGGGTTTCTGCGTGGTTGCCACCGCTTCCGAGGGTGCTCCTAGTGTTGACCATCTGGCAGAGTAGGGCATTGATAAGAGGAAAGCACAAGATTCTAAGAAGAAGTCTATATTGTAGAGACTGGTTTTGTTAAGAAAAACTCTTATTATATTTATTACTTACTACCATCAACACTAATTCTAAGATGTAGATGCAGACAAGATGCCTAAAGGCGATCCTGCAACTCACACCTGACACTCACAAGCAATAAGATCCATAAGAACCAAAACTCCGGAACAACCTAAACGACACCACCAATCGATCTCTATTATTCTAACAGGGATCTCCCTATCTGGTAGACATGGTGGGGTTACAGGTTCTCCATCCGAGTCACTATCTGTGTACTCTGATCCTGAGCTGGAGAGAGCTTCGGAGCGAGCTCTCTTGCTTGGGGGAGACACTGGTGTAGGAGTGAATTCGCGCAAGTGGCGTCAAAGTGTCATGTTTTCTTCTTCAGCTTCTTCCAAACGATGGCAAACCTCCTTCAGTTCTTGCATGGTGCTTTCATAGAGATGAACTTGAATCTGGAGTGTGGTATTCTCTTCATTGCAATAGCATCAAACTCCGGTATCCGGGCTTGAGTCATCACGAATGGGGATGTAGCGGTACAGCGAGTCCTTAGTTGTTGCTCCATAGTCCAGGCACACGTGATAGAGGGTGTAGCGAAAATGGCCCTATTAGGCCATGATTGTGATTGGTGATTAATGATAATATAGTCACGGGGACTAATATGTTTGTCAAGAATATATATTAGTAGGTCTCATGGATGCAATACATGAAGAAGCCACCGAAGTCAAGACAAAGTTTAGTTGAATTGAAGAAGTCCCAGGAAAAATGACTTCACGGATGGTCCGGTGTTCACATGGTTAAACACATCGGAGCATTGTGTCCAAAGGCATTTGATCTCACCAGATGATTCGGTGCTTAGAGGAGGATACACACTAGAGCATTTCCGCCAGAGAAGGTTGCAGTTGTTCAAGATCGAAGGTCAACAAGCCAGAAGATTCGGAGATGAAGTGCACCGGACAATACACCGAACAATAAATAGTGCAAAGATGACAAAGAAGAACATCCCGCCGGATAGTCCGGTGACTGATTTGAACACACTGGAGGAATGCACGGGAGCATTGTTGACAAAGAGAAGAATGCAGTGACCTCACCAGAAGGTCCGATACTCTGAAGATTTATACACTGGAGCATATTTTCCAGAGAGGGTTGCATTGGTTTGGCTAGCTGAGAATAACGCACTGGATGGTCCAGTAATGAAGTGATGTGCACTGAAGAATACACCGGAGCAATTTTCACAGAGGTTTGAGTGGGGTTCCAACGGCTAGTTTATGAGAGTGTACTCACCGGGTGATCCAGTATTAGTACTGCTATTCTCATCGGATCATCCGGTGTTAACAGCTTTTTAGAGCCGTTGGGTTAACAGCTAGTGCGCGAGTTTGAGGCTATAAATACCCCTCCACTCAGTCATTTGAGTGTGCTGAAGTCCAGAGAAGTCTGTATACACCTGAGAAGATATCCAAGCCCCCAAAGTGCTTAAAGTGATCATCCAAAGCGATTAAGTACAAGATTAGTGAGTGATTAGTGCTTATAGGTCTAGAGAGTGAGTTGCTAGGTGATTGCTTCCTAGAGAGTGGATCAAGGAGTGATCCAACAGTGTACCTCTTAGTACGTCAGCACGTTGGAGTCTTGATGACTTGCTGGTAAGCTTGTTGACCCTCCGACTTGGTATGGAGCAGTGGCAAGTCAATTGTGCAGGGACGCGAAGACCCTTGCCTTTGTGACTCAAGCTCTAAATTGATCACGGTGGCGAGGATCCAGAAGAGAGGCTAGTGGTGAGACCTTTCCTTGGTGGCTTGGTGGCTCATCCGGGTGGAGACCTTATCTTTGTGACTCGGTGGCTCAAAGGCCGTGACCGGGTGCCAACTAGGAGCATATCATTTGTGAAGCTCCAACGTGAACTAGGGTTGGTATTCATGCCATCGATACCATGGGAAAAAATCCTTATGCCGAGTTTTCTCTCTCTACCTTATTTACGTTTCCGCATTTACTTATTTGCAATTTACCTTCTTAGATAGGTTGAAGCTCTTTGATCGGTAGAGTAGACTCACTAGATAAACTTAGAGCATATTAAGATAGAAATTGATATAGGTTAATCTTGTGTTGTTTTTTAGAGCCAAAAAAGTTCTAAGTTGTCACGTCCTAAAATCCGTAATTGTGTGTTTTAATCCTAAAACATGCAATTTCAGCTTCATGTTCCAGTTTGGGTCACTGGAGCACCTCACTTTGAATCAATGAGGTGGGAGAAGGAAAAACTAAGAAAAATAAAAGAGCTAGAAGCAAGTCTGGACTTTCCTCTAGGTAAATGGGGCCCACTTAGGTGGAAAATATCTCTCTATAGGTGGGCAACAACACTCTCTCTCCCCCTAAAAAGCTTGCCCATACGTACTACTCACCCACTCCACCAGATAAGACTTTTTGAGGAAGCAAGTTGGAGTTGGCTGTCTCTCACTCTCTCTCTTAGGCTCCCTTTTTCCCCTTTTGGATCCCTACCTCTGGGAGCAAGATCAAGGTACGTATGTGGTACTCACGTGACCACCAGCTCAAGGACTACTCGTCCATCCAATTCATTTTCAGTTTCCCCAAAGGAATTCGAGCTGGTTCTGAACTTGTTTGGTGTTCTTTGGGTGAAGCAAGGAAGCAGCAGTTTTTCCACTCTTCTCCAAGCCATTTTCCGTCGTTTCCTCCTTCAACTGGCGGTCACCAATCTCAGCAAAGGACCTTGGGTGAGTTTGCTAGGCTCCCACTGTTCACCAAGCACTGTTCACCGAGCACCGATAGTTCACCCGAGCACCGGGGGTACTGTTCACCCCGAGCACCGGAGCACTGATCACCCCGAGCACCCGAGCACTGTCCACCCGAGCACCCGAGCACTCTTCACCCCGAGCACCCGAGCACGGTTCACCCCCGAGCACTCCCGGGTACTGTTCACCCGAGCACCCCGAGCACTCCCGGGTACTGTTCACCCGAGCACTGTTCACCGAGCACCCGAGCACTCCCAGATACTGTTCACCGAGCGGGGGGGAGGGGGGGGACTGTTCATACCCTGGGTACTGTTCACCGAGCACCCCCGGTTACTGTTTACCCCGAGCACCCCCGGGTACCGTTCACCCCGAGCACCCCGGTTACTGTTCACCGAGCACCCGGGTACTGTTCGTCCCGAGTACCCTGCGAGTACTGTTCATCCCGGCACCCCGAGCACGGTTTATCAGGCTTTCCTGATAGCTGATAGCTTGTAAAATTCGTAGTTAATTCGTACGAACTCCAAACTTTATGAGACCACTTGGAAAATTCTGGTTTGGATAGTGTGATCTGGGAAAAGTATTGTCATGTATTGTGGAGCATATTTTTCTTATATGGTCGTATTTCATACATGCTCATTACATTGCACGCGTTGCTCTCTATAGTGAACGCCGATCCGTCGATCCCGGAGACCGTGGGCGATCGTGAGGCGTCCCACCTTTCTGATCCAGGGCAGCAAGGCAAGCATCGTTCATATTGCACCGTGTCTACTTGAAAATTTAATATGTTATCTACGCTTATGTATACATTGCATGTGTCGGGTACTGAGTTGGGTAGAACCTATGCCGATGCATTATCCCATTTCGGTCACATGTCATGTGTTGTTCCTAGGAGCCTAGTGGTGTCATCGAGGTCTAATTTTAGTTCGCTATGCTTAGTGGTACTTAGGCTTTCCGGTAGAAGTCGACGACGGCGTCCACCGTTGTCGCGAGCCTAGGATTATTACTTGTTCACACTTATGGTTGTGTTGATGATGAGTCGGTTTGGTGAGTGGTGAGTTGAGACGAGGTGTGGGCGGTGTTAGGGGTGTCATCTGCTCACGAGGAGTCCTCAGGCAGTTCGGGGAGGGAACCCGGACACCGTAGACCGCTTGCACCGGTTAAGCACCGATCATCGGTGTAGTCGGCTTTAGCACATACCTTACTCACCACATGCTGATATAATGGTAGGCGAGCTGATTACTTCGCAGACGTGGTCATGTGGGCCTCGTCATAGACGGTGTGAGTCCGGTTTGAGTCCAGGCTTTTAGCGGTATTAGTTTGCTCGGGGAGTAGTTCTAATACCGCCTCGCCGAGCTATGGTTGATCCACATGGTTGGGCCTGGTTGGGAAAGGTTGTCACGGGTACCCTCTTGTGTGCATCTTAGCGGGTGGCACAAGCCGTATGGTCCCTGTGTCGTGTGGGTCCAGGAGTATCCCCCTGCAGGGTGTATAACCAGTTCGAACTGCCGCGCTCTCGGTCATGAGCATCGCTATCGCTTATCTCCACCGAGCGACCATGTTTTGGTCGTAGAGTTTCGATGTGGGTTGTGGCATGGTTGGATTGGGGTGGTTTGGTCGGTATGTGGTTGGTGGTTTGGTGGGAATGGTTTGCTTTTATACACTTGTTGTTCATATATCTGTTCTGATCAGTTGGTTGGCAGGGTTTGAGTCGGTGGTTGGTTAAGTCAGTTGCTTACACCTAGAGTCTAGGTTGCTTACCGCTTAATGAACTTAAACATGTCTTAATCCTTGCTACAGCTTTAAATGCATGATCCTTGGAGTCGAGAATATATATACTCATACTGTGTAAGTCTTGCTAGTACCTTCGTACTAAGGGGTGCTGCCCTTAAGTTGTTTTCAGGTCCGCAGGTTGGCGAGGAAGAGGCGGTGTTCGGCTACTTTGTGCCTGCCGATCAGGGTGGCGGGCAGGAGTAGCACCTTCTACTCCGAACTCCGGCACTTTTGGTATGGAGCCTAAGGGCATACGGCTCCATACTCTTTTGTTGTATAGGTTTTTCTTCCGCTGCATAGTTGTTGTTGTTCCTCTTTTGTTGTAAATTGTGGAAGCAGTTACATATTTAATAATGGTAATCCAGTTTAATTATCTGCTCTCTATTAAACTGTGTTGTGATATTTGAGTTGGAAGGCATGTGTTCCGATCCTGGGCACAAAACACGTGCCGGGACTACTGGAATGGTATTCTGGTTAATCGTCGAGGTTGTGATTATGAATAATGATCCTCCTGATGATTAATTAGAATACTATTTGGACGGTTCCTCACATAAGTGTCCTAGTTCACCCCCCTCCTAGGACGTCATCGATCCCTTTAAGAGGGCTTGACATGCAATGTATCTATGCCTTCTTTGAAGCTGGACCTCCTTGTCTCCGTGGTGTAGGTGCGTGCAACTCTAAACTCTCCCTTGTGTGCACGGCGTCTGTAGACGAAGACGATGACAGACCACTCTTTGCGGTTGGCTTGCCTTGTGCCTTCATACATCGGCTTCTTTTGGTGTCCCATATCGGTAAGTAAGGTCCATAGCATTCTTAGCAAGATCCCTTGGCGTAATCTGCTAGAATGGCGAACTTCATTGAGATCTGACTCCATCTATAGGTTTGAGCACAAGAGAAGGGTAAATAAACCTTACTAGAAGAGAGTAGGGTAAGGGGTCTTTAAGCGTAGCTTTTAATTTTCCAAAATTCTTCTTTTTAGGGTTGACCAGCTATCTAAGACTGTGTTCTTAGTCGATATGGCTCTGATACCACTTCTGTCGAGACCGGTTCAAGAAATAAACCAATCTCATCTATGTGCTAAGACCAGGAATGAATCCTAACATATAGTGACTTCATTGACGATAATCATTACAATATCCATACTTAATCGAATTAACCGTCTTACAAAAGTGACATTCAAGGGTCAAAGAATAAACTGCAGCGGAACTAAACGAATTACGAAAACTCTAATCCTTTACGACCCTCCTAGTGGCATCATCGACATAGAAAGCATCTTAGAATGATCCACCTTCAGCGTCCTCCTCGATACCTTCTCCAACTGAGTATTTGAGGATAGCAAAAGTGAGCACTTGTCGTACTCAGCAAGTTGTGAAGGAATAGTATGCATATGAAGGCTTGATAAGGATAAGGCTATATGGCTCACTTGCATTAATCAACATTCAAGTAAAAACATTTGAAAAGCAAATATAATTAAGTGAATAACCAACCACCTCAAGATCTCCATCCATCTTGACTTAACCCACTAACCAACACCTCAACCAAAGTTTCATCCACTAAGGTTGAACCCTCAATCATATTTCCACCACTATGATTGACCACCCTCAAATATGATTCCCACCATCACAGTTGACCTAAGTAACCAAAATATCCAGTTACAATCATGGTAGGTTTTCAGTGCTGCTCATGACCATGAGCACGACTGAATATTCAGTTTTAACTCTGCAGAGGTTGTACTTTACCCACAAGACGTATCATCCCGTTTTGCTGAGCATCCGTTGGCCGACGGATAACTCTTACACACTATCGGGGTGTGTGCTAGGAATCCACTACAAAGACTTTACAATGCCTCCTCTCAACACATGTCTACCTGCTAAGGTTTCACTGCCGCGTGATTTCACCTCAACAATGGAAGCCCCTCTTGCGCCTTTCGGATCCCAAGATATCTTTCATTCACCGCTCTTCTGCCTGATCTACACTATGCTGAGAGTAAGCAAATTACTTAGCTAGGTCCATCCCATTCCAGGCTTGTGGTTGTACTATAAACACAGAAAGATCACCCCGTGAATCGGTCCTTAGATGTGAGCCCGACTACCACTTTCCAAACCATACATCCGATCATACCACACGCTCAAATTCTATACCATGTTGCTACAAAAATTATACCATCATATTTTATCATTATTGCATATGCCCATTATCAAGTTCGTAGATCATTAATCATGTTTAACATCCTAAAGCAAGGCTAAGCATCATCTACCCATCCATAACCCAAAACCATACTAAGACGACAAGGATAGTAAGAGAAAACTTGGGTAAAACCTAACTCTTAGGATTCC
Organism: Phragmites australis; assembly: GCF_958298935.1. NCBI lineage: Eukaryota > Viridiplantae > Streptophyta > Magnoliopsida > Poales > Poaceae > Phragmites > Phragmites australis. The sequence continues at coordinate 23,338,628 of NC_084924.1, read as the reverse complement.
CAATAATTTATTAGCATGCATGTTTATAAAATAAAATATTTGTAAAACTAGGATAAGAATGATCAAGAACACAACTTGCCTTCACTGAACTCAATAGTGTCTTCAAAATCTTGATCCTACAGACCTTCTAGTTCCTCCGAAACATTGGCATCTACTCACAACATACGCAGAAAAACAACAACACATAAACACAAGATCCAAAAAGAACCAAACATCACACAACAAACACCATCATCACAAGATTACACTATTCTGGGCAATTCTGCGAAAGAATGGGTTAAAAAGGAGCTACAGTTTACAAGTTATGATTTTCCAAATGTTAGAACACAACTAAAAAGATTATCTATAAATGAATTTATGTTGCTAGGAATTTTCTAGATTTTTCCAAAGTCATCTATGATTTTTCTAGGATTTTGCTGAAATTTTCTAGCATTTATTTGAATTATAAACTATTTAAAACCATTTAACAGAATTAAATAAATCTATAAAAACATTATAAAACATTTTCAGAAATTAATTTCCTATTGATTATTATTTTTAAAAATTATTTTTATACTGAAAACTATTTACTACGCAATATATACCAATTATGACGTCATAAAAATAATTAAAACAATTAAAAGAAAAGAAAATGCTGGTTGGGCACTCTTTGCTAAGGTGGTTTGACACGTAGGACAAAATGCTGACATGGCGCACACGTGGTAGGGTACCATGGTATGGTTGCTAATTGTATTTAAGGTGGGACACGTGTCGGGTTCTGGTTGGCTACCGAAGGGGTATGATTTGATCTAATCTTGGTTGCTCGATCTAGATCCGATGACTCAGGGCAAAGGGGCGACCGGAGTGAAGAAACGCGGCGGTGCCAAGGGAAAAGCAGCGGTGCATGGCCAGAAAAGTCATGGAAATCAGGTTCTGGCTCGCCGACGGCAACGACGGGCGGCGAAGCAGAACCAGGAGAACACAAGGAGTCCTTTCATTTGGGAGCTTACCGAGGGCGAGGCAGCATGGGAAGGTGATTCTTGACTACGGAGGTGGCGATGAAGCTCGGGAGCTCATCGACGAGGGTGCTTCGGCAACCAAATGGCAAAGGCGATGGCGGCTCAGGCTTCAGCGAGAGCAGGCGAGTCTACTGGTGGCTTCGGGTGGGGTTGGATGGCACCAGAGCGGCGTGGCGGCGACCTGACTGAGGCGGTGCTAATGGCGGCGATAGCAGACAGATCTCAGTGGATTCGCGATGGAACTCGGTGGAACTCGGCGGATTCGCGATGGGAAAAGCACAAGGAGGATCAGACACATATATAGGTGGGCTCAGGACTCTCAGGGAGGCTAGGGACTCTACAGCGGTGGCGGAACTTTGAGTTGGACTCAAATACAGTGGCGGACGGATGTGTCCGAGTCGGAGAAGATGGCTTTGACAGGCGGGCCCCACATGGTGGTGGCACTCGGTGAAAATGGCAAGGCGCTGTGGCGTCTTCAAGACCATGTGGTGGTGGCAGCACGTGCTGAGGCGCGTGCGCGACGCGGGAACAAGCCGAGGAAAGCTGGTGCGCGGTTGGGCCGGGACGAGGCGTGGCCCATGTGGGGAGGGAAGGGAGGAGAGGGGCGCCGGTCTGGGGAAACGGGCTGGTTGGGTTGGGCTAGATCGGCCAAATCAGAGAGAGGGAGAGAAAAGAAGAGGTGGGCTTTGTCCTATTTAACACAAAAGCTTTTTGTATTTCAAACCTATTTTACTCATGTATATACCCATGTATATATATGCATACAAGATATCTACTACACATATATAGCCCACAAAATCAACAAGCAATCAAGCAATCAAAATATATACACATATATCTAAAAATATTATTTTTATAGAAAGAAAAATAGCCCTCAAAGTATATATGTATTTATACCCATAACACACATATTTCAATATATGTATATACATGTATAAAGCACATATACACACTTAGGGTTTTATTTAATTTTGCAAACACTCTTTTATTTTCTTTGGAATTTTTTTTAATATACTTGGTTTTGAGAATTTGGGTTGTTGCATACTGCTAGAGGGAAGGTCACCTAGTTGGGTTTTGCTTTCGCCATAGGAGGGATGAGCGGCATGAGTGAGAGTGGAGCAACCAGTGCATGTACCACCCTTCTACTGGTGTACATGAGTCTTTTTCTCACTCCTACCCATGAGCTTCTAATACTCTTCAGTGGAGCAACCGGTGCATGTACCACCCTTCTACTGGTGTACATGAGTCTTTTTCTCACTCCTACCCATGAGCTTCTAGTACTCTTCAGTTCCCTTCTAGAGGTGTCGCCCGGTGTAGATCTTACCATGACTCATATGGTTTTGGATCACGTGTAAGAAGTTTTGAGTCGCAACGCTTTGGCGGACCACGTTTCCTCATCGTGGTTCTCACCCCCACCATGCTTTTACCTCTACTCCTCAAGTGTCTCAGTGCTAGATTCCCAGGAAGTTTCTTACTTACCCCAGCGCTGAGCACTCGAGCATATCTTATTTGATGTAGGCGGCAAGTGAAGGCTTGGAGAACAAGTGGCTAATTGACTCCAGTTGTTCACGCCATATGACCGAAGACGCATCATAGTTCTCTAGCCTCACCCCGACGAAGCGACATGAGTACATCACATTCGAGGATGATCGGAAAGGAAGGGTGAAAGCCAAAGGTACGGTAAGGATTAATGAGAGTTTTACTCTCAAAGATGTGGCTTTGATGGAGCATCTGGGATACAATCTTCTTTCTATATCTCAGTTGTAGGATGAGGACTTGAAAGTGCGTTTCAAACGCAATACTTCTTGAGTTCTTGATTCTTCTAGCACTTTGATTTGCAAGATTTCAAGAGTATGAAGAGTTTTTTTAGCAGATTTTTCTGAGTCACTTAATTCTTCTCGTTGTTTGATTTCTCAACCTTCTTCTTAGATTTAAATGTGGCATAGGATACTAGGACATATAAGCTTTGATTTGCTTACTCGTTTGAGTGCCCTATGCTTGATCCGAGGATTACCCAAGCTCAAGTTTGAGAAGAACCTTGTTTGTGCTCCTTGTCGGCATGGCAAAATGGTTGCCGCTTCTCGCCCACTAGTTAAACTGGTGATGATTGAATAACCAAGAGAACTTCTTCATATGTATATTGTTTGTCCATCCTGAGTTCGTTCAACGGATGGGAAGTGATATGTACTTATCATTGTTGATGATCTCTCTCACTATTCTTGGGTCTTCTTTCTTTTGAGCAAGGATGAAGTGTTTTCACACTTTCGAAGCTTGGCTTTGAGATTGTTCAACAAACTCTCTGGTGCATTGAAAGTAATTTACAGTGATAATGGCACCGAGTTCAAGAACTATCTCTTTGATGCATTCTATCTTGAACATGGCATTGAGCACCAATTTTTTGTGCGGCATGTACCTCAGTAGAATGGCGTGGTTGAAAGGAAGAATCAGACTTTGGTTGAGATGGCTAGGATGATGCTTGATGAGCATAGGAATCCTAGAAAGTTTTGGGCTGATGCCATAAGAATATCGTGCTACATCTCCAACCGGATCTTCTTGCACTCGATTTTGAATTTGACTTCTTATGAGCTACATTTTGGGAGGAAGCCCAAGGTTTCGCACTTGAGAGTCTTTGGTTGCTGGTGCTTCATTCTAAAGCATGGCAATCTTGACAAGTTCGAATATCGCTCTTCGGATGACTTTTTCTTGGGGTATTCTCTTCATGGTCATTTTTATAGGGTCTTCAATCTTGACACTAACACCATTATGGAGTCTTGTGATGTGACCTTTGATGAATCAACCCCTTATGCTAGTTCTGTCTGTGAGGGTGCAGGTGATCATGAGATGAGTGAGAGTATCTTTGTATATGGTAACCTTTCAGCTCTCGGTGATGACGAGGATGATCCACTACTTCCTTCGACTATACCTGTTCAAGAGCTACTTCATGCTTCTTCCACTCCAACAGAGGGTCCTGCAGCCACTACATCCTCTTCGGTTGCTCTCAAGCCTGCATCAGCTGTGTTTGAGGGGGAGTTTGTCTCACGGTGTAAGGCCCCTTGACACATTCAGCGACTTCACCCTCCACACATGATGATTGGAGATCTTGGTGAGAGGTTAACGAGGTCTAAATCTGTTTCTCATGCTTATTTTACAGATTCTACATTTATTACTTCTTTTGAACCCCATGATGTTGGACATGCTTTATCTGATTCAAATTGGATCAATGCCATGCATGAAGAGTTAGAAAACTTTGAGAGAAACCAAGTTTAGGCCCTTGTAGAGCCACCCCCAAAATCCATATGTACCAAATGGGTTTTTTAAAAACAAACAAGGGTAGGATGGGTCTGTAGTGAGAAACAAGGCTAGACTTGTGGCTCAAGGTTTCACCCAAATAGAGGGGATATAATTTGGAGAGACCTTTGCACCCGTAGCTATGTTAGAAGCCATTAGAATTCTTCTAGCATTTGTGGTATCCTCGAGCTTGCTATGATAGGCTTAAGTCCATCTTGATAAAGCATGGGTATGAGATTGGATTTGTGGATAAAACTTTGTTTACTCTCAGGCATGGCAATGATTTTCTACTTGTTCAGATTTACGTGGATGATATCATCTTTGGTGGTTCCTCTCATGCTCTTGTAGCCAAGTTTGCAAAAACTATGAGCAAGGAATTTACGATGTCGATGATGGGCGAGCTCAAATTCTTCCTTAGACTGCAAATCAAGCAATGCAAGCAAGGTACGTTCATCCACCAGATGAAGTACACCAAGGATTTGCTGAAGAAGTGCGACATGAGAGACGCGAAGCCCTTGGCGACACCGATGGCTACCTCTACAGGAGCATGATTCGGTCCCTCATGTACTTGATAGCAACAAGACCGGACATCCACTTCACCGTTTGTTTGTGTGCTCGCTTCTAAGCTTCACCAAGGATGTCTCACTGCCAAGCGGTGAAACACATACTCAGGTACCTCAAGCACACCCTCGAGTATGGTCTTTGGTTTTCCGCCTCTTCTTCTCTCTGTCTTCGAGGTTTTTCTGATGCGGATTTTGCTGGTTATCGAATTGACAAGAAGAGTACCTTGGGTACCTGTCATTTCTTGGGTACTTCTCTTATATGTTGGTCCTCCCGCAAAGAGTCTAGCATTGTGCAGTCTACTGCTAAAGCTGAATATGTAGCTACTGCTAACTGTTGCTTATAGATTTTGTGGATGGATACTACTTTGAGAGATTTTGGGTTGGATTTCAAGAATGTGCTACTTCTTTGTGACAACACCAGTGCCATAAACCTTGCCAACAACCCAGTCCAGCACTCCAGAACCAAACACATAGATGTGAGATTCCACTCCTTGAGATATCATAATGAGAAGGGAGATATTGAGTTGAAATACATTGATACCCAACACTAGCTAGCTGACATATTTACCAAGCCTATTGATACCACAAGATTTGCCTATTTGAGAGGAGAGTTTGGAATGTGCCATCCTTAGATTGAGTAAGGGGGAGTTGCTCTTGTAAATACTCTATCTTACTTTTGTTGCATTTGCATTGCATAGTATCATATCAGAAAATCACATTAGCAAGCTTCACTTATATGTTCTTGGTACTTTCTCGTACTAGTTTGAATTTGTGCTTTAGAAAATGGATGTGTAACAATTTGTACAAGCGTAGACTCATTTTGAGACATGGCATGAAATCTATTGAGCAAGCTTGATTTTCTTGAGCATGAATTTGAAATATGAATATTAATCACTTGTCACCCTTGAGTAGATGCTTTATTGTGATCAGTGCTTATATTAGGGCTAGTTCTGTGAAAAGCTTGTGCTAGGCTACTTTGTTCTTTTTAGTGGATTGAGGGTCTTTGACCTTTGTCTATGTAAATATTTAGCCCATGATTAATCCTTAGGAGAGCATGTGCTCTTTTGTGTTGCAAAGACACGACTTGTTTTAGCTTTGTGAAAAATTTGCATATCTTGAATTATTTGATGAGAAAGTGAAATGAATGATCAAGTTATGAGCTGAACATGAATCCAATACGATGGCTTAATGCTCATGTGGTTTGCCAAAGAAGTAAACTCATGGTTGCTTAAGTTCACTTGAGAATAGTAAAATGATTACAATGCTAAAACTTAAGATGCACTCTAATTATGCTCTTTAACTATGCTAAGAATGCTTTTATTCATCTTGTCAAACTAAGGTTTGGATTAATATGTGGGTGTTTGCATAGCCCGTCGGAGAGAATGTGGTTGCCTAGTTTGAACTTGACATAGCATTAGCATCTCTAATCTTTGCACTAATCATGAAACTATAGATGCTCTTGTGGTGGTATCTTTTGGATAATCGAACAACAATGATCAAAAACTTGTTATACTCTTAGTGCTCGTGCCATGAAATCATTTTGAGTCCGTGTACGCTTTTAAGTTATATTGTTCACTCTTTGGAGTGCTTTGACATCTCTAGTTCTGGCAAGTGCTTTGTGATCTATATATGAAGCTTTGTAGGTTTGCATCTTCATGTTTTCCATCTTGTTTAGTCTTTGATGTTTGCATTGCCAAAGGGGGAGAAAGAGATGCATCAATCCACAAAGACAAATCTTGCATACTGAATGATGGAGAAAATCAATAATGAAAACGGTGCATTCATCAAGGGGTAGCTGGAGCTTTTGCATTTGTGCTTTTGGAGTTTATGGCGTGCCTTTCTTCTCTTCTCGGTGAGCTTTTTGCGTGTTCTTAAATTCCTTCTTCTGTTCTTTGTAATGTTGTCAATGCACTCATCAAGGGAGAGATTGAGAAACCAATTAGAGATGTGCCTTAGTTTATGCTTTGTGATGAATGATTGACAATGTGTGGCTTTGTTTGAGTATTTGTTTGATTGCCGATGCATAAGTATGTACTGCAATGATAATCTTGTCTAACCAAAGTTACAAGAAATTGGAGTTAGTTCGTTGCAGAAGATTTTCACTCACCGGATAATCTGGTGTGTGGGTTTTTGATCTGAGTGGATAGTCCGGTGTATGACAGATATGAGCACTGGACTAAATTCTACAGAGAAAGTTTTCTGGTGCTAAAATTTGAATCAAGCATCGGATGGTCCAGTGTGTGCATGGGTAAGCACCGGACTAATTTTTTCAGAGAGGCTGAAATGTGTGCCTGGAGCAAAAAAACTCACCGGATGCTCCGGTGAGTGGAATGTGATCACTGAAGGACAACACCGGACTAATTCTTGCAAAGAAGGTTATTGATGCCAAATTTGAAGTAAGCGCCGGATTGTCTGGTGTAGGCAAAAGGTGATCACTGGACCAATATTTCCAGAGAGGTTGCAAAACTTGGTTCTAGTGGGGATGTATCCACCAGGTGGTCCGGTGTGTGCTTAAGTGATTACTGGACTATATCTTCCAGAAAGGGGTGCAAATGCAAAATATGGAAGAGTTGACCTCACCGGATTGTCCGGTGTCACACTGGATAGAGTTTTCGAGAAAGGGATTTTTCTCAGTGCAAAATAGAGATGTACTCACCGGATGCTCCGGTGTCAGAGGATGAACACTCCGGAACACCCGGTGTTCACATTTTGGGTCACGTCTGTTCTTCTCAATTTGGATTTGATTTTGACTAACATGTGACGATATTACTTGGCTCTAGAGATACATGTTTGCTTGTCTATTAATGTGCAGGTGTTGGATGCAACTCGACGGTCGACGACGAGTGATCGGGGCCAAGTGGGGTACTTGGTGCCGGACGATCAAGGAGGCCGGGTGGAGTCAAGGGTGATCCTAGCTGCACACATGAAGATCAAGCAAGGCATGAGATGAAGGTTGATGAAGATGGTGTGTTGATAAAGTTAAGCGAAAGGGATGCCGATGCAAGTAACAAGGTGGCCCAAGGGATCGGGAGCGAGAGAGACTTGCTGGCAGTCAAGATCGCAAAACGGAGGACACATGTCAATATCGGGATGCTTACTTGAGGGCAAGTCAAGCAGCGACAAGTCACACTTTGAGAAGCGTGCGAGGCGATTTTGTGGTTTGGTCTCGAAACCATGGAAGGATGGAGTGTATATGGCATCATTGCGAAGCTAGCATCGAGGTGAAGCTAAGTCATGAAGGTGTCACGGCCGTTCGATGTATGAAGCAAAATTCAGACTAAAATACCCCTGTGGTAGGTGGGAGACCATTGTTAGCGAGGGGTAATTTGGGGACAATGATGCTTAAGAGTTAAGCAACCCCTCTAGGCATATAAATAGAAGGGGTTTGCTAGTGGTAACCCTTGAGCCAGTCATTTGAGATCCAAGAGATAGGCCTTAGGGGAGAGGAGAGGATATGCTTAGCCTTGTAATAGGTTAGAGTTTTTGGAGAGGAAAAACTTCTTGTAATCCGTCTAAAATAGGGATGACCTATGAGATTAATAAAGTGCAAGTTTCTCCATTCGCTCGTGCTCACCTTCTTCTAGTCTTTTTCTTTTGGTTCTGTGTTTCCTTGCGAGTTTGTCTTTTTTTGTGATTTTCATTTCTCCTTTTGAGCTGAAATTTTCAGCACCATGCGAGGTTGATCTTCTTGTTGCTAGGGGCATAAATTGCATTACAATAGTATAAATTTGGGTATTGCATTCCCTTGCCTCTAAGTCATCAACTTTGAAATCTTTCTTGCCTAGTGCCCATCATTTAGTCTTCTTTGTAAAGTTTTAAGCTTATTGTGACAAGGATCATGGATTGACTTTATATCGGACTTCGTGGATAGAGTCACAAGGTTGCGGGTTTCTCTTGTGTTTCTCTTGTTTTTCTTCCGCTTTCTTTTTCGTTGAGGAGAGATGGGTCATCAAGTAGGAGAAGGCTATCCAATTTCGCAAGAAATTTTGTGAGGTGCCTATTCATTCCTCTCCTCTCTAGTCACCGTGTTCGGTCCTACATGCCTGTAACAACCTTGAAACATAAGATGCTAATTAGCTCACCTGGTGGAGAAAGGAGAGCTAGTCTCCTCTACCCTAAGTTAAACCGTAAATTAAGGGGGGGGGGGTAGAGTTCCTAGCCAAACTCATCATCCTAGAATCAAGTGGGATCGATGTGATTCTTGGAATGGATTGGCTAGTAAAATTCAAACGAGTGGTAGAGTGTGCCAAAAGGGTAGTCACCTTGGAAAATGGAGAAGCCATCAAGATAGAGTTTGTGGCAGACATGCCATCAACAAGGAATGCAAGTTGAACCATCTTGAAGGATTGATAGTTGACCAGATACAGGTAGTCTTTGAGTTTCTAGACATGATCCTAGATGAATTGCCACATATGCCATTAGACTGAGACATTGAGTTTGTAATTAATCTTATGCCTGGAACTACGCCTATAGCTAAGAGACCCTATAGGATGCCCACTAATGACCTAGCTAAACTAAAGTAGCAAATTTAAGAGCTGTTAGAGAAGGGTTATGTTCGTCCTAGTACCTTGCCATGGGAGCACTTGTACTCTTTATGCAAAAGAAAGATGGAAGCCAAATGATGTGTATAGACTACCGAGCACTTAATGATGCCACAATAAAAAATAAGTATACCTTACCCAGAATCGAAGATCTATTTGACCAACTTACCAAAGCTCGAGCGTTTTCAAAGATAGACTTAAGGTCAGGATACGATCAACTAAAGATTTAGAAATCGGATATATCCAAGACATCATTCATCACCCGGTATGGATTATATGAGTTCATGGTTATGTCATTCGGATTAACTAATACCCCGACTTACTTCATGTACCTCATGAATAAGGTTTTCATGGAGTATCTGGATAAGTTTGTCATGGTGTTTATTAATGACATATTGGTTTACTCTAAGAGTGAATAAGAACATGAAGAGCATCTAAGAAAAATCTTGGGAAAGCTTAGCGAACAACAGCTATATACTAAGCTCAGCAAGTGTGAGTTTTGGTTAATAGAGGTGCCATTTCTTGGACATATACTATTCACCGGAGGAGTCGTAGTAAACCAAAGTAAGGTGAAAGAAGTGTTGAATTGGAAACCACCTACCAGCGTTACAGAAGTAAGAAGTTTTCTAGATCTAGCAGGCTATTACCGTCGTTTCATAGAAGGATTCTCGAAGATAGCTAAGGCACTCACAGAGTTGCTAAAGAAGGAAAAGAGGTATGAATGCACAAGCGCGTGTGAAGCAAGTTTTAATGAGCTTAAGAAAAAGTTAACTACAGGCCCAATACTAATGTTGCTGGATATCCAGAAGAACTTCAACATATACTGTGATGCATCTCGACAAGGTTTTAGATGTGTTTTGATGCAAGAAAGACAAGTGGTAGCTTATGCTTTGACATAGTTGAGGACTCATGAGAAAAATTATCCAACTCATGACTTGGAATTAGCAGTAGTGGTACATGCTTTAAAAATATGGAGGCATTATCTCATAAGAAAAGTATGTAAGATATATACGGATCATAAGAGCTTGAAGTATATATTCACACAAACGGATCTTAACTTGAAGCAACGAAGATGGCTAGAATTGATCAAGGACTACGATGTGGGAATTCATTACCACCCGAGAAAAACAAAAGTGGTTGCAGACGCTTTAAGTCAAAAAGTACATAGTACTATGGCTATGTTACAAGAAGCTCAACCAACTTTGTTGAAGAATTCTAGCGCCTTAACCTAGGTTTTGTTGTCGATTTAGAGGCAGTAATCATGGAAGTGGAACCTACTCTAGATTAGGCTATTCGGAAAGGACAGGTGGAAGATGAAAATATCAAAGGGATTACATAGAATATTAAAGCAAGCAAAGCTCCAAAATTCTCAGAGGACGAGAAATGCATAGTATGCTTTGCCTTGCTTCGGGATGAAAGTCCTGATAATTGCTCTACGAAATTCATAATAGTCATATGCAACAATGATAAAATATGATGGAATAATTTTTGTAGAAATATGGCATAGGGATTTGAGCATGTGGTATGATCGGTATGGGATGTATGGATTAGAATGTGGAAGTCTTGCTCAAATCTAAGGACCGATTCATGGAGTGACACTTCTATGTTTACAGTACCACCACAATCCTGGTATGGGATGGGCCTAGCCAAGTAATTTGCTTTACTCTCAGTATAGTGTAGACCAAGCAGATGAATGGGAAAAGGAAGGGTGTACTTTCTTAGATCTGAGAGAGGGGCTTCCATTGTTGAGGTGGAATCATGCGGTAGTCAAACCTTAGCGGATAGACATGTGCTGGGAGGTGCATTGTAAAGACTTTGCAGTGGATTCCAAGTGCACACCTCAGTAGTGTCTAAGAGTTTTCTGTTGGCTAACGAATGCTCGGTAAAAGGGGAAGAAACGTCTTATGAGTAGTGTACAACATCTGCAAAGTGTTAAAATTGATTAATTGGTCATGCTTACGATCACAAGCGGCATTGAAAACCTACCATGATTAGAATTTGATGTTTTTGTTAGTTGGTCAACTATGATGAGGGAATCATGGTTGGGGGTGGTTAATCATAGTGGTGGGAACTATGATTGAGATGTTCAACCTTAGTGGATGGAACTTTGGTTGAAGTGGCCAATTGGTTAAGTCGGGATGGATGGAATCTTGAGGTGGTTGTTATTCACTTAATTGTTATCACTTTTCGAATGTTTTTACTTAAATGATGTTTATGCAAACGAGCCATTTAGCCATATTAATGTTGAAGTCTTCATATGCATACTATTTCCTTTACAACTTGTTGAGTATGACATATGCTCATTCTTGCTATCACCAAACACTCAGTTGGAGAAGGTATCAAGAAGTACACTGAATGTGGATCATTCTAAGATGCTTTCTACGTTGATAATGCATGTGGAAGAGTCATACAGGATTAGAGTAGTTATAGTTCGTATAGTTCTGCTGCAGTTTATTTGGTTCTTCGACCCTCGAAGATCATTTGTGTAAGACAGTTTAATTCGATTCAGGTATGGATATTATAATGGTTATCATCAATGAAGTCATTATGTATTGGAATTGATTCCTGGACTCATGACATAGAAGAGATTAGTTTGTTTCCTTAAACCGGTTTCGACATCATCCACCTGAATCCTAATTCTATTATCATGCTGAGCGTCTTTATGCATCTTTACGAGGCCATTCTCGGCTTTCATCCATTCCTTGATCTCTTCCGGTACTTATATGTTATGAAGAGGCTCCAGAACAAGGTCGCTAGTGGCACTAGATTCCAGCTCTGAGAAGGCAAGTTGGTGAAGTTCATTGACTTCACCACCAAGTCCTCTTGGTTGGGTTGACACAAGAAGTGGTTCTACTACCAACCTAACCTGAAGGGACTTCCTTACCAGAGCATGTCGTAGGTGTTAAGGGCCCCTTAGACAGAGGAGCCAATGATGACAACTCTTTGCCGGAAACTTATCAGGGAGATCTTATCCCTAAAGGAGAGGAATATGACAGCGTATGACATTGTTAGGGACTTAATCAAGCATCATGTGAGATCATATGATGAAAAATTGGTTTGATTGATGAAATTGGCAGAGCAAAGTGATTTAGCATAATGACATTTGGTTGATGTCCATGAGTTGGTAAGATCTGCTTGGATAGCATAGTTGGTTTGATGCGTTATCATTAGTTGCGTATGCTTATGTTAGCATGTTGGTTTTGTTTAGAGTTTGCGTGGTGTTGCGTGAACTGATCTTGAGTCAAGTCGGGAAGGACTTGTGCTTGTATTTGATTGTTGTTTGATTCATGTGCAGATGTTGCTCGAAGGTGAACGTGGTCGATGACAGATCAACGAACTAAGTTTAGGGAGGAACTGAGGTTCTACGACTAAGTTCAGGAGGAACTGAGGTCGTGGTAGTCGAGGATGTCATGCGGGACGTTCTAGCTGAGAGAACAATACATATGGAGACAAGGCTTCGCGATGGACGCAGGAGGCGATCTGATCATGAGAGGACGTGAAGACTAATTCGTGTTCAAGTCGAAGCAGACACGAGGGAGTCGTGTGGTGGCTGGACTTGAGACAAGAGTTAGTGTCGGAGATGAACTCTGAGTTGGTTATGTATATGCATATATGCATAGGAGATGTCCATGCATGATTATGTAAGAGTTGTTGGCTAATTAGCTTAATTAGTGGAAGTTGTTTGCCCTCTTGTGATTAGAGGAGGATAGAGACCAGATTGAATATGACAGAGAGTTGTAGTTCGATTTGGTCACATTTGTGTGTGTAGCTATCCTATAAATAGAGAGATTTGTTGTATTGGGTAGAGTACAACAGAGCACAGAACAGGGCAGCACAACGCAGCAGAGAGATAGAGAAACTCGAGAGAGAGTTGTTTTAGGATTTCGTGAAAATCCTTATTGGATGCTTTGGAGAGGTATCTTATAAACTCATCTATGCAATGAAAATCAAGTTTCGTAAGTTGATGAGTTGCTGATTCAAAATTTTCTCTGTTTTTATATTCTGCATGCTCGTTTTTAGTTTTCAGTTAATTTCATGTGTCTATGAAGTTTCATCTTGGTTTAATCCATCCAAAACCTTGCTAGAATATCTGAGAAAAATTCGAGTGAATTTGGTTTGTTCTCGAGTAGCTTTTTGTCAACTCGACTAAGTTTTGATCTACTCGATACTGGTTGACACAGTCGACTTCGACTAGTAATAACTTTTGATCCACATATCCGATTTACTCGATACTTGTTGGGTTAGTTTCTTATTTGAATCTAGTTTCTACTGACCAAATTTGAAAGCAATCCGACCAGCAGATCTTTTTGTACATCATTTTTACTAGAGCATGCACAATCTGTTTCAAGTGGAATGCCGAGTTTAAATTGAGTTTTTATTTGGGTGAGTTAATCTTTGAATTTGGTTTTCACAATCATTCACCCCTCCTCTGATTGGGTATTTTGGGCATATTCGATCCTACATACCACTTTAGTCCTCCAAAGTTGAGGAATATTACCGGGGCTTAGCTATTTCCAACTGGATTGGATCTGGCCCGAGAAGGTGACATAGATATTTCTCAATCCCGAGCAGCCATATTTGAGGGATCTATAAGATCTATTCTTATTTTCTATTACTTCTTCTCACAGTGTATTCACCAAAGGCTACTGACAAGAAGGTTGGGGCTCTTTTTGAAGCCATCCCTTCTTCTAGCAGCAAGGATGTCCTGACTCCCATCATAGAGATGGACCACGAAGCTCAAGCAAGAATCATGTTGGTAAGTATCACAAACTTTCTTGATTCTTGTTCTTTTTTCCGAGTAGTCGTACTTGTAGTGATGGCTATTGCTGACTTGGACAACTTCCTAGATAGGAGGTCCCAATCCAAAGGCTAAGAATGCAGGAGCCCTGGCTGTACACCCAGATGATGTTCTTATCACGGGGAGCAGGGGTCCAAGTGAGACTGGAAGCTGCACGCTACAAATCGTATCTTTTGATAGCAGCATGATATTAGAGGATGATGACTTCATGGGAGTAGATTTAGTGGAGGGTGCCATTAGGCCACCAACACCAACTACTCCTTCTCCTTCTACTCCTGCTAATCCAGTGCCAACTTCTATAGTGGCTTTAACCTTGGTAAGTTGAGCATTTATCCGGATCTTTTATAGTCGTGCTTGTTCTTTAACTTCTTAGCCTTCGGCCTAGGAGTGCGGGAAGGCAGCAGTCCATGTGCGCCCATCGAGCGATGCTCGCTTTACCCAGCTAGTGTTGGGAAGCAAGAGACTAGCGCCCCTTCTGGTCCTGATGAAGCCTTTGACGACTAGGAAACGACTTAGGTGTGATAAGAATTATTTCCTATGCTTGATGGAATGCATGTTTTGAATTTGTCTCTCCCATAGGCTAGTCAAAAAACTACCGATAGTATCCAAGCCCCAACTTCCCCAACCTCCAACCTCTCCCTGCTTTGAAGGAGATGGCAACAAGCATGGCGGCTACTAGTTAGGAACAGGAGGTGGCCATCACTAAGGTCGCTTCTGCCCTTCCACGGAAGGAGTGCAAGATTTCGCTGGATGCATCCTAGGGGAAATGCTTGAAGGGCAGGTAGGCCATCAGCAAGATTCGGTGTTTGATGCCTTCTTCACGCTAAGATTCTACCTGCAGATTAGAAATCCAATTAGCAAAATGACTAGTATTGACCTAGTCATTCTTTGAAGTTTGCCTTGGACCGATTGAACAAGACCTGTTGTGATGCTGAGAAGGCCACCGTCTGAGTTGTTGAGCTCGAAAAGGAGGTTATCGAGCTACTCCAGCAACTCTCTCGTGTGACGGTTGAGAAGGAGAAGGCGGACACTTTGCTAGAAGACCAGATGAAGGGTGGGCCTCCAATATCCTGACAAACCACTCATTCACCTTTGTCTTCCTAACATATTGCCTTGCATAACTCTCCATGACCCGAGAAGCTATCGCCCAGGAAGTGGCCCAAATGTCGGTCGCCCGGCAATAGCTTGTCACAACGCTCGAACTCTTCCAAGAAGCACTTTTCGGGGTTGGGATCTAGACAGAGGCCACCGACGGAGAGGATGCTCTCGGCTCGCTATCCAGGTTGCCAAGCTTACCGAGGCATTCAGCGGGTTTCGATAGATAGTCACTGAACACCTCTCGAGCCAATCCCAATAGAGTGTAGAGCTGACACTCGCCTATGCAGTGGCTATATTGAAGACCCGTCAACTGAAGTTCAACACAAACATCCTCTTGGAAGGTTACGTGAACGAGTCAGAAAAGTCGTTAGTCGACAAGGTTGAGGAGGCGACGGGGGTAGCCAAGGCCTTCGTGGATGCGATGGACTTCTTGCCCTCAGTGTAGTTATTTTACTTTTACCCTTCAGTTTGTAAGAACACTTGGTAGATTTTGTTCGTTTAAGTCGGGAACTTAAATTTTTCTCCATTGTTGTTGGGAGTATTTCGTGCTAGACTTTTTTGATAGCATATCATGATCTTTTATTGGATTCTTCCTTCGATTAGTTCAGGTCATGTTGATCACTAGTCAGAGTGCTTATATGGCTGGCCTTCAGTACGCTTGAGTGAGAGGCGTTGTAGCTCACAATCACCTGTGGAATGTGACAAGCAGCCTTTTCGCATCCCCGAGTTCATAACGCAATAGTTCTTCCCTTCTCATTAGAATATACTTTCAAAGAACACACAATATGTTGTTTTCAGTTTCCAGCGCCTAGTACTTATTAAAGCCCTGGGCAGTCCATATAGTAAAAAATATCTTTGAAGTAAAGGGAACTTATATTGCCCTTGGGTCGTGACAAACTTTTTGCCGCCCCGGGTGCACGTTTGGGATGCAAGATCTGGGAAGAGACTTACCCCATTTGCCAGGCATGAAGATGCGCGGAAAGACAAGTAAGATAGAAAAAGAAAATCAATCGACTTCATAGGCAATATCTTTTTATTTTATTTTGAGAAGGTACTCTAAGCAGTTACACTTAGAACTTACAAAAAACTTTCGATGACCCTCGAGCTATGTAGACCCATTATCTTAAACCTAAATGATACAGACTATATTAAGCCGATAAGCAGTGACCCTTATTATTTCGGGGGTACCGTAGACCCTGTTTCATGGGCTCCGGACTATTCATGAAACCAAGCCCCCGAGTCTTTGGGTTTGCGTCTCATGGCGCTGTGATCACGGTTACGACTGAGGCTTCTTATCCACCTTGATCCTTGAGCTTTTGGGTTTCTTACTTTGTTAGTGTCAAACTGTTATGTCGAGACTTCGCTTGTTGCAACGGAGACTTGTTCTTGATGGTGACATCATTAAGTGCTCTGTAGTCTATGCACATCATTTGGCTTCCATCTTTCTTATACACGAAAAGCCTGAGTGCTTTGCATTGTGCGGAACTAGGGCATAACCCATCTCCAGCAGCTCTTGAATCTACTTCTTTAGTTCAGCTAGGTCATTAGCAGGCATCATATATGGCCTTTTAGCTATAGGTGTAATTCCGGGCACAAGATCAGTAACAAACTTGATGTCTCAGTCCAGTGGCATAACTATCAATTCATCCGAGAGTAGGTCTAGGAACTCGTAGACTATGAGAATCTGATTCATTATCGATCCTTCCATATGATTCAACTTACATTCTTCCGCTAACAGTGTATCTACCACAAACTCTACCTTAGCTCATTCTCCGTCAACCAAAGTGACAGTTATTTTGGCACACTCTATTACTTAGTTGAACTTTTGCTAGCCAATGCTTTCTAATTACCACATATATCCTATCTGACTCTAGGAAGATGAGGTTGGTTGAGAAGTCTACCCCTTAATTTAAGGTTAACTTTCGGATAGATGAGACTAGCTCTCATTTCTCCACCAGGTGAGCTAATTACCATCTTATGTTTCAAAGTTGTAACTGGCATGCTATATTTGGCCACATACTTAGATGTAATAAACGAATGCAAAACTCCAAAATCAAACAAAACAGACGCATGGGCTAAGTTGATGAGGGACATACCAAGTACAATGCCAGGTGCATCCTGAGCTTCTTTTGTGGTGACATGGTTCACTCGTCCCTTCACATGGTTCTGCTGAGCTCTGTTGGGTGGAGTATGTGTCTAGCACTAATTGCAGTTCTGAGCTGGAGTAAGAGTCTTTAGTGGTGTATTCAATTTGAACTACACTAGGGTCTAATTCGGCCTCCTTTTAGGACATTGATTAGCAAAGTGTCTAATCTCCTGACAGTTGAAACATGGGCAACTAGCTATATCCTAAGGGTTAGGGTTCTTAACTAGGGCTAGTGTGTTGTTGTTTTTAGAATGAGGTTACTGATATGCAGGGCAAGGTACTGTTGTTTGAGGCATGAACTGAGTAGATGGTTGCTAATGTTGAGGCATGGTGCATGAGCCAGAGTTGCTACTTGAGTGTTGTTCTTGTGAACCATCCTTCTCTTGCGATCTTCACCAAGCTTACGACGCTTGTCTTTCAACACTAGTGCATTGTTCACCAAATGCTAAAATTTTGGTTAATCGTGTGTGCTTAACTGAGCTTGCATATCATAGACTAACACATCTAAGAAATGTTTCTGCTTCTTTTCATCAATGTCAACATCTTCTGGTGCATACCTTGAAAGCTGAGTGAACTTATTCACATACTCATTCACTGACATAGAACCTTGCTTTAAGTTAAAGAATTCCTTCTTCATCATAGTAATAGTACCTCATGGTACATAGTGGTGACGAAAAGCTCCTTGAATTCCACCCAAGTGACTAACTCATGGTCCTTATGAGTATTACAGAAGGCATCCCACCAATTGGTAGCAAGACCATTGAGTTGTTGAGTAGCATACAAAACCTTCTCGCGGTCATTGCATTGGCCGATCAACAGTTTCTTCTCAATTGTCTTCAGCCAATCATCAACAGCAAGTGGTTCAGTGGTGTGAAAAAACATAAGTGGATTAGTTCTCATGAACTCCCATAACTTAGACTAGTTGTGGTGTTGAGACTGTGGCGAAGGTTGAGTCTGAGAAGCTTGTTATATATACCATGAGTTTGCATAGCCATGCGTTGCAGTATAGTCATCGGAGGTGGTTTTGGAGGCAGGGATGTTGCATGGTTGTCATTGTTTCTAGGGTTGTTCTTGGCGTTGACTATCTGGCAGGGGTAGGACATAAATAAAAGGAGAGCACGAGATTCTAAAGGAGGGTCTATAACTTGTTTTACTTTAAAAGACTCTTCTTATACTAATTACTTAATATCGTCATACCCTATTTCTAAGATGTTGATGCAGATATGGTGCCTAAGGGTGATTCTGCAACTCATATTTGACACATATCAATAATATCCATAAAAACTAAGAACTCCAAAATGATCTAAGCGACACTACTGATCGATCTACTATAACTTAATGGGGTGTTTCCTTATGTGGTACACATGATGAGTTGCTGGTTCTCCATCTAAATCAATGTCTAGGTATTCTGATCTGGAATATGAGAGAGGCTTGGAGCGAGATCTGTTGCTTGGAGGTAAGGCTGGTCTAGGTGTAGCATCCCGTAGGCGACAATGAAGTGCCATGTTGTATTCTTTACCACACTCCAAGCAGTGGTGAATGATCTTCAGTTCTAGCATAGCACCGTCATAAGTCGATCAAGGGCGATGGTGAGTTGAACTTGTATCTAGAGCATAGTGTTTTCTTCATTGCAAAAGCATTGAACTTTGGTATCCAGGCTTGTGGGGCTACTAATAGGGATATAGCGGTACCGTGAGTCCTTGGTGTGTGGCGTCTAGTATTCCTTCTTCAAAGCCAGTCCTTCTTGTTTTCGCTAAGTAGGTGTGCACAACTCTAAATTCTCCCTTGTGAGTACGACTTTCATAGATGAAGACAGTGATGTTGCACTCTGTACCATTAGCTTGCCTTGATCCCTTATATAGCGGCTTCTTTTGGTGTCCCATATCTGTGAGCACGGGCCAAAGCATCCTTTGTAGAATCTCTTGACACAATACGTTAGAGTGATGAACTTTACTGAGATCCGATGACATTTGTAGGTTTAAGCATAGGGTGGGATAACTAAACCATTAGGGAAAAAAAGATGAGAAGTCTTTGAACATAGCTTTTACATCTTTTTTCAAGTTTTGATCTTTTAAGGCTGACCTTGCTATATATGGCTACGGTCTACGTCGATATAGCTCTGATGTCACATTTGTGGAGACTGATCAAAGACATTAACTAATCTTATCTAAGTACTGAGCCTAGGAATCAATCTCAAGACATAGTGACTTTATAGATGAATATTATTATAATATAATACTTAATCTTTTTTTGAATTCCTATACTTGTACAATTATATACACATATATACTCCCATTATATATATAAACAAACATAAGCAACCAAACAATTATCAAGCAGTTATTTATTTATAAACACATATACATATACTTATTCATATACTTATAAAAGAAAAATTGCTCCTTCCATGTATATATGTCTATACACATATATACATAATTATAGGAAATCCATTTTGTACTTCCGGTGTACATACTCTCTCCTTTAATAGATGTTCAGAAAATATATGTATATCTTAAAAAGTAGTATATACTCTCAGAAAAATACATACTTCACTTATAAAAAAAATATACACATATAAGAAAAAAGTAAATACATATAAAAATTGATATATACATCTCAGAAAATAGTATACATAATCAACTATGAATTAAATCGGGAATATATAATCCCAAGAGTACACGCTAGATTTCACATAATTATATATATACATGACCACCACGTTTACCGAGCTATGGCCTGTGGGCCATCCTGATCTGTTTAAATAGCTACATTAGGTTAAAGTACCGATTTTTTATTTAGTTTTGCAAAAGTTTTTATTTCTTTAGAAAATATTTTTTATTTTCTTTGTGATTAGAATTTAGGCGGTTATAATTTATCCTTAAAATATAAAAATAGAAAGGGGAAATTGCGCTCATATAATTATAAAGATTTATATTTTACTAAAATATTATTGGTATGTTTATAACATGTGAGATCATATTCCACATGTTATTAAGATAGTTGAATAGTATTATAGTAAAGTAGGAGTTAGATAAGTAATACTTTATCTGGTCGTAAATGTAAGTCGTTTTAGCTTCTCAACTATTCTTTAAATATAAGTTATTTTTGAATTTCTATGCATTCTTTTCTCTTTAATTTTTGTCTGGTACTTGTTTAATAAATACTACCACTCTCATAAATAAATAAGTTATTTTTTTATATAAAATAAATAAAAAATAATAAAATTATTTAATCTATTTTTTAATTTTTGTTTAATCCTTATGTATAAGTGTAGAAGGTAGCAAGCCGAACTGGCCTTCTTCCTCTTCATTACTTCCTGCCCGCACGAGGGTTTCCGTTCTTTCTCCGTTCGTTGAAGCCGGCAACGGACGGCGGAGAGGCGAGACGACGTGAGAGAGGGAGACGCGACACCGCGCCACCAATCCAAGCTCCCCGCGCCATGGATCCCATCATGAAGCTCCTCGAGGACGACGAGGTGCCCCGCCCAAACCCGAGCCTCCCTCGCCTCTCATGCCTTTTCAGGATTCTTGGGGGAACGTGGGGATTTGATTGGAATGGTGCCTTCCTGTTGTGGGGTTCCGCAGGACGAGAGCTTGCACTCGGGCGCCGACGTCGAGGCCTTCACGGCGGCACTCAACCGCGAGGTGGAGGCTAGCACCAGCGCCCCCGCCGCCTCGTCATCCCAGCCGATGGATCACGGCGCCGGTGAGCCCCCAGGCCTAATTGAATCTTCCAAATGTTTTCTTGTCGTTGGATCGAATTCGGGTGCGGCAGTTTTATTTTAGCCTTATAGCAATCAAGAAGCGGCACTAGTGGGTTTAGAGAACGCGGTTCTTGGATTGGGGAAATAATGAAATCGAGAAACATTTCTTTTCATGGTAACAGAATGCAGCTCCAATGTTGGAATTTCTGGACTCTGATTCTACATTTAGTGTGCGCATAAACTAGGGAATTCGAGCAAATGAGCCTGTATGAATCTTCCCTACTGAAATAGGTTGGCTCAACTCTTTGAATGCATGAGTTGTGACATCACTAGTGGAAACGGGATTGATTTAGTTTGAGATTAGGGTTTCAAGCTTATGCTTTCTTTGAATAGAAGTAAAGAATAGGAACACAATGCTGAAATACTGAAATATGGACACTCGGTTGCAAACATAAATATACTATGGTTATTACTTCTTGACTGCATTGAAATAACAAAAAATCAAGACGGCTCAAATACTGGCCCTTAAGTTAACATTTATGTAGGTTCTTGAAATTGGCCTTGTATTTTTCAGAAACAACTATGGAGTTCCAACTTAATTCAGGAATTATTTCCAATATGTTGGTCTTATTTTAGGATTATCTGTGTTGTCCTTTTGTTGTGGAGAATAATTAGGGAGTCATCATAATGTATTCTCTTTAGGAATATTTGTACTGCCCTTTTGTTTTTGAGAATTTGAACCAGAGTAAATGAAGTTTGCATTAGTGTTAAATGAAGTTTGCATTAGTGTTATGGATGCAATGAAGTTTGCAGACAAAGAACTACATTAGGAACATTTACAACAAGTAAGCAAAAACATGTATTGTTCTTGTCATGGCTTGGTATGTTGTTCTTTCCATCCTATGTTTTATTGGATTTTCACGTCCTCAATTTTTCTAACCTATACTCACTTGATAAATATAACTTTAGGAGAAAGTATAACTATTATGCATGAAGCCAGCACCGCATTGCTCTTGTCACCTTGTCCTCAGTTGCTTTGAAGCGCCCCGGGTTACCCTCGGTGTTTAAAACTATTATTATACAAGTCTCTGGATCAATTGCTGGTAAATAAGAATCTTATAATAGATGATACCACAATCATACAACGTGGAGAGTGATGAGAAGGATCTACCATTCCAAAAATACATAAAGGATTCCTGCGACTAACAGAATCCACGCTATCAGAGAGCACAGAAGGAACAGTATGAAGGCACGCCACTCCACAAGCAACTCGGTGGCGGACGCGATCGAGACCTACTCGTCGGCCTCACCGTATATTTCAATGAAGTTTGGATCGTCCTCTGAAAGCACAAGCAAGAGTGAGTATAAACGTATTCAGCAAGTCCCAACCCTTGACCTACGGCAGGAGTATAAATACATGCGTATGATATCATCGAGGAATAAGCTGTAAGGTTAATCTTTGTAGAAATGTAGAGTTTACACATGCAATGGTGTATTTTTTATAAAGCGGTTTTGTGGGAAGTGTCATATCAATATTCTTAAATGAAGGGGGTTCGACCATGGTGAAAAGTCACTATGGCCCAAGTTTTAATGTTGCCGGACACTCCGTCCATGGCAACCCATAGCACACAGCCAGACCTATTATCCAAAAACAGGCCCACCTTGCCCACACACTCACCAAGAAAACACATGCAACCTAAGCTAGGTGTTGTGACCGAACCATAGATTGTCCATGACCGTAAATACGACTATTCGAATAGTTTTACATCTGCAGAGTGGTACATTTTACTCATAAGCTGAGTTTAGCAACATTCCACCGTTGTGCTAGTGTAACTCAATAAAACCATTACCCACCACAGCATCATCTCACTAGCCGCTCACGGGAGCTAACCAGGGTTTCCTAGCCTTTAGCTAGGCCTCTAACTTGGTCGCTAAGCCTGCACCTGCTTGCACCTGATCCATGGTTTCCCGTTGCACAACTGCCTCCGGGCGATCAATAGACTAGTGGCAAGGTTTAGACTAAGCCTTGCCACATACATGATCGAGTGGTTGTACTGTGAAGACTAGTTAGAATGTCACATCAACTCGTTCTTTAAACGAGCCAATGCAAACATCTCCACATGGAGCCTGCCACATAGGAAGCACTCCTCATGAAGCCTGCCACACAGGCAGCGCTTCAACTCCTAAGGCGTTCCCAGCGGAACCCTGATTTGCCCCAGCTCTTAACCAGTTCTCGATTATTATCAATATCCAACAAGTTTTCCCATCTCACAACTCACGCTACACCAAACACCAAGTTTTACACAGTTCGTAAAGCTATATTTGGTTAAGCATGAAATAACAGTAGAGATTACCGTCCTAAGCATACTATTATTAAGCTAATCGCCTTAGCGTAAATAAAATAGTTGAGATGATTGTCCTAAGCTTACCAAGATTATATTCAGGATGTCACAAACAGGCTGGCTAATCTACAATAGGACATAACTAGGTCAACAATTTAAATTATACTAGCAAGTAGTATTTCCTACAATTAATTTGTGAAAAACGGCTGCTACGGGTTGTATGATAAAATTGGGTTCAATATGATCAAAGGGAAAGATTGAGACTTGCCTTCATTGAAGTTCTCGAGGGGGTCTTGCTCGAAGTCTTGCCTTCCTAGCTCCTCCTCCTCCTCGAACTCTTCGGTTTCTAAAACGCGGGCGGACAAACAACACAACACACAAATAAATATAAATAAAATTGAAATAATTATGAAACTGGTATGAATAGATAGGATTTAAATTTAGATGAATATCAGTGAAAAAATTGTTGAAATCAAGTTGGAACGAATGAGATACGAGCTTCCGGAAATTTAACTTCCGAGATATGGCTTGGCTTAAAGGGGAATGGGCGGGGTACGGTGTGAATGGGCTGCTACTGTGCATATAGGCTATTGGGCTGTGCTGGGCCGCTCGGCTGTGTAGGCCATTGGGCTGCGGCGGCTCAGTCCGGCCCAGGGGAGAATGACATCCGGCAGAACGGGCGCCGAGGGGCGCCGTCGCCCAGTCTCCAGCTCACGGTGGCAGACTCATCGGCGCTTCGCCGTAGCGGCCTTCCCGGCCTCGGTTTGGATCGGGAATCGGTTCACAAGGGCCAGCGCAGCACGGCGAAGCCGATGGTGGGCACCTTGTTAGCGGTTGGCAGCCGGAACAACACTAGTGGCATGCCGGAATTGGGGAAAGCGGCGGCCGAAAAGGGAAAGTTACGGGGAGGCGATGTGGGCCGAAAAGGGAGCATGCATGGGGTGCAGTGATGGTTTCCCGATGCTTGGTTTGGTTGGGGAGCATCCACGGCGGCTAGCGACGAGAAGGGAGACTCGGCGATCATGGCAGCTTAGGGAGAGAACGGGCTAGAGAGGGAGAGACTAGACCGAGGGGCTGTGGAGGTAGGGTGAGGTATGGTGAAGCTTTCCACGAGGCCAATCGACCGGCGGTGGTCTCTGGGAGGGGATCGATGGTGGTGCTGTCGGCGGAGGGGGAAGACAACGAGAGAGGGAAAAAAGGGAAGAGGAAGGGTGGAGCTTGCCTTCGCGAGCTTGGTGAGTGGCGGTGGGGAGCGGAGGAACGAGAAGCGGGGTTCTTATAGCCAGTCAGAGGAGCGGCGGTGGGGTTCGGCGACGCACGCGCGGTACGGCGCAAGGAAACGTCAAAGAGCTTAAATGCTGATGGTGTAGAGGTGTGGAATTTGTGTGGCGCGAAGGGGGGGGGGGAAGTCGAGCTAGGTAGCCAAGGCAGCGACGGGCTATTAACTTCGCGCGTGCTCGGTTTGATCGGCGATGCTTCTCGGGTGGTCGTCACGCGCAGAGGCAGTGGCAGAGTGGCGACGACGCAGCAGTGTGAACCAACGACTCTGGTGCGGTACGGGGCGGGATGGAGGTGTTTGGCGGGTGGCAGTTGGCACAGGCGCATGGGGTCCGGCGGTTGGTGGCTTAGTGCGGCCATGCACGTGTGAGTGGAGCGAGCGTGAGATGAAAAAGAAGGCTAGCTCGGGCTGGGCCGACGCGCGGGGAGAACAGAGAGGAGGGGAGCGGGCCGGGAGAAGAGGAAGGAGAAGAAAAGAGGAGTGGGCCAACAGGGATGTTGGGTTGAAATGAGCCCAAGGAGAGAGGGGGAGAGAAAATTTTAACATTTTTGTTTGGGTTTTGAAATTAGTTTTGAAATTATTTCTTTTAAAAAGATTTTTGAAATTCGATTTTCGGCTAAAAACTGAGATGTTACATGTTTTAAGGTCGAATTTAAGTCTTAGGATTAGATTTCTAGATAACATAAACAAAAACCAAGTTAGCAGTTGCATGCAGTTGTTAAGTGAAATAAAAGTTCAGTTTACTTAGATGAAGTACCAAAACATTAATTTGTTGTCTTATGAATTTCTGTTTTTCATGGCAAATGATTTGGTATCTTGAACCACAGCTTTATAAACAAGCAACATTGCTTCTTTGTATCATGTCTTTTGATGAATACAAGAGACATATACATTTTCTTTTAAAGCTAGAAAAACTTGCCACATAAGTAGCTTTTTTGCTTCTTGACTGGCACATGGCTCAGAGATATTAACAGTGACTTTTGATCCAAGATTTGCACTTGATCAGTGGCATAGTATCTTCAATTCTATAAAACATGCTCTCTAAATCTGCAATGTGTTCAAGTTTGAAGCTATTACTAAAAGTGCAAATATCTGATGCACCGTATCTGTCAAATCTCTGCATCCTACCTGAAAAAGAGCAGACAAATGGTCATGTAAAATTCTGAAAGTATTTAGCCAGATGGGTCATATGGTGATGTAGGTTCCTGATAAATTTGAGACAAACTGTGATGTATTGGAAGAAACAAAAAGGATAAACATCACTGAATAGTTTTTTAATATTTCATTTTTCTTCTATCTTCGAAATTCCTTTTCAACAGAAATTGTTTTTTTCCCTCCTGTAGTTTGAAATTTTGAGTTGTAATTCTATGACATGGTATATTTTTTATGTTAATGTTAATCTATTTTTTCAATATTTCATGACCATTGCATGGTGTTATGAGGTGGGATGCACAGGTGCACTGGCCCTAGGCTCTCCATGTTAAAATGCTCCGCAACAAGTATAAATGTAATGTCCCAAATGTCCCTTGCATGATGTGGAGAGAATTGCGACACGAGCCTAGTTTTATCAAAGTTTCTTGTTTTGAAATCTATGACTAAATGTTTGGTTCTTGAGCTAGTCTGTTATCGTTTTTATTGAGTATTCAGTTTATAACTATATGCTTCCAAAAACACTGTTTGATAATTTGATCTCTAATTGCAGGTATTTTACCTCAGGAAAACAATGCATCATTAAACCACAGTCATGGCCAGTGGCAAGATTCAGTAAAGAATGAAATTGCAAACCAGGAAAGCCAACAAGAAAAGGCACATTTACATCATGGAAAAGATCAGTCATCCAGACCTGAAGTGATTTCTGAAGGTTCTGAAAACGAACACCTTCACGCTAATGCACCAAAAGAATGTGATGCGCCAAAGGTAAAGCAAGAGCCTGGAACCACTTCCCAACAAAGTATTTCTGCTCAGCAGCAGCCTTTGCACCAAATGAAGAGTCAACAAACACCAGGCACGAACCAAACAAATAGTGCTACTACGATGGTAAAAGCCCCAGTTGTTACATTTCACATGTTAATCCCGATTTTGAGGCACCACCTTGACAAAGACAGGGATATGCAAGTCCAGTCCATTTTTGCAAAATTGCGGGTTGGTATTTATCCTTTTGCTCATTAAATTTTTGTTCTTTCATTACCATTTTTTGTGGAAACATGACAATCTGTTCTAGGACGAGCAGACTCTAATAACCATATTGAAATCGTAGAACAATAGTAATGTGGATTGCGGTCTTACAATAGTAATATTTAATGAATCTTATGAAATGCGCATATTATTATTGTACTTCACAAGTGGTCACTTTGTAATTTTTTTTGTTTTTTTAGAACTTTCTTGGAAGCCATTAATCTGCTTATCCTCTTTGTAATCTTGATCTTCTGTTTTCATTAGAAAAATGAAATCAGCAAGGAACACTTCTTGAAAGTTGTAAGGAGTATTGTTGGTGATAAGTTGCTCAAGCAAGCTGCTGCGCAATATCAAATGCAGGTAAATAAACTTCCCGCTCTATTGTGATCTTTTTAAAACATTACCTGGCTCTAATTCATTTGTAAATGCTGGTCAACATTGTGCCTTTAGTGCTTAAGTTAGGTATAACTATCTATTAGCACTGCATGTAGTGTTACAGTTATTCCTGCCAACACATTCTTTTTTTTTTTTTTTGCGATTAACTCATTCTGTTTTCTTTTGGGGGCTACTTGCTCTTGTTTTGCAGCACACTGCTCAGGCACAACGGAACCCTCAGACAAATCCCAGCAACTATTCGTTAGTGAATCAAGTTTCTGGTCTGCAGAATGTCTCCAGTGGTTCTATGCCAGGAGATGAGCAGAAAGCATATCCAGTGGCTCACCCCATCCCTGTAAACCAAGTTATTGACAGCCCAATACCACCTCAATTTTGTCCTTCCTCATTAGGCCAAATGCAGAGTAATAAGGGTTATACAGCTTCAGAAAGCAATGTGCATAAGGCTAATGAAGCGGGTAACAATTCAGATGGGAAAGGAGTGCATATGCTATATACCCGTCCACCCAATATCCACTCAGTTCCGGTGCAACCAATGCAACATCATGTGCAGTGTCCACAAACGCCTTCACCTGTTCTTGGGACAAATAACTTTCATACACATCCATTTCCACGGCCAGTTGGAGGTCCAGTTGTATCACTTAGACCACAAATGGTAGATTCCAATCAAAGAGCACAATTAGTCCAGGTAGTTGCTACCACAATGTCTGGGAGTGTGCCAACACGATCCACAGTGTCTGGAAATGTGCCAACTAATCAATCTGCACGGCAACAATCAGCAATCAAGGAGCAGAAAAGTAACTCTTTCACTCCAACACCACATATGAATATGGAATCTGTTAGCCAGCACTCTGAATCCACACAGAATTCTTTTGTTGCGTTGCATGCGAAACAAATCAGTTCAGTCATTGGATCTTCAAAGGGTGGCAGTGTTTTGGAAAACAAATCACTTGCGTTGAATGCTTCTAAGTCTTTGGCTGCAGCAAGCTCAAGTCAGACTCATCAATCTCATGGCGCTCAAGAACCTAAGATGCAGGTATGCATTGATGTGCTATTTTTTTCTCGAACACGCAGGAGAGTTACAGGTCATTTCATTAAAGAGAAAGAAGAAACAAATACACACCGATTACACTTGGGAAAACAATGCGCCACACAAAAAGAGAAAAGCGACCAAAGAACCAAAGCGAAAAAGGACACAAATTAACTATTTAATAAACTCCGGAGGCCCCTAGCTTCAATAGCACACCATACAACACCCTCGACTAACACCGATGTCACCACCGAATTGACACTCGAAGATGCGTTGTCGAAAACGCACTTGTTGCGATGCTTCCATAACTCCCAAGCCACTAGAACGATAAGAGAATTGAAACCTTTCCTCTGCAGCTTATCGACCATTTTGTACACGCCCAACCACCAATCAGAGGTAGGGGCTGAAGCCGACGAGGACGAAGAGACCACAACGTCACGATAGGAAGGTGGATTAGGAGCATGCGGACGTGGCCTGTAGGACCTGGGAGAAGACAGACTCGAGTCTTGCCACCGAAGAACCTTGGACCTGCCCACTGGGAGGAAAGGGCGGGCCAACGGCAACAACAGAGACGAAGGAATCGGCACTGGCGAGGCGGAAGGGACCGATGAGAGCGCGGACCGGGCAGTGGCCGTCGGGGCTAGAGCAACTACCGGCGTGGAGCTAGGAGAGGACGTGACACCAGAAGGGCAAGGAAATGGAGGGGAAGCGGCAAAGGTGTCGGGAGGGCAAATGAGCGGGGAGGTAGCGGAAAGGTCCATCATGTCGATATATGTTCTCTTGTACTTCTAGTTGCACACTGAAGCTCATTTGGAAAATGCATTATCTTCCATATCATGTTTTTACATGAACCCCCAAATGTTTTTGGTTGATCTTACTAATGCCAGATTTCCATGTGAATCCTCACAAAACCTTTATCAAGTTAAATGTTTTTACATCAATTCCTAAACTAGTGTGTTACTGACTAGCTAGGAGTAAGCGAGCAACCTTAAGCTAGTTGAAGTCAGTAGTTAGAGCAACACATACATGGTAGACTTGGTTTTATTTTTTACCTAGTTGTTTTTTAGCTTGAAATTTGGATCTGTGACTATTAGTTCATCAAGTCCTGATCTTTGCATCGGAGTGCCGGGACGTGGAGAGCAAATCCAGCCTGTGTAATCGCACTTGTCCAAAATTGTATACATGAGTTATGTGGTAATGGATATTATGAAGCACCTTGATATACATTGTCAGAGTTCACAATAGTAACTTGTAGGGTGAGCAAATCTGCTGGTGTGAGGTCTAGTAAATGAGCCTCTTTCGTCACTTCATGAAGACGAAGTTGCACACGGAGTTTTGATCTTAACAGCTGAGCTGCGTTGTGTTGAGCAAGGGAGAGCACATTTCATACCCAGCAAGCTATCTTAATTCAAATGCAATTATACTGATATGGTTCTTTTGTGTAGAGCGATATTTTACATTGAAGTACAATAAATAATATGTGAAGTAGAACTTCAGTAATTAAATGTGAATAACAAGCAATCATAAATAAGTAAAGGCTAACCAATTAAACAACCTATAATTTCTACCACGAATTTTATCCAAATAGGGATTTCAATCAATGAATCACCACATGACATATTTTTGGGTAAATTTTCAATTTGTAAAGTCTTACCATTATTGCTTGCCCATTTCTGGGGCATGACTATTTGAATAGTTTTAACTCTTAGGCCATACATCTTTATTAATGTAATCAACTCATCAGATTATTGCAAAACAACGTGACAATGTGCGGTGAAGATTATAGTAGTTTTGTACATGTAATTCGTTGCAGCATTATCACCACTTGCGTTATGGCTTTAAACCGCACGAGGATCCCAGTGGTGTAGGATAATGACAAGCTATGTATCTTACAAACTTGAGTACATCTCAGTGCAATGCGTAGATGTGTGCCCCTGCGGATAAAAGCTCATTAGCAACAACTTCACTTACAAACTCATACTGCCGTGTGGGGTTAGTGCTAGAATTCGGTGAGCTATTCATCCAAGTTGAGACCACACTAGATTTGTCAGTGTATGATTGATGGTTGTATGACACAGACACGGTTATCAACCTGAGCGAGACTCCTAAACTAGAGAACCAGCGAGAACCACTCTCTCAAATTGCTAAACCAGTTTTTAACAAATACCAGTGACATCCGTATGCCACATGTAGCAAATCGACATACCTGTGCCACTTTCTTAGACTAATACTTCTCTGAATATTCATCCAATAATTTGGTTAGTTCTAGATAAATGATTCTAGATTTACCCAATTGTTACTTAGCATGGGTAAATAATTGATTCTAGGAAAACACGGCGACATGGTGGTGGTGGCAATCCAACAATGGAAAGGTGATGCTATCTAAGAAAAATGTAGATGACAAGGGGAGAAAATTTGTTATAGAGATGGAGGCGGAAGATTACTAGTGGCTGTAAAATTTCTCGATGACATCGAAGGCTACGTGTGGTACTGGTTCTCGATTCTATGGGAAGTCAACGCAAGGAGCAACAGAGTTAGGGTTCTGGATGATGGGAGTGAGGCAGGGCGATTGTGGTGATCCTTGTTGCTTGAAATAAGGCAAAGTCTATGGCAGCGACACTTATCGAAGATGCACAATCTGGACTGGCGAATGGGTGCAGGAAAAAGGGAACTAGTGTAATAGGTGTCATAGTAAGGGCTGCAGCCAGTAGTTCGAACGTAAGGCCTGCACATATGGTCATGCACATCAATTTGTTTGATGAAATAAATATAGTTCATCTCAGATTGGGCAAGAGGATATAACTGCAAGCACATATATCACATGAGGAATTAGTCTATATGTTACAAAGTGAAAGCATGCAGTTGTCAATAAACTAGCAGAGCAGTAAATATTCTATCGGGCAAGAGGATATAGCAGTGGGTAACAGTAGAATTTTGCAATTTGATGTAGGCAAAGCAGTTAATATTCTTTCCTGGAGGTTCTGGGTTCAAATCAGCCTCATTGTAAAAAAAGCAAGGATAAGGCTGCCTAGAAATTCCCTTCCCCAGTCCTCCACAATGTGTGGGAGCTTTCAGCATTGGGTATGTCCGTTTTATGTAGGCACAAATGGTAAATATTTGATATTTCAATAACCCCTTACTAGATTCAATTGGGAAAGTGACATTCTTTAGTATGCATCCATGCCTGCATGCTTATTCTGTTCTGTCCATTCCATGTGGAATTCTCTTTTTATTCATTTTTACTGATTCTGCCATTTTTCCTAAGAAATAATTCAGCATCATGGAGGGCTTTGCTGTTGTGCTCTAATCAAAATTTGTTGCATCGTTAGATCCAATCTTCCGTGCAAGCACCTCCTGCTCCAGCAGCTTCTAAAACACCTCAAAAAAAGGCTTCTTCTGGACAGAAAAAGCCTTTGGAAGCATTAGGCTCATCCCCTCCACCGTCCAAGTATGTCCAATGCCTATTCTTAGGAAATAATTTCAATCCAAATATACTCTCTTCGGTTTCTGATGCCTTTTATGTTGTACCAGCAAAAAGCAGAAGGCATCTGGGGGTTTTCATGATCAAAGCATTGACCATCTTAATGATGTCACAGCAGTTAGTGGTGTTAATCTGAGGGTATATTTCTTCTTATGCTGCCGTTATGTTGATTTGCTTTGTGCATACCATGTAGTACCTGATATTTGATGAACTTTGAAGCTGTAACAAATTTTGCCTTTTGCCAGGAAGAAGAGGAACAACTTTTCTCTGCTCCAAAGGAAGAGAGTCGAGTTTCAGAAGCTGCTCGGAAAGTTGTACAATTAGAGGAAGAAAAACTCATCCTACAAAAGGGACCCCTGACAAAGAAATTAGCAGAAATCAGTTATACCTTTGTCATTCAAGTTTTACTTTCTAGGGAAACTTTTAAGACGTTTATTCTCTAACTATAGTATTCTGGCAGTGAGAAAATGTAATTTGAAGGTCATCGGCACTGATGTGGAGCGTTGTCTATCTATGGTGAGAGTTTATAGTGATGTTTTCCTGGCTTTTTGGCTTATGCCTGATCTAACTTGAGCTTTCTCCAGTGTGTTGAGGAGCGGTTACGAGGATTTATAAGCAATATAATAAGGCTCTCAAAACAGGCATGATTTCTTCATTTCATTTACTTTTCCCAAGTAAAATTTTCAAATTGAGATATTAATTGATTATATGTTGCTTTTATTGTTTGTAGAGGGTTGATGTTGAAAAATCAAGGCATCGTTTTTACCCTTTATCTTCAGATGTTCGCAGTCATATAATGAGGGTGAACCGAGAAGCTAGAGAACAGTGGGACAAAAAGCAGGCTGAAGATGCTGAAAGAATCAGGAAACACAATGATGTTAGTTTTGCTTGCATTTGAATTTTAATTTCCCTGTTCACATAAGTATGATTGATATGATGATCTGACTTCTTGAAATAATGAGAACTTTTGATCTTTTACAGTAACAA
This sequence comes from Phragmites australis, assembly GCF_958298935.1. NCBI lineage: Eukaryota > Viridiplantae > Streptophyta > Magnoliopsida > Poales > Poaceae > Phragmites > Phragmites australis. The sequence goes on along the minus strand of NC_084924.1, from coordinate 23,305,803 downwards.
GAGTTTTAGGTGCTTATAATATGATGTGTCAATAGAAGTGTGCTAGACTGCTAGTAGCTATCATATCAAATAACTGGAGTCTGACTATATCACATCCATTGTCACATGATAGATTTGGAGTGCCAAACCAAGCTACATGAGACTAATCAGTAAATATCATACATATGACATTTGGTGACTGATTCACCAGTTGATTACCGGTCATAAATATTTTTTAAATGGAAAACAAAGGATCTGATGTCTGATCTGTTAAATGCTTGTTTTCATCGGTTCATGGAATATCGTCAGTGTACCTGGACACAAACACCTATGTCCAATTCAGCAAAAAAAAAAGGACACAAAATACTAGGAATCGGATATGGGTGCCTAAATCCGACTTGGATTCAGGGTCTCCGATTTGACAAAAAAATTGGACATGGGTGTCTAGGTAAGACTGAATATCGTAGCTATTATGAAAATTTTGCAGTATAGCTGTGTTTCTATGTTTCAGGTTTTTCATTTAAATACTGCAACATTTCAATTGAATTTTTCACCTAGTGTTTGGTACTTGGAAGTTTCAGGTATCCAATGTATAGCTGTAGTGGGCGCTTATCCAATGTATAGCAAAACTGGAGAGCTCCCCTCTTATCCTTCCTCACTGGAACAGAAGAGCCGGAAGACCCGATCGCGCTTTGCTGCATTCAGCATCGCGCCAGGGGCTACCGTCTCATAAAAGGCGCCCTTTATAAGATTGGTGTCTACGCTCCCCTCCTTCGCTGCATCACCAGACAAGAAGGGGCCAACCTTCTTCGAGAGATACATGAAGGCCTTTGCGGCAACCATTTGGCGTCTCGTGCCCTAGCCGGCAAGGCACTTCGCTAGGGGCTTCATTGGTCTACAATCATGTCCGATGCAGAAGACCTTGTTCGCACCTGCCAAGGATACCAGTGGATTGGACGTCGAAGCCACTGACCCCCGGCTCCCCTACAACCAATCGCTCTCGCCTGGCCCTTGGCTCACTGGGGGCATGGATCTCATCTGACCATTCCCCCATGCCAAAGGCAACCTTCAGTATGCGGTGGTAGCATTTGAATACTTATCAAAATGGGTCGAGGTCGAGCCCCTCACGGCGGTCACATCGAAGAATGTTTAGAAATTATTCTGGAAGAACATAATTTGCCACTTCGGCGTTACATGACAGCTCACGGTCGACAACGGCACGCAATTCGACTCTGGGCCTTTCAGACAATTCTGCGATGACCTCGGCATCGAATTATGCTTCGCCGCAGTTCGACATCCTCAGTCCAACGGGGTCGTCGAACGGGCCAACGGCAATATCCTCTCTGGCTTAAATCGCTGACTCATCAACCTAGCTCGAGGCCTATAGGTCGAAGAGTTCTCTAAGGTTCATCCCCTTTCGCCTCCTATACGGTGACGAGGCCATGACCCCCACTGAGATCAAGGGATGCTCACTCAGGTGCAACTTTCAAAAACTACCGGAGAAAGAGAGCTGTCCTTTGATCTCATCGAAGGCACGCGGCTCCATGCCGTCCAGAATCTCGATCACTACATCAAGAAAATCAAGGTCTGGTACGATCCTAAGGTTGCGCCACGAAGCTTCAAGCCCAACGATCTAGTACTTCGACATGCCCTAGCTTCGGGAAAACTGTGCAACAAATGGGAGGGCCGATACTGGCTTGGCTCCTACCGCTTGACCGATGCAGAAGAGACCCCTCGAACACAGCTGGAACGCGGAGACCCTCCACAAATATTATGTATAAACAACCCTAGCTTCAGTCCTCTCCAAAGATCCAGAACAATAAAAAACCATAGGTTTACACACCTACAAATAGCCATCAAACCTAGAGGTGTTACCTCCAAAAAAAAGAAAAAAAAGAAAAAAAAAGCCCTTACCCACCAAACGACCTCGAACAAAACCTATGAAGATTCTCCAGCATCTTGAAGGTATTGCCTCCGTACCAAAGAGGTAAAAATCTCCGACATCTTGAAGACAGTGCCTCCGTGCCGGAGAAGTATATTCCTCCGTCATCTTTAAGGCCTGGCTGACCTACGTGGCGTAGAGGTAAAGACTGCTCCAGCATCTTGAAGACTTAGCCTCCGTTCTAGACAGTCATATATCCCTCCGCCATCTTTAAGGTCTAGCTAACCTACGTGACAGAGAGGCAAAGACCGCTCCGGCATCTTGAAAGCATTGCCTTTGTGCCGGACAGGCATAAGACCCTTCGTTATCTTTAAGGCTTGGCTGACCTATGTGGCAGAGGGATAACCTCCCCGTCATCTTTAAGGCCTGGCTGACCTATGTGGCGGAGGGATAACCTCCCCATCATCTTGAAGGCCTAGCCTTCGTGCCAAAAAGGATTCATACAAAGTAAGGATCCTTCGGTACCTTGAAGACTAAAAGTCTCTGTGCCAAAATTATCTGACCCCTCCGGTATCTCGAAGGCTTAGCTTCCGTACTACAAAGTGTCGCACATCGAAATGTTATTAAACGATATGTTCTTCCCTACTCACGCCCAGCGCAACGCACTACCCCTCGGATCTCACACCCTGTGGCTGTTAGCAGCCGTAGAATGCGAAGGGGTTGGGATAGAGGGCACATGCGAAGCGTTGATACAGAAGCGTCGATACAATAATTATAAACGCCAAAAAGCAAAGCTAACACAAACGCAAGTTTATTCATACATAACATACAAAGAGTTTGCATTTAGCTAAGCACTATACATCGAATCTATGCCTAGCAAACTCTTTAGCCTGTTACGCCTCCCTAAAGTACTACGGAAGGACGAGGGCGCTTGACCGCCACGCCTCCTAGAAATACCGCGGGACCTGGAGAATTGACCCCGCTAACTACACACAGGGGGTTGACGCGAATCCCCTCCACGGAGGGAGCTGCTGCCTAAAATGAAGCCCCCTCAGCCTCGAGAAGACGAAGGATCCGCTGGGAAGGGATACGAGTCGAAGGCCGAGAAATCCAGCTCTTCCCTTGCTCCTCTGGTGGGGACTCCGCAACCTGTACCTCCTCCACCTTCACCTCGGCCAGAATAGGCTCAAGGATTTCCGAAGGCACTCGTCCGTCAGAATCCCGGGAGACGATAAGGCGTCGAAAGAAGCATGAGCCAATAATCTCTCGGGCTGTTCAGGCTGCACACCAGTCGTCCTTTGCAAAAAAATAGACATTCGGAGCAAACGCAAAGGGGCTCTCCGGCTCGATCTTGACCAAGACATCGGCGGCCACCTTTGGATCCACACGCCCCTCGGAATCATAGGGCATAATGAAACGACTCCGCCGTCGGATGGACGGAGTAGCTCTAGACTGTCCGGACACACTCGATCCCTCCCTGGTGGCACCATCCCAGATACAAGCAAGGCCCCCTCCAGCTTCGGGCCGCCACACTTATATACACAGATTGAACTCCAGTTAGCCTCAAAGGAACGAACATTACAGAACAACACATGCGAACCACAAGAAGACAGAAATGGTTCTATTAGATAAGGAAAAGCCTAAGTACATGAAGCAGAAGGGGTAGTCAACATACTAGACTTTGACCCTCTTCGGAAAGAAAAGAAAGTAAAAAACAGATAGCCTATGACAGAGCTACATCTTCGGGACATCCACACGCGAAGACTGCTCCCACGGAGCAACAACAGGAAGCGAAAGGCCTTCAGAGGGCTGCGGTGCGCGTGCAGGCTCCAGATGAAGGACTGGACCTCCCGACGAAGAACCCGGGCGAAGACCCCCCGGGGTGCCTGGAGTCACCTGACCCGCCATATAGCGCAGCGTCATGCTCCGGCCATTCCTCGCCCATAAATTATGGTGGAAGTTCTCCAGAGTTGCGCGAATCTTCACCGGAGGTGCCTCTGGCTAAAAACCCTCGATCACGGAGTCCGGCACTTGCTGCTCCAGTACCTCGAAGGGACCAACCTCTGCTTGGTGCAGCAGGGTCAGCTGAAGCGCCGCAGCCACACGTGCGTTGGAGTTCGCGTAAGTCTCCACGACCCTAACCATAACCTTCGCAGCAGACCGAGGCCTGGTCCCAAGGCCGCTCATAGCATCGGAGGTGATCCGGGCAATGTTCGACGCAAGAGCAGCTAACTGCTGGCACTCCGAGCGTAGTGCCACCTCCGATGCCCAAGCCTCCTTCAGCTCTCGCCGCACCTCACTCACCGCAGCCCGAAGGGTCTCAACATCACCTTCGGCCGACACACGTGCTGCGTTGGCTGCATCGGCGAATTCCCTCGCTTCCTGGAGATCTTCAGCAGCCTTCCACGCCTTAGCCTCCGCGCGCTCCCGCTTCAAAACCTCCTCTCGCCGAAGACCCTCTTCACGCTCGCAGAGCGTCGTCTCCCCCTGAAGGCAACCCTCCGAAGACTCTACCTGCTTCTGGGCCTCCTCCAAGGCCCGACAAAGGCCTTCAACCTCGTCACGAGCCTTGGCCAAGGCCTGGTGCCCTCCATCTACCAGTGCTCTCGTCAAAATTACTTGCTACGAGGCACAACAGAAGAAAAAAAAGGACCAGATGTGCTACTCAGAACCTGACACTGGACTTGGCAAATCACGACTCAAACTACTGACCTGCAGAGCCGTTGCTACCAGATGCGTCTCCACTTCCTCCAAAGGACGCTGGGCCAACGATCGCTCGACCTCTCCACTCCAGAGAAGGGACGAGGCTGCAACGAAGGCCCTTGACGCCTCTGGGCGTAGCGCGAAGTCATCCAAAGTCAAGATCCCGAGGCCAGGGCCCCCTCGACCATCGCGAAGGGAGCCCCGGCAGAGGGCACAGATGCTTCCTACGGACCAGCGGCACCTCAGATGACTCAGCCGTCGAGCCGGTGCGAACCTTCGGAGATAGAAGGCCGTCGGGCTCGGAGTGGCTGCGATCGGTGCTCGTTTCCCAGCGGCCTTGGGCTCCGGCGGATCCAAGATAAAAGCAGATACGGTTGTACCGCTCCTTGCTCTGTGTCAGAGCCACTCGTCGCTCCCGCTCCGTGTGAGGTGGGCCCAAGATCACCTTCGCGATCTTCGCCGCATGCTCCAGCCGAAGACAGCTCTCTGAAAGAAAAAGGAGGCTCACATCCGCGGGTTAAAAACCAGACAAACAATGAGGACTCACCAGAGTTGACAGGGGGCCGGGGTACACCTTCAGCCACTCTTCCGCACCTTGCTCGAAGGCGCAGTCCCAGCCCATCTGAAGGGGCCGAATGAGCAACATGGTGAACTCCTCCACGAGATCACGCATGCTCATCTTCTCAGCCACCCTCTGAAGAAGGGCCAGTCGCGAAGCGAACTGGTCGTTCGCGATCCCTGTCTCTAGCTCCAGGACATATACGATATCCCAATTTGGGGAGCAAAGGGGGATGCGAAGCCTACGTCGTAGTAAAACCATCGCTGCAACCAACCGGTATACCACCGACCATCAATAGCCTTCGTCGGGAAGGCATCGCGGTACTGCAGCCGTATCCCGAAGCTGAGGGGCCTCTTCGTCCCATCGCCCTTGATCATCTCCGGCTGGCAGCTGGCGAAGTGGAGGGTCGCAAAGAAATTTGCCCTCCCTTCACACCCCTCCGCCCCCATGGCCCACTCGAAGGTGGCTAGGCGGGCAGTGGTGTTGGCATGGAGCTATTGTCGAAGCTCCATGTAGTAGTGGTGGAGCACCTCCTTGAGCAGTGACACCAACGAAAATCCCATACCCGCTTCGAAGAAAGCCTCGAACACCATGACCTCGTGGACTAGAGGCTCCGGAACATCCTCGTCCAGCGGGGACCGAGCGACGACCCTTCCCTAACCATCCGATCAAGCTCCTCGTCATCGATGGCAGACACCCCCAGCACGGTGGTCTGTTGGGGATGACTTCTGTTGGCACAGTGGAGCTCCACCCCTGGCGGCTGCCACATCGGCAACGGAGGAATCGGCGCCACTTGAGGGCCCCCCGCTGCGGCCGCACTGGCGACTTCGCTTGCCGCTTGAGTTCCAGCTCCTCCCGGGGCACTCAAGCTAGCCATACGGATCTCAGGAGAATGGTGAAGGGCGCTGGACGGCAAGGAAGAAAGAAGAACACAACTGATGGATGCACGCGCAAAGCAAGAACAACCGGAGGCAAAGGGCAGATGAGAACGAGGCGCAGGCAAAAAGGCCGCTCAGGGTCATCCCTCTCCTTATAAAGGTAAGGGAGAGATTACCTCCCATAGAAAAGTGGGCGTATGCCCTGTCCGTTCGCCTGCCAGGTCACGATCATGGGGGAGCGGAATCGGCCCCCGTGACCCTCCAACTACAAGACGCCACACGTCCCACGTTCGCCTGACAGGACGTAATCATACCTTTCATCATAGGGCGCATTCAATGCCCCTTATCACCAACGTCATCAAACGGATAGTCCAGATCAAGTGGATCGAATCCTCTTGAGCCAAAAATAGCAATGCCAGGGACTGCCAGAGGTCCTACTCCAAAAGAACCGCAGGCCCGACTGCTCTGCTGGCCGTCCTCGTGAGGGGCTACTGTTGGGGGTCGCTAAGGACCCCCGACGGCCCCATGGCTCAGGTAGCCATAGCCCATGGAGCCATACCTCCCGAAGCTTCTATCTTCCGGAGCCGTACCTCCCGTAGCCTCCATCTCCCAGAGCCGTGCCTCCCGAAGCCTCCATCTCCCGGAGTCACGCCTCCTGAAGCCTCCATCTCCCGGAGCCACGCCTCCTGAAGCCTCCATCTCCCGGAGCCGTACCTCCCGAAGCCTCCATCTTCTGGAGCCCTTATCTCCAGAGCTCGTGCAGGCTTCCCAAAGGCTACAGGGTGAGTCACGAAGCCTCAAGAAAGATCGGTCATAAGGGGAACGCTGGTCATCCTTTGCCTGCAAGGAAGTAACCGGCATTAAATACCTAGATTAGTGGACGCCGTCTTGACACCCCAGTACAATGGAGGTTATCCTGACACCCCTGACAACGCGGCGCCGGGCCGCAATTGGCGATCGGCTCACCCCTCAAGGTGCAGGCATCACAATAGTTACTATGGTAGATATTTATCCTCTGTGCAGGGTAAAAAATAATTATCCGGGATAAACTCTAGTAATTCGGTCAGGTCTTAGATATTTGTACATCGTGGTAACTTGTACACTAAGCTACGTACCATATAAATATAACTTGTACATTAAGCTACGTACCACCCAATAAATAGGGGGTCATGGTCATCTGGGGAAGGAGGAGGTCACAAGGAGAATGCTCAAGGCAACACGTAGGACACAGAGGTGCCCAAGCACTAAACCACGCTGTGATACTCCCTCTCAGACCAATCCATTTTTCTACTATCAATACATTCGTCGTGTTTCTTCCTCTCAAACTTCATCTCCAAGCTTGAGTCTCCTTATAAGAAACTCTCGCCGTACTTGCTGGGGTAAGACGATCTTTTGCTCCAACACATACGCACCTGATGATAGCCCGTTCGAAGATCTAGTTTAGTGAAATATTTGGCGCCTTTGAGTTCATCTAAGAGTTCTTCCACCATCGGGATAGAAAATTTATCCTTAATGGTATTGTTGTTTAGTGCAGGATAATCCATGCAGAAGCGCCACGAGCCATCATGCTTTTTGATTAATAATACTGGTGAAGAAAATACTGATGTGGTGTAGCGAATAGTACCATTAGCCAACATCTTGGTGCATTGGCGCTCTAATTCATCCTTCTGTAACCGAGGATAACGATGGGGGCGAACAGCAACGGCGATAGAAGGATCCTTAAGGTGAATACGATGATCGTACCGCCGAGGGGGTGGAAGTCCTGTAGGTACAACAAAAAGATCCTGAAATTCATGAAGTAAAGAGTCCATCATATCTCTGGGAAAAGCGGCAAGGCAATAACTGTAGGGAGCATGGCGATTGCGACTGTGCCAAGTTACTTGATATGTTCGTCAAAACTTCATGGTGCTCGGAAATCCCAAACAACAGGGCCAAGAGAACTTAATCACTGGACGCTAAGAACCATATCAAATCCTCCTAATGGAATAGTATAAAGTCAACCACAAAGTTCTCTGGACCTATGAAGATAGAAATTGATGGATAAAAATGCATGCTAGCGATAGAATCGTAGTTAGCGATGGCCACACGCATACTATGTTAGGGAGTAGATACTGAATGGTGGAGTCGATGACAGATGTCCTAACTTACGAAGTTATGTTAGAGCCAGAATCCAATAGTTGAGATGTACTTCCATTTGTATTGTATTGGTCGTATTTATCCCGGTAATGACATGTAAAGAAATTCGCACATCGTCCGTCGCTGGTGTTCCGGTCATGGTGAACATGTCAGAAACCGGATGTGATGGAGCGGATCGAAAGCTCAGGCTAGAACAATGGCGTCTTGCAAATGATGGGGATCTTGAAGTTTCACCTCCAATCTAATAATTTTTGATAGTTCGGCAGTATATCATTTGGCTTGTTGGTGGGAATCTAGATCATCCACCCGGTTGAGAAGCTGAAGGAAAGCATCCGTAAAGGTGGCCACCGTTCCTGATTGTCAGAGGCAGGTCAGAGCCCCGAACGGATTATCGCATGGTCGGGTCCAAAGCGATGATTAATGGTGGCCGCAAAATTGTCCCAAGTGGGCATGCGTGAAGAAAGCTGATTGTGCAATCTACTTGTTTTAGCATCAGCTTTTAAAAGTAGCTTTTTAGAATTCCTAGCTAAAATAAATAAATCCTTAAGCCCTCTGATGTTGACATCCAATGTCCCAAATTTATTATAATGAGTTGATAGGTCTTCCAAGTTATTCCAAATTTAGTGCTCATGATGTAGCTTTCAGACTGTAATTTGAATGATGAGCTTGTTTGTAATTGCAGGGAGATGGCAATACAAATGTTGATTCAGAAAAAGACAAGAACGAGGCCCGTGCCACATCAAAGCATTCTAAGGTTAGTCTTCGTCAATAGTCACATGATACTTATAGAATAATACATACCCTATAACTGTTGATGATTCTTTTTATTATATTAGACTTACAATGAGGAAGATGATAAAATGAGAACTACGGCTGCAAATGCTGCTGCGCGAGTTGCAGCTGGAGGAGATGACATGCTGTCAAAGTGGCAATTGCTAGCTGAGCGAAATAAACAGAGAAGTGAGGGAGGTGATGGTTCTTCTGGTTCCTTACCAGGTAATATGTTGCCTCACAAGCCTTCACAAAAATCCGGGAAAGACTCAAGGGAGCAGCAGGAAGTTGAAAAGAGAGGCTACGTTGCTATGCTTGGACCTGGTAAGCTCACTAATTTGTCGCGGTAGTCTACTCATGCTCACAAATTTCAGGATTAAACTTAGTGTGAGGACAAAAAAAACTAATTGGGAGAAAACATGTATTAGTTTTAATGAGCATATTTGGACTGTACCCACTGTGGTATCCCAATTACTAACATCATGTCTTCTCTACGGGAATTTGATTTCACATTCAATAGACCCTACGATGACAATGATGTCAAAATCATAATTCATATGTTTTTCAGCTGTCACCAGCAACAGAAGTACATTTAGAAATTAAGAAACCATGTTCTGGAATTAACTTATGAAATAAATGCATTTCAAACTGTGAAAAATTCTGAGATTAGGCCTAACTGGCAGTACATACCGTGTCTACATTTGTTTGCTTTCTTAGACCTGAATCTTTTGCACTTTTCACTAGGTGGTGTTAGAAGGTCACCAGTCACAAAAGTGGCGCGGAGCATTACAGTAAAGGATGTGATAGCAGCACTGGAGCGAGAGCCTCAGATGTCAAAATCCTCCTTGCTTTTCCAGCTATACGGGAGATCCTCGGCAGAATCGGCTGCAAAATAATTTTACAATATTCAGTTCGTTATTTTGTCCGTTCATGACTTCGTAGCCTGTTACGGAGGCATCTTTCTGGTAGCATGGTCCATATAAGGCCCAATCACCAAGTGATGGGCCTGATCGGTTGACGAATCAATTTTGCAGGCATTTGACGGTTACTAGCGAGTCAGCGTTTCCCTGGAGCTATTTTTTTTCAAGGGAACGGTCTGCCGATGTATTTTTTTTATTTTTTCCCTGTATAATTGTGTCGTCGTGCACAATGTCAATCAACTTCAGTTAGCATGAAATGACAAATAGCATCATGCTCATTTTGTATAGCAGAGATTGGACTAGTTTGTGTTCCTCTTGAGATGTTTATACGATTTGCCAAGAGTTCTATTTTTTTACCATGTGATTTTCGTACTACAACCATCTTATTTGAATCATAATCAAGAATTTCAGCCTTTGTACAGAAAATATGAAATGTATATATTTTTGTTGACTCAAATTATTCATAAACAGCCTCTGTATCCCCTTATCCAAGGTGCAGCAAAAAGTCAATGGATTGACTGGGTGCAGTGAAGCAGCTTACAGTTGACAACATAATAACTGTATCAGCCAGGCAAAACTTGTCCGAATACATTCTTTCTTTATGCAGTCTGAATACATATATCACAGGACCTGCTGTTGCATTTATAAACTCGCGACATTCTCCAAGCTAGGTCTCAATTTACTACTATCTTGGTTTCCTATCTACTAGCGACGGGATACACGTTGTTGTGCACAAGCATGAACCAATCCTTGCAGTTCTGGTCCGTTGAGCCTGCAGTTGTTCTCAAAGCGGAAAGGTAGAGATTTGTTAGCCCTTTATCAGTTCATGCGTAAGTTACTGTGGTTGAGGAAGATACATGTGAATGATCTAGCATTGCCTTTAACAATCTTTTCTCTTTTTAAAAGAAATACTCAAACACTAGACCAATATAAAATCGTTCCAGTGGTCGATATAAAAAATTGTGAACCTTTTTTTCTTAGTTTAGCATCGAATATAATTAAACTTGTGTAGCATTTACCAATGTATTCTTTTAGGTATCACAATTAGCAATCAAATCTTGAAACATCCGCAGCTGTTTCTAGCTGTTGGTGCATTCCGCAAAACGTATGTTGTTATATTGAACAGCATGTAAGTTAGGTTTAAGGCATACCTTCCAAGAGGGAAGGTTGAGAAAGGTCCGTCAACAGGAATAGTTCCACAGAGGTCATTGTTAGACAAGTCACTGCGCGTCGCAAGAACTACCAACAATCAGATACCGTGGAAAATTAAAGAAACAACTGAATGTGATGAAGGTCTACACTCACATGACTTTGAGATTGGAGAGTTTGGCAAACTCCTTGGAATTGATCCTCTAAGCTTGTTGTTCAAGCGCCTATCAAGACAAATACAACCAAGCTTCAGCTGTAAATAAAGCTAAGAAAAGAATGTGACATTAGACTAAAATTATCACCTAACCATTTCTGACACAGAATGAACTTCAGTTCATTCAGAGTCATTGCCATAATTGAATGTATGCATTTGAGAAAACAAGGCATGCCTTTGTGGTTAGCAAACAAACTATTCAAAAGTTTGTAACTATTGATGATTTGAGAATCGCTGATCTAACAAACTTGTTGAAGGGGTAGGGGATGCTTTGAGTGGATAAATCACAAGAAAACACACGAGGGTTTTATATAGGTTCAAGTCTCCTTGAGGATAATAACCTTACGTCATGTTTGTCTTGTATTGATCTGAGCTTATTACAAAGGGGTACAAGGCTAGCCTAGATAGATTTTAAACCTAGTCAATGACTTCCTTTGCCGGACTTCAGGTGTCTTCCAGCTTGTCGAAAGGTTTGAACGACTTCTTCGATTTCTAATGGCTCTTATTCCACCTGTCCTCCGCGGGCCCCCCTGAATCCATATATATATATATATATATATATATATATATATATATGTGTGTGTGTGTGTGTGTGTGTGTGTGTGTGTGTGTGTGTGTGTGTGTGTGTGTGTGTGTGTGTGTGTGTGTGTGTCGGTGTAATAGGTAAGGGGGTGCCCCACCGGAGGCCCCACGCTGCCAAATGTTAGCCGACGGTTGATACCCTTGAGACCACGGCTTCATCCCACGACTAGAGCGGGGCTCAGTCGACCAGTCCCCTGGTCGTTGGAGAAGACCTTGTGACCAACCTTTGTTGATCGCATGGTAGATACTCACCTAACCAGTTAAATCGTATTAAATATCGTCTACTTAAGTTTTTTCCTTCCCCAAACACCTCCTTTCGGCGAGTATGATCGTGGGTAGACGTAAAGTTGGAGTGGCCCGTCCCATAGTATTTATTGCTACAGGATGGCCTCACAGGCGGACACAACAGGGCTCGCAGGCTGATCAGAGTAGGATGGGCGTGCATACCCTCCGTAATGATGACCTAGAAGTAGTTGACTCCGTCAGAAGTAGGTCTGTTGTATAGTTTTGCACAATCCATTTGTATGTACTCCTTTTCCCTTGTTATATAAAGGGGGAGGACTCGCTTTGTAGAGAGATGATTTCTGTAACAAGTTCATCCAATCTATAAGAAAATACGCAGACGTAGGGCTATTATCTCATGGTAGGCTTGAACTTGGATAAATCTCGGCATTCTTATGTCTATTTGATCCCACCACAAAGAAATGCCGATCAACACGCCCGTCATCTGATACTCCCCTGATTCATTGTCAGGAATCATCCTTCAACAGATGGTGCCAGATAGGAGGCATTTTTTTGCGTTTCTTCAGGTACTGTGACCATGGTTGGGCTACCCATGTCCGGATTTGTGACAGCTGTGAAATCCCATTTCAAGGACCCCGGCCATCGCGAGGTTTTCGTCATGCAGTGCGACCCATATGAGCCTGGTGTGCTCCGAGCATGGGACATCGAGACGGGGTCCGAGGATTCGGAGACCGAACATGAAGTGTGAATGGTAGACCATGCGATAGGAGGCAACAGATGCTCATGCCTCGGGAACCGGAGGTGAGCCCTAGACCATTGGCCAAGAGGGAAACCAGCCCAACATGAGGGATGAAGGCGGTCCTACACCACCCTAGCAGCTACACCGCTCCAGGCCATTAACCCCTTGGTGGCGTCATCTTCAAGGCCGTCACGCCACGCTGTGGACTCACGTCATACACGAAACACATGCGTCGGGGGCTCCCCCCTCGTGATGTCTCACTACTCCATGGTCAGCGGCTTGACTACTAGGCTATGACCCCCGTGATGAACCTGCAGACCGCGCGAGTGCTTCTTAGCCACCCGTTAGTGGCGGTATCGGAGAGTTCACATGTAGCACCATGGTTGTGTGACCTCACCCTCTTCGTAGAGACTATCTGGCGCCAGACCGTGGCAGTAGCCATTCTGTCCATCACAAGGAGTGGTCGAGGTCGCAGTCGACAGGGTTAGTAGTGGACCCCATGATAGGAGAGAATCTGTGCTCCCTCAATAATAGGGAGTACGTGGAGACCCCCACCGTGTCGACATAACCCACCCGCTAATCCGCGTGACTCTCTTCGCCACCACGATGTAATCAGGGGCCAGAGGACCACCCGAAAGCAGGAGGACCGCGCTTGGCGAGAGCAGGAAAAAGATAAGCAACCTTGTCATTTGCCTTCCCCTTGTGGGGAGGCATTAGACTCCTCCATCCCATTGCCAGGGTAGCGAGGCCATCGGCTCTCTTCCCTTATGCGCGAAGCTGCCCATCGGTGAGCGGCTCCCCGTTACTGGACGGGGTGCAATGTAACACCCTACATTCCAAGATTTTACAAATTTTTAAAATTTTCCATGTTTAGTGAGTAGCTTCACCAGTAGAGCAGTTTAAAACCTATTTTTATAGACAACCAAACAACCTAGGTTATTATTTCTTGTGCATTGCATACTGAGTTTTGCTAGGAGCCAGATAAATGCATTAGAGTTCTTTTTATTTTTCTTCTTTTTGGCATTTTGGAGTGAAAAGGTTTTGAAAATGTTTTTACAAAATTCAATAGTGGGTAGGTTAAGGATCTTAATGGTTGGAATTCAAAATTCTTAAATTCATCATCTATTCAATCCTTGATCATACCTGATCCTTCTCTTGTTCAATTCAAATCTTATCCAAATTCTTGTTTAAATTTGATCTCTCCTATTTCTTAAATTATACCCAAATCCAAATTCAAATTCTGTATCTACTCCCATTCTTGTTCAACCTTATTTTCGTTTCTCTTAAATTCACTCTAAGCTCAATTCAAATTCAAACCATATTCAAATTTCTCTGCAAAACTTTCTTTTCTAAAACCCTAGACATGCCTAAAGTTCCTTTGAACCCAATCCTACCTAATCCCAAGCCCTTGGCCGGCACACAAGTTATCTAGAAGGCCCAACACAAAGGATCCACGAAATTTATGGATATTCGTGGAGTCCTAACAGCCTTATTTTCCCATGCAGTTTCGAAGTTCAAGATGGTCTCAAATGCAAATCTTAGCAATACCAAAGTTGTAGATCTCGTCGAGAGCTTTGATTTGAACCTATGGAATCCCCCTTTTGGATAATGGAGCTAGGAGGTATGACCCCCGAAATCAATGCTGCGCAGATAAGTCTTAGTTCAAATAGTTTATCTCGTGATTAATTATTGTAAATTAAAATAGCATTTTCAAAAGTTCCAATGAGTACCGAAGTCATAGATCTTTTCAATTACTATAATTTGGAGTCCAGAAACGTCCAATTTAGAGTCCGGACGGTGGCGATATCGTCCTCGGAATAAAGAGCTACGAAAAAGGAAATCCTAACCGACTCGAACTCGAACCTAATTCGTATCCGGCTTGGACTCCACCTCAACCAGTCCCCCTATCCTTATAAATAGGTGTTTAACGTCCTCCCCTACCCCCATTACATCCCTCCAAGCCCTAGCCACCGTAGGTGCCCTGCCCGTGCGCTGCTGTTCACCGCCCATTATACGCTACGTCATCGTCTCTGTGAATCATACTTCTCCGATTGTCAAAAAAGGGTGAGGACCGCTCCTTCTCCTTTCTTAACCCTGTTTTACCATCATGCTAAGTCCCTAACCAAGCTCTAGCCCCGGCCAAAGCCCGATCTACGTCGCCACGCTCATCCCCGTCGTTGATTGGCATCAACATTCCCGGCTGACCAAAGCTCAAATCACCATGACCTTTCACCAGCTCATGAGCCATGATGTTTTCCACGCCCTCACCAACCGGGTTGTCCAGTTGTTGGGATCAAAGTCCCAGACAAGATGGACCTTTGGGGTGGAACTAGCGAAGGCTCCTTACGGTGACGTGTACTGGAAGTAGAACAGTCTCGGTTGCCATTCATGTTTACACTGTGGCTCTATTTATAGCCCGTACCCGGCGATCACAGACCCGGTTTACACATATTACCCCCTAACCTGCTACATTCCCGGAATATCCGGGGGCAATATAGTACAAATAAGCATGATCCCATAATTACAACAGTGCCCATGACAATTGGGCCCACTGTCCAGCTATTTTTCAACCGAAGGGTATCGAAGCCCTCTCCGTCCGACCTCTTGACGAGCTGCATTCGCCGCCTCCTGGCGAAGGCCTGGTCTTGTCTTCACACCGAGCGAAGGGCGCGGGATGCGAACTGGAGCTTCGCCCTACAGTCGAGGCAGATCAGTCTTCACATACGCCAATTCGGTTATGGAAGATGCAACCAACACAGCGGTTGTCCCGCAACACCTCCAACTAACTTCGCAGTTGCCTTCGGGTACGGGGACGGCAGGAGATGATCCCCAACAGTAGCCCCCTACTGGCAAGGTTTATCTTCGATAGGCCGAGCCTGTAGACTTTGAGACATCTTGTGAGGAACCGTCCAAATAGTATTCTAATTAATCATCAGGAGGATCATTGTTCATAATCACAACCTCGACGATTAACCAGAATACCATTCCGGTAGTCCCGGCACGTGTTTTGTGCCCAGGATCTGAACACATGCCTTCCAACTCAAATATCACAACACAGTTTAATAGAGAGCAAGTAATTAAGCTGTATTACAATACTTAAACATGCAACTGCTTCCACAATTTACAACAAAAGAAGAACAACAACAACTACGCAGCGGAAGGTAAACCTATACAACAAAAGAGTATAGAGCCGTATGCCCTTAGACTTCATACCAAAAGCGCCAGAGTTCGGAGTAGAATGTGCTACTCCTGCCCGTCACCCGGATCGGCAGGCAAAAAGTAGCCGAAAACTGCCTCTTCCTCGCCAACCTGTGAACCTGAAAGCAACTTAAGGGCAGCACCCCTTAGTACGAAGGTACTAGCAAGTCTTACACAGTATGAGTATATATATTCTCGACTCCAAGGATCATGCATTTAAAGCTGTAGCAAGGATTAAGACATGTTTAAGTTCATTAAGCGGTAAGCAACCTAGACTCTAGGTGTAAGCAACCAACTTAACCAACCACCGACTCAAACCCTGCCAACCAACTGATCAGAACAGATATATAAACAACAAGTGTACAAAAGTAAACCATTACCACCAAACCACCGACCACATACCGACCAAACCACCCAAACCAACCATGCCACAACCCACATCGAAACTCTACGACCAAAACATGGTCGCTCGGTGGAGATAAGCGATAGGGATGCTCATGACCGAGAGCGCGGCAGTTCGAACTGATTATACACCCTGCAGGGGGATACTCCTAGACCCACACGACACAGGGACCATACGACTTGTGCCACCCGCTAAGATGCACACAAGGGGGTACCCGTGACAACCTTTCCCAACCAGGCCCAACCATGTGGATCAACCATAGCTCGGCACGGCGGTATTAGAACTACTCCCCGAGCAAACTAATACCGCTAAAAGCCCGGACTCAAACCGGACTCACACCGTCTATGACGAGGCCCACATGACCACGTCTGCGAAGGTAATTGGCTCGCCTACCATTATATCAGCATGTGGTGAGTAAGGTAAGTGCTAAAGCCGACTACACCGACGATCGGTGCTTAACCGGTGTAAGCGGTCTACAGTGTCCGGGTTCCCTCCCCGAACTGCCTGAGGACTCCTCGTGAGCAGATGACACCCCTAACACCGCCCACACCTCGTCTCAACTCACCACTCACCAAACCGACACATCATCAACATAACCACTAATGTGAACAGGTAATAAGTCCTAGGCTCGCGACAACGGTGGACGCCGTCATCGACTTCTACCGGAACGCCTAAGTACCACTAAGCTTAGCGAACTATAATTAGACCGCAATGACACCACTAGGCTTCAAGGAATAACACATGACACGTGACCGGAATGGGATAATGCATCGGCATAGGTTCTACCCAACTCGGTACCCGACACATGCAATGTATACATAAACGTAGATAACATATTAGATTCCAAATTGACACGGTGCAATATGATAGATGCTTGCCTTGCTGCCCTAGCTGCTGCTCACAGCTACCCGAGTCACGATCACCACTGCGGGAACCTCCGGGGACAGCCTCGTTCGCCTCGTTCGTCGGGTCGAAGTTCCCTAAAAGAATCACGCGTGCAATGTAATGAATATGAATGTTATGAAATGAAGGATGCTTCATAGAATGCGATAACAGTGCAAATCGTCAGGGCACGAGTTCTAAAGCATTGAAGATTTTTCTTAAATGGGATTACTGTTAAACGCTTGAACACTTTTAGGATTAATCAAGCTTAACCCTATATAGAATTGTAACAACATCTAACATGTGGGCGATTATTTTTGCTGAACAGGGGGTATTAAAACAAGAATAACAAAATTGGATTCATCAATTTTGGAAATACCAAACTTTAACTATGAATTATCAAAGCCTAGACATATTTCATTAATTCAATAATTCACAGCACACATTTCATGGCCACTGGTATTTTTTAATGGGTAGATCATGTCATAAATAAGTCAACAAAATTGGTTTCATGAATTTTGGAGTTCTACAAAATTTCCTATGCATTTTTCAAGATTTCAGCCGATTTATCAACTCAACAGATATTAAATTCGCAATTTCTGATTTCCTCAAATATTAAAATGGGCCCACGCCTTTTTCTACCGGCACCGATCTAGCCCAAGCCACTGACCAGTGGGACCGGCTCCCTTGACCGAAGTCAAAATCAGCCACGGCCGCTGCGCGCGAGCAACTGGCAGACGGTCGGCGGCCCTTGCGGTGGCTGCCGGTGGCGAGCGGCAGCCTGAACGGCTCGGCCGAGGGCGAAAATGGCACTAGCGTGAGCACACGGTCACGGTGGGGGCACACGTCGACGCCGGCGACGGCCGGAGCACGGCGAGCGGCGGCGAGGGGCAAAACTAGCACGGCGACGGCACGGTTTTGACGCGCCAACGGCGAACGGCGACGCAATAAGCCCGGCCGAGCACACCTACACATTCTACGTGAGCGCGTAGACCTAACGGCGCGCTTTCTGACCGACGAGCTCGATGGCGGCACGACCGGCAGCATGCGTGGGGAGGCGGCGGCGGTTCAAGCACCGTGGAACACCGCGCCGGCGACGGGACAGAGAGAAGACGGCGCGCGCATAAGGTGTACAGGAGCATGGGGAAACTCACCGTGCAGCGGGTTAGGCCAGTGAGGCTGTAGAATAGCGGGGTGACGGAGGATGGCGGAGCTCGGTTGCCGCCGTTGGGGAAGAAGGCGCGGGCGGCTCCAATCCGTGCGGGAAACGGCCGGGGAAGGAGGGGAAACGGCGGGGAAAAGCTTCGGCGACCCTCCTTTGTGCTTCTCCTGGTTCGCGCCCGGTGGAGGCCGTCGGTGACGCGGCGATTCTTGCCGGCGGCCGGTGCTTGTGTGCAGGTGTTCTGCGCTGGCTGTGCGAGAGGAGGAGCAGAGAGAGAGAGAGAGAAAGCAGGGGGCAGGGGATGGGATAAGGCCACAGCGCTGATCTTTTGGCCGGCAACTGCGGCTTGGCCACCGAAGTCAAGGATGGCGGCTGCCACTTGCTCGCTGAGAGAGCGGGAGAAGGGGGAGCGGAGCTGTGAGTGTGCGACAGGGATGACAGGTGGGGCCGATGAACAGTAACCGCCAGGCAAAATATCTCCACTACTTTAGCCATCCATTGGAGTGCCTTCCCAAAGTCCAAAATTTGCAAAACAAATTTTGTTTGAAACTAAAATTCATAAGGAACCCATTTGAACTTGTTTGACCCAGAATGCTTGAGCCAATTTTGAATAAAAATGGTTCAAAGATGCTATCTTTTCCAACCTGTGATAATTTTTATGCCTTCTAAACATTTCCCAAAAATTTGGAAAAATTCATTTATATTCTTCTCCTGGCATCTACTAATTTCTAAAATTATCACCAGCCCCATGTCCCATAGAATTTGTAGGAGATGCTTCACAACGCATCAGTTAAACTTGGTTCAACTAATTTCGGTTTAATCCACACTGCAAGTCTATACTGCTCAAAACACAAACAAATGATGCTCATTAGCACTTAATTACATGTTTAGAAACTTTGGGCCATGACACATCTAAGTGCCGTCCCCCTTCGGCCTATCGAAGTTAGTTGGATCCAATGCATGCTGTTATATGTATATATATTATATTATTATTATTATTGTTATGATTTTTTTGGGTGTTGGAATGATATGGGTAACTACCTGCATTTAATGTTCATGGTTGTTATGTGAGCGCGGTTTCCGGTGCTGGTTCAATTTTCGATGCTTGTAGTGTTAACTGTGCTCGATTCCTCCTATAAATATCAGAAGCTGTCAATTTTTTTTTACCGTGCCCTCGCTTAGAGTTGTTGCTCTCGTACGAAGTAAGTTTGAGTCCTTCGGACGCCTTAGACTTAGCCCCCGATTGTCTTCGCGCTGCTAGAGGATTTCCTTGAACTAGATGGCTCCGAAATACAGATCGTCGCGTCCGAAGACTTACTGGATTGGACAGTCCAAGGTGGATGGCGAAGTTTTAGCTTGCCTTGTCAGGGAAGGGCTGATTAGTGATGTATTGAAGGTCCAGCTTCCCGGGAAGCAGGAGATCCCGGAGCCCGCTGACGACGAAGCCATCATGTTTGTGCATTACTTTAGGGCTGGCCTTCGGCTTCCCTGTGACGAAATGGTAATCAAGGTGTTGAAGCTCTTCGAAGTATATTTGCATCAGTTAACGCCTAACGCCATAGTCAGGATGAGTCTTTTTGCCTAGGCTACTTGATCCGAGGGAGTTAAGGCTTCCGCAAGGGCCTTCTCCGCTGCGCACCGCCTGCACCATCAACCAAAACCGGTTTTTGTCTGCAGAGTACAGAGCGAAGCGCACTACGGTTGTCTAAACTTCGCCTATCGTGCCGGCCTGTCCACTCCCGTAGTTGTATACAAGAACAAGTGGCCTAGCGACTAGACTCAATGGTGGTTTTACCACAAGGTTGAAGCCGAAGATTACCTTGTTTCGAAATGCGAAGGGGTCAAGGGAAACCGTGCACCGGATGTGCGGCTGAAAGCATCGCAGCAAACGGCGCTTGAAGCCTTCGCACGGTGCGCGGAGCATCTATCAACTCGTGACTTGGTCGAGGAGTTTTTGGCGGCTGGGGTTTGGCCCCTTAGCCGCGGCTGGAGTATCCCGGCCTTCGGGGAGAAAGGGCCTAAGGGGCTCTGCCGTCCTCATCCTAATGTAGAAGGCTTCGCAGGTACCCTCTTGATCGTGCACTGTTACTTAATTTAAATTTTCTCGTCTAACAGTTGTTTTAAATTTTTTTTATTAGATTTGTCGGTAGCCGAAGTGGAGGCGAAGGCTGTGATGCTGGTTGGCAAGGTTACTCCTGGCGAAGCGCAGCTGTGCGCGGACCAGGAACTTAACCGTAGGTTAAACAGAATCTTCGACTATCGTGGTTTGTCGTATGATGAGCGGCCGAAGATTTCCGCTGTTCTGCAAAGCAATGCGGGAGGCTCCCCACCAATGGAAGTGAGCGAAGAACCCGCCGCTTGCCCTCCGACGAAAAGGAAGGTTTCGGAGCGATCGTCAAAAACTGGCCGTACCAAGAAGGCTGTCGCACTCCGTAAAAAACCACATGAAGCTGCGTCCGAGTATCACACAGAAACGTCGCCGGAGGGCTCCGCTGCCTCGCGCGGCCTGACCCGTCGGGAGAGTTCTGAAGGAGCGCAGGAGGCCCAGGCGCCAAAATCCCTATTTTGCACGCGCGTCGATCTTCCAACGTTGATTCTGAGCGACGATGAAGAATTGACGGGGACAGGCACAACATTGGAACCCGGTGTTCCAGAGGAGCCTGTTGAAGAAGGTGGCGACGACGTAGAGGTGGCTACGCACTCGTCGCCCTCCTCATCCTCGAGCTCATCTTCCGAGAGCGAAGATTCCACTCCAAGTGCGCCCCGTCACAGGGGGAAGGGCCTGATGGGTCTTGGCGGGCTGCTTGACGTGAAGGCCCTTGCCCCCGAGGCTTTGCGGCCCGCCGCTTTTGAGCTGAGTGTCGGGGAGGTAAGCGATGCGAAGAAGATTTTTGGTACCTTCGTTCTTCCTGAGGTCGAGATCTCGCTTGGTCAGAAGTCTTCAAGCGAATTGATTGATGCTTCCGATGTGGCCATCGCGAAGGTATATCGGATAATTTCTTATAATGAGAGAAAGAAAACTTTGTATTTTACTAACTTGTAGTTGAAATTTCAGGTTTTACTTCTCTCCCGAGCTCAACGCAAACAAGCAGAAAAGTCCGAAGCCTGTGCCCGAAGAGCTCAGGCCTAGATTGAATTGCTACAAAAACGGGCGGAGAAAGTTGAGAGCCAGAAGCGCGAGTTGTCGCGGCGGGCGAAGGATGCAGAGTTACGATCGGAGAGGCTTGAAGGGGAGCTCGAAGCCCTGCGCTCAGCGAAGGGTATTGCTGACAGCGAAGTGAATTGCCTTCGCCAGAATTTGCAATCTTCCGAAGCGCAAGTTTGCGAATTGCAATCACAGTGTGCGTCGGAGAGAGAGAGAGAGAGAGAGAGAGAGAGAGAGTGGAGCGGCTGCAGAATGAACTAAGCGAAGCGAAGGCTTACAATGACGATGCCCTTAATGTCATTGGGGAGCTTGAGCCGAAGGCGGTTGCCGCCTGCGAAGCAATCAGCCATACCTTTGAAGGTATAGGCTCCTCGGTGACTCCTCGATCACTTGAAGTTGTCGGACTGGGTGGGCTTATTGGTTGGATCAACGAGACCAGCAGTAGCCTCCTTCCAGGTGCTCAGCTTTACGGTGATTTCTGCGCCATGGTCGTCGCCCGGAGTCTCGTGCAGTCTGTGGAGATGACGGGTTGCGACCATCACACTGCTCTTCAACGACCTTCCTTCCAGTATCCTTCGGATCTGTCAACTTCGGCTGTTACCAAGTCGTCAAAGTGCACTGCTCGTTCATTCACCACTAATTATTGGTGCAAGCATGGCCGTGAGCTAGCTCTTCGAGAGGCCGAATTGAATCGTCAAAGGGTACAGATACCAAACTTATGTTTTCTCTTGTCGAAGGTTATGAAAGTGGTTATATGTGGCAATAATGTATTTATTGTTGTTGAAATTTTTCAGGCCAAGGCGAGGGAAGACACCTCGTTGAAACCGACTAATATGGCGGCCGAAGATACTGGGAAGGTGGGATGAATTGGCGCGAAGGGTCGTGTTTATGCTTTGGTTTTTGTAATTAATGATGTGATACACTGGCTGTGTAATACATTATATATTAATGTCGAAGTGATATTGACCTTTTTGCGCTCCCTGCGTAGGTCCTTGCTTCGGACACTGCGCAGGTAGCCAAAGAAGCTGTGCCTTTGACTATGATGAGGGATAATTTTTATGTTTCCTGGTCCTGCTGGGAATCATTTCACCGACGTCATGCTAATATCGACTTGGAACGGTATTGGCACGCGAAGTGTAGATCGTATGACGATATGAATACTAGAACGAAGGCATTTTGGAAATCTGTTTGTCCTTCGACGATAGTTAGTCGAAGAGCTGAACGAAATCTGCGCCGTGCGGCGAGAGGGGACGTTGACGGCACATCGGTGCTCGTTGAGCCGAAAATTGAACCTCAAGACGAGGAGCTGATTTCACACAGACCCCAATTGTGTTATCGGCGTGGTCCCTCTTTGCAAGTAGCTAGGCGAAGTGGTAGTGACGGCAAAACTCCTATGTCGACGTCGTATTGTAATCAAGTTGGGGCCACTTCGGCCCCATCGTCGCGTTTCCATGCCAGCGAAGGCATCGAGTATCAATTTTATTTTAGTCGTTTGTATAAGGATTTTGTTGATCCAGAGTTTGATTTGGATGCGGAATAAACTGGGTTTGTGTTGTGATTTGCTCTTTTTGTACACCCTTACCGGCATGTCGCGCGAAGTATGTTTTTTTTTGGTTCGATTCGCCCTGGTCATAAGTTGAATTCTCCGGGTTAGACTTTCTGGACGAAAACCATCCCCCGATTTTTGCCGCAGTTTCCTGCGATTCTATTGGGATGATAATTTTCTCTTAGTCAGTGTTACCTTTGCGAAGCGCCGTCCCCGCCCCCCCCCCCCCCCCCCCCCCCGACTTTTACTTGCAGGTAACTTCGGCCTATTTTGGGTGGGTTGGTCTCTGACGCTTAGCTTTTGAAGTTTTTTGGCTTCAACTTGTTTGACCGTTGATATTTGGGCAGGCAGTGCTAGCCCCCTGTACTTGACAAAGTGTGCTGCCTCTTGGTTGGCTTAGGGACATTTTTTCTCGAAGGTTTGTTTATTCCTTCGGTGCGGGGGCAGGCACTCTTAGCCCCTGACTTTTGGCGAAGCTCGCTGCTTTTTTTTTGGCTCGGTGATACTTAGTTTTAGTGAAGGTTTGTTTTTCCCTTCGGTGCGGGGGCAGGCACTCTTAGCCCCTGTCTTTTGGCGAAGTTCGCTGCCTTTTCTTCGGCTCGGTGATACTTTGTTTTAGCGAAGGTTTGTTTTTTCCTTCGTTGCGGGGGCAGGTACTCTAAGTCCCCAACTTTCTGTGAAGTTCGCTGCCTTTTCTTTGGCTCGGCGATACTTCGTTTCAGCGAAGGTTTGCTTTTTTCCTTCGTTGCGGGGGCAGGCACTCTTAGCCCCCGACTTTCGGCGAAGTTCGCTGGCGGTTTTTATTATTCCGCGAAGGTCGTAAGTGTACGCTTACATGCCTACACTTTGCACCTTGTTCTGATCATCGATTGGTGCGCCAATCTCCTAGTGTGGCGCACTTCGACGAAAAGTAGTACTACTCGAGACAAGCAATATTTTTTAGGGGCCACTATCTTTGTTCATATGGGTTTCTGCCTCGTTAAAAACCTCACCTCCTAGCGAAGGGGTCCCCCTGTGAGGAAAAGAGTGCAGTACCCTTACATGGCGATTACAAGAACTATTACGAAAATTAAGAATTACATTGGAGTCTCGGACTCTCGCTGCCAATCTTCAGGCGTAGAACTTGCGAAGGTTCTCTACATTCCAGGTGTGTGGAAGCTCTTCACCCTCCATATTGGCTAGATGATAAGAACCGGGTCTCAGAGATATTTTAACTATGAAGAGGCCATCCCATTTACTCTGAAGTTTGCCAAACGATGCTGCTGTACCAAATCTTCGTAACACCAAATCTCCTGGTGCGAAGGTCTTTTCGGATACATTCTTATCTCTCCATTTTCTTGTATCTTTTTGGTAAATGGCCAGGTTTTTTGCGGCTTGCAATCTTACTTCTTCGAGGGCATCCTTCGATGAAAATTCATCGCATTGTTCTGGTTCATTCCCGACCTTGAATGATTTCGCTTTGCACTCTTCTGGGGTCATGGCCTCTTCGCCAAACAATAGGCGAAACGGCGTGTATCCTGTTGGTCTTGCAACCATTTTTCTTACTGACCATAACACCTTGGGCAATTCTTCGACCCATTTTCCTTTTGGCAATCCTTGAAGACGCTTCGCAACCCCTGCGAAGATGATGCCATTTGCTCTCTCAACTGCACCATTAGATTGTGGGTGGTAAACTGATGCAAACATTAATTTTATGCCCAGGCCATTACAGAATTCGCTAAATCCCGCGCTATCGAATTGAGTACCGTTGTCCACGGTTACTTCGCTCGGAACCCCGAAGCGGCACACAATATTCTACCATAGGAATTTTTGTATATTTTTTGACGTTATGCTCACGAGTGGCATTGCTTCTACCCATTTTGAAAAGTACTGGGGCTGGCGGCAGCTGCCTGACAATATTGATCCCCCATCGCCGTAATGGCCAGATCGGCGGAATGAGTTGTGTCTTCGTTGTCGGTCTGTTTGATCCCTTCGCCCAGAATTGGCACTGTTGGCAACTTCGTACCAGTTGGTCCGCATCACTTACAGCCGTTGGCCAATAGAAGCCCTGCCTGTATGCTTTTCCTACCAAAGCCCTTGTTCCGATATGTGAGCCGCACAATCCGCTGTGAATTTTGCTTAACAGTTGTTGGCCCTCTTTCTGAGATATGCATCGTAAAAATGGTGCGCAGACTCCTGCTTTGTACAGATCTTCATCTATAACTTTATAATTTCTTACTCTCTGAGCCATGCACTTTGCTTCGACATGATCTTCGATATCCCTTTGACCCCGCAGATATGCCATTATCGGGAAACGCCAGTCTTCCCTCTCAACTGATGCGACCAGTCGTGTTTGGCTGAACTTGTCATCGCAGGCCGGTTCACTTAGTTTCTGATAGAAGACATCTGGAGGCATGGGCATGTTCTGCGAAGCCGCTTTGGCTAGCTCATCTGCTTCGTTGTTATCATTCCTTGATACACTTTTCACCGTGAATCCGACGAAGTATTTTTCCATCCTTCGCACTGCTGCCCTGTACTTGATCAGCTCTGGTTCCTTTGCCTGGAATGTTTTTTCAATCTGGCTTGCTACAACATTCGAGTCTGTTTTGACAAGTATTCTTCGAGCTCCCAAAGCCTTCACCTTGCGAAGTGCTAGGAGTACAGCTTCGTATTCCGCCGTATTGTTTGTGGATCGGAACTCCAACCTGGCGGCGTATCGCAGCTTCGCCCCCGACGGTGAAAATATTACTGCTAAGACTCCTGCTCCTGCAGCTCCCCAAGCTCCGTCGCAGTACGCGGTCCAGATTGGTTCTGCTGCTTCGTCATCCGAAGCCTCAGATGAAGGTGTCCATTCTGCCACGAAATCCGCCAGCACTTGCGATTTTAACGATGTTCGTGCCACCAGTAGAGGAGCCAAAACACCGGGATCAAGGTCGACATGCCTGCTGTTTGGTTTCTAGATGCGTTCTGCGCATGCACCGAGTTTACTGTCGCGTTCCCT
The DNA here is from genome assembly GCF_958298935.1 of Phragmites australis. Classification (NCBI taxonomy): domain Eukaryota; kingdom Viridiplantae; phylum Streptophyta; class Magnoliopsida; order Poales; family Poaceae; genus Phragmites; species Phragmites australis. The sequence continues at coordinate 23,279,732 of NC_084924.1, read as the reverse complement.
GTCAATCCGGAAGTCGTATGGATGTTCCATCTGTGTCTCGGCGTGTCCCATGGAGTCTTGTACATGACCCTATGTTCCCTTCACTAGTTGTGCAGTGACATGACCAGAATGCGGCTACCAACCGCAGCATGCCATAACCATCACCCATCCCATCTTCGTTGTTTGTTCTTCCTCTCAGGAGATGATTAGCCCAAACTCGTGCTATAGAATTGTGTTCCCTGGATATATGAACGTCTCTGTAGATATTTACATAGAAGACAATATATGTCAGTTGCTATAAGAGTTCAATGTTTATTTCTTTAAAGTATTGCTTTTGTTACTTCACTTGTGACGTCCTTATGCGTGTTAAACATCCTGGGTACACATAAGTCGTATCTGGTTTTGTCTGTTAAAACCAGGTGTCACAGAGGTGGTATTAGAGCCATACTTATTGTAGAACGCAAGCACAGATAGATTTGTCGTGCCATAAGGTCATATTTTAAAAAGCCTATTTTGAAAAAAAAAACCATCCCCATGCTTTTCTGACCTCTCAGTTTCTCTCTACTTACCTTCTCCAATCTATTGAGCAAAATGAATTTCCAACACCCCCCCCCCCCTTTCAAAACTTTTAGTTGCTGAACCATTCTGATTACTCCGATCCAAGAGGATGCACTTGAAGATCTCACTTGATGCTCCTACCTTGTATGAAGATTCTGATGATGGAGTTGAAGACCCTTCGCTACCAGGAAGAATCATCTACCACAACACTGAAGATATAAAGATCTACCTCCACGCTACTCCTAGTTTTAGTTTTTTTTCGAGTCATAGGAGGATTTTCTCTATTCTTCAGAAACGTTAGAACGATGTTAGTAGTGTGCTTTTGTGTGGTGTCTTGTGTGATTTGGATTTTTTGTCTGAGTGCTGGTGTGCATTGTGGGATGCTTTAGCATCTAGTACATTGCCACATTTCCTATAGGTTACTACCTCTATAGTTAATAGTATGGCTGGGTCTTCTCCATCTAGTCGTTTCTTTTCTTGCCCCAACATTCCCCCTTAATCTCGATCAGATGGTGAACACAACAAAATGTTAGCTTGGTAAAGGTACCAACAACAACAACAACAACCAGAGGATGCCGCTTCAATTCAACAAGGAACAACTTTTGTTAATACAGACTCAGATCCTTCAAGGCATGGCTCATAATATAGAAAGTTAGCTACGAATCACAGAAGCTCTGCGTGCAGAAGACAAGCATAGTCAGCAGTGCGTCAACAAGAAGAGGAAGCGAGGCCTCCAATACCAACAAGAAGGGAAGAAGGTCATTACGCCAGCAAGTGTTCCGAGATGTCTCTTATTCCTGATGTCGAGAGAATGTGTTTCTACTTTCGAGAACTAACATAGTTGAGCAGTTGATATCCAAAGAAGTACCTCACTCCGGACATGTTTAGTTTCCAAAGCCAGACGAGGTGCTCAATGTCGATATTTATCGATGGAAAAAAAAAGAGCTAAACCCATATGCTCTAAGAAAAACCTTAATTTAAGGGGGGTAGACCTCCCTCCAAACTCAGTAAAATAAGAATATGTTACCCCTAGAAAGGTTAGGTTGGCCAAGTTAAAGGAGTGAATGTGGGTGCTGGAGGAACAATCACCATGGCTAAAGTTGAGTTGGTGGCTGACAGTCCAATAGTAGTGGAGAAAACCTTAAATCGAATAGAAGGAGAACAATTGGAGTAGATTCAAGTGGCCTACGAGTTTTTGCTGTACATCCCAAAGTATTGCCGAAAGAAGGATGGAGGCCAAAGGTTATGCATAATGGAGCTCCCAATGGTGTTACCATCAAAGACGAACATCCTCTACAAAGAATTGAGGATTTGTTTGATCAAATCACTAGAGCCAGTGTTTTCTCAAAAGTTAGACCCAAAGACGAGATATCGTCAATTGAAGGTACCTTGTGGAATAAGGTTTTCATGAAGTATTTGGGCAAGTTTGTGGTAATGTTTATTGATGACATACTGGTTTACTCTAAAAGTGAAGAAGATCATGAGGATCACCTAAGAAAAGATTTGGGAAGCTTAGAGAACATTAGTTAAATGCTAAGCTCAGTAAGTGTGAGTTTTGGTTCAAATAAGTGATGTTCCTTAGACCTACTCTATCTACTGGAGGAGTTGCGTAAGGTGAAACATGTGCTAAATTGGAAATCACCTTCAAATGCTAAAAAAGTACGAACTTTCCATTGGTTCATGTCACACCTTGATTTTCAGATTTCTAAACTTTTCCAAGAATTGATTATAGGTTGAACAATTAGAATAGGAAAAGTCCTAATTTCTAAGTTCAAATTCAAATTTGAATTAGGATTATTATTTGTTTGAATGCATTCATGCTGAAAATAGGCATATATGTTTTATTTGGATTTTATTTGAGCTCCTTTGTACTTATATAAATTCAATTGTATTAAACCTAATTTTCAAAATACCAAAATGTTTTCATAAGCTCAAAATATTTTATTTGGATTCTAAATCTTTTCAAAAGCTTGGTGAAGTTTCTCCTAGAGTTTATGGGCTTTATTTGCTATTTATTTGAATTTTATTGCTTTATTTTTTCTTTTGGAAATTCTCAAAATAAAAGAAAAACTCTAGCCCAAAACCCTGACCGAGCACTTCCTTGCCAACCCTCTCTCTCTCTCTCTCTCTCTCTCTCTTTCAGCCAGCCCACCAGGCATCCTTCTCTCTTCGTCTCTTCCCCTCTCCTCACTTGTGCCGAGCCTAGCCCACTCGCCTGCTCTCTCTCTCCCGCCCGCCTCTATCCCACCTGCGCCGCGCTTAGCCAGCCCAAGCCGCTGCCCGCCGTGCTCGCTGAGCCGCGCCTGCCCGACCACGTGAACACGCCCCACGCCGTTCCACCAACACAGCACGTCACTGCCTTGTGGGCCCCATCATCTTCATCTCCGCCTCGGTCACGAAAGCGTCACCAAGTTCAGCTCAGAACCGATGCGTCGCCACCTCCTTCTTGACGTGCGTGTCCTAGAATCCTCCGCCACTACCTTCGAGTTCCACTCGGCTATGAGTCCCTCTACCCCACCTATATATGCACCCACTGCCCCCTTGTCCTTCTCTCCCAAAATCCGCCGAATCCCGAGCCGCCATTGTTGCTCTTTGGCCAAACTCACCGATTCACCACCCTAGTGTCGTCTAGCCACCGTCAAGCCCCCTACAGCTCCGCCGAGGCCTCCTAAGCATGCTTGTACCCTCGCCTTTGCTCTTCGGCCGCCAAAGTTACCTCGTCGACGAGATCTGTGCGTCCTCGTCATCTCCTCCTTCGTCGGCCACCTTCCGGTGCCGCTCCGCTCAAGGTGAGCCTTCAAATGGATTCACCGACTCCTTCTCTTGCCTTTCCGCCACTCGTCGGTGACATCCGAAGCTAGCAACGAGTTTTTCGCTCAATTCCGGTGAGTGCGCCGCCGTAGCTAAGCCCCTTTGCCGTCCGTCTTCGCCGCCAGCTGCATGGCCCTTCGCCATCTCCTCTCTGCCGTCCGATCCAAATTGAACCGCTCGGATTAGATCTGTTCTTACCCTTTCAGCCACCAGTTAGATGATGCCACGTGTCCTCTTTACCTAGTTAGCAGTCAGCTACCACCTCATCTTGCCACCTCAGCCAAATTACATGTCTCTCATCCCTATCATTTGCCACATCATCGATTTTGGCCCAGTCATCAGATTCTAATTTTTAGTAAAAAAATAATTCAAGGAATCCCAGTAATTGGAAATCTTGCAAATAGGCCCTCGAGCTTTCCTATTTTTTACAAAAAAGCCCTATCTTTTTACACTTAGGTCCTAAACTTTTCTTAAATTACACAGAGGTCCCTCTATAAGGCCCCTAAACTTTTTGTTTTATTCAAAATTAATCCTTTTCTTTTTCAGGTTTAATCCCTTAAATTGTTTTAGCCATAACTTTTTCGTTTTAGCTCCGATTTGAGTGATTCTTGCGCTCAATTTTTTCTAGAATCATGATCTATCCAACCATACCAATTTAAAGTATCAATTATTCTATATTTATAGTAGTTTTCCCTCATTAATATTTAAGTTCCTGTAACACGAAGATATTATTTTGATTAGTAAATTTATGGTTGTCACATTGACATATAAGTCCTGGCCAGATCTACATGCATTGTGTCACAAACATGAGTTTATGATATTAAAATAATATATTAACTTTGTAAGTCCCTCATGTTTATTAATCAGTTAATCTTTTCTATCATTTTATGTGAAACCTAAACCCTAGATCATTCATCTTTCTTCGAAAGAAGTCCAGTCAACTCTGTTCCCTTTGTCCAGTCCAATCCAAGATCCCAGTTTATCATTCTGTTTCTCTTGGAGTTTATTTGGTGTTTATTCGATGTTGTTTTGTTTATCGATAGAATTCACGATTAGTCAATAGCGTTCCAGAGCAGCTTGAGGGACTTCAAGACCAAGATTTCGACAACACTGAGCAGCATTGGGTAAAAGGCAAGTGTCCTTGATCATCCCTTGGAACCTAGATGGTTTATGGTTAGATATCTTTGGTGGGTAGATTGCTTAGCCTTGCTTTTGGGATACTGGGAAGTGTAATATACTTGATTAATGAACTTACGCAACAATAGTCATTAATTTGTTAATGGTCTAGCAACATGGAACCTTAGGCCTTGAGTAAAGTGGTTTTGATGGTTGCCATGGTTATGATGTTGGATTAGTGTTTGCTCAAGTAGCCTAAGTAAGGACCTGTTCATGGAGCGACAACCCAAGAAGTAACGTACCAATCACGAGGCTGATATGGGTAAGGCGTGACATACTAGTTAGAGTCTATCCAGTGTGTGTTGTGTTAGCACAAAAGGGGGCTTCTGGGTAGGAGATTAACTCACGTAAATCCTGGCGGTGAAACCTAGTGGGTAGACGCATACTGGATTAGTCTCTGGTTAGTAGAAAATGTCATTTAGTGATTTCTTGGTGGCACACCACTGGCACGTGTTAAGTGTCTTGCAAACACGGCAACATGGAATTCACTGACTCGTGGGGAAAGCTGGACAACCTCTGCAGAGTGTAAAAACTGTTATACCAGCCGTGCTCATGGTTATGAGAGACTTGGATCATCACATGATTAGTGGGTTGTGGTTATGGGTTTGGTTGTGGTTATGGTTCTGGTACAGGGAGTACTAGATGGTTGTGGTTTTGGTTATAGTACAGGGAGTACTAGACGATTATGGTATGCAAGGTGGGGAGCCTTGTATGCTGGGTGTTGGATTGTATGGGTTACATTCACTTAATAATTGTTTAATACTTTTTGAGTCCAAATATCTTTTTATTACTCGCATTTACACAAATATACCATGTGTTAGCCTATTCTTGATATAAGCCCGCATATCATTATCTTTCTCACACTTGCTAAGCGCGTCATGTGCTCACACTTGCTATTTTCCCTATGCCATGCGACATGTGTGCTGCTGCTTAGTGAGTGAAGATGTTGAAGACTATCAAGACGAGGTTGTGACGTTCTAGGCGTGTGTCTCCTGGTCGGTTTCCTACGGTGTTGTTGGGCACCAGTGCTTCTTTTCCGCTGCAGATATCTTCATAAAAGACAATATATGTCAATTACTGTAAGAATTTAATGTTTATTTAATAAAAGTATTTCTTTTGTTACTTCACCTATGACGTCCTTATGCGTGTTGAACATCCTAGGCACATATAAGCCGCATCTGGTTTTGGCCGTTAAAACCCGGTGTGACAGTTCAACAGGACATTAGCATCGCTACATAGAAGGGTTTTCTAAGATAATAAAACCGCTCATGGAATTGCTTCAAAAAAAAAGAAGAAGAAGAAGAAGAAGAAAGAGTATGTGTGGACCTTTGCTTGCGAAGCAAGTTCCAAGGTGCTAAAGATGAAACTACCTCAACCCAGAGCTAGTGTTACTTGATACCCAGAAGAATTTTGACATATATTATGACACATCTCGATAGGGACTTGGATGAGTTTTGATGTAAGAAGGTCGAGTTGTAGCCTATGCCTCTAGACAATTGAGTACACCCGAGAAGAATTACTCGTCTCATGAGTTTGAATTAGCAGCCAAAGTGCGTACTCTGAAGATATGGAGATATTGCTTTATTTGTAAACGGTGTGAGAGATACGGATCATAAGAGCCTGGAGTACATATTTACTCAAAAAAAAAGGATCTTAACCTGAGATAGCGGAGATTTCTAGAACTGATCAAGGATTATGATATGGGAATCCATTACCGCCCTGGGAAGGCAAACATAGTGGCGGATGCGCTAAGTCAAAAAGCATATTGCAACATGGCCATGCTACAAGAAGCTCAACCAATCTTATGTGGAGAATTTCAGTGACTCAACCTAGGCTTTGTCATGGACGTGGAGGCAATAGCCATGGGAGTGGAACCCACCTTGGATGAGAACCTTCAAAAAGGTCAGGTGGAAGATGAGAATATAAAGGAGAGCATGAAGAATATCTAAGTAGGTAAGATCAGAAATAGCTCAAGGAGATAATTCTAAAAGAAGCTCATGTGTCAGCGTATTCAATTCATCCTGGAAGTACCAAGTTGTACAAAGATCTCAAGGTCGATATGGAATGAAGAGAGATGTACTAGAATACGTAGCTCTGTGACATACATATAAGAGGGTCAAAGCTGAACATCGGAGTTCCGCATAATTGCTATAGCCACTGAAGGTGACTAAATGAAAACTGGAAGAGATCAGTATGAACTTTACAATTGGACTACCTTGTACCCAAACTTGTTACGACTCTATATGGGATTGTAATGGAACTCTTGGAGCAAGAGTTCGTCTTGCCCCAGCAAGTACGGTGAGAGTTTCTTCTAAGGAGGAGACTCAAGCTTGGAGACGAAGTTTAAGAGGAAGGAACACAACGAATGTATTGATGGTAGAAAAAATGGATCGATCTGGGGGAGTATCATAGCGTGACTCGGTGTTTTTTCACCTCTATGTCTTTGTGCTGTCTACCCCCCTCTAGCCCAGGCGATCATGGCTCCTATTTATAGGGCCGTGCGTAGATTGGCATACAAGTTATCACAATATACAAATATCTGGGATCTGACCAAATTACTGGGCCTTATCCCAGACAACTACTTTCTACCCTACATGAGAGATAAATATCTACTGTTATAACCATCGCGGTGGCCTGCACCCTGAGGGGTGAGCCGGTCGCCAACTGCGGCCTGGTGCCGCATTGTTAGGGGTGTCAGGATCGCCTCCATTACGCCGGGGTGTCAGAGCGGTGTCCACCAGCCTAGGCGTTTAATGCCGGTCACTTCCTTGCAGGCAAAGTATGACCGGTGCTCCCCTTCTGGTAGATCTTTCCTGAGGCTTGATGACTCACCCTGTAGCCTCCGAGAAGCCAGCCCAAGCAGCAAGAGACGGGGCCTCGGGAGGCATGGCTCTGGGAGGTGAAGGCTTCGGGAGGCCGAGGTTTTACAGGGCCAAGCTTCGGGAGGCTGAGCCTTTGGGAGGCCGAGGCTTTGAGAGGCCGGGCTGGTTTATCCAAGGGGCCATCGGGGGTCCTTAACAATGACCCCCAACATGGCCGTAATGTCAGGGGTGTCAAGGCAGCCTTAAATGCACTGGGGTGTTAGGATATCACCACTTGCACCGACATTGATGGCCCGTCACTTCACATCGGGTCGGTGGGAAGGGGAGACATTTTTTCGCCCTATATTGTCTTCGAAGGCCTACTATATCTTAGGCTTCGGCAAGCTATTCGGGCGCCGGTGGGGTGGCCGAAGAGGTCCACAACCTCCGGGGGTCAGGCCTGCTACTGAGAGTTCAGAGGCCGAAGGCTTCGAAGGGGCCAGGCGTGGTTCCGGGTCATGGGAAAGCTTTGCAGGTACGAAGAGGTGGCACGAAGGAGCCCGATGCCTTCGGAGGTCGAGCCTTTAGCTGAGGGTCCGAAGGGACCTGGATAGTAATCTTCAACCATTATCCTCAGGCTGGTTTATTTTTCCCCAACAGTACCCCCTTATTCTCAGGCCCCGATGTTCTGGAGGGGGGAGAGGATGTAGTGGAAAACCAACTCCAGTCTGGTATAGTATCAAGGATGCCTGATGGCCATTCCCTGTCCTTAAGAAGTTCTTTCGTCGGGAAGAAGTTCTTTCATCGGGAACTGTGGGTGTTGATAGCGAGGCCCAAGGCTGATGGTGTACTGGCGGTGGCGATATGCTCCGAAGCCTATTGGAGCTGGCATGCGCGGTGTTGAGACCCCGGGCTAGAGGGCCATTGATGGAGGTGCTGCACTCTGAGGTCCATGCCGAGGCTGGTACAGGCTATCCGGATTTCTTCGGTGATGGTTCTTCTTGCCTTTTGAGGTTGCCAGAGTAGAGATTACGTGTAGGATCGGGGGACCCCCACGCGTTTGCCTGGCAGGATGAGACGTGCCACTGCTGCATTCTGACTGGACAATGTGGGGGGTCATTTAGGGTTTTGTGCCCATGCCTCTGTCATGCACCGGAAGGAGTCTGGGTTATTAATGTGACGAGACGTCTGTGCACGAAAATGAGGTGTTCATTGTGGAACGTTGCCACGTGTTGGTGGAACGACCGGGGTATGGCCACGGTCCCCTCAGGCATTCAATGGGGGACACCGCTGTGTCAGTTCCGCTTCATCTCCCGAGCTTACGTGGCTGCTTGGCCTGGGTATAAAGCTAGGGTCACTCGCTTGGATTCTCCACAGCCTTACGAGTGAGCAGTTAACCATGACTTGAGTATGGCGTCGTCTTCCTCCTTATCCTCTTCGGAGATGTCAATGATCTCGATAGCTTCTTCGGGAGCTAAATTGTTTCGGTCATTGGCAGAGGCGCTGGTGGCCATGTCACTTCCATCTCTGCAAGGGAGGTGGCTGCCTGCCGCTTCGGCCTGACCCTTGGCTTGGGAGTCCACACCCGTTGGGATCATCGATATCTCCACGATGATGAGGAGATTGACTGGAGTCTCCTGCGGGGGGAGAGTGAAGAGGAGAAGCAGGCATCTACAGAGACGATGGTGACTTTAACGGTGAAGGAGGAGGTTAGGAAGGTGAGAGAGAAGGCCCCGCCGGTGACCTCCTCGGACTCTTCTTCGTCCTCCGACAGCTCGGGAGCCAGCTACTGTATCGGCCTCCGCAGCAGCAGGACACAGATGAGGCGCATACGCCACCCCATGCGTGGCCCCTGCTGGGACCCGTAGGAGGTGAAGGTGGTCTTCTAGAGGGAGCTCTTGGTGAAGTCGCGAGACATTCGTGTCTCACGGTGGACTATGGCCTTGCTATGGGCCCATGGCTTGACCTAGTCACCTTGTACTCTTTCTCCCCCTGGTTTGCTCTGTCGGGGTCTATCTTCTTTGTAGCAATCTTTGTACTATCGCTCTTTGTATGTGTCCTCTGGATGTACTAGTTGTTTAAGAATATAATATGGACCCTCGGGGACGGTCATGTCTCTTGCTGTATCGGAGTGCAAGGGGATCTTTCGAACGGGTGACCGTATGTATGTGTGCCTTTGTGCCTTCGTACCGTACTTCATTGCCCTCTTCGTGGATGGTTTTACGGATGACCGGGGTATTGAGACCTTGCAAAGATTGTAACTGGCTTCGTTTTGTTCTTAGAGAGAGGTGGCCTTGGGGCTCTAGTGATGGTAGATATGTAGGGTAGCTAAGGATGGCTGGGCGAGGTGTTGGTGACTTCGCCGTTCCTGGCCATCGTGTTTTCCCCGGGTTTGGCATTTGGCTGGGCCTTTTTCCAATCTTGTTTCAGACTTTAGACCCGGAAAGGCCCCTTTGGGATTCTTGGGGATAATTTTTTGGAGATGGACTGCGTCCCTTCAAGCTCCTAACCGCTGCCCGGCTTTGGAGGTGACCCGTCTAAAGCCCGGTGAGAACATGTTGGAGGCGAAGCCGAATGCTAGATGGGAGAGGTGGTCCGTGACCCCCTCGGCCCTTAGCCGTTGCTCAGCTCTGGAGGTACTCCGTCCGGAGCCTGGCGACGTCGTGTCGGTGACAAAGTCGAAGGCTAGGAGGGAGAGGTGGTCCGTGGCCCACTGGCCCTTAGCCGCTGCCCAGCTCCGGAGGTACTCCATCCGGAGCCTGGCGATGGTGTGTCGGAGGCAAAGCCGAGGGCCAGGCGGGAGAAGTGTTCCGCGACCCCCTCGGCACTTAGCCGCTGTCCAGCTCTGGCGGTACTCCGTTTGGAGCCTGCGACGGAGTGTCGGAGGCGAAGCCAAGGGCTAGGCGGGAGAGATGGTCTGCAACCACCTCGGCCCTTAGCCGCTGCCCAGCTCTGGAGGTAACTTTGTCCGGAGCCTAGCGACGGTGTGTCGTAGGCGAAGCCAAGGGCCATGCAGGGGAAGTGGTCCGCAACCCCCTCGGCCCATTAGGCACTGCCCGGCTCTGGCGGTACTCCATCCGGAGCCTGGCAACGGCGTGTCAGAGGTGAGGCCGAGGGCCAAGCGGGGGAAGTGGTCCACAACCCCTTTGGCCCTTAGCCGCTGCACGATTCCGGAGCTACTTCATCCGGAGCCTGGCGACGGTGTGCCGGAGGCAAAGCCGAGGGCTAGGCGGGAGAGGTGGTCTGCGACCCCCTCGGCCCTTAGCCGCTACCCAGCTCTGGAGGTACTCTGTTCGAAGCCTGGCGACGGCGTGTTGGAGGCAAAGCCGAGGGCCAGGCGGGGGAAGTGGTCCGCCACCCCCTCGGCCCTTAGCCGCTGCCTGGCTTCGGAGGTACTCTATCCGAAGCCTGGCGACGACATGTTGGAGGTGAAGCCAAGGGCCAGGTGGGGGACATGGTCTGCGACCCCCTCGACCCTTAGCCGCTGCACAGCTTCAGAGGTACTCTGTCCAGAGCTTGGCGACGATGTGTCGGAGGCCAAGCCGAGGGCCAGGCGAGGGAAGTGGTCCGCGACCCCCTCAACCCTTTATAGCTGCCTGGCTCCGGAGGTACTCCGTCCGGAGCCTGGCGACAGTGTGTCGGAGGGGAAGCCGAAGGCTAGGCGGGAGAGGTGGTCTGGACCCCCTCAGCACTTAGTCATTGCAATGAATTTGCAGCCTCTACAATGGACAATCGAGGGTTCCACTATATTTCCCATGCCACGCAATGTGGGCTTTTATTAAATGTCAGTATAATTCTCACAAAATGACATATGAAATGTGTCTTTAAAGGAGATGGTAGGGTAATGATTTTGGCATGGAGACTTTTAGTCTTACCGGTGCCAGGGGGTTATCCCTCCATCATGTTAGGTCAGCCAAGCCTTAGAAATGACGGAGGGTGTTATGCCTATCCGGTATGAAGGCACTACCTTCAAGATGCCGGAGCGGTCTTTGCCTATCCACCATTTTAGATTTGCTAGGCCCAAAAGATATTGGACGGAATGCCTGTCCAGCACGGAGACTTAGGTCTTCAAGATTCTAGAGCAGTCTTTGTCTATCCACCACGTAGGTTAGCTAGACCTTAAAGATGTTGGATGGAATGCCTGTCCAGCGCGGAGGCTTACGCCTTCAAGATGCTGGAGCAGTCTTTGCCTATCCACCACATAGGTTAGCCAGACCTTAAAGATGGCGGACGGAATGCATGTCCAGTATGGAGACTTACACCTTCAAGATGCTAGAGCGGTCTTTGAGTGTGTGGTATGATGGGATGTATGGTTTGGGAAGTGGTAGTCTCATTCAAATCTAAGGACCAGTTCATGGGGCGACCTTTCTGTGTGTACAGTACAACCATAATCCTGGTATGGGTCAAGCCTAGCAAATTAATTTGCTACTCTCAGCATAGTGTAGATCAAGCTGAAGAGCGATGAATGGATGATGTCTTGGGATCTGAAAGGAGCAAGAGGGGGTTTCCGTTGTTGAGGTGGAATCACGCAGTGGTGAAACCTTAGCGGGTAGACATGTGCTAAGAGGAGCATTGTAAAGGCTTTGTAGCGATCTCCTGGCCACACACCTTGGATGTGTGCAAGTGTCTAGCTAACACGGGCAAAATGGAGACTTTATCACTTGCTTGCGGGTGATGAAATCATGACTTGTTGGTATGTACAACCTCTGCAGAGTTCAAATTGAATATTCAGCCGTGCAATGATTATAACATGATGGTTTGACCAATATGGTGAACTATGGTGGTGGGGGACCATAGTTGAGGTGTGGGTCAGTCACGTGGTGGGAATCGTGATTGAGGTGGTTTGTAGTTCAATTTTGGCGATGGGAGCCATGGTTGAGAAGTTGGGTGTTCAATCCTGGTTGTTAGAACTTGGTTTAGGTGGTCAGTTGGTTAAGTCAAGATGGGTGAAATCTTGAGGTGGTTGGTTGTTTACATTCATATACTTTATTACTACTGCTTTTCAAATGTTTTACTTAAATGTTGTTTTATACAAAGCATGTATATCGTACTCGTACCTAGACATAACACCACCTCTAGGCTACAAGGAAATTACTTGAACAATTGACCAAGGTAGAAAGATGCAATCGGCATAGGTTCTACCCAAGGGTACCCGACATATGCATACATACATAAGCATATTCATCAATTGAGACTTCCAAATTTAACATAGGTGAAATATGTTAGTTGCTTGCCTTACTGCCCATGATCAGAAAGGTGGGGTACGTCGGGATCGAACTCAGCCTCCGGCATCGTTGGATCGGCGTTCTCTAAAAAGAATAATGTGTGCAATATCATGAGTATGGATGAAATGCAATAATGCATGCCATAAGATGCGCAAAACATGAATTGTCCAAGTGGTTTCACAATTTTCGGAGATGGTATTGATTATTAGTGATTTAAACAAAGCGGAAACACATTTAATTAACTCATAAATTATCAAAAGTACTTTATGGAGTTCCAACAGTTTTAAAACGTAGTTCATACTCATACGAAGCTAACGCAATTGGTCTCACATCGTTTGGAGTTTGGATGAATTAATTATGAGTTTTACAAGCCTCAGCTCGCCTGATGAATAGTAACTGTGGTCCCCCCGCACTTTTATGTGAAACCTCCGCACTTTTCTGGACTATCTGCACTTTTTCGTGGAGGTTTCAGATGTGGAACCTCTGAACAATTTTCCGGAGGTTCCGAACTTTCCAGAACTGCTCCTATTTGAGGGGAAACTTTGCCAAATCGATTTACGTTCTTTTCCACTCTAAAGGGGATATTTTTGGAAGAGTTTAGAGAGTCTAGAACTTAACTAACCACCTAGCATCTCAATTCCTAAATCAAATCTCAACCAAATCCATAATTCGATCCTAATGCTCAAGAACGCATTGATTTCACAAAAATCGATCTAAATCCAAAATCAATCATCCAAAATCGGGGAGAACTTGGTGTTATTCATCCTATGGGATTGTTTTGAGGGGGAGTTTTTATATCTTAGAACTTGTCGAAGTTTATAAAAATGAGAAAATAATGAAATATGGTGAGCATCATATCTGATACATATGTGACTTTTGAAGCCAGTGCTTATGCTACATAGGAGTTTTTGCACTTTTATATCTATATGTGTAACTGTGTAGTTTTTGTCATGACGTTTAAATCGAATGACAACTTTAATTAAATCTTGTCATGGTTAAACTCTCTTGATTGCTTTGATCTTTGATAAAAATGCTATATGCGAAAGAATAAAAAAAAAATGAAAAAGTGCTGAATAATAGTTGATAGATAAAAGATCAAGTATGCATTGTCGCACTTATTTTTTTTGAGACTACTTATCATTGCACTTTGATATGAACTTGGAAGAAGTAGTGTATGACCAAAATCATGGTCTTAAGCTTCTGATTGTCTTTTTGACATAGGCTTGGCATGGCTGGATAGAATATGGCTGATGGTGCATATAATTCCTTGCAAAAGAATATGAGAAGTTCTTGACATCAAAATTGGCATCTTGTTATATGTCTTTTTAAATCAAAACAATGACATACTTTTGATATTCATGATTTTGATAGCATATAAATTGAGGATTCGAGTGATTTAGATTGGTAGACCATGCCTTGCATATAAATCATTAATTATACTTGATAAGTTTTGCTCACACTATATTTTTACATGTGTAGACAGGTTGGTGTAAGTATTCTTGATAGTGTGGCTTGGTCGCGTATTTGTTATATATGTGGATGATTTCTAATGCTCGTTAAAATAATTGAAATAACAAGATTTCATTCTCTCTTTTGAATTTTTGATGAAATCACTGCCAAAGGGGGAGAGAAAGTTGTTCATTTTCTCTTTTTGCTTAAAAGGATTTTTTTTGTTTCAAAGAGGGAGAGAAATTTTTTTCAAAGGATTTTGGTTGATCTTTTGATTTCACTTTGTGTTTGGATTTAAAATCAAATCATGTCTGTTAAAAGGTTCCCAATGTTCACATGAGGGTTGCCAATGTTTTCATCAAGGAGGAGATTATAAGATCATGTGATGAAAAATTGGTTTGATTGATGAAATTGGCAGAGCAAAGTGATTTAGCATAATGACATTTGGTTGATGTTCATGAGTTGCTAAGATATGCTTGGATAGCATAGTTGTTTTGATGCTTTATCATTAGTTGGGTATGCTTATGTTAGCGTGTTGGTTTTGCTTGGAGTTTGCGTGGTGTTGCATGAACTGATCTTGAGTCAAGTCGGGAATGACTTGTGCTCATACTTGATCGTTGTTTGATTCATGTGCAGATGTTGCTCAAAGGCGGACGTGGTCGATGATGGATCGACGAACTAAGTTCAGGGAGGAACTAAGGTTCGGTGACAAGGTTCAGGAGAAACTGAGGTCGTGGTGATCGAAGATGCCTTGCGGGACGTTCAAGCTTAGATAACAATGCATATGGAGACAAGGCTTCGCGATTGATGTAGGAGGCAATCTGATATTGAGAGGACGTGAAGACTAATTCCTGTTCAAGTCGTAATATGAACAAGGGTTCCCGATCTTCCGAAAGGTTCTGGTAACTCTCGATTTGGTGGAAACGAGACACAAGTCGATCCGGCTTCCGAACAACACGATCCGAAACCCCGCAATCGCAGCACCACATCTCCTCTAGTTATCAACCGGCGTTGCACGGTTGACCTCGCCAAGAAGGCTAAAATCCTTGCCTGCGAATCGAAGAACACAAGCAAGAACAAGGAAGAATGCAACCAAATTGCAGATGAATGATTAATCTCACGAGTTGGGGTCTCACAAACCGACGAAACGGCGAAACTGTTCTTGACAGAATAATCTAAGCAAAACCCGCCCTAATGAGAGCGGCGGCGGCTGATAATAAGGGTCTAGGGTCGTCACACCCCCTGGTCACGCCCCCCTAACGGGCTCAACGACGATACACGGCCCAACGGACCAAAAACGGTGACGCAGCACCGGGACAGATTCTGGATGCTGACTTGTTTCGACGTTTCCCGTTGACTCAGAAGGAATTTAGACCTCAAACCAATGCCATTGGTTTCCTTATGAAATTATCTTTCCAACCATATGTGAATCGTCGAAAACGGAGTCCGGATGCGTCCTGGGCGTCCGTTTTACTGCTCACTGGTCCTGGAGGTCGAGGCTGATTCGGACTCGAGTTGGACTGGACCTCCTGCTGTTGTTGGACGTCCTAGCTGCTCCTCCACGCCTCCAAGCCTTCCTCTATGTGTCTCCTTGTCCTCTCCATGATTCCTAAGCAACACATAATCATTAGGTAGTAATCTATTCTCAAAATTATATAAAGAGTTGCTTAGGAACGAGCTCACCTCTAAATTTAATTGTCGTGCGCGAGCTCTTGTGATTGGACCTTGAAAGTTCAATGGAGGATCATTGTATGTATCCGAGGGAGTGATGTCCTCATCATCCTCCCCCTCTTGAATTGGAGTCGTCCTCGACTCAAGCTCATCATCGGCTCCCAAGTAAGGTTTCAAATCTGCAATGTTAAAAGAAGGACTAACCCCGAACTCGGGTGGCAACTCAAGTTTATATGCTTTATCATTTATTTTCTCAATTATCTTATAAGGACCTGTAGCTCTTGGCATTAATTTAGACTTACGCAGCTCTGGAAACCTATCTTTTCTTAAATGTAACCACACTAAATCACCCGGTTCAAGTTTGACTTCTTTCCTACCTTCACTACCAGCAATTCTATACTTTTCATTCATCTTTTCGATATTTATTTTAATTGTTTCATGCAACTTACGAATAAAATCAGCACGTGCACTAGCATCACTATGTGTTCTTTCAGTGGTAGGTAAAGGCAAAAGATCAATAGGAGCGCGAGGGGTAAAACCATACACTACCTGAAAAGGACTTATCTTGGTGGTAGAATGTGTTGCCCGATTATAAGCAAACTCCACGTGGGGCAAACATTCTTCCCACATCTTCAAATTTTTCTTCAAAATAGCTCTCAACATGGTACCCAAAGTGCGGTTCACTACCTCCGTTTGGCCATCAGTTTGTGGGTGGCAAGTAGTAGAAAATAATAGTTTTGTACCCAACTTATTCCATAGAGTGCGCCAAAAGTGACTCAAAAATTTAGCGTCGCGATCTGAAACAATAGTAGAAGGCATACCATGCAAGCGAACAATCTCTTTGAAAAAGAGGTCAGCAATATAAACGGCATCATCACTTTTATGACAAGGTATAAAATGTGCCATCTTAGAAAAATGATCCACAACAACAAAAATGCTATCCCTCCCCCTCTTAGTCCTAGGCAATCCCAAAACAAAGTCCATCGAAATATCTGCCCAAGGAATAGAAGGAACAGAAAGAGGCATATACAAACCATGTGGATTCAAGCGAGACTTAGCCTTTTGACATGTGGTACAGCGTGCCACGAACCGCTCAACATCTCTCCTCATCTTTGGCCAAAAGAAATGTGTGGCCAACATATCCTCTGTCTTCTTAGCACCAAAATGTCCCATCAATCCTCCTCCATGTGCTTCCTGCAACAACAAAAGACGAACGGAACCAACTGGAATGCATAGACGGTTAGCTCTAAACACAAATCCATCATTGATCACAAACTTGTTCCATGTACGTCCCTCTTTACAGTTCAGCAATACATCTTTAAAATCAGGGTCAAGCACATATTGTTCTTTTATTGAGTCAAGTCCAAAAATTCTATAATCAAGTTGGGACAACAAAGCATATCGTCTAGACAAAGCATCAGCAATTATATTATCCTTCCCTTTCTTGTGTTTGATAACATAAGGAAAAGATTCAATAAATTCAACCCACTTAGCATGTCTACGATTCAGATTATTTTGAGAACGAAGATACTTAAGCGATTCATGATCTGAATGTATAACAAATTCTTTATGCCACAAATAATGACGCCACGTCTCTAAAGAACGTACAAGTGCATACAATTCCTTATCATACGTAGAGTAATTAAGAACAGGACCATGCAATTTTTCGCTAAAGTATGCAACGGGCTTACCTTCTTGCATCAAAACACCTCCAATGCCAACTCCACTAGCATCACATTCTAGCTCAAAGGTCTTACCAAAATTTGGAAGTTGCAGCAATGGCGCGTGCGTAAGCTTGTCCTTCAAAGTGTCAAAGGACTCCTCTTGTGCCTTACCCCAATGGAACTCCACACCTTTCTTTGTCAACTCGTGTAAGGGGGCAGCAATGGCGCTGAAATCCTTCACGAAACGACGATAAAAACCTGCAAGTCCAAGAAAACTTCTCACCTGTTTGATAGTTTGGGGCACCGGCCAACTCTTTATGGCTTCAATTTTCATCTCATCCACCTCAATTCCCTGTGGAGTAATAACATAGCCAAGAAAAGAGACTCGATCCGTGCAAAAGATGCACTTCTCAAGGTTACCAAATAAACGTGCATCACGTAAAGCATTAAAAACAGCACGTAAGTGATCCATATGTTCATCCAAAGACTTGCTATAAATCAATATGTCATCAAAGTAAACCACCACAAATCGTCCAATAAAAGCTCTTAAAACCTCATTCATCAAACGCATGAAAGTGCTAGGTGCATTAGTTAAACCAAAAGGCATTACTAACCACTCATATAATCCGAATTTAGTTTTGAAAGCTGTTTTCCATTCATCTCCAAGTTTCATTCTAATTTGGTGGTAACCACTACGCAAGTCGATCTTTGTAAAAATTACAGAGCCACACAACTCATCAAGCATATCATCAAGTCTAGGAATAGGATGGCGATATCGAATAGTAATGTTATTGATGGCTCTACAATCAACACACATACGCCAAGTACCATCTTTCTTAGGAACCAAAATCACAGGAACAGCACAAGGACTAAGGCTCTCACGTACATACCCGCGGTCCAAAAGCTCTTGGACTTGCCGCTGAATTTCCTTAGTCTCCTCGGGATTGGTTCGATACGCAGCACGATTTGGCAATGTTGCTCCCGGGATCAAATTGATTTGATGCTCTATCCCTCTCATAGGTGGCAGTCCCGGGGGTATCTCAGCTGGGAAAACATCCTCATACTCCTGCAAAAGGTTAGTGGCAGCAGGAGGTATCGAACTAATAACATCATCAAGCGAATACAAAACTCGTTTGCAAACCAAGGTGTAGCAAATATCATTATTAGAAATTTCAGCAAGGTCACTTTTTAGTGCAAGCATAACACCACCCTTCAATTTTATGCCCTCTACCTTAGAACTAGGTGCAGACTTATCCTTTTTAGGTGGGTAAAGAGAATTAGCAACTTGCTGGTTTTCAGATTTAGTATCACGCAAATTAGCAGCTCGTTCTTTATCAGCTTGTACAATTTCAGCAGGGGTCATAGGAACCAAAGTAATTTTCTTTCCTTTATGCATAAAAGTATATGTATTACTTCTACCATGGTGTATAGCATCATTATCAAATTCCCAAGGTCGACCCAATAAAAGTGAGCAAGCTTCCATAGGTACCACATCACAGTCAACATAATCAGCATAGGAACCAATGGAAAAAGAAACTCTGCAAGTTTGTGTTACCTTAGCTTTTCCAGCATCATTAAACCACTGAAGGTTATATGGATGGGGGTGTTGGCGTGTGGTCAAGCCAAGCTTCTTGACCAAATCTGAACTCACCAAATTATTACAACTACCTCCATCGATGATGACACGTGCTCGCCGATTTTGGATGACGAAGAAAATCTGGAACAAGTTATGGCGTTGCAGCTTCTCTGGTTGTTGTACCTTTGTGCTGAGCGCCCGCTGCACAATGATGCTCCTATAGGTCGCTGTGTCATCACTGCCTAAGATTTCATTGCTCTCCTCAACAACTGGTTCTTCTTCTTCTTCTTCCTCAATGTCAGAGGCGCTGATGTACCCATCTTCCATTGCAATGTATGCCCGCTGACTTGGGCAATCCTTCTGCACATGACCGAATCCATGGCAGCGACGGCACTGAATGCCAGAGGTGCGTCCCGTTGATGCAACAGAGGAAGCACTCTTGGAAGGTCCCTGCAAAACAGAATTTTTACCTGAACCTGAAGGTCGTGTAGTGACCGGATTTGGTGCCGTAGCTGCTTGTTGCTTGCTTGCTGGTGAGGAAGCCCTGTAAGTGGATGGTTTGGACAGCCCAAAGGATGGTCCTATGTGCGGCGTGTATGTGGTGCTGGCCTTGTACTTGCCCTGCTGCTCACGCCCCTGCAACTCCTTCTCTGCAAGCATAGCAAACTGAAACAACTGGTTGACATTGTTAAATTCTTTATAATCAATAATATCCTGGATTTCACGTCTCAAACCCGAATAAAATCGACAAATAGAATCTTCGTTTCCCTCTACTATGCCACAACGCATCAAGCCCTTTTGAAGCTCACCATAATAATCCTGCACAGATTTATCTCCCTGTTCTAAGCGCATCAATTTCTTACGCAGGTCTCTATGATAAGATGGGGGAACAAATCTATCACGCATAGCAACCTTAAGCTCTTCCCATGTACGAGGTGTGGCACCATCTGCAGCTAAACCAGTCCACCAAATAATAGCAAAATCTTTAAACTCACTAGTGGCTTGTCTAACTCTATGTTGTTCAGGTACTTGGTGGGCACTAAATTTTTGCTCTACTGTCATCTCCCAATCAAGATATCCCTCAGCATCATAATGTCCCGAAAAAGAAGGTATAGTAAATTTAACCTTAGCATAAGGATCTTCAGGAGCTCGATTATACATACCTCGATGGTGGTGGTGATGTGGAACGCCACCCATACCTGTGGTGTTAGTGCGAAGACGACGCCGTAATCTGTTTTGCAATGTCGCCGCTGGATCAACATTAACATCGTCATCATACAACTCATCACCGGTGTTGCTTCCATTCACATCTTCGTTGTGCACAGGACGGTTTTCCAACGCATTTACCCTGTCGGTGAGCTCGGATAACCGTTTGTCCACCCACTCAACAGCGTTTGCGAGTTTCATCTCAATTATCGCTTCAGTGACAGCCTTGATAACTGTCTCCTTCATCTCCTTCTGAGCATTGTCTACAACAGCTTGTAGCTGCTCTTGGCTGACACACTCCTTGAAGTCCTTTGGCGTTTTATCTCCTTCAACTGACATTGTGGAAACAAACACAACAACAAACAGTGAAGGTTATCCCTAATAATCGTACTACAAAGGTGGAGTGGTGCCTCTCAATCAAGATTAGCAAAGGTAGACACCTTACCAAGCTCTTACCAGGGTTCTTACCAGCAAAGCAAAGGATACCTGGAAGGCGTGCGAGCGATTGCAGGGATGCAAACCAGTGCTGTCCAGAAGAATCTGTGGAGCTTGGAAGGCACACAAAGAGAACAAATATGTATATGTGGAACACAAATCAGAAACAGATAGTAATGCTGAATTATAGTCCCAAGTACTTGTTCTCGTTGCTGGCCTAAAGTGTTGCAAGTACCAAGTATGTGTGATAAACAAGGTGGAGAAACAAGTATGATAGATAGCAAGAGCAACAGAAACAAAGAACTAAACAGCACACGCTAACACAGCTCACTTTGCCCTTCTCTATGTGCTCCTCTAGATATTGTTCCTCTTTTGCCCCTCTCTTTTTTCTATTTTTTTGGGCTGTCGTTGTTTTTTTGGGAAAATTTGACTTTTTCTTTTTTTTTTTTTGATATTTTTTTTCACTTAGGAGCACACAAGAGGGAACCACAGAAAATTTGAGCTTAAACAAGTGAAAGATGTGGCCTGTAGAATTTTCTGAAGTTCAGCCGGAAAATGAGAAAAATATTTGGAAATTGAAAACTCAAATTTCGGAGGCGAATTTGGGAATTCTGATTTCGCCGAACCCGGCAAAGCGGGGGACGAACGGATCCGAAACGCCGTTTCGATGCGAAAAACTCTGTGACTTTTCTGAAAACGGAGTTCGTACGCGAAAGTTATGCCCGATTTGAGAAACGACTCCGAATTAGAGGACAAAACGGGAAGAAAGTGGGGAAAATATGCGACGGAGGCTAGGGTTTGATGGAAACGGTGGGGGAAAACACACGAACTGGACTCTAACACGACCTAACCAGCAACAAGACCTTGACCAGGACACAAACTCAACACGACGAACTCTGAAACTGAAATATGCAAAAGCTAAAGGCGCGGAAGGGTTGTAGGACAGGAAAAAAAAAACGATATGGCAGTGGACTTTGGAACGAAGGCGAAAACACTCGAAACTAAGGGTAGATATGAACCTGACGGTATACCTGAAGCTCTGAATACCACTTAATATGAACAAGGGTTCCCGATCTTCCGAAAGGTTCTGGTAACTCTCGATTTGGTGGAAACGAGACACAAGTCGATCCGGCTTCCGAACAATACGATCCGAAACCTCGCAATCGCAGCACCACGTCTCCTCTGGTTATCAACCGGCGTTGCACGGTTGACCTCGCCAAGAAGGCTAAAATCCTTGCCTGCGAATCGAAGAACACAAGCAAGAACAAGGAAGAATGCAACCAAATTGCAGATGAATGATTAATCTCACGAGTTGGGGTCTCACAAACCGACGAAACGGCGAAACTGTTCTTGACAGAATAATCTAAGCAAAACCCGCCCTAATGAGAGCGGCGGCGGCTGATAATAAGGGTCTAGGGTCGTCACACCCCCTGGTCACACCCCCCTAATGGGCTCAACGACGATACACGGCCCAACGGACCAAAAACGGTGACGCAGCACCGGGACAGATTCTGGATGCTGACTTGTTTCGACGTTTCCCGTTGGCTCAGAAGGAATTTGGACCTCAAACCAATGTCATTGGTTTCCTTATGAAATTATCTTTCCAACCATATGTGAATCGTCGAAAACGGAGTCCGGATGCGTCCTGGGCGTCCGTTTTACTGCTCGCTGGTCCTGGAGGTCGAGGCTGATTCGGACTCGAGTTGGACTGGACCTCCTGCTGTTGTTGGACGTCCTAGCTGCTCCTCCACGCCTCCAAGCCTTCCTCTATGTGTCTCCTTGTCCTCTCCATGATTCCTAAGCAACACATAATCATTAGGTAGTAATCTATTCTCAAAATTATATAAAGAGTTGCTTAGGAACGAGCTCACCTCTAAATTTAATTGTCGTGCGCGAGCTCTTGTGATTGGACCTTGAAAGTTCAATGGAGGATCATTGTATGTATCCGAGGGAGTGATGTCCTCATCAAGTCGGAGTAGGCACGAGGGAGTCATGTGGTGGCTGGACTTGAGACAAGAGTTAGTGTCGGAGATGGACTCTGAGTTGGTTACGTATATGCATGTATGCATGGGAGATGTGTATACATGATTATGTAAGAGTTGTTGGCTAATTAGCTTAATTATCGGAAGTTGTTTGTCCTCTTGTGATTAGAGGAGGATAGAGACCAGATTGAATATGATAGGGAGTTGTAGTTCGATTCGGTCACGTTTGTGCGTGTGGCTACCCTATAAATAGAGAGGTCTGTTTTATTGGGTTGTAGAGGCGCAGAACGCAGTAGAGATACTCGAGAGAAATCCTTGTTGGTGCTTTGGAGAGGCATCTTATAAACTCATCTATGCAATGAAAATTAAGTTTCGTAAGTTGATGAGTTGCTGATTTGGAATTTTCTCTATGCTCTATATTCTGTATGTTTGGTTTTGGCTTTCGATTAATCTCGTGCTTTTATCAAGTTTCATCTTAGTTTAATCCATCCAAAACCTTGCTAGAATATCTAGTGTTTGATCTGAGAAAATTTCAAGTGGATTTGGTTTGTTCTCGAGTAGTTTTTTTGTTAACTTGACTAAGTTTTGATCTACTCGATACTGGTTGACACAGTCTGTTTCGACCACAAATAACTTTTGATTCACATATCCGATTTACTCGATACTTGTTGGGTTAGTTTTGTATTTGAATCTAGTTTCTGCTTACCAAATTTGAGAGCAATTCGACCAGCAGATCTTTCTGTACATCATTTTTACTAGAGCATGTACAATCTATTTCGAGTGGAATACCGAGTTTAAATCGAGTTTTGATTTGGGTTAGTTAATCCTTGAATTTGGTTTACGCACTCATTCACCCCCTCTCTGATTGGGTATTTTGTGCATATTCGATCCTACAATGTTTAACTTTTTACATTGAAATGCTCCAATTGATCCCTCTTTATGTAGGGCTTTTCATAAGTACCTTCAATCTAATCCAGACTAGAACATGAAAGACGAACGCAGACTGACACATAAGACCAGGTTGTAGTAAATGCTACCATACAGATTACTAAATGCTCTTTGTTGCTGTTTTTTTCTTTTGATCTAACAGTAAATTTTCTTTTCCACAGTGCTACCAACAATGACTGGGTAACACCTGTGGATTCTATGTAGCGTACAACATGCTCCTACTCACGATCCGAGCAATGGATATCAAATCCTCTGATGTAAGTACAATACAAGTTTATTCATAACTAATTTATGTAATTAGTTTAATTTCATGATAACATGACATTAGTTACGTATCAAATTATGCAGGATTATGAGGCTTGTTTTTTTTATGACTGTGCACTCCTGAGGATTTGACAACGGATCATCGAATTCTTACTGTCTAAGGTCATCAACCCACAAGGCAAGTTCCACTGTAGAAATCCTAGGTCATGAGGTTTTATATCATATGAAGTGATTATAACTTTATAAGTTGTGATTCTGTGATAAATTGATTGGAACTTTGTAACCTTTATGATTATTTGATGAAGTGAGTTCTTATATAAGTGTGTTTGTCGATATAGATATGTATGCATTTCTGTTGTTTGCACAAAGAAGACGTTGCCAAATCCTGACTATGCTCCAGGATGCTGCAAGAAAATAGGAGAAATATATAGGGGGTGAGGTCATTAATGATGAGTGAAGATCAATAATCGTCACTTATGACCTACACATAAGTGACAGGTAATATCGTCACCCATCATTGATGTGTTTCTCCCAGTACATGGGAGACACACATCGGTGACGGGGGAAAACCATTAACCGTCACTTATAACCTACATATAAGTGACGGTTAACCCCATAACCCATCACATATGTGTTAACATCAGTGACGGGTAACCACATAACCCATCATTACTGTGTTTCTGCCAGGCACATGAGAGATGCATGTAAGTGATGGGTCATAACCCATCACTAGTGATATCTCATTAGTGACACGTTCGGGGAACCCATCATTGTTGTGTTTCTGCCCGGCACATGAGAGATGCATGTCAGTGACGGGTCATAACGCATCACTAGTGACATCTCATCAGTAACACATTCAGGGTGATGGGTGCATTACTCGTCACTAATGATGGTTACCACCTGTCACCGATATGCTTTTTTTACATAATGGTTGTGGATTACTGGTAGCCGAGCAAGGGGTGGGGGCGTTTGCAGTCGGGGTAATGGTAGACAGGACACCATCGACCATCTTAGCTTGCCTCTTCCCCACTGCGATAGTCTGGGCACTTCCCGTCGCGTAGACACTACTACAAAAATGGTCATATTTGTCACCTCATCAATATCGGTTCCTTACGAGCCACAGTAATAGTGTATCACTACCGGTTCATAGCAAAAACTGGCAGTGATAGTTCATATGAGCGTGAACCGGTAGTGAAAATAGTTATCACTGTTGGTCTATAATAGGAACTGACAGTGAAAATAGTTATCACTACCAGTCTATAATACGAACTGGTAGTAAAAATAGTTACCATTATCGGTTTGTAATAAGAACTGGCAGTGACAAGAATCACTGCCAATCTGTAATATGAATAA
Organism: Phragmites australis; assembly: GCF_958298935.1. NCBI lineage: Eukaryota > Viridiplantae > Streptophyta > Magnoliopsida > Poales > Poaceae > Phragmites > Phragmites australis. The sequence goes on along the minus strand of NC_084924.1, from coordinate 23,254,634 downwards.
GTAGTAACTAAAGGACCGGTCCTGAAAATTTTATTGATTAAACTTTCGGCTCATGGCTCACATCTATTGTTGAACTTTTGGCTCACGGCCTTATCCGCTCACGTCCTCTCTTAGCTCATTATCCTCATCTCCTCCTTGGCTCCTCTTGCTCTCTCACTAGCCCTCTTACACCACTCGCTCTCTAATCATTGTCCATCACCTACTTGCAATCGGCTCCGCACGACACCCGCACGTGGCTCAGTGCCGCCCTCTTGCTCCACGGTCGCAGCCCGCAACCACCACAACACCACCACTCCATCATGACAGCACGCAGCACCGCCATGGGTCGTCGCTTTGTTGTTGCGCCATCGCTGCTCAAAGCCGCGACTACTCTGCATGGGCACGCGCTTGCATGTGTGTGCTCGCCGGCTGCCAGGCACCACATCGTCCTCCACATTAGCGAGGTCGACGACCACCAATCATCCTCCACATCGACGAGGTCAATGGCCACCACATCGTCCTCCACATCATGTGCCAGGTCAGCGGCCACAACATTAACAGCCACCATGACGCGCTTGACGGCCTCGTCGTTAGCTATGCCCTGTCTCCACTCTAGCAATGCCTTGATAGAGGAGTAGATTTGGGCATCGTGGCCTCACATCCATCGTTAGAGGGGAGGCTGTCGAACCTGTCGAGGCACTGGGGGTCGCCACCATTGGATTAGGGGTTGCTGGACCCAAGGGCCACGGAAGAGGTGATAGGTTCGCAGTTCAGAGGAGGCGAGCTCGGGGACAAAGGGCCAGCCTAAGGAATCTAGATCCATGGCAGCGGCGACGGCCGCCGAATGGGCATAACAGCAGTGTGGCTCTGGCTCGAGTCGAGCTAGCCCATTCAATTTTTTCTCCTAGAAACAACTATCACTACCGATTGTACAACCGGTAGTGATTAGCCCAGGCTTTAATTGCCGACCATTCACTGATGGATGCAAAACTTGCAGTGAAGGGCCCTTTGCAACCGGCAGTACAGGGGCATTCTGTAGTAGTGAGAGATCCAACCGGGCTGCATGGACCTGCAGGAGATGTGAGGTCAAGGCTGCGGTGATGCATGCAGTGATGGCTGGTTGGCATCTGTGATGAGAGGTCCATGAGGTGCGGCACAATGCGAATGGGAGTGAAAGGCGAGGGGAGCCTGAGGCAGAGGCAATGCTTATAGGGCACACGATTGAGCTAAGGCTGAGCCAGAGGCGGCGCCGACAGGGCATGCAATTGAGCCGATGCGGGTGAGGAGGAGTCAGATTGATCTGAGAGGGAACGGATAGGGCGGCTGGTTTCAGCAGTTTTTTTAGTTTCATGGTTTTTATCAAGTTTATTAGATGTGAGGTGCGGAAGGGGAGGCGCAGATTTCATCCGGTTTTTTCTAGATTTGAGCCGTGAGAGGGAGAGGCACGGATCTCCTCTGGTTTTTATTACATGTGAGCCGCAGGAGGGGTGGAATCTACCAAGAAACTCACGCATTATTTTAGTAGATATTTCTTTCATTCATTTGTATGAAATATCTTTCAGATCACAAGCATGATTTTCCCCTTGTAGACCAAAATCTTCAGAGCTTCAAATATGTTCAAATACTTTATCCTCTGACGCTTCCACTTGGTCCTCAGTTAATATTGCATTCATAATTTGAATCTTTGAGTTAAAATGTTCATGATTTTCTAGAATTGAAATTAGGTTGTCGATTTTGAGTTGAAAACTGTCGTAATGTTTGGATTGATAGTATTCAATTTAAGTTGACAATTTTCAATTCTAATTTAAAAGTTGAAACCTTTCCAAAATAAAAAGTTTGTCGACTTTGAGTTGAATGGTCACTAAAAATTATGTTTCGTTGAATTGGAAGACGAGAGAGATGGGAAATTGGATATAATTAATGTGCAGGAACCAAAAACAAGTGCACGGATCTTGATGAAAAATCTAATATGCAGAAGGACAATAGCTAGTAGCTACTCACCTATAAGCAGGAAATCCCAGAAAAACTATAGGTTGCATCTGCGACCTACAGCCCGTGGTTGCACACCCATACGTACGCTGCACTCCATCAGCCACCGCGGCCCATTGGCGAGTTGGGGTGCGGAGGGTGGCTCAGCGTAATCAGACGGAGGTGCCACGGGGAATCCATGAGGCAGCGAAATGAGATTCAGGGTGAGGCGCCTGAGGTGGATGCGGCGTGGCAGCTCAAGGCGTGCAACGGAGAGGTGGCCGGACGAGGAGGCAACACGATTGAGGGGGAGTACCGCCATCGCCGGAGAGGAGGAAGGTGAGGAACATTGTCTACAACATTTTTTTTCATGATCTGGAACAATTTATTCTCAGTCTAGAATATTTTGAGGGTCAGGGGTCGCCGGAACGGCTTGCCAGCGTTAGGGACGATGCCTGTGAGCAGCTAGGAGTCCCTAGCGAGGTGCTGCGACGGTGATGGTGGACAGCGGATGGGGCGTGGTTCAACCATGCTGAACAAACACTATAGCCAACCCCCACCCACCACCACCACCCACCTAAGTCAATTTGTTCCCCTTCCAACTCAATTCATTTCCCTTCTGATTAACTATGGTTTTTTCCCTCATAATTTCATGAATCAACGAACATTTTCATACATCCTGACCAGACAATAAAAAAATGATACACAACACATGCGTGTATCTAGCCGCGCTCCTGATCACAACATTTGACGGCGCCAGAACCTATCATCTAACAAAGGGCAAAATTAAATGCATCAATGAATCAAATAATTAACGAACAATTATTGTTTAGCTCCCTTTTTACATGAACCGATCGACAAGGGCTCAATTAATCAGACGCCCGGAACTTCTTGGCCGGCAGTGGACTCTGCACCTCCTCGTCCTCCGCCCACCTCTTTATTCCAGCATTCTCCGGCACCGGCGTCAGGTTCAGGTCAAAGTTCCTTACGGTGACACCCGATGACCCCGTCCCAGACGCGGACACGGAGACCGACGTCGAGGAGCCGTCCCAGTAGTGGCACCGCTTGTGCCCGCCGAGCGCCTGGCCCGTGGCGAAACTCTTCCGGCAGATGGTGCACCGGTGCGGCCCGCCACTAGCCGTCCCTCCCGACGACGCCGTCACCTCGGAGTCACCTGCAGATGCTTGCGCGGCAGCAACCGCAGCGGCGTACTGCTCCCTCGTGGGCGGTTTGCGGTGGCTAGACTTGTGCCCGCCGAGCGCCTGGTACGATGCGAACGCCTTCCCGCAGACCGTGCACCGGAACCGGAGCTCCTCCATCAGCACGGGCGCCGCGGGGTTTGGGGACCATTTTCCGTGCCCCTCCTGCAGGAGTGCAGCCTTCAGGCCGCTTCCTGTGGTGCCGGCGAGCGCGGCGAGGCAGATGGCGAGGTAGTCCTCCTTCTTCAGCTCCGGCGTCGAGAGGGAGAGGGAGAGCACGGTCGGGTCAACTAAAGCTTCCAATCCGTTAACCATGGCTGCAGCTAGCTGATGAAAAATCTGGTGGTGTTGTTGGACTTCTAGGTTCTAGACTCTTACACGCAAGTGGCACCTGGTGATTGATGAGAGATAGATGGAAGTGGAGGAGGTGGCTGGGGTGTGATATATAGGGACAGCCGGAAAGGCCGGCAGGGGAATGGAGGGAGAGAAAAAGATGGAGATGGTGTGATGATTTGTTTGGTGGAGCAAGTGAACAAGTCGTACGTACGCTTGCGCGAGTCAAACATGCGGGCGCGGATGGCCGTTGCTGCGTTGGTTCGCGGTGCATGCAAGTTGCGAACAGAATACCTATATGCACGTAGTTTAGTGGCAATCCACGCATACTGGCATATGACGGATCTCGCTGGGGCCACTCGACTCCAAGTAGGCGGCGTGTGTACAGTGGACTAAGTACAGCTTTTCGGTATATTTTTTCTTTCTTTATCAAAAAGAAACTGAAAAAAAAGTACATGACATATTGCGCACTGGATTTAGCACTACTACAGAAACCTCCTTCACTATCGATTTTGAAGCCGACAGTAGATAACGAACAGTAATAGTCAGGGACTATCACTGTCGGCACCGTGAACTGGCAATAAAAGAGGTTATCACTGCTGACTAAATGATTCGACCAGCAGTGATCTCTGGAGTATCACTATCGGCTGGTGGTTTCAGCCAGCAGTATTTTCCAAAGCATCATTGCTGGTTGAAAGCTTCAGGCAACAGTGTTGTGCCTCCCCCTTCTACTCTGACCCTGTCCTCCCTCTCTCCTAGATCTTTCCATGTCTCTCCCACTCAATACATGCATATAATGAGACATATGTAATGCAAATCAACAATAAAAAGCACCTTTATTAATACATAGTAATTCATGTCACACATATATACATAATAATTCTCACGGATCACCCCCAAAAGTCGGTCGAATTGAGCCAATCCAGTGTCCCTCTACCTCTCCCCCGATAAGGACCGCGTCTTTGCGCGGACGGTAGATGGCGTTTATACATGCGGGGATGTGGGGGGTCCAATGGTGGTGGAGCAGACGACCTGGCCACGCCTGATCGATCGCAATATCGCCTAAGCTCTAGGTTCGCCGGTGTGTCAAAGACATCGAAGTCCAACTCTTAAACATAATTTTGTAACTGATAGAATATTGTAATTGAGTACATTATGACCATATTTAACAAAAAGATGTCACATCTTACCAAGCAAAATTGGCATAATCGTACTGATAATTGACACATTGATCTTACAAGTCACATAATCTTACATAGCAAAATAATGATGATTACAACCAGAATTAGGATTATAACATCTTTACACGTGACAACGCACTTCTTATTTTTGAAGTTAACCAATTTTAGCTCGGCTTGGATGATTTGACTCTTGTATGCCGCAACAGCTTTATGTTTGGACTTGTATCCTTTTGTAACATGCTCCTTTGAACCCATTAACTTGTACATGGTATTCCTCCCAACTGGGGAACACTCCACTTTGCCGACCATGATGAACAACATACCATGTCATAACAGTCCTAAATTTTAGATAATATGCAAAAATGATTTACTACAAACCACACTAATGCTCTCTGAACTAATATTGTACTGGATAGCCAAACTAACTAGTATTTTAATAGCATGGATATTATACCACATATCAAAATACAAGAGAATATTCAAGAGTGTTCATTACACATGATCTTGAGATAAAAAGACAACAAGCCATAAAGGACAGTATCTCTCATCATATATACAGAAAGTAATGGACAATAGGAACATAATTTGTGTAAAAATACTCTCAGATATTGAGTAACAATTGGCCCCAGAACTGTTAATATTTTTCTCCTAATTGTTCTAGTGAATACATCATAGAATCTGATCTAGTTCTTCGAAATTTAAGATATCATCATGCACATGGCTGCTATGCTAATAAAGTGCACAAACTCTGAACAAAACAAATAAGAAAGTATCGAGGTAGGAGAACTAAATATCAGTTTGCAAAATCACTGCTCATAGAAGCTAATTACTAAGTATCAAGTATATTAGACAGACTTTGAACCCATAGCAGCACACATCCTGAGATCAATTTACCATGTATTGCACTGGATAGACAAACCAACATAGATTTTTTAGTATACAGGTACATAACCGAACATACAATAAGTAACATCCAGATCCATGCTAGTGTACTCAGAAATCAAGCCTAGTTTTAGTGCATTATTTCATCACAGAGCAAAAGTACATGTAACATGCTATCCAGATTAACAGAGTAGGAAGGGAGGTGATGATAAAATTTACCTTTGCTCTATCAGTCGGCAAGGCGGGCAGGCGCGGATGACGGCAGCACTAGCGGGACAGGGGATGGCGGTGTCAGGGAGACGTCGGCCTCCGAGACGGGGACGGTGGGGCTTCAAGGAAGGTGACGGCGGCCTTCGGGACGGGGATGACGGCCTCTGGGATGGGGACGATGGGGATTCGGGGACGGCGGCGGGGAGGATGCTGCAGGGATGGTGGCATCGGGGAGGAAGTGGTGGGAGGCGTTTCGGCACAGAGGGCATAGGTCGGAAATTTTTTTCTAAGTGTCAAAGGGCGGCGTCGAACAATTATATAGGGGAGGGCTTTCATTGCCGACTCAATATGAGCACCGTTAGTGAAAGAGTACCTTCACTGCTGCCTTAATAGAATGACCGACAGTGAATCTACTTTCACTGCCAGCCCATATATGTCCACTAGTAGTGAAACCCCTTTCACTGTTGATGCAATATGTTCATGGGCAGTGAAACCCCTTTCACTGTTGGTACCGCGGGGTGCAAAAAATTTATTTTAGTTTCACGTGCGCGCCTAGAGAATCGAACCCATAACTTGCACCAAGTAAGAACGAACAAACCGCTGGGCTACTCAAGAGTTTTCAATTTAGTTTATACTATCTATATTTATTAATATCATGTTGACCTAAAATCTTAATACATATTTATTTAAATTTGAAAGAGTACCTTCATTGTCGGCTCAATAAGATGACCGACAGTGAAACTTCTTTCACTGCTGATTCAATATATCCACCGGCAGTGAAACTCCTTTCACGGTTGGTACCGCGGGGTGCAAATTTTTTTTTAGTTTTATGGGCGTGCATAGAAGTTAAAGCTTTCATAACAAAAGTGAGGTATAATTGCATCTAAAATAAATTCATACATAATAATTAATACAATTTAGCTATTTTATCTTAACAAAAGTGAGGGAATCAATATGGGAGAAGGGATGGAGTGGTTGCTGCTATAGGAGATTTTGTGAGGGAGGGAGTATTGAATGCCTCTGTTAGCTTGAGGTAGAAGAAATTGGGAAAGAAGAGAATATCACCGGTAGTGATATAGAGATACCACTGACGGTTAGTAGATTAAGTTGGCAGTAATGAGGTGTGGGTGTATCACTGTCGGTTCAATCCATCAGCCGGGAGTGATGACCCTTATCACCGTCGGTTCATAAGCCACGATGACTGATTCTTCCCTCCCACTCAACTAATGAACTAGTAGTGATACCTCGTCACTACCGGTCCCTGAGAAACTGGTAATGATGGGCCGATATACTAGTATTATAGGGTTAGACTTACCAACGAGCTGGCAATCCTGTATACGTATGCAATGCATCATGTACGTGTTGATTCAACAACAAATCCGTGAACCAACTACGTTGCAGGCAAATGTTGCGCACCACAACCGCATTAGCAAGAGCTGAATGATTTTCATTTTACAAACAGAACATTCATAATTTTGCTGTGTGCCTTGTTGACATCTTGCTGATGTAAGCGGAGAGGCACGCAGCCTGGTGGCAAAGCTCCAAAATGAGAGCTGAGCCGGCAGGGATTTCATTCCCCATTCGGTACTTAGCCCCGGAACTCCAATAAAGACCATATAAATAGGATTGTACTGTTAAAAAAATATTATTGATATAGTGGGCCGAAGTTACAATTTTTATCTAAAAAAGTAACTTGAAAATAAAGTCATCGCGTCCAACCTCAATTCAGTGGAAACTTGGTGTAAAAATGCCTTAAATCATGGAAAATGCCTGCGCGAGCCAATCGTTAATGGCGCAAATAACCCCCGTAATGTGTGTTACTAATTGTACTTTTGAAATGTATCCCAGTGCAATTTTATGACGTATTGAAAGTAAGAAATTACTCACACCATGACAGATATATATCTGTAATTATTAATCTATAAGTGTTATATTTAGTTTTCCGAAAAAAGATATACAATATTACAGCGTCAGTATATTGCATTTTGAATATTATATTGATGCTTAAAACAACAATTGTTCATGACTCAAGGTAGTAATAGTAATGACGCGAACCATCCCTAGATTTCACGTGCAATCTAATGAATTAAGCATTCTAGCTAGGGGGAAGACCCCTGAGTTGCAAAATGTTTATAGTGAACGAATTGGTCGCAGGACATCCATCGGTAACAAAATAAATATCGGTACAAAAATTGGAAATATGCATGTTGACCAAAGAAGAATTTAGTCCCTTAATTCATTTTTAACAGTACTTGTCACTATTAACTGTGTCCTCATCTCAGTAACATCACAACCTAGAGAATTGATAGTGATATTGTATATGGCAATATTATCTCCAAAACAACAAAGTTGAACCCGGAGTACATTGAAGAATAGCAATAGGCCCATTATTGGGATTTGACGAGCGCACCACCAACTACCTAGTATATAGAACTTTCTTTTTAACACGGGCTTCCTTCTCAGAGTCTTCATTGGAAGCTTTTTTGATAGGATGTGACGTCGGGATCAATGCCCAGTAGGCTCGGTTCACGCCTGAGCTCTGTCACTGCCACCATACCCGTTCATACTATAACATAATAAGTCATCCCCTTGCAACTTCCTGGAAATGGCAAACCGATTGGGATGGCTCAATCCAGTCTCTAGAGAACGGTGAAAATCACACGTGTTCCTTACATTTCTGCGGGCTAGCTTCCCACTGCGGATAAAACACAACACGCATGCAATGCATCTGCCATGGATCAAACGACCTGACCAGCTTTTGACTGCATACTTGACCTCTTGCCTTATTTATAGCTGCACACAGCGCTCCACGGTTTCGACTTTCACAGCACACCAGTCACACGTCATCTTCGTTGTCGATCCATTTCTGCCCAATTTCTAAAAGCCCGTAGTTAATTACTAAGAAGTCATAATCTAGATTTGCTTAACACGCACTTTTTGACCGGTGCTCGTTAGATTCCGTCTCTTTCAGAAAAAGAATATAAAGGGGTATGCACCTTTTGTGATACTAATAGCTGACCCTAAAAGCATTTGCACGTTACAAGATAATTTCGCATACAAGAATTTGATCGTCACATCGTCAGGATTTCCTACGCGGAGAAAAAAAAAAGAAAAGGAGATGGTTACGATATGTGAGTATGTGACGTTACTATGCATGTACCGCCGTACCGGCCCCTATCATCCTCCTCAGCCAGCTTTTCACTGCCTGATTCCTCTCCAAAATAAATCTGCGATAGGGCAGTAGCAGTAGGGTGAACCTGAAAAAATAATGACTTCACCATCATGAACCTGGTAGAGGCAGTGAGAAATATGGCGGCTGGCATTTGAATGTGAAAAATAATAATTCTTTGAAAGTGTTTATAGATAAATCTAATAATAGTTATAAATAGATTAACCGTCCTAAAAAACTTAGAAGAACCACACCAACATTATAAATTATCTAGTACAAGAGCGAAGATATGGATCACACATTTTCACCCGTCCGAGTTAGGGGGCCACTCAGTCAGCATAAGCGTATATAATAAACCCTCGCGAGTCAAAATTTAGCTAATACACAAGTTGCACACGAAAGAAGAGGAATAAATTAAGCAACGGTCGAGGCTCACATCCGACGGTATATGTGTATTCAAGTGGTCTAGCGCGCGTGATACTCGTGATTGATAACTACAGCTTAGCAGCCTTCACGTGCACGATGGATATCATTTTTCTGTGACCACTTGTGCTGACAAGTATATGTTCTTGTGAGCAGTCTATATATATATAGTAAGGTCAATTGACCGAACTTGCTGTTCATATATATACTTCATACATCACGCACACAGCAAAGAAATTTCTTTCTTCATGCGATTTTAATAAAAAAGGAAGAATTTCATCATTAAATATTGTTATTTAAAAATAGAGTTTAATATTGGACATCCTTACCTGAACATATGCATAAGGATTGGTGTTTAGTGGCTGTTTAATATATACATATTCACCCAAATTCTAGTCATAGAACTGGCTCGATCGAGTGCTCCTCCTCTTCAGTAAGTGCCAAAACTCCTGACCAAGTAATTTTTTTTTTCCAAGAAGCATGGGACATCCTCATGGAAAACGGGCCCTGGCACCACCTACAACGTGCATTCGAATCCCAGCCGCCTCGAGACCGAAATGGGAATTCGCTCAATGCGATCTGCTGACGGGCAGAAAGAAATAAGGGCATAGGTTCCCTTAAAAATATAGAAAAATGGAAAATAATAATGACGCCCTGTTAGGCTTAATGTAAGGACTGGCGACACCCAAGAGGGAGAGGGAGTGAATTAGAGATTCTAGAATTGATTGGCTCAATTCAATATGAATTAGAGATTCTAGAATTGATTGGCTCAATTCAATAGGATAAATCTCAAATATGAATTAGAGATTCTAGAATTGATTGGATCAATTCAATAAGATAAATCTCAAATATGAATTAGAGATTCTAGAATTGATTGGATCAATTCAATAAGATAAATCTCAAAAAATTTCTATCTAAATATACTCTACCTCTATCTAGTGTTGCTACTCTATCTCAACAAAGTTTTATACTCTAGGAAAGGTAATGTGGAAGATAAAACAATGTAGTAAGTGCAGAATGTAAATAAGATAGTGAGCGCAAACTCAGTACAATGACTTTTTTTTGGGGTATCGGTGAGTTGGCTCTAACCATTAATCCACATCGGAGCCCCTCGGAAGGGTCAAGTTGCCTAATTGGATAACTCTTCTGCTCTTGCAATTAGAGCTCCCCATGTACCAGTGGATCTCCTACAAGGTGCATCCGGATGCTTACTTACGGCTTCATTAAGGTATTACTTCGCTGCTCTAGCACGTGCCACTCGTCCCACTCAAAACACTTGTGGCTGCTCCACAAATATGGTTGGAGGGTCTCACAAGATTAACTGTTGCCAAGTTATCTAGGTGTAGGCAAACACCAAGAGTAATAATTATAGATCATTTACTTGATCCAACTCTATGTTAATCACCTAGAAAGATATACACTAGGTCTAAACTAGAACTAATCATGTTGGTGATTGGTAAAATTAATTATGCACATACTCATTTAAAGTAATGATACCTAATCATCAACTATGCAAATTAAAAAGGACACCAAAATTTTATACATGTATGGGCTTCCGTTACGGTAATAACCCCACATCATTTGTTGTATTGATTAATAACAGGAGAAGAAAATTACAATAAAGGTGTGTCTAGATCTATTCCAATGAATATTGGTGAGTTCTCTCATGCTCTAAATTGTGAAACCCTTATCGGATCAATCTAATCATAGCTTGAATCTATTATAGGTATCAATGGGTTATTTTTTGCTTCGATATGAGCTCATATTGCTTCTATTTGGCTCTCTCTCTCAATATATATATATATATATATATATATATATATATATATATATATATATATATATATATATATATATATATATAAATCGATTTCTAAAAATTATTTTTTATTTTACTATTCAAATTTGAGCTACTATTCACTAATAATATTAAGCGCGGGACGGTATAGGGATATAGTCTTAACTCGTGCTCTGGGATTACTATTTAGATACTATTCTGCGTGTAATTTTTTATTCAAGAAGTACTATTCAGATACTATTTGGTACTATTTAGGTACTATTTGCACACCGCATGAACAGTAAAGAGTTGATTTTTTATTATTAAAATACTATTTTGAATAGTAACAGTAATAATAAAATATTCAAAATTGAGAATGACCTGTTTTGATTCAATGGTATTTAGTGATGCTATTTAGGATCTTTGCAGGTTGGCGAAACCAACAAATCAGCCGGTTGCAAAATAGTCGTAAAAATCCTACTTGGTACTTACCATTCTTATTGCTAGCTTATTTCAGAACTAGCAAAGCTTTCCCTGGATATCCCTAGTCATGTATATATATGATAAGTTTATATCGTCACCCCAGGTAGTTCCACCCGAAGGGAACACTTCTCTACGGACACAGAGTTCTCCTTCCGCTATTATGGCTATGCCAGATGCAGGGATTACCTGAGAACTACCGAAGAGGTTTCTCCTATAGGGTACATAGCATAAAAACTCATCTCATATAGACAAACTAGAAGACCAAGAGATTTTCAAAGATAATACTACTTCATTTCCATAAGCATAGCTTACAAATGGTTTTCCCTTTCGGGAACCCCAAAAACTTACTTACAAACGAAGGATTACCTTACAGTGGTAGCACAACTTCCTTCTTCAATATAGCCTATTTTACAAGTGGACTATTACTAGGAATGAGAGAGTGCTATGGATGCTCTCGCTCTACTCTGGAGGATGCTTGAAGGCTGGTGGTCATGTCTGGTGCCTGAAGCTGCCTTTTATAGCCGCAAGAGGGGCTCTTTCCTCCTTATTTAAATTTGCCTAGATGATAACCAGGAATCACATAGCCCTGGAAAATATTCGTTTGCCGTCTGCCAGAGCGTGAAAACAACGTGAACCCACGTGAAGGTGTCTTTCGTTTGTTTCCACGTGAACCCACGTGAAGATGTCGTTTGTTTACTTCTGCCTGAGTGCCTTCACTTATTGGTGTCTTCGTCTTCATCTGAATGTCTTCGTCTTCATCTGAATGTCTTCGTCTTCATCTGAATGTCTTCGTCTTCATCTGAATGCCTTCGATTATTGGTGTCTTCAGGTATATCATCTTCTGTATTGTATGCATGGGTCTTGTATGCCTTAATTATTGATATTACTTATCAATACATTCATACACATACTTTTTATTTTGGATTTTGCCCATGTCCAGCAATATCCATTATATCTTCATCCGAGAGTGGAATTTCAATTTTTTTATCATAAGCTTTCTTCATTTCTTCAAATTTATCATTCATTTCTTTTCTTAACTCTTTTAGAATTTCTTCTTTTATTTCTATCTTCCATTGTGGTGATATTGATGCAAATTTTTCTTCAAGTTTCCAATCTATATATGACCCATCCAAAGGATCTACATCTTTCAACAAACATTCCTTATATGTAGGCTTTTTTGAAGATCCTTCTTCTTTTATAATTTTACAAGGTTCTGCTGTTGCTATTTTTTTATTCTTTGCTCTTTTAAATTTCTGAATATAATCCTTTGCAGCTGGTTCTATATAATAATTTACTCCCAAAATTTTTTGAGCTTGATTTAAAGCTTCATCAATGTTTGCATATTTTTTCCATGACATTCCTCCTGTCAATTTTGTTTCTATTTTTTGAGTCAATATTTCTTCAAATGATATATATATTCCCGGTACCTTACAATCATATACAACATATATTGGCTTCTGTTCTATTACCTCGAGATTCTCTGATGTAGGCAGTAATTCATTTACCATATAAAAATATTTAGCAAGGCTGTTTAATATTGAAAGCATATATCCCTTCTCTTCTCGTTTATTGTTATATTGATACCAGAAATTGTCTAGTATACATTCTTGGACTTCATCTAGGATTGTATGATCCTTGGGCTTAAATTTATATGAATTTGGCGGAAATATTCTGAGCTTATTTTCAACTCCAAAACTGAAAGATTCAAATCCGCTCAAATTCATGGATCTCTTCATACCTGCAAAATAGATGATCGCGAAAATAAGTCAGGCAACTTATTATCCTTTCCTTTTATATGTTCAAAAATAACTTTATAGCCATTTCCAGTAATAATATCTTCAAACAAAACCCATCTTCTAGTAGAACTCTTCTTACTATTGATTTGATTATAATATCTACATATTGCTTCACAGTCTGTTCTAACTGTAAATTCTCTGAATCCTAAATATAATCGGAAAGAATTTATTGCATATATTATTGCTAATATTTCTCTATCAGTATTATTTACAGTTTTTAGCTTGTAACTTCTTGAAGCATACATGCATATTTTTTCTTCTGCTTTTGGTGAATATTTATTAGTTTTTTGTTTGAATATAGCGCCCCAACCTTCTTTAGAGGCATCCGTTTCGATAATAAAATAATTATCATCTAAAGGTAATTCTAACGGTTTTAAGTCCTTAACTTTTTCCTTTATCAATTTTACTAATTTATATCTTCAGAGTTAAAATACTTTTGATCATTCTTTCTTAACTTTGCATATAGTGGCCCAGCAAGCTTAGCTAGGTTATCTATATAGTTTTTTGCATAATTTAAAATTCCTAAGAATTGTTGTAAGACCTTTCTTTCATTCATGAGGTCAAGGAATTGTAAGATTTTCTTTGCAATATGCTCTTGTAGATATATTTTACCTTCTCCTATCTCATGTCCAAGGAAATTTATTTTTTCTTTACAAATTTCTATTTTCTTTTTAGATAATATTAATCCATTTTGTTCAACTTTTCTAAAAAATATTTCAAGATGAGCAATATGTTCCTTATAAGTTTTTGAGAATATTAACAGATCATCTATATAGACTCATATAAACTCTTGATTTTCATTAAAAATATTTTGCATTTTCCTCTGAAATAATGCGGGAGCGTTTTTTAAGCCTAGAGGCAAAGTAAGTTTTTGGGGTTCCCGAAAGGGAAAACCATTTGTAAGCTATGCTTATGGAAATGAAGTAGTGTTGTCTTTGAAAATCCCTTGCTCTTCTAGTTTGTCTATATGAGATGAGTTTTTATGCTATGTACCATATTGGAGAAACCTCTTCGGTAGTTCTTAGGTAATCCCTGCATCTAGCATAGCCATAATAGGGGAAGAAGAACTCTGTGTCCGTAGAGAAGTGTTCCCTTCGGGTGGAACTACCTGGGGTGACGATATAAACTTATCACATATATACATGACTAGGGATATCCAGGGAAAGCTTTGCTACTTCTGAAATAAGCTAGCAATAAGAATGTTGAGTACTGAGTAGGGTTTTTACAACTATTTTGCAACCGGCTGATTTGTTGGTTTCGCCAACCTGCAAAGATCCTGAATAGCATCACTAAATACCATTGAATCAAAAGAGGTCACTTTCAATTTTGAATATTTTATTATTACTGTTACTATTCGAAATAGTATTTTAATAATAAAAAACCAACTCTTTACTGTTCACGTGGTGTGCAAACAGTACTAAATAGTACCTAAATAGTATCTGAATAGTACTTCTTCAATAAAGAATTGCACGTAGAATAGTATCTGAATAGTAATCCCAGAGGACGAGTTAATACTATATCCCTACACCGTCCCACGCTTAAGATTATTAGTCAGAAATTGTCTAGTATGCATTCTTGGACTTCATCTAGGATTATATGATCATTGGGCTTAAATTTATATGAATTTGGCCGGAAATATTCTGAGCTTATTTTTAACTCCAAAACTGAAAGATTCAAACCCGCTCAAATTCATAGATCTCTTCATACCTGCAAAATAGATGATCTCGAAAATAAGTTAGGCAACTTATTATCCTTTCCTTTTATATGTTCAAAAATAACTTTATAGCCATTTCCAGTAATAATATCTTCAAACAAAACCCATCTTCTAGTAGAACTCTTCTTACTATTGATTTGATTATAAAATCTACATATTGCTTCACAGTCTGTTCTAACTGTAAATTCTCTGAATCCTAAATATAATCAGAAAGAATTTATTGCATATATTATTGCTAATATTTCTCTATCAGTATTATTTACAGTTTTTAGCTTGTAACTTCCTGAAGCATACCTGCATATTTTTTCTTTTGCTTTTGGTGAATATTTATCACATATATACATGACTAGGGATATTCAGGGAAAGCTTTGCTACTTCTGAAATAAGCTAGCAATAAGAAGGTGAGTACCGAGTAGGATTTTTACGACTATTTTGCAACCGGCTGATTTGTTGGTTGCGCCAACCTGCAAAGATCCTGGATAGCATCACTAAATACCAATGAATCAAAAGAGGTCACTTTCAATTTTGAATATTTTATTATTACTGTTACTATTCGAAATAGTATTTTAATAATAAAAAATCAACTCTTTACTGTTCACGCTGCAAACAGTACTAAATAGTACCTAAATAGTACCAAATAGTATCTGAATAGTACTTCTTGAATAAAGAATTACACGCAGAATAGTATTTGAATAGTAATTCCAGAGGACGAGTTAATACTATATCCCTGCACCGTCCCACGCTTAAGATTATTAGTGAATAGTAGCTCGAATTTGAATAGTAAAATAAAAAATAATTTTTAGAAATCGATTTTTTAGCTATCATATAATATTGGTATATATATATACACATACATATATATATATATACACATATATATATATACATACTCTGGCTTCTCCTGGCTTGTTTTTGCTTCATGCTTCTTTCTCACTTGTCCTTCGACATACCCCTTCCCACATTATATAGTCAAATCGGAGAGGCATATCATAGTAAGTGTATCAAGATAACCTTACTGGATTGTGTTATCTCTAGAATTTTTTCCTAATCCAAGGATAGATTTTATGTAGAACATGATGAGTTGTTTTATCTGCACATACCTTATGTACATCATGATGGTTATTAAACCTACCATTCAAGGTAACAGATATCCATCCTCAAGTTAATACCTATTTCAAGTAAAACCTTAATTAATAATTATAAAATCTTCATCAAATCAAGTCTTTAATATTGTGCTCAATACCTTGACCTTCAATGGCTGCAAAAAGGTATCTGAAACCCTCTCAAATGTACGTCTATGCCTTTATGGTGGAAGTCAACAACCTGAAATGGTCGGTATATGGGGGTATATATAGAGTGAAATTCCTAGTCACTATAACATGCGGTAATCCCCTTTCCTTATGGTATGAAATTTGACCATTCGAGCCTTGTCAAAACCCACCGCATCATACAATAGCCTTCTTCACCGAAGCCTGAAACCTTTTGGAAATGAAATACGCTGCATTGTTCTATGGTCACTGTATCATGTGGTGACTTAACCTTGCATCTCCATGACTTGCAACATCTCTGCAACAGACATATGATGTAATGTTCCATGGGCCACCGTATCATATACGATGTCACCGCATCATGCGGTGACTTCATCTTCGAAGCTTGCAAAATATTCTTCACCAGCTAACCATATTCACCGTATCATACGGTGTCTAACCACATCATGCGGTGACCTTGCTGCATCATGCGGTGACTAGGTTTCCAAGGGACTCGTCCAATTCGATCCCTTCAAGTTCTAATCTCCATGACTTCTCTTTCTTAATATCCTATGTCTTCATTCTGGTCTAGTAGAGCTAGCCAAATCTAGTATGCATCAACTACCAGATAACTAACATAAAGACACTAGATCAAAGTTCTAAATCCAAATCCCTCTTCATAGTATGCCAAAAGAAAAAAAACTATATACACAAGTGATGCTCTTATACTCTTAACACCATGATTACTTGTCTAAACAATAGATCTTTGTATCTTCATGAAGTTCATTGTTGATCTTGATGTTCATCCATTTGAGGTGTTTGGAACCCCTAGTTAATAACATAGCATCCATGAGATTAAGCCTTACATACTACAAAACAATGTTAGTCACATTGATTTGTTGATATTAATCACCAAAAGTATATTTACCCAATATTAGGATCTTTGATCTTACACTTAGCGGGAGGCTTGAAAAAAATTTGTCATGGTTGAGGCTGGTTCCCGCCATATCTTCATGGTTGAGTTGTCAAAGTTAAGGTCCCAACCATAAAAAATTAAGGGTAGATTGTGTTGTGTTGTCAAAGCCACTATATGTATATATATTAGAAGTCACATTAGGTTTTTTTACGTTACATCGGTGAGAATATAATTATACATATACATATTCATGTTGATGGTATGTTCAACTCAATTAAAGTTGATCTAGTCCTAACATGTACATGTTCAGTATTCAAACGAGATGAAAAAAAACATCACTGCATCCTTATGGTGACGCTGGATGAGTCTCATTGATCGATCTCATTACTTCAGAATGAGTTATCATAGATGGATTTTAAAATCTATCACAAACATGTATGAGTATCGTCTCTGCATAAGTGTTTGTGATATCGAGGTTGTTACAGATGGTTACAACTTTGTTTGTACAGAACTACATACAGACGGGTCTAAATAAGACCTATGTTTGTAATATAACTATACACATACCAGTTTCATAATACACACAGATGCACTTTTGTGAAAATAACCGTTTGTGTGTATAGTCACAAACGGATTTTAAGGAAACCCATCTGTATAAAGTCCATTGAAGATTTCTTTTTGAAATATCGTCTGTGTATCCTTTTCCCCTTTGAGAAAATATTTTGCTACCTGGCTGCTGTCACGTCCCAAAATGCTAATCTCGTGATTAAGCACTCATAAGCATCATGGCATTATGTTTATGCATATTTGTTTGATAAATTGAGTTTGAACATGTTTTGAAAGTACTTGAAGATAGTTTAGAGCCCTTTAGGAAAAAACCCTAAGTGCCTTGGAGATGAAGAAGAATAGAAATAGTGGAAAATTAGAAAATTTCAGCAACAGATCCTTCTTGCGGTCTAACCGAGATTCCTCACGGTCTGACCAAAAAGGGGCAGCCATGTGGGCTTGCCACGTGGGCTTTCCGTGGTCTGACTGACACTTCTCGTGGTCTGACCACCACAGCGCAGAGGCTCCACTTAAGCAAGTCGACCAACATTCACTCACTTACTCACTCTCTCTCACACTCTCACTCTCACTCACTCCTTCACCCACACCAAGAGAGCAAGGCCACCTTGATCGACGCTGGAGATCGATAGAGGGGACTTCCTCGAGCTCCCTGAAGGCTTCCTCGAGTTCATCCCCTTCTCCCCCCTTGTCGGTGAAGTTTCCACGTGAGTTTGTCCTCCTCAAGACCCAAACCACCCTAGAGCGTGATCTCCAAATCAGAGTTTCCCCGGAGTGATCCCCTCCAATAGAAAGCTTCCCTACCCTAAGGTGAGGGATCCCCTAACCTTTTCCTTCATTCCTAAGCTCGAGTCGATCCCCATATTGTATGGACCCAAGTTCAACCTAACATAAGGCTTATCCATGGAGTATTTTGAGTTTAGGCCGTGAATGTTGTCCAATTCACTTTACATGAACTCCAATAGTATCATAGAGCATTTTGGTACCCTTCATGATTGAAGGACTCGCAAGAGCCTTTACCGGTGGCCCCGCAAAGCGGCGCCAGCACGATCTCATGGTCTGAGCGCCAAAAGGGCCGATTTGGCCGCTAGATGCCAAAACCTTCTGCACGTTGGCAGTCTGACCACCACTTCAACACTGGTCTGACTACTAGCTACTTAAAGCTATATGCACTTAGGTTGTCTTATATACCCGGGGTTTCAAACATCGGAACCCTAATCATTTGGTGTTCTTTTGCAAATATTTTTGAAACACGGTACTCTTTTAATTTTCAAGCATTAATCATATGCACACTTTTCCATCATTTGATTATTTTTGCAATGCATTCTTGATTCGTTTAGAGAGCATTACGCCAATGGTCCAAGCGAGTGAAGGGGACACCAATCTACCAAAGTTATATGAGTGTTGCACTAGGAGTATCAGGTAACCACCAGAGTAGCAAGGAAAGCATCTAAGCATACTCAACCTATTACTTTGGTTCTCGTATTGTATAACATGATAAATTACATGAGTAGTGAGTCCACTATCGAGTTTAGATGGATAGAACCTATGTTGATGAATTGCATTACCTCTACCATGAGTTGTTGATTATTCATATCCTTGTAGCCTTGATAACATTGTTGATGTCTAACTTACATTTTTTCGATAGGCGTACCAATGCTTAGGTCATTGGTAGAAGCCAAGCAATGGTTCAGCCGTAGTTCGTGAGCTTAGGGCTTACTTATTGTTTAAAAACACAATGACAATGATGTGGGTTGTATGAGATATAAGGATGAGGCAAGATGTGGGTAGTGCTAGGGGTAGGTCAGGAGAGGAGCCCAGATACTATAGACTACTTCATTGTTTAAGCACCATCTGTCGGTATCGTTGGCTTTAGCATTTTCTGTACAACCACATATTCGGATAATGGATGAATGACCTGAGTATCATACACCATGCTGATGCTTGCCTTGCAGCCCTATGACGCATAAGAAAAATAAAGGAGAAGCAAGGTGGCGGGGAGCCGGAGGTGTCCGGGACACGTCTAGGTAAGCATGCTCTATCGATCCGCATCGGTCGTAGAGTCACAAATGTGGGATATTGTGGTATGGCATGTTGGGTTATGGTTGAGCTGGTTCTATTTATAGATATGCTTGTTATGGCTCTAGTTACATATTTTCTTGTAATAATTATGGGATAGAATGATACATGTGGTTAAATATTAAAGCTCACATGTGTATGTCAAGTTGCATTTCTTTTATGAATTTACTTAACCATGTGGCCGATTCCTTGGAATCGGGCTATTATATGTACCCGTTATGGATTGAGTCTTGCGAGTACTTTTGTACTCACGCTACTCTTTCAGGTTCTACCAGTGAGGAGGAGCTCGTGTTTGGCTACTTCATACTCGTAATGTAGGTAGTGGGAATGAGTAGTGCAAACTACTCGTGTGGCGTGCTTTTTGGTGGAGCCTAAGGGCATATGGCTTCACCTAGCTTTTGGTGTTGAGATATGTTACTTTTTCACTACGTAGTTTCTCTAATCTTTTGTTGTAAATTATTGTAAATGTTGAATACTTAAGAACTTGTAATATAATTTAATTACTCACTCTTTCTTAAGTTTTGTTGTGATGCTATAGGTTGGAAAGGCATGTGTTCCTTAGGCACAAAACACGTTCCAGACTACCAGAATGGTATTCCAGTTAATCATCGCTGTCGTGATTAAGCAAATAATTGTCCTAATGATTAATTTAAATACTATTTTGATGATTCCTCATAGCATGACATCAAAGCATGGTTTAATAAAGTAGCCTAAAAACACTTGTTATATTATGCCCCTAAGTGTATTGTATTCGGAGGCGTATCGAGGTGAAGGTCGTGGTCGACGAATTGAATCACCTTTATAGTTGGAATGGTTCATCGTGTGTGGAAAGCGGTGGCGCGGACTACTGCTATGTGAGACTCCTAGCAGTCTGATCGCCAGGCAGGTAGTAGTCTAACCACGAGGAAAGCAGTGGTTTGACCATCGCATTGATTGCGGTCTAACTGCCAGGTGGTAGTTTGATTGCTGACACTTGTGCAGACTGTGTTGTGAGTTGTGGCGTAGGCTACGTTCTCGCATATGTTGCACTACACTTTTCATCATGCATTCTCCTTATGCTATGATGATCTAGTGTGCATCATTTGCCTTGGGTCGATCGGTGCCATTTCCATGAAGTCGGAGTTTAACCTTTTGTCATTTTTCTTTCTACCATCTCTAATAGGATGGGAACCTGCCAAAATCTGCGAGATCTTCTTGAGGGTTCGATCGGTGCCATTTCCATCAAGTCTGAGTTTAATCTTTCACCAATTTTCTTTTTGCCATCACTAATAGGATGAGAACCCACTAAAGTCTGGGAGATCTTCCTGAGAGTTCCAATGAAAACAATTCTATACCGCCTCCACCACCGAGTATGGTGGATATCTTACTACAAATTGAACAAAACTATCAAGCTCAGATGGCTCTCCTTAAAGCTCTCGTACATAACACGGCCCCTCATAGAGGAGGTGGGGCCGGACGCCGGGATGACTTCTTGGATTTCCTTAGGACTCAGCCAGCCACTTTCACGTGAGCTGAGGATCCTCTCGATGCTGACCACTGGCTCCGAACCATCAAGCAAAAGCTCGTGCTTCTCTGGAGTGAGGACAATGAGAAGGCTCTCTTCGCTACCTATCAGCTTCATGGTGTTGCTAGCGCCTCGTGGTCCAACTTTCTAGCCATGCATGCTGCCAACCACCAGGTGTCTTGGATGGAGTTTCGCCAAGCCTTCCGTGACTATCATATTCCCAAGGGGATTATAGAGATCAAGAGGTGGGAGTTTCTGGACCTCAAGTAGTGAGGCAAGTCAGTGATGGAGGATGTGCAGACGTTCAACCACCTTTCATAGTATGCATCGAAAGAGAACAACACCGATGAGTGAAAGCAATACTGCTTTGTGAGCAATCTCTCTTCCAAGATGCAAGACCACTTGTTGGCTCATGAGTTCACTGACTTCAATAAGCAAGTGAGCACCTCCCTCACGGTTGAGTTCAAGCTGAAGAATCACTAGGAGGAGAAGAAGCGCAAGAGGGTTTCGTCGCCTTCCATGGACGGGAGCTCTCAACGTACGCGGATGGAGAGTCAACCTCTTCCATCTCATATGTCAACTTCAACTGCTCCACGACCAATGTGGATAGTGCAACACCCATCTTTCACCTCTCCGCAAGGACAACCTCTGAGACCCACAGGTTCTAAGGCGAGTGTGACAGGTGGTCTCGATGGCCAGTGCTACAATTGTGGCTGTGTCGGTCACTATTTGTTGGATTTCCCTTTCCCGAAGCCAGGAGTAGTGGCAACTACTCCAAGGGAATCATTGTCAGCTCGACCCCTTCCCCAAGATTCTAAGACAGTGCACATTCCCAAGCATGGCAGAGTGAACCACGTCACCACCGATGAAGCTCGGGAGGATGACAACGTGCTAGTTGGTACGCTACTTGTGAATTTTCACCCTGTAGTTGTTCTTTTTTATTTGAGTGCATCTCATTCATTCATCAAGGAGGGTTATGTTTTTATTAATAGTATAGTCACCGATACCCTACCCACTACTTTTCGCATTGAACCACCCGATGCTAAGTTACAAACTAACTGGGTTGTTCCTAAGGCCAAGATACTCATTGAGGACATTCGGTTCTAGGCAAATTTGATCCTACTAGATACTAGAGGAGTAGATGTCATTTAGGGATTAATTGGTTGACTCAATATGGTGCTCTTATTGATTGCACCAAGAGGGTGATTTATCTCAAGAATCCAAGTGGTGTGCGGATTTCTCTTTACTTTGGAGAGGGTGGTCTATGAGTTTCTTGACGTCTTCCTAGAAGGACTACCAGGAATACCACCTGACCGAGCAATAGAATTCTCTATTGAGCCTATGCCCGATATAGCCCCAATTTTGAAGAGGTCTTTTAAGATGCCTCCAAATGAATCGACAGAATTGAAAAGCAACTTCAGGAGTTGCTCTCAAAGGGTTTCGTTCCGTCTGATCTCCTCACCCTAGGGATGCCCGCCGCTCTTTGTGAAGAGAAAAGACCAAACTCTTCAGATGTGTGTTGATTACCGTCTATTGAATGATGTCACCGTTAAGTACAAGTATCCAATTCCTCGGATTGATATTTTGTTTGATCAATCGATCGGTGCCCAAGTTTTCTCTAAAATTAATTTGAGATTGGGCTATCATCAAATCAAAGTCCGGCCGGAGGATAT
Source organism: Phragmites australis (assembly GCF_958298935.1). Taxonomy (NCBI): domain Eukaryota; kingdom Viridiplantae; phylum Streptophyta; class Magnoliopsida; order Poales; family Poaceae; genus Phragmites; species Phragmites australis. The sequence goes on along the minus strand of NC_084924.1, from coordinate 23,231,537 downwards.
TCCAAAGGCGGCTTTCTCTACCCATTACGGACTTTATGAGTTCACCGTCATTTCCTCCGGATTGACTAATGCACCGGCATTCTTCATGTACTTGTTGAACACCATTTTTATGGTGGAACTCGACAATTTGCCGTGGTTTTCATCCATGGCATTCTTATATACTCCAAAACTGAATTGAACATTCTGAGCATCTCCATGTTGTTCTTGGCCAACTTCGGGATCACCAACTCTATGCCAGTTCAGTAAGTGCGAGTTTTGGCTCATAGAAGTTACTTTTCTGGGGCATTTTTTATCCGAAAATAGTGTTGCCGTTGACCCGACCAATGTGCAAGAAGTTCTTAATAGGGTTCAACCGAAGAATGTTACCGACCTACGAAGTTTTATTGGACTTGCAGGTTTTTACCGCCAGTTCATCGAAAACTGCTCCAAGATTAACGAGCAAATGACTGAGCTATTAAAGCAAGGAAGTGTATTCAAGGGGTTGAGTGAATGTAAGTCAGCTTTCCAAACTTTAAAGAAACTGCTCATGACTGCTCCCATTCTTGCTCAACCCAAAGTGGACAAGGGATTTGACGTCTATTGTGACGCTTCCCACATAGGCTCGGATGTGACCTCATGCAAGAATGCCAGGTTGTTGCTTATGCCTCACAACAGTTGAAGCTCCATGAAGAGAACTACCGTACTCATGACTTAGAGCTTGCGACAGTTGTGCACGCTATGAAGATTTGCCACCACTATCTACTAGGAAATGTGTGTCGTATCTATACGAACCACAAAAGTCTCAAATACATCTTCACTCAAGCTAATCTGAACATGAGACAGAAAAGATGGCTCGAGTTAGTCAAAGACTATGAGCTAGAAGTTCATCATCATCCCAGCAAGGCGAATGTGATAGCCGATGCATTGAGTCAAAAGGCTCGATGCAATTGTCTTATTGTCAAGCCCAGAAATTAACACTTTGTGATGAATTTCGAAGGCTTGGAGTCGAAATGGTTCCGGAGGGATTTCTTGCAAACTTGGAGTCGAAATGGTACCGGAGGGATTCCTTGCAAACTTGGAGATTGTTGGAGCAAGAGTTCGTATTGCCCCAGCAAGTACGGTGAGAGTTTCTTCTAAGGAGGAGACTCGAACACAAAAGTGCTAAGAGAGGTAGCATGCCACCCAAGAAGAAGACCACCAAGGCCGCATCGGTGGCGGCCGACCCCCCAGTCACGCCGGCGCGGCAGTCTAGCCGGCTATACGCAGCGGCACCAACAACCCCCCCCCTAGCCAGGGGGAACGGGAACCTTATGGCCACTGTCGGTGGATGAACACCGCGAGCAAGGATCCTGAGGGTTCCCCTTCGAGATTCGACCGGGGGGCTGTGCCTGGAACTACCTCGTACGTGGGGTTAATGCGTGTAGGACTTAGGCAGGATGGATCATCGTCAGCTGGTAGAAATAAATGCACCAAGGGTTTAGACAGGTTCAGGCCGCACGGAGGCGTAATACCCTACTCCTGTGTGTTTAGTATGTTATCAATGCTCTTCAAATGCCTTTTTCTGGATCTCTATCGATCCTCGGATCCTTTTTTCTATTTTTAGCTTCTGCTGTTCTATCGGCCGTGTGTTACAAGGTGCTCCCTCCCCCCCTTTTATCTACCGGGGGGAGGCCCTTCAGGAAGTGCCCAGAACGAGGGCACAAGTTCCCTTAAACAATAAATGGAAAGTGACCATCATTGGTCTACAGTTGATGTTACAGTGGTTTAAAAAAATATCCCTCGGATGATTCCATTGGTCTTCGTATTCCAGCTTTAGCAGGCGCAGGGGCGCCCACCGGCCAGCCTCTGAGTACTCTCTCATGCCCGTTTGGGTAGAGAAGGTCTGCTGCGGTCTGATGTGATAGGGTGATAAGCCTCGTTCCCATCAAAGATATCTTCAAACCGCCTTCCTTCATGGGCCCCGCGAGGGGACATGCGATGGGACCCATCGCATTAATTGTGCCCACGCCTTCCTGCCAGGCGGCGGCAGGGACTGGCATATTTAGTACGGCAGGCGTGGGGGGAAAGTGGCTGCATGTGACCATCCACGCTCCCCATTAAATGTGGCTTTGGGCCTCCCACCGGTCGACACATCATTGTGGAGTCCCTACAGGTTCCACCGGCATGGGGCTAGATGGGTGCTCGGGACTCTCTGGGTGCTCGGGGACCAACTGTTCTTGGCCCCGAGCGCCCACTCCCAGACCTTGCTTCCCCCAGGTCCTCGGGGCACTCTGGGTGCTCGGGGAGCAACTGTTCTTGGCCCCAAGCGTCCGCTCCTGGACCTGGCTTCCCTCGGGTCCTCAGGGCACTCTGGGTACTCGGGGACCAACTGTTCTTGGTCCCGAGCGCCTGCTCCCAGACTAGGCTTCCCTCGGGTCCTCGGGGCACTCTGGATACTCGGGGACCAACTGTTCTTGGCCCTGAGCACCCGCTCTCAGACTTGGCTTTCCTTGGGCTCTCGAGGAGATGGTCCACAAGGGAAGGCATCATGTGGCACTGCGCTGTCCTGGCCTCGGGAGTCGGGAACCCCTGGATCCCAAATCACCGACAGCAGCCCCCGGTCCCATGGGTAGGCGATGGTCTAGAGACTGAGGGTGGGTCCCTAATTCTTCAAGGCCGATCGCAGCATTGGTTCCACGTGGCTTTTGTCGCCCGGTACCGAAATCTTTACGGGCCTTGCAATTTTGAGGCCCAAGCTCTTGGTATAGCCCAAGGAGGAGCCGAAAGGGCGCGTACCCTTTCGACTTTCGAGGAAGGCGATGATGAGGCGAGAGATGCCCGGGCCGAGCAACTAGAGCGGGCCTGCACCGAGGTGGCTGCCCAACTCTAGGAGGCACGGGCTGTGAAGGACGTCCCAGCCAACACCGCCAGCGGCAAAGGTCTTGAAGCTTGGCTGAAGAAAGCCAAGGAGGATCTTGATGCCATCTACGAAGAGCGGACGAATGTTAAGGCGATGATGCAGGATGTCCTTCGGCAGGCGCGGGGCTCCCTGGAGGCGGCCGGGCTCGAGTCCGTGTCTATGGGTTCCCAAGGGTTGGATACGCTAGGCCATCTTGCCGTTGGATTCTCGGAGATTGCCCGGCGCCTCGAGGCTCTCCCCGCCGCTGTCCAGGGTGTGGCCGAGCACATTCTCACCTTCTATCACAGCCGAGACCCCGCCTTCCCGCTGGAGCCAGCCCGACAGGGCGTGGTTGAGGCGGAGGAAGCCGGCGCTCGGGTAGCCGTCCGCGATGTTGCCACCAAGGTGGCGGAATTTTTGGTGTGGGAGCCGGGCCTGAGCGGTGATAGCGGCGATGATGCGTGACCTCCTCCTTAGCCTATAATAAGTTAGGGGTTTTCTCTCTTTTTTTTTGAAAGTTGTAATTATGGGAGTGATTACCTGCTGATTGGCTCCTTTCAGTATATAAGAAGCCGTCCTTGGAATGGAACTCCATTTTGTACTTCTTCTTCCTTGAGTTTGTTTGTACTGATGTCCCGAGAGGCACTGACAAGGCCGAGCACCGGCAGTTTACCCCCCGAGAACAAGGTTGCCCCGGCCACTCGCGCTCGAGCAGTAGGACCACCAGAGATCCTCGGGTTTCGGTAGTGCTCGGGGTACTCGGCTCCCGAGCATCCAGCCCCCGAGCGCACGTGTGGAATCCCGTGCTCGGGGCGCGCAGCTCCCGGGTGCTTGCAAGTACGTGACTGCTGAGTCAAATAGACACAGATAGACACAAACTCTTTTGCTCGGGAAGTGAGTCCACCTAGCACGGTACCCACCGTGACTCATGAACGTTTTTTGCCTCGCGACCTCTCAAACAAATAGACCGAAGATGTGCACAGGCGGGAATGCAACCAAGAGTCCCCATGGTTCGGTGGTGCTCGGGTTAGGACTGACCAGGCCGAGCACCAATAGCCCGACCACTCATGCTTGAGTGGGAGGACTACCCGAGAACCCCAGAGTCTCGGTAGTGCTCGGGGTACTACCATGCCAGTCGGGCACCACAGCCCACCATATAGGACTTAGGTCAGCGATCGCCGCCTGTACGGTACACCGACTACCATTTGTCTTTGTTATTTCGGAAAGGTGAATACGAGGGCTGGGTTTTGCGCGCGAGGAGATTGCCTCGCCGAACAGATTAGCATACAAGGGTTCCGAGATTAACTCGAGAATAATATATTCTATGCATATCTAGGACGCACAACAACAATACTTTGTATACAGAATTAAACCCTAACACAATTGCAATGCAATTCAACCTCACCTCAATGCATGAAAAAAGATTCAGAGCCCAGATCTCGAACCACCCTCCCAAAAAAAACCCTAAAAACTGTTGCAGAAGGGGATCAGATGGCAACGAGAAGAGCGAGGGAGATGAACTTCTCATCGCGTTAGTGAGGGAGATGAGCGGTTTGTAAAAAGGGGTAGTTGGATGTGGAGAGCGAGGGGTCCAATTTAAAACAGTCCCTGGGTCTTCAACTATAGACGGTTTATTATAGTAATCCATTGGATCTGTCTGTGAAAATATCACAGACAAGTTTTTCTAAAATTCATCTGTGTCTGTATGATAGAAACAGACATATTTGTAAAAACCGTATGGGAGTTCTAGCATACTCAGATGGCCGGTCATGATGCAAATATGTCTGCTTAGCAACCGTCTATGGGTATTTTATCAGTGTTAGATACTAGGAAACCATCTGTGTAATTTTGTCTACTTTTACTATTTCTTCGGCATTGTCATAGTTACCAATATTTTCATTACTTGTATTATATTTAAAATTCGCTGGCTGCATGAATCAATTACATGCATGCAATTGATTGCAGCTATCATCTGCATCTAACATACATTATTATTATTATTATTATTATTTTTACTGAGGACTACATACGAGGTGGCATAGCACAAAAATGGGCAGATTCGAAGAGTAGTTTCGGTAGGCCCAGAACCACCCTAGATTTTAGCCAAAAAAACATAACTATGTAGCTCACACAAGCTTGTTACAATCAAGAAGACTACTTTCTAAGTCCAAATCAAGTTAGTCCATTGCAATCAAGTCTAACCCTCATCCCTCTAGGCTCTGCCGAGTGGCAAGTGGCGGCAGTAGGCACATGCACATGCTGCGATCGAGCGGTCGGACCACCTCATCCCTCTGGGCTCTCGCGAGTGGTGATGGCGGGTGAGCACACATGGTGCATGGTAGTGGACAGACCCAGTGATGAGATCCTGGCTCCACCACTGAGCAAGAGCCAACACCATGTCCTCATGATTATTAGTAACTACCATAGCTAAGAAGTTGTTGATATAGACGCTTCAAACAAGTAAGCCATCGACGTACATGAATATAAAAAAGTATTGCAGGACAATAAAGCTTCATTCCTATTCCGTTCTTCATGAGCTAGCCAATCAAGTACTAAAAAGATAGACAATCAAACGCATATGTAATGTAGCGTGTCATTAGTATCAGTTCAAAAGTAACCGGTACTGTTAACGTATCAATGTCGGTTCTTAAACTCACGCGCGTGAACAACCACTGAGGAGCTAAGAACTGGCATTGAAAGACAATATCAGTGCCGGTTCCAACCACGAACCAACACTGATTGTTTGTATTAGTGCCGGCTCCATATACCAACCGGCACTGATGGGGTGCTATAGTATAAAGCCCACCTTCTCCCCCAAGAGCGACCAGGGCCACCACAAGCCTACTGAAACAGCGCCGATCGCCATTTTTGCCATCTTTATGGTTGGAGGATTCAAGATTTATAGGAGTCGATTGCTCTAAGGTTAATAAGATGATTTATCTTTCTTTTTTAGATAGATTTGCTTGATAGATTGCTCTAGGGTTGATGGTTGGTGATTGTTCTATGGTTATGGATTTAGAGATGCAATTGAGATCTAATTTAGGAAAAGCTTACAATTTTGTCGTTGTTAGATGTATAGAGATGATCTACATTGGATTCTTAGTTGGATTTAGTTGCTATATTGCTCTAGATTTGAATTTAGATGGTTATTCCATGATGTTGAATTTTGGAATGAGCAAGAGCTCCAATATGATATAAATTAAAGAAAGATCGCTATTTTGTCATTGTAGATGATTTAAGGAGTAAATTAATAGTCACACGTAAATAGATGTGGGTGTGCGTACATTAAAATCTATGGATAATTGCAAATTTCCACTACTTACCATTATTGCCATTAAACATTGTAAAAATACCACTAGAACTGTTGTTCGAGTGGCATCCTTGCAAAGAATAAAAATTAGGGAGGTATTTGCAAATACCCCTAAAATCTAGCTTCAATTTTCTAGTATGTGGTTTGCGTATATTTTTAAAGTGTTGAATTTAAATAATAATCCAGTGCATTTCCTCTGTCCATTAATCAACGTAGTGAATTTAACACAATTGATAGAATACTATGATGTAGGGATGGCACATCCACCCACGGGTCGCAATCGGACATGGTAGCCTTTGGAAGGTGGGTCCCTCGACCCGACCCAAGTACTGGAAGAAGATGGGCCCTCAAAATGGGACCAATGAGGATACGAGGTAATTCAATGAATTGGTTCAAAATTTTGAAATATTGAATGATTATAAGTTGAATGTGTTTAATTATAATGAATTGTAGATGGACCAGTCGTGGATGTACAAGGATCGAGGGCCAGAGTTCTTTGTTGGCATTGAGGATTTTCTAAGGGTTGCCGCACTGTACAACAAGCCAAAAAAGAAGTGTGTCGATCACTATATATGTTATTCGTGTGTTGACTGCAAGAACGAGAAGCAGTTTTCAAACATAAAACAAATCCATGCACACTTGATTCGTAGGGGTTTCAAGGCTGGCTATACCTGTTGGACTGAGTATGGTGAACTTGAAGATGTTGTGCGTGAAGGGCAACCAACAGTCGAAGAAGACATAAGCAACGATATGATGGCTAACAAAGACTTTGATATGTCAACATTTGAAGACACTTTTGTTGAGAAGGATGGAGGGGACACTTTTGTTGGCAAGAATGGATACATCTTAGGGCAAATGTTGCACAATGAGGAGGGGGACTTCACTAGTAAAATACAACATTAAAAGTTCCAGTGTTTGGTAGAGGACTCTAAAACACCAGTTTACTCAAATCGTAAAGATGATCACAACAAGTTGCATGTGGTGCTGACACTGATGCAAATGAAGGCTAGCAATAGTTGGGCCGATAAGGGTTTCAATGAATTATTATAATTCTTGAGGAAATTGCTTCCAAGGGGGAACGTGTTGCCCAAAAATACGTACCATGCCAAGCAGGTTGTCTACCCATTAGGATTGGAAGTAGAGAAAATACATGCATGTTGAAACGACTGCATGTTATTTCGCGGTAAGGATGCAGACTTGGAAACATGTCACATTTGCAATGCACCATGGTACAAGCGCAATGTTGATGATATGGAGAGCGATGGTGTGGGGGTGGAGAGAAAGAAGAAAAGACCCCACATTAAGGTGGTTTGGTATTTCCCTATAATTCCCTGTTTGAAGAATTGTTTGCTAGCAAAGCGAACGCCGAGGTGATGTGATGGCTTGCCGAACAGTGGAAGAAAGATGGAATACTTAGACACCCTGCTGATGGAATGCAATGAAGGAGATTTGATTCAAAATACAAGGAATTGAGAGATGAAGTGAGGAATATAAGATTCGGGTTGAGTACAGATGGGATGAATCCTTTTAGCAACACAAGAAATACTCATAGCACTTGGCTCGTGACTCTCTGTATCTATAATCTCCTACCTTGGATGTGCATGAAGTGGAAATACCTTATGATGCCTTTGCTGATTAGTGGGCAACGATATCAATGTTTACCTCAAACCATTGGTTGAAGATGTTTTTGTATTGTGGAAAGATGGAGTACGTGTATGGTATGATTATAGACGTGAGAAGTTCACCCTGCGCGCAATGCTATTCGTAACAATCTCAGATTGGCCCGCTCTTGGTAACCTATCAGGGTAGGATATAAAAGGGTATAATGGATGTGTTCAGTGCTGGGAGGAAACAGGGGGGAGGGTGGTGGCTAACAAACTGTCAAAAAATTGATCTTCATGGGACACCGTAGGTTCCTTCATTCAGATCACTCATACCGCAAGAATAAAAGAGCTTTTGATGTGATAGTAGAGCATCGTCAAGCTCTAAAGATTCACACTGGAGAACAAGTATTTAAGATGGTAAAGACACTTAGAGTTGTACATGGAAAGGGGACATGGAGTACAAAAATCCCGGCTAGGCAACATGCTCCTATGTGGAAAAGGATATCAATATTTTGGTTGCTGCCTTATTGGAAGTATCTTATGGTTCGACACGCAATCGACGTCATGCACGTGGAGAAGAATACGCTTGATAGCTTTATTGGTACCTTATTAGACATATCCGGCAAAACAAAAGATACATTAAATGCATGGCTGGATCTAGAAGAAATGAACCTCAAGAAGGACCTACATTACATGCAATTAGAAAACGACAAAAAGAAACTTCCCACAGTGTGCTACACTATGAGCAAGGAAGAGAAGATCCGCTTGTGTGGTTGCTTACGTGATGTCAAAGTTTCAACTGGTTACTCCTCCAACATCAGGAGCTTAGTGAACATGAAAGATAAGAAGTTGGTTGGCATAAAGTCTCATGATTGTGACGTGATGATGACGCAGATGCTTCCAGTTGCAATTAGAGGTATTATTCTGGATAAGGTCCGAGACCCAAGCATAAAGCTATGTTCATTTTTCAATGCAATTTCACATAAGGTCATTGATCTGAACAAACTGGCAAAACTGCAGGAAGATGTGGTCCGTACTATATGTCAGTTTGAGACTATTTTTCCTCTGACATTTTTTGATATGATGCCCCATCTAATTGTTCACATTGTGGGTGAGATAAAGTGCCCTTGCCCCGTGTTTCTGTATCAGATGTATCCTTTTAAAAGGTTCATAGGAGTTCTAAAGAAATATGTTTGTAACCAAGGTCGCCTGGAAGGTTGCATTGCCCAAGGGTGGAATACGGAAGAGGTCATTGAGTTTTGCATTGACTACATGAAACTGAATATGATTGGTATGCCTATATCTCACTATGAGGGGAGGCTAAAGGGGAAAGAGACGATAGGTCATACTTCATTCCATATCAAATATCGTGTTTTATTCACTTAAGCACACTTTGCAGTTCTACAACAGTCACTTGTAGTGAGTCTGTATGTCAATATGCATGTGAGCATGCTACGCTCCACAAATCCAATGAAGTCAGATGATTGGATCGCAAGAGAACATAGAGATAATTTTGGTAAATGGTTACGTCAACACATGATGGGTAAGGATACCGATGATGCTCTGTTAGAAGTGCTGGCTAATGGCCCGTCAACTACGATTCGCATTCCAAGCGTATGAGATCAATGGTTATACATTTTATACGAGAGCATAAGACAACAAGAGCACTAATCAAAATAGCGGTGTCCAAATTGATGCCTATGATCGCGCTGGCAATAGGGAGACCTACTATGGATTCATAGAGGAGATTTAGGAGCTTAAATATGGTGAGTTGATGGTCCCTTTGTTTTGGTGCCATTGGGTTAGGCTCCCAGGGGGAGTCAAGGTCGACAAGTACGGTATGACTACCGTGGATCTCAAACTCGTTGGATACAGAGAACAACCATTCGTGTTTGCCAATGATGTTGCACAAGTCTTCTATGTAAAGGACCCAGACCCAACTATCAAGGAGGAGCGTCACATGGTTCTTCAAGAAAAAGAAAGATTGTCGGTGTTAAGGATATTGTCGATGAAGAAGACTGTGACAAATTTGATGATATGCCTCCTTTTCGAGAGAATGTCAAACTTCCTCTCATTGATACACTGAGGAAGCTAACTACTGTAGCATATAGGCCCCTAGATAAGTGGTAAGTGTTTTGATGATTAATGACAACTGTATCATTGTGAGTAACAAATTTGTTTCGAAGGGTATAAAAATTTTAAGTTCACAATGATGATTATATGGACGATAAAAGGAGATGTCCATCAAGATTAAGGATCTTCTAGTTCTAAGTGTCATAAAGGAGATAAAGAACACTCAGAGTAGTAGTCTTCTTTCTTAGTCTTTTGACCGTACTATAAAGAGTGCTAAGAGTTGTAACTTGACCTAGTTGAGTCTAGACTTGGTTTGATGAACACTTGTGAAATTCTAGCACTAGGTAGCTCATAGAACCCCATGATAGAGATGTCAAGAAGTTAGAGCTCAAAGAAGTTTGAATTGGACGAGCTCGGAAATGTTTACTTCACCGGATAGTTTGGTCATGTGGAAGGTGAACTCATCGGATAAATTCCATTTCTCAACTCAAGAAGGCATTGAGTTCACCAAATGGCCCGGTGATGAAGAAGGTCTTCGCACTAGAGCCTTCTCTTGGTGACACGGGTCCTATTTTAAGAAGTGCTTCACCAGATAGTCCGGTGTTACACCAATGAGAGCTCCAGAGTTTTTTCAATCGAAGTGAAATTTCCCAGAAAAATTCAAGTTGAACTCACCGGATTATATGGTGATGGAAAGAGGGAATCACCAGACTATTTCTTGCAGAGACAAATTCAAAGTGCAGAAAAATGAAGCTCTACTCACAGGATAATTTGGTGTTTACGTTGTGCTCACCGGACAAATACACCGGAGCAATGTTCAGAAGAGGCTTCACTCACCGGATGGTCCAGTGTATGCATAGAGGGATCATTGGACTAATTCTTGCAGAGAGGTTTGCAACTGGTGTTTTGGCCTAGTTCTTTTGACTGGATTGTCGGTGTGACTTCAGTGTTCACTGGATGAGTACACCAGAGGATCGACGGATAATGACAGCTGGCATAGTGTGGCTAATAGTCTGTACTCACCGGATTGTCCGGTGTTAGTGAGATGGCAATCATCGGATCATCTGGTGTTAACAAAAAAAGTTGGTGGTTAGGCAATAACTATAATTTAGATCTCTAGCCAATTAATACCCCTCCACTTGGTTTCATTTCGCGTGTAAGCGACCCAGCAAAGCTCATACACTGTGTGTGTCATCAAGAAGCAAGAGAGAGCACTTGAGTTGATTTCCAAGTCCCTAATTGAAGAATAAGAACATTATTAGTGCTTGGAGAGCAGTAAGTGTGCATCTAGCTATAGTCTAGCCTTGATCTTGGTCAAGTGAAGCTATTGGCTTGTTACTCTTGGTGGTTGGCAACATCTAGCCAGTCTTGGTGATTGGTGGTGTTCTCGGTGGGCTCTTGAAGTTCTTGTGGGAGCCCTGGAAGAGCTTTGTACTTGGTTTGATGCTCACCAATCCAGAGATGGAGAAGTGGCAATCATAAGGGAGCACTTGAGTTTTTGTGACTCAAGGGGGAGCGATATCCTTGGTGGATGCTCCAACGAGGACTAGGGGGAGTGCCAACTCCTCGATACATCGGGAAAAAATTCGGTGTTCTCTTGTCCATCTCTTCTCTATTCAGCAATTTAATTTGAGCATTTACATTCTTGCAAGCTTTAAATTTCGCATTTTCTTAGTGTCCTTGCTTGCTTGTTTAGTTGCCTTCTCCTAGTTTGTTCGTGTAGCCGTATTTCCTTTCCTCCAAACTTAGGTTCCTTTTGTTCTAGTTTTCTGTATAAGTTTTTTAATTTCCCAATTCACCCCATCCCTCTTGAGCCATTCAATCCTTTCACCTACATACATCGCAACCATAATGAATCATTAATCATTTAATGAAAGCAGCTTTCATGTATTTGGTGAAATTTTTACAAATTTAGGATAAGCTTTAGTTTGAATCGAGGACAGGTATGGTGAATTGTAACTTTTTGAAAGTTCTAATCTGAGTTCTGCACCATGCGATCGGACTTATGTGAATTAGTTAGAATTTAAATTGGATTAAAAAGGAGAAAATCAAATGAAGAGCTAAAAATCACAAAGTTTTTTTTTGGATTGGTTAGAATTCAATCTGGTTTTACATGTTTTTTATATGGATATTTCATAATTTCATTACGGAATTAATAAATTATACACTTATTAATGAAATAAAGGTAATTTAATGCACATTTCATGTATGCAAGTATTTTTATCATGTAGGCGACAGTAATACAAACTCAACAAATTTGGTTTCACATTTTTCTCAACTCTAATCATTTGTGTATTAATTTTTCAAGTTTTTAGCCGAATTTAACAATAGAAGAAAATGTCTAGGGTAAAAATAATTATCAGTACCAGTTGTAAGTACTAATCGGCATTGATACTCCAAATATCAGTGCCGATTGGTAAATGAAACCGGCATTGATACATGTATTAGTGACGGTTAGTTCCTAGAACTGGCACTGTTGCTTCTGCTACATATATATGTCAAACACTTAGCTGCTCTCCTTGTTCGCTCCATTCACCCTGACGCCGCTCCTCCTCCCCGAGCGCCGCTGCCTCCCCGAACGCTGCCTCCTCCCCAACAGACCTCATTCTCGAGCGCTAGCTCATTCTCGAGCGCTAGCTCATTCTCGAGCGCTACCTCATCCCCAAGCGCCGCTCCTCCCCGACTGTTGCCTCCTCGACTACCACCTCCTCCCCGTGCCTTGACGTGCAGCCTCCTCCCCAGCCGCCGCCTCCTCTCTGAACGCACCTCGATGCGCCGCCTCGTCCCTAACGACCTCCTCCCTAGCGACCTCATCCGTTCTCTTCCTCACGACCTTGTCCTTCCCCTTTTTCAAGTAACGTTGTTCAGTATACTAGTTCTGTACAACTTTAGTTTGATGATACCTAGATTATTTGTGGTAAATTACAAAGCAAACTTGATGGACACAACGGCTAGGTTTTTGTTGTTTTTACCTAGTATTTTATTCTTGTGTCTTGCTTATTTTGTGGCTTGCACTGAATTTCAATTGTAACTTACTAAAGATGAACAAAAAACTTGATAGATAGGATATTTCATTGGTGCTTCCATGCTTGACCCTGATGGTGAACCACTGTTGTCATTACTTGTTGATAACATTTTTTTGTGTGGCACAATTGGTATATTGTCTGTCTGCATCTCCTTCCCAACGCTCTCCTTTGTTTTATCAACCTATATTGATTGGGGGAGTGCTTTGGGGAATGAAATAGTATAATTTAAGAAGCTACAATTCATTCTTTAAGTATATTAATGTTTATGCTTCTGGCTTTCCAAATTTGAAAACATAGTGAAACAACCATAAACCCTGGAAGGCTGGAAGACAAATCTACTACTAAGCATGTTTCAGTTTTAGGATTTTCGTAGAAGCTAGCGCTGTCAAAAAACAAGCTAAAAACATGTCTCTCTCCAAGTGAATACATTGTTTGCCAGCCTCGTAACAGTGTCTCTCTCCAAGTGAAGTATTAGATTTGATTTGTTTAGCTAGAATTGCTGCTGCAGAATTTCATTTGATTATTTTTTTGGTAATCGACGTCCGATTCTTTGTATGGTAATGTACTGATTTTTTGAAGTTTAACTGATTTTACGTTAGACCAAGTGATCAGCTACCAACATTCAGCTTCACATGTTCCTTTGTGCTTATTAGATCCCTTATGAACTGCAATACTTATAGTCATTTGCTTGTTTATGCCCCAGCAAAATTATAGCATATTGAGTGGAGCTGACATAAAGCATCGCCAAGAGGATGACATAAATAGGGTTTCAACTGTTCTTTCAATTTCCAAGTCAGAAGCTTATGGGGTTGCATTTTATCTATATCTTATGCCTTAAAGTCTCATGTTCATTTGCGTAAATTACGCCATAGTGCTTTAGCCCATAAACAACAGTACACTCTGGAGTAGAATACCTTTCATACAAAAAATGTGAAAAAGACAACAAATGAAAAGATTTTTGTAAAGATTTTTATAAAGATTTTTGTAAAGTACGGAAGAGCAGACAAGTTCAAACATTTTACTCCGAATTTCATATAAAAAATGTGAAATCGGCAATTATTTTTTATTGATGTTTGTATTTCTTATTGATATTTGTATTTTATGTTCAACATTCATTCATTGCATATTACATATTGATTGTTTTATTTCTTAAATAATTTGTACTGATGAGGAAGAACTAAAATTCGATGATTATTTTTTTCTTTCATTTGAGAATATTTGCGGACCTTCCTGATTTTTATATTTGTACATTAATGTGTTTGTGCTCATAAAGTGAAGAACATTTGCATTCAGTTCGGTGAGTGAAGAACACTTGCATTCAGAAACTCAGAACAGCTGAAGAGAGGTGGGGAGTGGAACAATACTTGATGCATCTCCAAGCACAAAATCAATGTGAACCTGAAATTTTTTTGTGGCTATATAGTGGTTGTATGCTTCGCTAAATTAGTTCGGATTGTGTAAGGTGAAGTCATGTACATATTATGTGTAATAATAATTCAAATCACCAATGTCTCTATTATGTGTAGCATTGTATATATGATGTTTTTATTTATGATACATGATAGCATGATTGTTCGATATCTAGCATCTTTATATGCCTTGAGCTATTATGACATATAACTTAATATGAAAATCGGAAGCTTCCTTTTATTATAACATATAACTTTATATGCATATATTGTGACCATAATTTGATTACATATCTCATTAATTTTAACTCTAAATCAAAAGCTTTTTGTGTCTAAAATTTTTATGTACGAATGGCACGTTAAAAATCCAACCGCCATGCACGGCCTCGTCCCGTCCCCACTCTGATACAAAGGCCCCTCCTCAGATCCGGCTCTAGCCTCGGTACAAGATGAGCCTACAAATATGGAGCTAGATCGACAAAAGGTGGTAGCCCGAGTGTGTACCTGAACAAGGATCAGTTTGAGTTGGAGACAACCGCTGAGGCTATGAAGGGCTAGGCTGAAGATGATGCTCCGAAGGGTCAGATCAATCCTAGTACTGATGCTCCAGAGGGTGACGAGATGACAAGAGAAGAGAGGAGTGGACGAGGTCCCAGTAGGATACCTGAGGGACGTTTCATCATCACGGAGGTCAATTCAGTCAGGGAGCCCATGAGACCAAAAGTTGTTCCAGGGCAATTCAAAACAACAATCGGGTGTCTAGTGAGGGACCATGTTGCAATCACATATAGAAGTTGGAGAGGCAGACGAGATGACATGTGGGTGGTTCCCAATAGCATCAAGGATATTATGTGGGGTAAGTTGGTGGTAAAGTTTGAATACCGTGAAGGATGCAACATGGCCAAAGAGAAGCGTCGTGCCCTATTAACAATGGCCATCGTGTTCAAGAATTTCAAGGGTAAGCTACAAAGAAATTATTACTTGGTGAGCCGGATACTGAAATGGGATGATTATCCAATGGTGGACCAATTTAGGAATGATTTATAGAGTATAGGTGACCAGAGGAAGAACAATGACTAAGTGAGGTAAACAAGGCCAACTCCCACAAGAACGTGTAGCCCCACAGAACTGGCTCGCCTGGGTATGTGAGAAAATGCGACGAGTGGGAAGAGTTGGAATAACAAGTAACCTGCAATGGTGCCACACCTCAGACGGGTGACTAGATTGAACAAGTGAAGTGCTTTCTGTACGTGAGAGGGGTGATTTTGTTAGTAGATGGCAGCCTAATCTTCAAAAGCGACAGAGAACAGGAAGTGGCGCAAAGAATTGCAGATGCCCACACCCATTCTTCCCAAGGTTCTTTTAGGTCGGAAAGGGAGAAAGACCAGCTAACCTTGGCATTGGGAACCAAGGAGCACCCAGGTCGCACCAGAGGAAAGGGTTTGGTGCCTTGGAAAGAGAGATTTCCAGAAATCACCGAAAGTTACAGGAGTTGGATGAGAACGAGAGAAGAACTGGAAGAGCTGCTGGCTTTAGTACGACAAGAACTTGTACAGGAGCGTCAGATGATAGACGCCAAAATCAAAAAAGCACTTCAGCAAGGAAACGGGTAGCAGCAAAGCGAAGAAAATGTTGTGAGCCCTGGTGGTCGTCGGAGCACATGCGCATCCGCAAGGTTTGCAGAAGAAGAATCAGCCCGTTACACCATGGACAATATCACAGAAAGCAAAGTGTGCAAGATTGTAGTACCCACCTTGAACATTACCACCATGGTGGCTATGGGGCAGGTCGAGCAATCTGTGGAAGGAGCTCTCTTCAATGATCTTTCGATACCGCAGGGATACGTCAAGGTCCATGTTGAGTCTGTGCAAAGGTCATACCATAAGATTGACATGGATTACCCTAGAGAGATGGATTCCAAGAGGCTCAGATCAAACGTGGGTGGCTTCGTTCTATCGCCCAAGCCCTACATAGTGTTTGAAGATGAGACAAACAAGTCATCTGATGCGGAGTTGGACCCACCACATAGAATTTCTCTGACTCCTCCACGATTGCAGCCACTGCCACTGTCACAAAGAAGAGAGCCAACTCCTCCATGATCACCACCACCGCCACCATCACCCAAAAGAGAGTCAACTCTTCCCTTTCACAAGTCGCCACATAGGGAGCCAACTCCTCCCTCTCAGAAGTCAGCACTAGTGCCACCAAGAGAGCCAACTCCTCCCCATCCGAAGTCAGCACCACCACCACCAAGAGAGGCAACTCCTCCCCCTCTGAAGTTGACAACAGCTGCATAGTCTAAGAATTTGAGTGCATCTCAGAAGTCGGCTTCATCCTAGAAACAAAGGGCACCTAAGAAGGTGGCAGCACCTGAGAAAGTTTCCTTATGAACAAACACCATAGGAAACTAGAGCGACAGTGGATGCTAGTGTCAAGAAATTCTTTCAAAAGCCAGAGCCTGAGAAGAAAATACCAATTCGTGCAGAAACACAGAAGATTTTCTTGAAGATGGCTAAACCTGTTGAGCGTAAGAGTAAATCAGATGGCGTGCACATCAACTGCAAGAAATACTTGAAGGAGTCTTCTATTGAACAGATATAACAAGAACAAAATTTAGAAAGATCTCTTGAAGATGCTAATATGACAAAAGAGCAATTTCTAGATGACTCTCTGCACCAAAAGCAGCCGAGAGATGGCAATTTAAGTTGGGCGAACACTTGGTCACGCCAAACATGTGGGACAATCTGACATATCAACTTAGGAAATTCCATGCGTGGTACATGAAGGAGTCACGGGATGGTAGAGAAATGTATGAGGCTAGATACAAGGATTGAGATTTCCACCACGAGGATGACTCTATTTATATATTATTTGAGGAAATATATCAGCTATACCAGCAAGATGGTCTCGACATATCTATATTTAGTTGTTGGACTCTATAAGTGTCGTATACATATAATTCACAGTATACATTCATATACCATTGGATTGAATGTCTTAACTTATTCCTTATGTAGAATGGAGGTACAAAGATGTAGGACGGAGGGCATTGACCATGTGGGATTCATCGATCCACATCATGTAAACCCGACAATGATGCAATCCGATTCAAAAGGAACCAAGGACTATACATTGAAGTGTATTCTGGAGCTACAATTGAAGAAATACATAGTTTTGCCCTACCACTTTGGGTATGTGTTACCGTCCATGAATGTTCTACTCTTTTTGAGCAATACATAGTTAAAAATTAGGACCAATTAATCTATGGTGACCTATGAGCAGTTATCACTGGATCATCCTTGTCATCCAGTTAGACATTAGCAAGATCGTTGTCTTCGAGTCACAAAATAATCCAAAAGAAACCTACCAACTCGTCATTGACTTCCTACAAAGGTAAAACCAAACCATTTTGTTATTACTTTAATATTTGTTTTGATTGAATCTAAGTCTACTTATGGTAATAATCACATAAATACAGAGTGTACCTACAATACATCAAGAAGAGTATTAGACACCGGCCATTCGCGAAAGAATGGATTATCTGACATGATTTTCCTTATAGGAAGCAGGGCTGGGCAATAATTTATGTGGTTTGTATGTAATGGAATTCATTCACGGATTCGACGGAGACGTGTCATACCAGATGGTCGATGCTGAGGTATGCGATCTACATCTTTGACTAATTTTCAGGTCTAACACGTGTTCATAAGAATTGATTTCTTCAATTCTTGAAATTGCAACTCCTCGTGTTGTCCAGAGATTGACTCAGGGCTATTGAAATCAACGCACTTCAAGAACAACTTGTCGGGTTCATCAATGATCAAGTCATCAGTCCAACCGGCAGTTAGATGAATTTGGCTCCACTCTCTCATTACCTTTATCCAGCAAGAAATGGCAGAGTTTAGAATATTCGATTAGCAAGAAACCTTAGACTATTTTTCATTGTTGTAATGAAACCTCACATGTATGCGGTGTATATATATATATCATGACGAGACTTGATATTTTAAAAATAAAATTTATATGTGCTTGTGTATATATGCTACAATAAAACTTGATATCTCATAAATTAAATTTATATGTGCGTGCCTATAAATATACCGTATACAATTGCCGACGATGGTCAAAATTTGAAAATACTATGGTATTGATGGTAACCGCTACATTTTGAAAAGGGCAAGAAATACCTATCAGTACCGATTGGTAAAACAAACCGGCACTGATAATGATTTTCAGTGCCGGTTCAATACCCGGTACTGATAGTCTGTATAAGTGCCGAGTAATCAGTGTCTGTTTAAAACTCACCATTGATGGAGATTTTAAACCGAAACTGATAAAGGTATCTGCAGCAGTGATAACATCTACTACAATCTGAAATTATATATGTGCCTCGTTTTCACTGGGATTTACCCGTAGAAACAAGTCCATGATCCAAAATGGATACTGGAGAGAGGATCATTTCAGTTCTTCGATCAGATTGATTCCAGACGGGTCCATTTTAGCAGCAGCAATGTCAACACCGGCCCATCTTCAGTTGCGTGCCAAACATACTAGATTTGTCAATTTGTCAAGTACAATCAACTACTAGTCAAGAACGATTCATACTTCAATAGTAGGTTGTGTTTCTGACCGGTGCACTCATGCTTGATACTATCATCTTCTTATATGCAATTCGTGGAAGCTTCTTGGATGAAATGAATCGCTATCTGGTCAACACGACAGTATGGCAATACAGTCTGACCTCGATTGTTGCTACATTGAAATCCTTCCGTGAAATATTTGGTCATGCATCACGGCCGTCAAATTTAGGCCAGATGTTCAAGCTGTTTGGTGTGTCCCAGGCATTATATTAGTATTTCTTTTTTCTCGTTTGAAAGGAATATTCTCTTTGTGATTTGGTGCTTGCCTTCCTCCTTGTGGACCTAAATTTTCAGAGCTTCAAATATGTTCAAATACATTATGCGCTCTTGGTTCATGGCTAATGGTAATTTCACAAATGTGTCCCGTCCAATATATTAGTATTTCTGATATTCATTAATTTTAATGCAATATCTTTGAGATTTTGTGTTTGATTTTTTCCTCCTTCCAGATATAAATTTTGAGAGTCTCAAATATGTTGAAAGGCATGATGCTCTGATGCTTCCTTTTGGTCTATGGCAACTGGTAATTTTATAAATATGTCTAGGGTAGGTATTTCCATTAGTGTCATTTTTTTAAGATGATGAAATAGACCAACAGGCATGCACAATTAGTTTTTTTAATCCTACTCCATTTGTTCCTTTTCCATCTGAATATTTTTTTCTCTTCAGATAAATGGATTATTGTTTTTCCCTCACAATTTCCTTTCCAACTTATGATAAAATCAGTTTGATGGAATATTACAAGATAGTATATCCATTATCTAAAAAAGTTGAGATTTGGTGGTTGGTCAAGGAGAGTAATCTCTCTTTTATGGGTGAGAGTATGCAGTTCTTGGACTCGAACAGCACTCTTGTTTAAATTCCAAAGATGAAGGCTAGGATAACCTCAAGTTATAAAAGGCAAACACTTTACAAGAGATAGTTCCCAATTGTCTAATTTAAACTAGTGATGATGTTTCACAGATTTAAAAATAATTTAATTCTCCAACATAAAAAATAAGTACACTAAAAAATATAAGGAACAAAATTTCTTAAAAAGCAGATTTACAAAATTTTGTATAATGTAGCCCTACTTTTGAAAGTAAGAGGTCATCTAAGGAACAATTGAAATGTTTGTTGAGGCACCATGCACACACCATACTCAGACACATACAAGTGCGCCCGCTATCAGATACCTACAAATAAACCAATAAAAACAGTTGTATATGTGTAAATTGTATGCACTATAATTTCAATCTTAGTGGATGAAGTCGTACCCTTACACCTCCCCACCACCCAACTAATAGGTAGTTCTAACACTTGAAATGTTAATGGACTTGTATAGGACCCCAAATTTAACGGATAAAACCTTTTTTCCTTTCAGAAATGATGTCTCCAAATAACGAGATAATCTAGTTATAGTTCCGACAGAAGTCATGAACCAATGGAAATACATTTATCTTGGTAACAATATGCTTCATCAATAATCCATGACCACACATGTAGATGGGCTGCTAGTGAGAACAAGATAAAATGAAAACTGGGAAAACTTGCATATACTCTAGAAAGAGAATTGGTTCTTGTAACTTCAGCATTTGGGAATCACAGCGACCAATCATAACCAAATTTAAATCAAGTTAGATACAATTTAGTCTACTAATTTTACCATTACATTACTTTTTGATAAAATGTTTAGAGTTCCTTAGTAATTTTATCTGATCTGTCTCTATTAGGATAAACACTTGCCGGAAGTATACCTGGACGGCATCATCAAACGCTAGGGAGGAATTGGGTTATAGATTGGGGAGTCTTAGAATATTGGTGAAGACTTAGATTAATTATTCTTTTTTCTTGCTTACAATGATGTGGGGCTACCCCTTTATATACAGAGGGTAGATTGTAATAATTCAATGCGACTCCTAACTTATCTCCTACCAAACTTATCTCCGAATAAATCAACTTGTATCCTAACATACAAAACTTAACTCCTAAATGTTATCTAATATTTCCAAATAACTAACTTAAAGATAAAGTAGATGTGGTGCTACAATACGCCCATATCATCACTCCCTCCCTCGGCAAGAAGCTTGTCGCCAAGTTGTGGTGGTGGCCATGGCGGTAGCCTTTGGCGGTAGCCTTTAACAGTCCCACGTTGTTGCAACCTTTGGACTTACCAAAATAGGGTAGGGTGATGTTGTAGCCACATTGGACATCCCCGTGGCACCCACCATGCAGCCCATTCATGGATGTGACCATTTTATGTGACACCATGGCTACCGCAAGTAGAGTGGACGCCATCATGAACAATGTCTCCTACTGCACCATGGCAGCAATGATTGTTGCACAAACATCGCTTCTTGCTTCTGCGGTGGTGGTGACTACTTCATGGGTGACGTCTCTTGCTTTGGCTACAGAACAGCGTTGAGAGCCTCAATGAATTCATGGTGCTCCTGCTTTGGCTCAAGAAAGGCACCAGCGGTGGTGACAACAGCAACTGAACGACCTTCTCCACCATTGAGACACGAGAAGATAGATGGGCCATCTGTTGCTGCTAGGTTGCTGCCAGTGAAGGGGTTGTTGTACTGGAGGGCATGCTGCTTTGCAGCGTTGTAAGCTAACTTGTAGTGTACAACAAACACTTGTCAACCACCGCTAACTGCGAGGATATGGCAGCCATCTATTATGCCAAGTCACTGAACTATATTTGCATAGTCTTCTGCATATCGGTCACCACCTTGGTCAAGGTCTCCATGGCCTGAGAGCTAGCACCCTCACCAAAGTTAGAACCTTACAATTATGATACAAAATGTTACGGTCCTTGGACCATTATGTAGATAGACATCCGCTGATAGAATAGTCAGGCAGTGTCTGTAGCTAGGAGAGGGATTATACTATAGATTGAGGAGACTTAAAATATTTAGGGGAGACTTAGATTAATTCTTCTTTTTGCTTGTTTATAATAATGTGTCATTGCCCCTTTATATAGAGAGGGTAAATTATACTTCTAAATCAATTCTAACTCTTAACTTATCTCCTACCATACTTATTTCTAAGCAATCCTAATTTAACCAGACTCCTAACTTATCTGTTACCAAACTTATCTCTAAATAAATCAACTCGAATGCTAACACACCAAACTTATCACTTAAATGCTATCTAATATTTCCAAATAACTAACTAAAAGATAAAGTAGATGCAGTACTACAATACGCCCATAACATCACTCCCTCCTTTGGCAAGCAGCTCGTCGTCAAAATATGGTGGCGACCATGGTGGTAGCCTTTTATAGTCCCATGTTGCTACAACCTTTGGACTTGCCAGAACAAGGTGGGGTGATGTTTTAGCCACATTGGGCATCACCATGGCACCCACCATGCAGCCATTCATGGATGTGCCCATTTTATGCGACACCACAGCTATCGCAAGTAGAGTGGACGCCAGCATGAACACTGTGTCCTACTACACCGTGGTGGCAACGATTGTTGCACAAACACCGCCTCTTGCTTCTGCAGTGGTGGTGACTACTCACTACTACAGAACACCACATATGTAGCGTCCCATCAGTACCGATTCAATAGTAACTGGTACTATTGACGTATCAGTGCTGATTCTTAAACTCCCACACGTTAACAACCATTGAGGAGTTAAGAACCTCTATCAGTGCCGATTCGATATACCAACCGGCACTGATGGGGTGCTACATTATAAAGCCCCATTCTCCCCCAAGCGTGACCAGAGCCCCCCCAAGTGTGACCAGAGCCGCTGCAAGCCCACCAGAACAGTGCCATTTGCCAATTTTTCCATCTCTATGGTTGAAGGATTCAAGATTTAGAGGAGTCAAGTACTCTAAGGTTAATAAGATGATCTATATTTCTTTTTAGATAGATTTACTTTGTAGATTACTCTAGGTTGATGGTGGGTGCTTGTTATATGGTTATGGATTTGGAGATGCAATTGAGATCTAATTGAGGAAAAGTTTGCAACTTTGTAATTGTTAGATGTATAGAGATGATATACATTTGATTCTTAGTTGGATTTAGTTGCTATATTGCTCTAGATTTGAATTTAGGTGGTTGTTCCTTGGTGTTGAATTATGGAATGAGCAATAGCTCCAATCCATAACCACTAGAACAGTCATTCGAGTGGCATCCTTGCAAAGAATAAAAAATTAGGGAGGTATTTGCAAATGCCCCTAAAATCTTGCTCCAATTTTCTAATATGTGGCTTGCGTATATTTTTAAAGTCTTGAATTTAAATAATAATCCAGTGGATTTCCTCTGTTCATTAATCAACGTAGTGAATTTAACACAATTGATAGAATATTATGTGTAGGAATGGCACGTCCACCCAAAGGTCGCAATCGGACATGACAACCTTTGGAAGGTGGGTCCCCTGACCATGCCCAAGTACTAGAAGGAGATGGGCCCTAAAATAGGGACCAATCAGGATGCGAGGTAATTTAATAAATTTATTCAAGATTTTGAAATGTTTAATGATTATAAGTTAAATGTGTTTAATTATAATAATTTAGAGTTGGACTGGTCATAGATGTATAAGGATCAAGGGCCAGAGTTCTTTGTTAGCGTTGAGGATTTTTTTAGGGCTGCCGTAGTTTACAAGAAGCCAAAAAGGAAGTGTGTCGATCACTATATGTTGTTCGTATGTCGACTGCAAGAACGAGAAGCAGTTTTCAAATATAGAGCAGTTCCGTGCACACTTGATTTGCAGGGATTTCAAGGTTGGCTATACGCATTGGACTGAGCACGGTGAATTTAAAGATGTTGGGCATGAAAGGCAACCAATAGTCGAAGAAGACATAAGCAATGATATGATGGCTAACGAAGACTTCGATATGCCGGCATTTGAAGATACTTTTGTCAAGAACGATGGAGGTTTGTCATGTCCCAAAAATGATAAGTTGTAATTAAGCATCGCTTAACCATTATCGCATGTGTTATCACTTGTGTTGTTACATAATTGTCCGACAAGTTTAGTTCGAAGGTGTTTTAAACACCCTAGAGATGGTTTAGAGCTCCTCAGAAAAGCCCTAGATCCTTTGGAGAAGAAAGGGAAGGAAAAGCGGGAATACTTAAAAAGATTCAGGACAAAACCCCTCTCGCGTTGTGACTGGGATCACCCACGGTCTGATCGCTAGGTGGCAGCCACGTGGGCTTGTCACGTGTGCTTGTTGCGGTCTGGCCGGCGCCCTCATTTTCCTCTCTCACACTCTCACTCTCTCATTTAAGGTGGTGGATTGCCTCTCTCACTCTGTCACTCCCTCATTTGCTCTCTGTCTCTCAGTCTCTCCACCCAACACTAGAAGAGAGAGATCCATTCATCGCATTTGAATGTTGGAGATTAGAGGTGAGAACTCCCATGAGCTTTTTGGATGACTTCCCCAAGTCTTCCCCCTCTTCTCCCTTACCGGAGACCCATTCATCGACCTCAAGCTCCATCACCACCCCGAGAGCCGATCTGCAAATCGAACCCTTCCTGAAGTGAACCCATCCACTAGAAAGCTTCAATACACTAAGGTGAGGCTTCCCCTACCGTTTCCCCATTGTTTTCGAGTTTGATTCGACCCTGATGTCATGTAGACCCAAGTTCAACCTAGCCTAGATCCAACCCATGGGGTATTTGGAGTTTAGCTCAGTGAATGTTGTCCAAGTCACTTTAGAAACACTCCACTAGTCCCATAGAACATTTAGGTACCCTCCATGGTCGAGAGTATCGCTGACAACCCAACAAGAGTGCTGCCGGCAAGGCCTGGCAGTTTGACCGCCACTAGGGCCCATCTGACCGCTAGTTGGGACCAGAAGCTCTGAAGTGATGGCTCTATATAGGGGTCAGAACGCCACTAGGGCTAGTCTGACCGTTGGTGGGCGATCTAATTGTTGGTGGGTGATCTGACCGCCAGATCAACGTCGGTTCGACCGCCAGCCCCCAAAACTCTCTGCTTGCCACCGGTTTGACCGTCACCCCAGGGCCGATTTGACTGCCAGCCACTGAAGGCTTGATGCACTTTAAGTTCACTTATCCGAGGTTTCACGCTTTGAAGCCCTAGTCCTTTAGCAGTCTTTTGTGAATGTTTTTGAGTCTCAGCACTCCGCTATTACTTGAGTATGCATTTTATGAATCCTTTTTGCATTATTCATTTATTTATGCATTGCACCCGTGTTTCTTTTAGAGAGCATCGATCCAACAGTTCAGGCAAGTGAGGGCGATTCTAAGGCACCCCACTTCTGCAAATTCTGTTCAGGTAGCATCAGTCAGCCAGTAAAGTAGCAAGGCAAGCAACTAAGCATATTAAACCCTTGTGTTGAATTGAATGAAGTCAAAATTTGATAAATTATGCTTATGTATGTTTGCATGAGTAGCGAGTCGATGTTGGGCAAAAATGGGTAGAACCTATGTTGTATTGCATATCCTGTACCTTGAGTTGTTAATTATCCTCATCCTTGTCACCTCAATAATATTGTTGATGTCTAGCCTAAGAGTTGTTCGACATGCTTAGCAATGCATAGGTCCTCGGTAGAAGTCGAGCGACGATGATGCCGTTATTCGCAAGCTTAGAGCTTACTTAATCACTATTGATTATGTTGTTGAGATGATTGAGATATGAGATTGAGAAAAGATGTGGGCTATGTTAGGGGTATCATCTACCCAGGAGGAGGTTCCTAGGGTAGTTCTGGGAGGGAGCCCGGATACCATAGACCGTCTTGCATTGGTTAAGCACCGACCGTTGGCCGCCCTTCGGTTTAGCACTTACCGTACTCACCACATGTTGATCTAATGGTAAGGTAAGCCGAATAACTCTATAGCTACGATCATCTAGGCCTGAATGTCAATGGTGTGAGCAGGCGGGCTTGTAGAGGTATCTAGTTCGCTCCAGGAGTAGTTTTGCATACCTCCACACCGAGCGATCCATGTACCAAATTGTTGGGGCTTATTGGAAAAGGTTGTCACGAGTACCCTCTTGTATGGACTTGTGTGGTCATACAATCTGAATGGTCCTCGTGTCATGTGGGTAAAGGAGTATCCCCTTGCAGTGTGTACAAACAGTTCGAACTACCGCGCTCTCGTTCATGAGCATGTCTTCTATCCATGCGAACCATCGTTGAGTCACGAGTTATGGTTTGTGGTGTGATATGTTGGTCATGGAGAAATGGTTTGTGTTACATACATGTTCATGATGGTTCTAGTTACATTTATGTGCAATTGGTCATTGCAGGGTACAATGGTTTTGTTGTTAGTTAAGTTTAGATGCTCATACATATGCTAGGTTACTTAAGCATATTAATGTACTTAACCTTGAGGCATTTTTCTTGCTAAGAGCTCAATGCATAATCCTTGGAGTCGAGCTATTTATATGTGCTCTATATGGATTAAGTCTTGCGAGTACCTTTGTACTCAGCTGCTCTATAGGTTTTGCAGGTGAGGAATAAGCGGTGTTTGGTTACTTCACACCTGACGAGAGTGGTGGCAGGTATGAGTAGTGCATCCTACTCAATTGGTGTGCTTTTGTGATGGAGCCTAAGGGCATATAGCTCCATCCTCCTTTTGCCATTTATAGCTTTAGCTTCCATTGTGTAGTTTCTTTTGTTGGTTAGGAGTTGAACAAGTTTTAGTCTCCTCCTAGCTCTCTTTTACTATAAATTGTAATATAATGATCCTCCTAGTAATTAATTAGAATATTATTTGGACGGTTCCCCCCATAAGGGGACACTTTTGTTGGCAACAATAAAGACGGCTTAGAGCAAATGTTGCGCGATGGGGGCGGGGACTTCACCAATGAAAGATGACATGAAAAGTTCCAGCGCATAGTAGAGGACTCCAAAACACCAGTTTACTCGAACTGTAAAGATGAGCACAACAAGTTGCATGTGGTGCTAACACTGATGCAAATGAAGGCTAGCAATGGTTGGGCCTATATGAGCTTCAATGAATTGTTAGAATTCTTGAGGGAATTGCTTCCAAGGGGAATGTGTTGCCCAAAAATATGTACCATGCCAAGCAAGTTGTTTGCCTGTTGGGATTGGAAGTAGAGAAAATACATGCATGTGGAAACGACTACATGTTGTTTCACGATGAGGAAACAGACTTGGAAGCATGTCGCATTTGCAATGCACCACGGTACAAGCGTAACATTGATGATATCGAGAGCGATGGCATAGGGGTGAAGAGAAAGAAGAAAAGAACCCCTATTAAGGTGGTTTGATATTTCCCTATAGTCCCCCATTTAAAGCAATTGTTCGGATAGTTGATTTGATTGAATCTAAGCCTACTTATGGTAATAATCACACAAATATACAATGTACCTACGATACATCAAGAAGAGTGTTAGACACCGGCCATTCACGAAAGAATGGATTATCCTGCATGACTTTCCTTGTAGGAAGCAGGGTCCGGGTAATAATTTATGTGATTTTTATGTAATAAAATTCATGGACGGATTCAATGTAGACGCAACATACTAGGTGGTCGATGCTGAGTTATGCGACATATATCTTGATGACTAATTTTTAGGTCCAACATGTGTTCATAAGGATTGATTTCCTCAATTCTTGAAATTGCAGCTCCTCATGTTGTTCAGAGGCCAACTCATGGTCAATGAAATCAACGCACTTCAAGAACAACTTGTTGGGTTCATCAATGACCAAGTCATTAAGTCCAACCAGCAAATTCCATGAATTTGGCTCCTCTCTCTCGTTACATTCATCCAATAAGAAAAAGCAGAGTTAAGAACCTTCAATTAGCAAGAAACCTTAAACTCTTTTTCATTATTGTAATGAAACCTCACATGTATGTGGTGTATATATACTGTAACGAGACTTGATGTTCTAGAAATAAAATTTATATGTGCTTTATATATACTGCGATTAAACTTGACGTCTTGTAAATTAAATTTATATGTGCGTGTCTATAATATATCGTATACTATTGTCACCAACGGCCAAAATTTGAAAATACCATAGTATTGACGGCAACAACCACATTTTGAAAAGGACGGGAAATACCTATTAGTATCAGTTGGTAAAAACAAACTGGCACTGATAAAGATTTTTCAAAGCTGGTTCCATACCCGGCACTGATAGTCTGTGACTATCAGTGCCGAGTAATCAGTGTCGGTTCAAAACTCGTCATTGATGGTGATTTTGAACTAACACTGATGAGGGTATCTGTAATAGTGACTGTATGGGTGACGTCTCTTGTTTTGCCTGTAGAAATGTATTGAGAGCCTCGACGAATCCATGGCGCTCCTGCTTTGGCTCAAGAAAGCTAGTAGGTTGTGGCAATGGCGGCAACTGAATGACCTTCTCAAGCTGACTTGTAGTGTCCAACAAACACTTTCACCACCGCTAACTGCGAGAATATGGCAGCCATTTATTGTGCCAAGTTGCTAAACTGTGTTTAGATGGTCTTCTGGATATCGGTCACTAGCTTGGTCAGGGTCTCCATGGCCTGAGAGGTGGCACCCTCACCGAAGTAGGAACCTGACATCTCTAATACTAAATTTTATGGTGCTTGGATCATTAAGGAGATAAACATCCCTTGATAGAATAGTTAGGTAGTGTCAGATGCTAGGGGAGGGATTAAACTATAGATTGAGGAGGCTTAAAATATTTAGGGAGACTTAGATTAATTTTTATTTTTGCTTGTTTATAATAATGTGCGGTTGCCCCTTTATATAGAAAGGGTAAATTACAATCCTAAATTAATTCGAACTCTTAAGTTATCCCTAAGTAGTTCTAATTCAATCGGACTCCTAACTTATCTCCTATCAAATGTATCTCTAAACAAATCAACTCAAATTCTAACATACTTTATCTTTTAATTAGTTATTTGGAAAGAGCATCTAGGATATAAGTTTGGCATATTAGGATTCGAGTTGATTTGTTTAGAGATAAATTTGGTAGGAGATAAGTTAGAAGTCAGATTGAACTAGAACAGTTTAGAGATAAGTTAGGAGTTAGAATTGATTTAGAATTGTAATTTTTCCTATCTATATAAAAGGATAAACACCTATCTATCTTTAAGTCTCCTCAATCTATAGTATAATTCCTCCTCTAACTTCCAACACTATCTAGCTATCCTTCCGATGGGTGTTTATCCTAACGGTCTCCTTCACAAAGAACTGTGGAATTATAGAGGCACATCCGTCAGACTACAATGATAAACGCCAACATGTACAACACGGTAGCAGTTTCAGTTTCGTGGCAAAACTACAAAATAACATGAAGAGTTTCTGAAAGACTTATGATGCCAAAGCATTCAATACGGTACTGCAAATTAGACGGCCAGTGGATTATTACATGGACATATACACTACAATTTCGACCGCCAATACTTAATAACACCTTGGACATCTTATTAAAATAGATGCAACCCTACATTAAACGATTAAGGGGGACACAAACACTGACAATAGACACCTTCGGATGTTCATCTTGTTGAAGTAACGATTGCCCAACCTAGACTGCAATATCATGCTTAATGTGTCGGAGCAAGACAGGGATGACAATGTCCGGAGAGCTAAGCTGGGGGAGATGGCCTTCGGAGGGCATCACCTCGACAATGGAGTCACCGCCAAGGTGCTTGTGCAGGTACTCAGACACAACGACTGGCACTGCGAGATCCTTGGTGCTCTGAACAATGTGGCATGGGACGCTAACGAGTGGGAGGAGGCCGCGCACATCACTCTGGAAGATCGTCTGGGCAACACTAAGTGCAATGTCTGGACGTATATTGAAGAGTGTCCGGCTAAACTCCTGAACTGCCACTGATTCCATGTCTCCTCCAACACACAGTGGTGCAAAACCTGAGCACCAGGCCTTGTAGTTTGATCGCATCGCCTCAAAGAGCTCATCAAGCTCGTCCTGCTCAAACCCTCCATAATAGTCCACATCATTGAGGTACCTATTTGTCAAAGCGGAATTGACTCGGTGAGAATAAATACAAAATGCAGTTAATACGTATGCAAAACAAGAAAAGAAATAGAAGAACAGATACTGAACAAACTAAACCACTGAGTGGACGAAGAAGTTCTTCTAAAACGTAAAAATTGGATAGTCTGCAGATATTCACCATGACAAACATGGTCCTCAATGGCATTTGCAGTAGCAGAGGAACTACATAGTTCAGATGAGGTCCACTACACTAGCATCTTCTCATCCAAGATGATGCATCATTTAAAGAAAGAAACTTTCAAGTTTGACCTACCTAATTAAGGTTCAGATGAAGTTGTCATTTGTGACAAAAAGTGATTTAATGCCACTCAAACATAACTTTTTGTTCACGGAAAAACATAACTTTTTGTTCACCGAACACTGGTATCAAATGATAATCATATAAGTTGGGGTTACCCTAGTAGACTAGGATGATGATTTTGTTTCAGTTTTCGTGGCAGCATGACCAGACTCGACAAGCCAAGTACAAGATTAACACACGAGATACGATATTTTTTTAACGAGGTTCGACCAACAAGCCTATATCCTCAGGGCATGACAACAAATGTTTCTTCTCATATTCTATTTTCGTCGATCTGCGGTTACAATGGTGGTGTCTTTTATTTAAAGGCCTAAAAATAAGAGTCCGACTACAATTTTATTTCAAGTCTCACCTAATTACAACTCAAATCTATCTGTAACAGACTTTGTACACATTCTACATAAATACAATAAACTCCACATTGGTGAATATACATGCCAACTTGAGTCACTCATGTGCGACCTCCATGTACCCAAACTTGAGCCATCCATCTCTGCTAGTGCAGATCCAGATGGGTGGCACAGTGAGCCATGCATCATCCTATGAATTTGCACTAGAATAAGGCCCATGTAGGTGTGTTACATGGACCTACATTAAGGTAAATTTTATACTTAATTATGTTGGCATATTAAATTATGTTAAGTTGGATCACCCTTGCTTGCAATTCTAGATCTGCCACCGATTCTCTGCTAACCTTGAACAACCTGACGAGGATGCCTCGCCGCCAAGAACAAATTCCGCAAAATTTACAGCTCCCTCTTCCATGACTCTACCCTTTAGCTTGTACTGATGAACACCCATCTTTTCACCTATGATCACAGTCTTGCCGTCCTGTATCACCTTTCAGATTTTCTTATCTGGCTCTATCTGATATAATCGACTTTCTTCATGCAAAATTCTAAATGAGAATAAATTACTCATAAGTCTCGGCACATGCTGCACACTCACAAGCACTTCTAATCCATCATACATCTTGAACATGATGTTGCCAACTCCAATAACACAGTAACTTGTATCATCTCCCAAGTGAGAAAGACCAAAGTCACCTTCATAGTATGAAAAGAATCACTTGTTCTTAGATGTTGCATGATGTGAACTTCCAGAATCTAATAGCCACGCTTCATCATAAGACTTTGCACTTGATGGTATGAGAAGATCACTATCACTTTCCAAGTTATCTTTCTTGGAAACCATAACATTTGCCATACACTTCTTCAATTATGGACAATCTGTCTTCATACATCATTAATCCTTACATTTATAGCACTATGACCCCTTCTTTTTCTTGTCAATCTCCCTACCTCGATCACCCTTCAGTAAAGTGTATCCTGATGAACCTCACTAGCATTGTTCTTCCTCCTTTGTTAATGAGCAAACAACATTGCAAGAATATCATCCACTTTGATTAGCTCTTTGCCATACGTTAATGTAGTGACCAAGTGCTGTTAATGTAGTGACCAAGTGCTCATAAGACTTTCACAAGGAACACAGAAGAATAATTGCATTGTCGTCATCATCAATATTCACCTTCACAAGGTCAGCTACAACTTCATTGATGACGTTTATGTGCTCAGCAAGATCTAACCCCTCCTGCATCTTTAACCCATACAATTTCTGTTTCAGATATAGCTCGTGAGCCAATACTTTGGACATGAACTGATTAGCTAATTTATCCTAAATCTTCTTATCTGATGATTCATCCATGACATACTATATAAATTGATCGGAGAGACATAACCTGATTGTTGCCACCACTTATGCTTGCATCTTCTCCCACTTGTCATTATCTACCGTGGTCGGCTTCGTCACATACAGAGCCTTCAGAATACCCTGTTGCACTAGCGGATCCTTAATCCTCATCTACCAAAGACCGAAGTTGTCAGTCCCATCAAATTTCATTACCTTGAATTTAGACACCATCGACGCCATTGCCTATTGTCGTAGACTGTTGAATCCCTTCGCTCACGCGTACCTCATGTGTGTTGACCGCCCCTCTGCACACTCACCCCCATGCCCTACCTAGACACACGACCACACACACGCTGAGCTACGCACACGTCGCCTCGCGCACTGTCTATGCACGATCCGCCACTCTCGAGCCCTGTCGATAACCACATCACTTGCACAGCATGCACCAAGTTGCCCCAGCGCATTTCCTCGGCTGCCTGCCTTTACGAGCTCTGGCCATGAGCCAACATGAGCCAGCTACACTTAGCCATGGGCCAACAGAGCTGAGCGCCTCAACTTGAAACCCTAGCCACCGTACGATTCTGCTGAGCACACCATGGCTAATGACCGCACTTTCGCTGCCACAAATCCTTCGATGCCCCCCATCAACCTCTGAAGTCCACTATGGCCTTCGTCGTCACCATCGTTGCTTCATATTGAGCATGCAACAACCGCTTTGATCTAAATTGACCTCCTATCAATCACACCGTGAGTCAAAGCCGCCACAATCATCCACGATGTCATCTAGCTACGCCACCAAACATGGTTGTCACATCTGACCGACACCTATCGAACAGCAGCGTCCAGTCACTATCAACCCAATCTCCATGCCTGAACGGATTTCCATTGATGCATCTCATCAGACGGTTCAAGCCTTGCACACTGTGGAGCATCTCCTCACGTCTTCCCTTAATCTTTTCTTCATATCATTGGTACCACTTGTTAGGGTTTTAACACACGAGACATGCTATTTTTTAGTGAGTTTTGGCCAACTTGCTTATATCCTCGAGGCATGATTGCGAGTGCTCCTCCCCTACAACGGTTGTGACTTCTATTTAAAGACTTGAAAATAAAAGTCTAACTATAATTCTATTGCTAGTCTCATCTAATTATAACTCAAATTTATCTATAACAGATCATATATGTATATTCAACACAAAAACAAGAGATTTATAAATCGAATGTCCATGCTTGACTATGACCTGAATTTTACTCCAAGACTTCTACATGAGCAGCTATAAGTTTAAAAATGACACGTAGGACATTTGCAAAATTTTGACATGACACATGAGTCAAGTCAAATAAAGTCTGACTTCCAGTTCCAACAACTACACATGCAAATCATGTTGTTTCTGCAGAGAAAAAAAATGCAATTTAGACCCTATGCTTGCACATTTATGTCACTCGGTCTTGAACTTGCGAACTAAAATGTTGGAACTATAAATGTATAACTGATTCAAGGCGAATCTAACCGATTCAGCAGGCAAAGGGACTGTGTAACTAGTGTTAACTGAACACGAATATAGGTGTCGAAATCTAACTTAGATTCGGATGTCTGATTCAGCAAATAAAATTTGGACACGTAAAATATAATTTAGAATCTAACATGGGTGTTGAAATCTGACTCAGATTCAAAGTGTCTGATTCAGCAAAAACAATTTAGACACTGGTATCAAAGTAACATTGAATGTAACAGGGGAATGCCTACACGAGGGCAATGGTGTACAGATGTACACCCAATTTTTTTGCAAAAAATTAAGTATATATCATATTTTTCTTATTCCCGTGGGCCTTTGCCCTTTTCTTACTACCATAGGCACAGCTCTCAGTGGTCCAAGTGGTCAAGCCCAACATGACAACACTCAACAGCCCAAACCCAACATGGCAAGTCGGCAAGTCTCCTAGTGGCCCAATGCCCAACAACAAATGGACAATCTCTAATTTCCTAGATGTGCCACTACTCCAGGTGGCCCAACACCCAAACATGTGCATGAGAAGGAGGGCAACATCACCGAGCCTGGTGGTGGCGCAAGCGCGGGTGTGGCTCAAACACGACCGTGCTCATCAGCATCAATTCACTTCTGAATGAGCTACAAGTTGCACAGCTTTGATCCCCCTAAATATCTATCGTCAGTTTCTCACCTTTAATTTTTCAAAGATGTTATTGCTAATTTTTTATTTATAGCGCTTTAATCATAATTTCTGAGTAAAAGACAATTTTTATTCCTTGTATTTGATTTATGTGATCATGTGACATGCTGTCCTTTACATTTCTTCCCTACTAAGTGTTGATGCATGAAATAAAAAACCAATGCGATATTGTGATCAGAAAACATACAAAATTTACTTGAATCATTCATTTATTTTACAATCTGCGTTTTCATACTAATAAATGCTACTGATTTTTCTCAAAATATTATCGAATATTTTTTTTTAGCTAGCTATGTACATCTATTATTAAAGGTTGCGCCGGCCACTACTGTGTAAGCTAGGGTTCCTTAATCCAATAATAGAAGGCTATGAAAACCATCATACAGGTTTTATATCTGTTGTAGCCACAAAATCTGGAATATGAACTATGATTCATGGATCAGCTAGAAATAACCACCCAAGATTTTGATAAGAGCGTAAATTCAGTTACTTGTCGGTCATGCCGACTTATTTATATCTCTTCTACTGAAAGAACCGCTGTCTCAATTTTAGAAATAATAAAAAAGGAAAAGAATAATAGTGGTTTTTCAGAAAAATGGGACATGAGACTGAGAAGGCATTCTAAATAGGTCCAGTTATTGCTTTACACAACGAATAGAAATTCAAACATCAGCAGTACCAAGGAAGTGTACAAAATGGTTCTCTTGTTCTTTCGTTATACTCTTTTGTTATATTGCGGAATCAAGGAACCCCAAAAATAATAATTATGCAAACATACAGACAATATAGATGACTCAAGTGAGAGGACAGCTCAGGTGGTCAATATAGATGACTCAAGTGAGAGGACAGCTCAGGTGGTCCTCTTTTACAAAATGTGTGCGGATCTTAAAGCAAACTAGAGAACTAACTTGGGCGCAAATATGGTAAAAAGAATCTGACTCGAACAAAATAGATTGAAGCCAAAATTTTGCGTTAGATGACATGAAAAATATTTTTATCCGATCGTAAGTAATCCGAATCCATCTTCATCCTTAATTGACTGAAGACAATTAGTATAGACGGCTTACACTCATCTTAACCCGAAACCTGCAGATACAAGGAGCATTGGCCATGCTAAACTAACTCAGCATTAACGCCTAAAGAAGAGCTGAGAGGTAAGCGCCTACAAAACAGGAGCATGCAAACGGAAGCATGCAGCCGAGAGGATAGGAGCATCCACATCTAGATCTAGTAAAATATATTGGTTCATGGAACTCTCGCGATCAATCTGATTTGATCAGCCATTGTATGATCATCTCATCTCACACAAGTTTTGGCAAGCAGGCGATTGAACTGTGCAGGCCAGCGGTGTACGCTGCTACTTCCGGGGAAGACAAAGTCATCTCTACGGATTATCCAAACAAACTAACTGGCTCCAATATCTCTCGAGTCTCTCCAATATTTCATTACTTGAAAAAATAGCTCCTGTGACAGGTAATAACCGTATTAGTTATAGGTTCCGCATCCGTCATTGATAAATTGTCATTAGTGATAGCTTACAATCCATCACTTATGAGATTATAGGTAATAGGTTATAGCAGTGATTAGTCATTAATAACTGAACATGTATGATGGATTATGATTGATGAACGTTTCGCGTTTTTGGCATGAAAAGAGTAAAAAAAATATTTTTTCACCTGAGAGTCAACACAGGTGCTCATCACATATGCCCCACAAGTCACGCCTTTTTTCAAACTATTTTCTAGCCTGTGTTCCATGGATCTCGAACCCGCGACCTCTCCTCGCATGCATAGCTCCTTTATCATCTCACATATAACCTAGTGATAGACACTAGAGATTTTATCCTTTTAACCTTCTTTATCGAAGGTAGATGACGGGTCATAACCATGACCCCATCACCTATGACTGATTAGTAACGAATCAGAACCATGACCTACCACTAATGATTGAACTTTAGTGACAGGTTGTAATCTTGACCTATCACTAATAACTGATTTTGCTCAATTTCGTTGAGGGTTATAATTTACACATAAAAATTTTCTTCATCTAAATTTGTACAAATATTTTATGAATTTCTTAATATCTGATCCAAATGATCATAATTTGATATGTGACCCGGATTGCCTTCGGTAAAACGGGCATAACTTTTATATATGGACTCTGATTTTGACATTTTTTTTCCCACTTCATCAGGTTCGGTAAATTTTTTCGAGGCCAAATTCGACTTGAAAGATTGAGTTCTGGTCCAAGTTTTTGTACCATTTTCAGAATATACATTTGTGTCTATAGCCGTCACCTCTTACATCCCACATGAGAAAAATGTATAATGGTTCCTATTATAGTGATGCTGAGATGACGAAAAATAAGACAAAAAATAAAAAATATTTTTGAATTGGTCAATAGTGAATATAGAACAACATGGCTGGCTATTTCCTTAGAAAGTCTTGTGGTGATCCTGTTGAAGTTAAAACTATCCACTTTGAAGTTATTAAAAACTCCTACATGCAATATGTATTTCTTTTCTTTTACAGTTTTCATGAGCAATCACCTAAAGACATCAAAAGATCTAATAATTCATCTCTCCCATCACAATTTTTTTCTCCTTTTCTTTTATTATATTCTTGATTTTGTTTATGTGTGAATAAATTCTTACATTTCGTGAATATGGATTTACAACTTGTTGAATATGATTAGCTAATATATCTTTATATTTTGTTGCAATTAAATACTCATTTGTCACATTTGTATTCTTATCAAGATTAGGTTTTCGGGCTTATATTTTATCCATAAGTCATTGGTGCTACACAAGAAAAATAAAAGACGAATATCGTCATTAGTAACGGACCACAACTTATCTATCATTAACTGGCCTAGGACGACCCGTCACTAATGAATTTATCATTAGTAACAAGTTATGATACTAATGAATTTATCATGAAGATCCATCACTGATAAGTCATCATTAGTGATGGGTCACAATTATAACTTGTCACTATTATTATTAGTGATAAATCATATTACAATTTGTTATTATTTTCATATCTCCATATCTATTTTTGACGTAGTGTTTGTGCGAGTACGATATGCCCCTCATAAAGTAACATAATCCGCTTCCAGATCCGCAGACATTTTGCAAAAGAGGGCCACCGGAGTAGATCTCCTCAAGTGACACTTTCAAGACCATAACAAGTACTGACTGAATAATATTAAGTTCCATCAAATCTTAAGCAGGACCAATGTCCAATATTAACTCCATCTTGAATAACTATTGGTCTCTGATGTCTATCAGTTTTAGACTTTTAGAAAACGAACATCCCCGGAACTGAACAGTTTGTAGTTTGTGCTACGTACTGCGGATTACGGTAACCACCAGTGATCCTCTTGTTTAACTTCCTATCCAAAATGCAACTAGCATTTTAAATCTGAAAAGCTTAGTGACAAGATTAATCTTAAGCTAGCAAAAGGCACGCAGTTAGCCACATGCAACAACCTTGCATAAATTGAGTTTGCCACCTTCCCGGTAGTTATATGGCGGTATGGCCCTATTTCCTTTTCAACTCAACTATTTAATTTAAGATTTAACAGTTTGACTCTTATTAATCTCTACTTTTTCATTGTCAATTCATGGTTTACTCCCTCACTCCGCTGAGGTGACTTGAGGGTGCCTCGCCCACGCCTAGAACCATCTCCTCCACCGGCCTTGGCTCGGCCGCTGCCGCTATCACCGGGCCAAGGGCGGCACCAAGCAGTGGCCACCCCGTTTTCTCCCCCCGCCTATCTCCCACCCTTCCTTTTTTTGGTAACGGGTAGGCTACGCTATCCTAAAATAAAATTTTTCTACCGCATTCACCCAGAAAACCATGGTAGTAGGAGGTCATAGATCGTTACCGCTCGACCCGTAGTGCAGCAGATAAGAGTTGGAGTAGACCAATCCAACGTCGTGCGCATCAAACTCAACGAGCAGCTTCTCGATCAGATCCATGACCAGTGCCACGCAGGTGGTCACGCTCCCCGACCAACTCCGAGCAGGTGGTCGTGCTCCTTGACCAATTCCTCTACTAACTCCTGATTAGGTCTGTCACGTCCTCGACCAGTTTTGAGTGGTCGTGTCGTGCTGTCCGACCAGATCTGAGTGGTCGCGTTGTGCTCTGTGATCAGACGAGCAGGTACGACAACCAGTTCGTTACAGCAGGCGACCGGTTCCGAACATATCGCGATCAACTCACCGAGAAGATCATCGCTATAATAGCAGCATCGCCTTTACGGTATCCACATGTACTGGGCAGAAACAGTGAGCGACGATGTGCTAGCATCGCATGCACGGCTAGAGTTTTGGGAGATCCTGTAGAAGGTTGCAGCTAGGATTTCGGAGTGGCTCAACCTTAGCACGCTATACCCATGTCTCTCCTTATATAGAGCTCGCCAATGGGCTCCCACGTTGGAAGCCTTTTAGGACTTATCATGGATCACAATCCAATCAAAACCCATATACGGATCCAGTTTGCTTGTTCTATTCTAACCCATTAAGTGTGTGACCCGTTAGGTTCATGTACAAACAGCTACGACTCGAAAACTCTTTCCAAACTGAAATTAATAGCGATCCCTAGAAGGACATGTTGACTCTCGAGTATACACAAAAGATCATATCAGCTGAACTTTGATTTACACATGCACCGATCCCTTCGCCTCATGATACAAGTCAAGCTCAAGGCGAGATACATGTCACCCTTGTGATAGCTCGACCATTCACTCAATCAAGTAGTGGATTCATCTTGACTAACTTTTTAATCATATTGGCATAGCCATACACTTTCTCGATCCAACTACCTCGAGGGGGCTAGAGATATCTCTCCTGTTATCAAGGAGGGGAAAATTCCATCTTGATCACTCACACCCCATGACATGTTTCATGATAAGTCCGAAAACTACCTGTATGATTACCCAGTTACGAAATAGCGTTTGACAGGCTCAAAATATGTCACTACACATTTTGGGAATCAATGATGATATTAGGTCTAAGGATCCTGCATGTACACTATTTGAAATAACAACTGATGGTACATCATAAATAACAATCCCAGCAGTATCTCAAGATGGGTCTATCCAACATCATGTTCTCTAATATAAATGTTCACATTATTGACTCAGTATCTCTAAACCTATGATCCATGAAATAAGATCATCAATCAATACATGTGCTGGTCTTATTTATCATCATAATGATATGTGACTAAGGATCGACTAAGAATAATATCGTGATATAAACAAAGATTTTAATGAACAAGTCACATACTTGCTAATCAATATAAAAGGTAGTCATTTTTAGAATAACATATTATTCAAAAGTACATTAACATAGATGTGTGATATAATCATCTTTATGATTGCCTCCAGGGCATATCACCTTCACTTTTGATTCTGTTGGTGGCGGTGCAGCTGGGTCTTGCGACGGCTTGTCCATGGCAGGCCTCTCCCCAATGGCGGGCAGATTTGCTCCGTGTGGTGGTGGTGGCCAGATCTGCTGCAGCCCCCTCATGCATTGCCTTGTTTCGCTAGAGGCGGCGTCCGTGTAGCGGCGCGATGTTGTTGCGTTTGCATGTGGGTGGTCGTGGTAGTCGGATCTACGCTGTTTACCTGCGCCAGTGGTCTGGATCCGTGGGTTCTCCCTTCGAGGTGGTCAACTGGTGTCTTTGGCGGTGGCTAGCTTCGCCGGATTCTGCTCGTGGGGGAGCGGCACTTGTTGGTGTCGGGGCTCGGTTTTGGGCGATGTGGCGCGTGGCGCCACAGGGCCTTCTAGTGCTAGTGCGGTTCAGGCGTGCGACGACGCCAGGCCCGACGGATGTGGCTTCTGCTCCGTCCGGCTCCACTCTACTCTAGCTTGTTGTAGGTTTTTGACCTGAGCTTGTCCTCGAGGGGGCTGGCTTTTAGCGGCCAGATCGTCCTCGGTCAGATCTTCTTGGCTTCGTCGGTTTTGCCTCGGTGTTGTGCTCGGTGCCGAGTCTGTCGCCCTACTGAATGTGGCTGCGCAAGGGTGAATGCTCGTGCACTCCCCCATCATTTTGGGTTGCACTGGCTGTGCTATGCTGTGTTGTGCTAGCTAGGCTGGGCCATGCTACACCGTCTTGTCACACTGTGCTGCTGCGTGTAGGCCATCTTCTTCGCTGGTGTCCTACAACTACACTGCTCCATCCCCTACTCACCCCTTGGCCTGGGCTGCTCCCAGCTTCTCCCCTCCTTCACGGTGGCACCTGATGGGGCTATGGGATCTCCGGCTCAGGGGAGGTGTTGGGGTGGTGCAGCTACAAGGCTTGCTAGTTGTCAGGCCCTGGCGTGGTCTCACTTGGCTTCTGTCATCTTGTGTAAACTTTGAGATGGAGGAGTCGCGAGCAAAAGCCTTGATCAATTGTGTACCGGTGCCGATGACATTGGTGTCCCTCGGCGTCATCTCCTTCCTTAAGGCGTCATTGGGGCGAGTCCGCCTCTCTTATAGCTACTCTGAGTGAAAACCCTGACCGGCTCTCCGGTTGAGCGATGGTAGCATCATTGTCGCTCCCTTCCTAAAGGACATCACCTCGAATGGCCTCCGTGGTCTTTGGTGTCCCTATTTCCTTTTGTAGGTTGACCCCTACGTCCTCATTTCACAACGGATCTTCATTCTTGATTGGCACTTCATGATAGCGTTTTGATTCAATGTGCCCTCATCTGAAGGGACATGTTACCGACCTATGTCATAGAGAGGTGCGGTGAAGGAGCAATGCTCCATCGACTGAGTTGTGAGTATGCAAAGAGGTGCGGCGTGGGAGCAAGATTCCGCCGACGGAGCTATGAGGATGTCTGTTGTTTGGTTGAGGTTGGTTAGCGTACGAGTTAAGTTGGGTTGGTCTTCTCCGCTATCTGGGTGTGCCTTTTGATGTGACTATCGTCTGTTGAGTTAAGCTCGTATTGTCATCATGGGGTTTGTGCCGATTTTGCTCTTTTAAACCGTGTATTTGTTAAATTTTTCATTTCCGAATTCTCTTATAAATTAAATCAATTATTCTTTTCTGATGCTTAGCGCGCCGGGGCAGTTTCAACACTCATCTCCTATCCGTAACTAAATTAAAGCGGTCTGAATCATGCTAACAGCTATGAGTACCTATTGATGGCTAGATCACTATCATCCATAAAGTTCTCTCACCAGCCACCTCACATGGAAAGGTGAGTCCAATATGCATCCTTGTGTCGTAATAGCTTCATGACAATTGATCGCATCAGAAAAAAATCAGTGAAACGACAAGAGCTTATCCTTTGAAGCAATATCTTCACAGCAAGTTACTACTCTGGTGACCGACATACAGTAAACCATAAGGCTATTTTTAATATTTTATTTCTTAGATGATATTTAAAGAAAAAAGAAAATAAAAAGTTTGGGTTAAAATAAACTTTCAATGCATATATTTGTTGCTTATTTTTTAAGGTCTTCTAAAACGATT
Source organism: Phragmites australis (assembly GCF_958298935.1). Taxonomy (NCBI): domain Eukaryota; kingdom Viridiplantae; phylum Streptophyta; class Magnoliopsida; order Poales; family Poaceae; genus Phragmites; species Phragmites australis. Next base: position 23,190,020 of record NC_084924.1, on the reverse strand, counting down.
TATTACCTCACAATTATTTAGGATTGTTAAAAAAAATTAGCTTCTTTCATAAGTAAAAATTTCATCACTCTACTCTCTAAATAACTTATCATATCAGTATTTTACTTACGTAAACATCTAATTATGTCTAAGAAGTCAGTTATATTGAAGTATTAGGAGAGATCTAACCCATGCATTAGACCCACTAATTTCCCCATAACGACAAGCCGCAATCTGCGCCCAAATCTAAAACATTCCTTCATGAGGGTAGCCCTCCCTACTACCATGCGGGGTAAGGGAGCTCTTAGAACAATTCACCAAAATTAAACGAAGAGCTCCCATAAGTCAACTCCCCAAAATTAAAGCTCGTTGCAGGCCAGCACAGTTAATTGACTATAGAAGGGGAAATAAGCAAGCAAACCAAGGGGAGGAAATGGGATTACCTAGGCGATGCGGAGAGGAGCACGAGCTTGGTGAAGAGGTCCGGCCTTGAGATGGAGGCGAGCACGCCGATGACGGCGGAGACGGAGTGGCCGACGTAGATGCAGGACTTGACGCCGAGCTCCTGGAGGATGGCGAGGAGGTCGAGCGCGTAGCCCTCGAGCGTGGCGTAGCGCGAGAAGTCGAAGTAGTCCGGGTTGGTTGGGCCGGCGCCCATGGTGTCGAAGAGGACGACGCGGTAGTCGGCGACGAGGTGCGGCAACAGGTGCTTCCACACGGATTGGTCCGTGCCGAAGCCGTGCGCGAGCACGATCACCCCGCGCTTCCCCTCGCCCACCACCCGCAGGTTGTGTGCCTCCTCCACGATCCCCATGGATTTTTTTTGGAGGTGGTTGCTCGAGCTCACGGGGAGGGGAGAGGTCGTCGGGGCAGAGAGTGGTGGAAAATGGATGAATGGTGGGCGTTTTAAAGGCCGAGGGGTGGTCGCGTGGACAGGATTCTACCCTGCCACTCGGGGAGGGGAGGAACAAGGGCTTTTGGGGAAGATTGTTTGCGCACCGGCAGTGTTTTGCCTATCACTTTCACTCCTCGTGCGTCTGCAAGATCGGTTCTGTGAGGGTGTGAATGTGATTAGCAACGGGAGACGCATGCTGCCTGTGGGACCACATGGATGAGTGATCTTGACAGCGATTTAGCAAGGGAGAGATACATACTATTATTGTTCAATACAGTCATCCACGATGCGACTCCGGTGTGACGATGATATATAATTAATATTATATATTATATATATAAAGTGACGATGATATATAATTAATATTATATATTATATATATAAAGTATATGAGGATTGAATACATCTTATTTGATATGGAGCTAATCGTGGCCGTCACAAAGTAAGGTATGTAGACAATATACTTGAAAGGTACTCATCCTGGATATAGAATTTATCCCTTATCTAAGAAGGATTCCAAGATCATCGAGAGTCTAACAATCTGATTATATAAGGCAGGGAGAGGGGTATGTTCAAGACAACACAATTTAGAATGAACAATCACAATTAAAGCACAAATAAGCTGCACCTTCACATCTCCGAATTCGTGAAACCCTCATCAAGTAGGAAACCAACATCCATCAAAAATTCGCAAGCCCCCTAGTCGACTAGATTTTAAGCCTTAGACATTTCAAAATCTGCCTAGTTCTTAGGATAGACCAACCCATATCAACATTATACTCTATGATCTAAGAATAATCAAGGAAAGAGAGGACGTAGGGCTATTACTCAACTGGGGGGTCTAAACCTGTATAACTCTGTATCTCTGTTTGCAAAATATTTTATCGACTTCGCAGGTATCCCTATTTTTTATATCAGAAAACAATGGGCAACTCATGTACAAATCCTTGAAAATTGGTGCCGTCTATGGGGATACGAGCAAAAACTATCACAGAATCAGTGAAAACGGATAAAGTCACAGATGGATTTTTAGGACCCGCCACTTACAAAATACCCGTAGACGGTTAGTAAGATAGACGTGTCTATAATAAGACCACCGTCTAGGTGTGTCTGAACTCATAGACGGTTTTTATAAATCCATCTATCTATATCATACAGACAGAGACGATGTATAGAAAACCTCATCTATGGTTTTGTCACAGACGATTTCTTCTAAGATCTATCTGTATGGTAGACACTGACCGATTAATATAAAAACCCAAGTGTATTTAAGGACCTAGGAACTATTTTCAATTTGACCGCTGGTCTCCCCTGACACTTTTGGCATCCCACACACACAACCCGCTCGTCTCCCTTGGCTCTTTGGCTTCTCACACACACAACACACTCGTCTCCCTCAATATAAAGCGAGGAGGAGTGTTCATCTTCCTCTTTCAACTCCTTGACATCCGAGTGTTCATATCTTGATGCACGTTTACCTGATCTTCCGAAAAGTAATATGATAAGTCGATTGGTGGAGTTTCGATGTTGATGATCCAAAGACTCTGAACAGAACAGATCGAGAACCCTCGCGACCACTACACCACTACTCCATGGTTATCAACCGTGCCAAGACGTGATTGATCTCGCTAAGAAGGCTTTTTCAGCAAGCGAATCGAGAATACAAGCAAGAACAGGTAGATACAATCTGAATATTCCTAATTACCAATGAAGTGGTCCAGTTGATGTTCCACAAACCAAACAAGCGATGAAATAGTATAAAACAATATAATCTAAGCAAAACCAAAGCCTAAACTACGACGGCTACTGTGTATATATAGGGGGGATGTGAGGAGGTCAACCTAGAGTTATGCAGCCATGAAAGAGGCGTACACAACCTGGACTCCGACCCCAACATAATTACAAGACCCAACTGGGTCCAAAACGGTGGCGCGACACCTTATTTCTTTGACTCTGACTAAACTATGAGGAATATTTGGTTGAGCTCATATCCTAGGAAAGGGCTTGTTGTAAGCTTTCCAGAATGTCCAAGATTGCCTAAAACGGACTTTGTATGAGAGAGTTTATGCCCGTTTTACTGACGTGCTGTCCTGCGACTTGACCATGACCATGACTAAAACTTAGCCTCGATTCCGAGTAAACACGTTCTACTCGAGAAGGGGGTAGCAGACCGTGTAGCTGAATGTGAGGCTATTTTGACTTGTCCCAGTGTTGATTTTGAAGTGGTCATGCTTCCAAAATTACTCCTTGGCCTCTGTTGTCGTCCCTATAATTCTTTTTTTGCTAGACATGCAAGTTAAAACAATATAGGAACACTATTGTATTCTTTCTAATCGACTATACCTTAAATTTTACACCTTAACCCTCTATAAAAGCATGCCATTACAGCCTCTTCATCCTCAATAATATCACAACGCAACATATTAATTTGTAGCTCCTGATAATATTCTTCTACAGATCTATCATCTTGGTTTATACGCTACAATTTCTTACGCAGATCACATTTAAAAGAGGGTGGAACAACTCTATTACGCATAGCAACCTTTATAGCATCCATGTGGTAGGCGCTAATCCGTCAATACATACTCTATTCCACTAGATAATTACAAATTATTTAAATTCACTAGTGGCTTGCCTAACTCTATGCACTTCAAGAACTAAATGCGCATTAAACTTCAGTCCAACCGTGATCTCCCAATCTAAATACATTTCAGCACCATGAGCACTCGCAAAAGATTGTATGGTAAACTTAACTTTAGAAAGTGGATCATCATTAACACGTAGGTTATGCTACTGAAAATTATTACCTCTCATACCTTGATGGTTAAAGTTTAATCGGTCCCATTGTCATGCATCAAAGGCGTCATGTTCTTGCCTTAAAATTTCATCATCTGCGACGAACTCCTCTTGCTCATGAGCTGCGCCATGAGGATGCACACGCCCATGATTTGGTGGCTAATTAACCACTCAATCAAAGCGTGTATTGAGCATGAAAATACTATCATTAAGTCGTTGCAATGTAGTATTTGTCTCCGCAAGCTTCTTATCGATGTCGTCATTGATATTTTATTGATGATCATTCAACACCATTGTGAGTTCTTTCCTTAAAAAACACTCATGTGCATCTGATGCTTCTCTTGTCATTGTTTGTCGAAGATAGAAAACAACAAAAGATAAATGATCCCTATCGACTACTAGATGGTAGAGGTGGAGTCACACACTCCCAAGCGTCTTATCACGCTCTTGCAAGTGTTCTTACCAATCACCACAGCTAGCACAACCGGTGGCTGGTTCATGATACCTTATCGGGTGCGAGTGAGGAAGTTGCAAGTGGAGAAATCATTCTGATCGAGAGAAGGTGTGGCTTGGACATGCAATATTTAGTAGCAAGAAATAGCAATAATTGAAATCAGATTAACAAAGTTGAATAAAAGTCCACAGTACTCGCCACAATTGCTGGCCCGAACACGTTCATAGAACTAGCTCAAGCAAGCCAAAAACTATAACAGACAAAAGCACAAAGGAACAAAATACGCAATGCAAAATTATTCTCTTTTTGTTTTTTGAATTATCTCTTTTTTGCACTCTTGCCTCTTCTTTTTTGCACTCTTTTCTTCTTGCTTGCTTTTTTTTACGAATGTGACACAAACTCAAAACTCTTCTACTGCATTTTCTAAGACCAGTGAGGTACGTGGGTCAAAACTCTCTCTCTGAACTTTGGCTAGCTCTGTTTTGGCTATGGTGATCGGATCCGAGACGGTGGGCGATTCCTACTAGATGGTTGGAGTGACTGGTTGGAATGATTGATCGGGACCCCGAGTGGGTGGTCGGAGTGACTGGTCGGACCCCAAGCAGGTGGTTGGAGTGACTGGTTAGGACCCTGAATGGGTGGTCGGAACGACTAGTGATCAAAATCGAGTAGATGGTTGAGTGACTAGTGGTTGAACCCGAGTAGATGGTCAACTCGGCTAGTGGTTTAACTCGAGTAGATGATTGAAGTGACTAGTGGTTGAACACGACTTGATGGTCGACTCGACTAGTGGTCGAACTCAAGTAGATGGTTAAAGCGACTAGTGGTAGAACTTGAGTAGATGGTTAAAGTGACTAGTGGTCGAACACGAGTTGATGGTCGACTCGACTAGAGACACAATCTGGGCTATTGCAGACAAGGGCAAGCCAAGATACATGACAACTAAACAACAAATCTCAACACTAGAAACTAGATTACGATGACTCGAACAGCAATAAAGACACCAACGATGGACTCAAACTCAACAACACGAATACTGAAAACAAAATTCCGAATGCATAATGTGGTTTGGACAGCGAAAAAACTAAGATCTAAATATTTTTGTGGGGCAATTTTCTGGACTCTAGCTAATGGAAAACGACAAAACAAAAGGGGATAATTGAGATTATCTAACGGGCAATCGTGGCTCTGATACCACTTGATGCACGTTTGCCCGATCTTCCGAAAGGTAATATGATAAGTCGATTGGTGGAGTCTCGACGTTGATGATCCAAAGGCTTTGAACAGAATAGATCGAGAGCCCTCACAAGCACTAACCACTACTCCATGGTTATCAACTGTGCCAAGACGCTGTTGACCTCACCAAGAAGGCTTTTTCAGCAAGTGAATCGAGAACACAAGCAAGAACAGGTAGATGCAATATGAATATTGTTAATTACCAATGAAGTGCTCGAGTTGGGCTTCCACAAACCCAACAAGCGGTGAAACTGTATAAAACAATATAATCTAAGCAAAACTGGAGCCTAAACTACGACAGCTATTGTGTATATATAGGAGGGGAGGGGGCGTGAGGAGGTCAACCTAGGGTTGTGCAGCCATGAAAGAGGCGTACATAACCTGGACTCCAACCCCGACACGATTACAAGACCCAACTGGGTCCAAAACAGCGGTGCAACACCTTATTTCTTTGACTCTGACTAAACTATAACTAATATTTGGTCGAGCTCATATCCATTGGAAAGGGCTCGTCGTAAGCTTTCCAGAATGTCCAAGGTTACTTAAAACGGACTTCGTATGAGAGAGTTTATGCTCATTTTACTGACGTGGTATCCTGCGACTCGACCACGACCACGACTAGAGCTTAGCCTAGAGTTCGAGTAGACTTGGCCTTCGAGTGGTGACATCCGGGTAAGGTTGTGGTGCTTCTTCCACATTCCTAAGCAATAAAACATCATAAGAATTTAGTAGGAATCCATCCAAGGAAGCATGAACAACGAGAATCGAGTTCACCTAGTGGTCTAATTGTCGTGCACATGCTCTTGTAATTGGACCTTGTATGATTTGAGGATTATTGGTGGTTTTGATCGTATCCGAAGTAGCCATAGGTTCGTCACACATAACTACGTATTTTTCCGTGTCGGAGAAGCGAGATCTAAGGGCCAAATCTCTTTCATTGCATTGAGGTGAGTATCGTACGGTTCCTATCTCGGTTTTGTTAGGGTTTGCTAGGGTTTTCTTCGATCTGTGTAACTGAGGTTAATGACCTATTTCTGTCGTAGTTCTGGAATGGCTTAGTTCACGGGAATTAGGCAGTGGCAGGATGGAGTTGTCCCTATAGCTTCTTCGATGGCACGGATGCTTGGCTGGGTGTACTTCATGTTCTTTTCTGCTATGAAGGCACCTACATTGACCCTATATTTATTGTGAATCGTGTTCTCCATTTTGTTCTTGCAAACTGAAATTTCTCCATTGTTGTTTGTCAGAATGGAGATATTTTCATAAATTGCAAGATTGGTTTTAACGCGCATTTCTTGCTTAACCATGGCTGGCAGTTTGGTAGCAGCACAGTCTGGTTCTGGCTGATGTGTGAGATAGTCAAGATGGAGCCTAATCCGGATACCTACGAGATGCTCATTAAAGATGATGTTTGGGTTGACGTTGTGCTGAAACGCAGGGGGCTGAGATAATGTCAATCATTTTTTCTTTTTGGAAAACAACGTTAATCAACCAATGATGTCAATCATTTCATCCTTCTGGAAGACGATGTCACCATGATGTCAAGCATCTCATTATTTTTGAAGATGGAGTCGCAAGTGATGTCTATCATCTCATCGTTTTGGAAGACAGCATCGCCAATGATGTATAGCTAGGGATTATGAATATCTAGTTAGGTTTATGTGTTCTGAACAATGTGGGATGTTCTTAACCTTTGTGATATGTAAATGCCTGTGTTGAAGTTTTGAACAATTAATGATCGATGTTTTGGATAATGTGTGATCTCTGTTCTGAACAATGTGTCAATGTGTTGTTTAATTTGTGAATCATTAAGTGTGTATGCTATATCATCAGTGCAGCAAGGAGGAAAAATTGCTTATAAGGGGGGGAAGGTCACACAGACTGGTTTCTTTTTTTTAAAAAAAAACTCTGTTTGTGGCACTTAACACAGATGGATTTCAATAAAAAGCATCTTTGACTCTTACTACCCATAAATTGGTTTAAACAAAAGTTATTTGTGATCCTTACTATGCATAGATGATTTTACAAATAATCCATCTGTGTGTAACTTTGTAAACATAACTTATAACCGCTTGTGATAGGGTTTAGAATCTATATGATAACCCATTTTGACGTAGTGAAAAAAGTCGACGTCAGAAGATATCGTGCTTCCCGATATAGCTGATTTGGATCTTGAGTCCTACAACTATTTTGGCCCTGTCATCTACACTTGACTGAAAGAATTAACAGAAATCAGCTGATCTCCGAAGGGAATCTATGGTCAATCAACTTTCGAGTTGTTAGGCCAAGGCAATCTTTCCATGGATCGCATTGGTAGTTCAGGCTTTCCGACCACCCCACCAGTCCTTGCTACCAATAACACTAGTTACTGAAGAATTGAATTGAAGGCTCCACTAAGAACATTCTAGTGGATGAGCCTCGATTTAGCGAGTTCATTGTGTCTTCCTCAGATTCATCTGATGATGAGGAGGAGTTTCATGAGGTAAATACCCTCAAAGTTGGAGATTAAGGAAACGGGGACAAACCCAATGCTCCCCAGACCCGACTATGAAGGAAGTCCCACCTACTCCCACTATACGGGAAGGGGGAGGGGAAGGGGGAGGAAACGTAAATCCTATCAAGGGAAACAACCATAGGATTGTTGTAGTCCCCCCCCCCAATCAGGCACTCTCATAGCTATTGCAGGAGTTATGACTCCGCTGGTCCTCAAAACTCTTTGACGCATTCACTAGCACTCAATATATGTCCCGAAAAGCTCAATTGCTGGAACAAGACAAGATTGTTCACTGCTTCATCCCTTTGGGAAGGTTTACTGACACAGTCAATGCCTAATGGTTACAAGAGATGACTAGATGTATCTATGGAGCTCAACAAGTAGACGAAGACTCTGCTCATGAAAGGCGCAGTACACCTCGAGTTAGTCAGCTTCTTGAAGATATTCCAAGGTGCGCGCCTGAGAGAACTCCAATCCGACAAGATCCTTCTGGACTCTCATCAAGAACTCGAGGGACAATGCTTGCCATGAAACATATAGTAGTCAAAATAGGATAGGAGAACATCGAGAACCTTCATCAAGGCCTCGTTAGATTCCTGAGGTCTGTGCTCGACTGGACTTTGGAGAGCAAGATGATTATAATCGGAGAAATCATGTGGTTAGTGGTTGTCAAGATCTCACTCACCAGCTCAAATATGTGCATTGGCTATGTAGATTCTGACTCGGTTCCATTGAGAAATATAATAGGAATACTAAACCTCTGGAATTTCTCTCAATTTACTCTACAACTATCATAGCTGCTGGAGGTAATGAACGGGTCATGGCTAACTACCTTCCTACAACTCTAGAAGAGTCGGCTCGCTCATGGCTAACCAAGCTACCAACTGACTCGATTGAGTCTTGGGAATGACTCTGTGGTGGCTTCTATGCAAACATTTAGGGAACATACAAGCGCCCAGGGAAGGAGGATGATCTCCACCATCTACGTCAAAGAACCAAGAAATCACTCCAAGAGTTCATCAAGAGATTAAGCCTTATGAGGAACACCATCCCAGAGATCACCGATCCCTCCATCATTCGTGCCTTCTTACAAGGTGTAAGATATTGGAGATTGATTGAAGATATGGCTATGAAGCCTCCTCGAGATGTCTAAAAACTTTTTGAGCTGGTTGATGGTTACGCAGTCACTGAAGAGACTGTTGCCTCCTACCTGTCACTAGATAGAGGAGACAAACAATCCTAGCTAGGCAAGGAGTTTGATAGCTCCAAGTTGGCTGAGAAGCACAAGTTCAGTAGGAAGTCAAACAAAGCCCATAAGAAGAATAAGAATGAGGAGCAGAACATGATGGACACCTCTCACGAAAAGAGTTCCACCCCTCGTAGGACTTTCGATAAAGGGTGAAGAAGTCAGCATCGGGAGGGAACTCAAAGAAAAGGTGGTGCACATTTCACAAGTCAGACACCCACGACAATATTGGGAAACAAGTATGCTACGATAGCAAAAACAAAATTTTATACATGTTCAACTAGGAAACCATGTGAGTAGGGGATTATGGATCGTTATCACTAGACTCGTAGCGCAAAAGAAGAAAAGTTGGAGCAGACCGGTTCAACGTCGTGAGCGTCGATGTAAAGGAAGTAGCCAAATGTAGCAATGGGACCATCTTTTCCATGTGATATCCTCCTCGAGTAGATGTAGGTGATCGACTTCCTACTTAGAATAGAAGTCGAATTGGTAGCCATCGAGTTCAATTTGTCAAGCCGATCGGTGCCGTAGTTGCAATAGTGCTTACATGTCCCGGGGCGGAACACCAAGCACTCTGCTAGACCCACAAACACAACTAGGGTTTCGAGAAGTCGGTGGAGGGGGCGTGACTAGGATTTGGAGTGGCTAAAATGGTGTGTGCCCTCACCCCACATGCACCGATCTCTTTGTCTCATGATAACAGTCAAACTCAAGGCAAGATACATACCAGCGTTGTGATCGCTCGGCCATTCACTCAATCTTGTAGTAGATTACTAAACTCATGATTAAATATTTGATCACATTCGCATGGTCATGCACTTTCTAATCCAACCACATTGAGGGACCCAGAGATATCTCTCTTGTTATATAGGAGGGGCAAATTCAATCTTAATCGCTCATACCCCATGACATGTTTCATGGTAAATACGAAAACTACCTTTATGACTACCCAAATATAGAGTAGCGTTTGACAACCCTAAAGTGCCCATGGGAATTCTTGGAATCAATGACGATCTTTGGTCTAAGGATCCTGCATGTACACCATTTGAGATCATTGATGATACATCATATAACAACCCCTTTAGTTTCTTAAGATGGGTCTATCCAACACCATGTTCTCTAATATGTATCGACATTATTGATTAGATATCTCTATATCTATGATACATGAAATATGATCATCAATCAAAGCATGTAGAGCCTTTGAATCATTATTGTCCCACATAATGATATAAGATTAGGGATCATTTAGAATAACATCGCAATAAAATAAAAAGCTTCACAAACAAGTCACATACTTACTAATCAATGCAAATGATAATTATCTAAGGAGCCGAATAAACAAATTATTCAAAAGTACATAAAACATAGATATAATACAATCATCTTTATGATTACCTCTACGACATATCACCAACAGACACCGAGTTCTGTCGCACTCGACTCAAGCAACTCGAGGAGCAACAGTGGAAGGAGCAACACTCAGAGAAGGCCTCCAACTCCAAGCCATTGAAGGATGTTGACGATGATCTCCTATTCCAAGTAGGCTCTCACGAGGTGAATCACATCTTTGGAGGATCAGCCAACTATGAGTCCAAGCGACAAATTAGAAATGTGGAGTGGGAGTTCCTCATCACTACGGCATTGCCCAAGGTCCTCAAGTGGGTGAATGTTCATATATCGTTCAACAAGTCCTACTACCTTGGAGTTATCAGCCACTAGGCCGCTATCCAATACTGGTTGAATCCACCGCTAACAACTCCAAGGTAAACCGCGTTCTTGTTGATGGAAGAAGCTCCCTTAACATCTTGTTTCTCGGTGCTCTAGATAACATGTAGATACTAAGATCCAAGATTGAGCTAGTAAAATATGCCTTCTATGACATAATCCTAAGGGCTTCGTCCAATCCCCTCGGGCAGGTTTCGCTACCAGTAACATTTGGCAATGCTGAGAACTTTCGAACAGAGAAGATTTTATTTTATGTGGCTGACTTTGACATAGCCTACAACGTGATCCTTGGACGGGCAAGCCTCGCAACCTTCATGGTGGTTGTTCACTACACCTACCATTCCCTGAAGATGCTAGGTCCCAAAGGACTCATCCATGTCCGTGGTAACAAGCATATGTCATTGAAGTGTGACAAGAAGAGCCTCGAGTTGGGAAGGAAGCTACCCCTTCATGAGCCAATTTTTGTGTAGGAAGAATCCAAACCCTCAAAGCCCAAAGCAAGGGCAACGAGGTTAAGACCGCTCTCCAAGTTCCTACATAGCCAGCTCATTGCGCCTAGCTAAAATGTTAGGCCTGAGTGAAAATCTTAGCTCGCCAACTTAGCTATGGTTCTTATTAGTAAGCAAGTTAGTAGACTCATTGTAGTTCACTTCATTTAGTAAGAATAAAGTCGGATTGTTTTTTGTGAAGACTGTTCAATTTTCTTTTTTTTTCTTGTTATGTACTCCCAAGTTAGTTAATGACCAATTCCCGAACCTGGTAGATCTTCATCAGTGCAATGAAACATTGGCATTCTATGTACCCTTCATGGTGGGTGAATTATGACTTCTCTATGATTTTTGACTATCCCATTGAAAAGATCTTCTTCAATCCAATAGTTAGGGGTTAGGGGAAGTCGATTTTTCCTCCCCTAATAATTTTTTTCTTGATTGTCCGGCCAATATGTTAGTCATATTAGTTCGACATTTGGGGGCTAAGGGAAGTCAATTTTTTCTCCTTTACTCCATTCTTCATTGACCGCTTGACTGATATATTTGTCATATTAGCATGATAGTAGGGGCTACGGGAAAGTATGTTACTTACACAACGATTCAAAAAGCTTTATAGTATCACTTGATCATGATTACCTCCAAGTGGTCAGTACCAAGGAGCCTTAAGAAAAGATCGTAAAGATTTGAAGATGGGCTAAGTATGTTCCGAAGTGCTCACATACCGACATGTTTGTAAACTTGAGTTCACACGTCACACATGGCTTCCTCGCAGGCAACTACTCGACGGTATGCATATATCAAAAGATACGTGTATATCAATTCTCTCTAAAGACCTTATTAATATAATATAATTGTGGCACATACTTACTCGAAGAAAAGTACCGAATTTATTACATAATCAAATTAAGGAGTTTTGCTCAAGGGTTTGCAGGACGATCTGGTAGGGTCAAGGCATTGGTGATCTCGATATCAACTTAGGCACCCTTGTTCTCGAACTCCTCTTTCTCTGAAGGACTGCACGTGGAGCCTTGCACTAGTACGTTTAAGTCAATAAGAGAAAGATGGATCTTGAGACACCGTTGCATAGTCGCTAGAGACTCATGAACCATGACCCTATCCGCCTCAAGGCTTGGACGTCGGACCGCCTATAGCAACCGGGTGAACACCTCCCCTAGTCGAACAAGCTCTGAGGTAACTCACGGGCAGAATATCCCTTGGTGAAAGGAGCGATTGTCTGACTTTCCAAAGAGAACGGTTGAAGATCAAAAAGGCCTTCCTCGCTAGGGGAACCATGCCACCATCTGTTTCCGGAGGATCATCGTGTCCTCCTTCGCCAAGGTTTCCGACTCCATCAGCTACTCCACCTCAGTCTTGAGCCCTGAATGACCCAAGTGATGCAAATCTGAGATCCCAATCAGGTATGTAGCAGTAAATACGCTGTAGTTATTCTTAATATCTCTTTATGCGTTGCAGCTGCATCGACCAAGAAGGTAGACTGCTTAGAGGAAAACCACTCGAGTTTCCTATGCATAGCAGCTCCTCTCTTCAGCTAGCGCCAGTCGGAGGCTCGCTAGTCGGGTGTTGTTCCACACCTGGAGGCTGGTAAAAGTGTCTACAACCTGAAACACGCAGGAAACAGAGGCAATGACAATTTGCAGAAACAAAACTCCAAGGTCCGACACATACCCAGGGATCAGCCAGAACAACTTTCTTCCTCTTCGGCAAGCCGGGGGACGTGGATACGCCTCCCAAAAGCCGGGCTGTCGCAACCAACTCCGCAGATGTCCTAGTGCTGACACTGCTACCCGTAGCACCTCCCTGGACAACAACATTCCTAGTTAACTCAGTCACCATAGTGGTCACCTACACAAGCCTTTCAATAGGGAGGACACCGCCGGCAGCATATAGGGGGCAAGGAGTCTCCCGACGAGATCCCTTGGGGATTCCCCTCTATAGGATTGGTGGCCCACACCAAAGAAAGAGAATTCTCATGGTCCCCAACCTCTGACGGAAGACTGACAATGTTCATGCAAAAGGTAATATAACGTTGCGAATACAAATATATACATTCTGAATTAATGATGTAGGTACTGAAGCAGGCCAAGAAAAGTCTGTGCTGCGATTCCAGGCTGAGACGCTGCCCGACCTACGTCGCTATTCCGTTTTCTTCATTAGTAATGAACACATGCTGACTGTTGCCTCGTCGGTCCACTTTTACTCGCTGGCTAGTAAAATTGTCCCGACATATTTATCCTATCACTAACACTAATGCTTCAAGTCTCACTACCTACATATTAGGTTGATTAACTGTCCATTCTGAGATCTGATTCGTGACCAAGTTCTGACTTTCAGGTCTTTTAAACGGGTAGATATAACATTATATTTTGGATATTGGTTCTTATAGGCAGCTTAATTAGGTTCAATAATTTGTCCTTACTAACTAATTAGTATTTTTTTCTTTATAATCCATATATTTTAGGGAAGGTCTACATGCCCAGTACCATATATTCTGAATGTGCATATATTCGTCATTGACTACATAAAACGCAGCATCAAAGGAAAGAGACTCCAAAGGTACAAGACGAATTCATCATTTCAAGTTTTTTCTTATTCAGTGGATAGCGGGTAATGGGAATCTCCTGTTCCTTAGCGACGGCATCTTCTGTCTAGAGTACACCTCATCGCTGGACACTTTGTCCTACCTGTTGTACCATTTGTCCCTTGGGTACCCACTTTGCTTATTTTTCTTCGCCACATTGGTTTGTTGTTTCTCACGTTTGTTCTATTAAGTAGAAGCGATGTCGACTTAACAAAACTATTGGTTTGGAATGGTGATGCAAATAAAATAAATTCTCCGTATATGCCTAGGCCTCCCATGTTATTTTTTTAGTGCTATATTGAGGAACATAGAGTTGTCCAGTGGAGTATTGAGTATTTTATAATTTTCCTATAATCCCCCCCTCCCCCCAAAAGATAGCTTCTCCTTCCTTTTTCTCCTCTTCAGTCACTCCGGTTCCACCATTGATCTAGCTGTAGAGGAAGGCATGGTGTCAAATGTGGTTAAATGTAACGCATGGTGTTAAGATTATATGCTCTGTTCAGGTTCAAATATTTGTTCCTCCTTGTGTTGAGATGTAGATGTCAGTTTAGTTATTTAATAAATGAAGATGTAGTGCCCTTGGGTATTCGGTTACATTGATGGCTGAATTTAGTCAGTTCTAGCTCAACTGTATACATCTATGTTCCCACGCATGTTCGACTATGCACATTTGCGCCTCCACACATACTTCCAAGGGCTGTAGTGGAAACTGTGCATATATAGAAAATCAACCATTACCAGGATAATTTAATTGTTTGAGAAAATTGTGAGTATGCCATTGGATGTTCGTTGCTTTACTTGTGTGACATCCTATACACGCTACTTATGTGTATATCACTTGAATTTATGTGTATATCACTGGCGAGAGGCACACACAGAAGTATTGAGAGCACTACTACATAACAGTATATCATTGTCGCCTGAGAACTCATGTCACTGTCGAAATTGGCAGTGGGCAAGCGACAGTGATAGACTAAGCACTATTACTACTGGGTAGCCACAGGCAAGAATGCCTCTTCCAAATCACACAAAAAAATTGAGCTAGCTCAAATCGAGCCGGAGCCACCACGCACGGTTGCTCGACCGCTCTCGTCAAGCTAGCTCCACCACCGATAATTTGAGACCTTTTTAATTTGAGAGCTTTTTGAGAGACAAAGGAGAATGGGTTCAGCTCCAACATGTAGTGGAAACAATTGTTATGGTAAAGGATCTTAAAGTTATCCATAGAAAGGGACTAGGTAGTACATCTTCCTCGAGTTCCGGTGATGAGACACCTCTTTAGAAAAAGAGATTAGTACTTTGGGAGTTACCTTATTTTTAGGATGTTCGACATGTAATCAATGTCATGCATGTGGAGAAAAATATGTGTGATAGCTTGATTGGTATGTTACTAGACATACCTGGTAAAATAAAAGATACACTAAAAGTAAGGATGGACTTGGAATATATAAAACTTAAGGAGAAGCTATATCTTGAAAAAAGAGGGAAAGGTTGACATTACCTTCCCACAGCTTCCTACACTCTGATTAGGGAAGAGAAAACTAACTTGTGTGAGTGTTTGAATGGTGTCAATGTTCCTTCCGGTTGCTTTGCTATCATAAAGAGACTAGTAAACATGAAAGATAAGAAATTAGGTGGCACAAAGTCTAACAATTCTCACGTGATGTTGACACAGATACTTCCAGTTGCAATTAGTGGTATTATGCTAGAGAAGGTCCAAAGCCCAATCATGAAGTTCGGTTCATTCTTTAATGCAATTTCATAGAAGGTCATTGATCCTGTAAAACTAGAGAAGCCATATGATGTTGTTGTCCATACTCTATACAGGCTTAAGATGTGTTTCTCTCCATATTTTTTTATGTCATGATCCAAATTATTATTCATATTGTGAAAGAGATATAGATTCTTGGTCTCATATTTCTGCATCAGATGTACTCTTTCGAGAGGTTCATGAGAGTTTTGAAGAAATTTGTTCATAACCAATCTCATCTGAAAGGCTGCATTACTTAGTTCATTTACATCAATTATATGGATCTTAAACCGATTGGTGTGACTATATCTCGCAATGAGGGGAGGTGGCAGGACAAAGGTATGATAAGAATGACAACATTCATTCTTAACCACCATGTTTCATTCACACAAGCACATTTCATAGTTTTGCAACAACGAATTTTGTGGATTCATGTATCAAGTTGCATAATGATGATGACATCACTCCTACAGATACATGCAACACTACTCCTCAAGATATACAACGACCAATTACAAGAGCACGTGACCGACAATTCCACATTGCTTTACATGATCACCAAACTCATGGCACAAATATTCACCCCACGATTTGATCATAGAAATTTATTTATCCTACCCATTTGATTTTATACCTCATTTTAAAACTTCTTGAACTATTCAAATATTTTACACTTGTGCCTCGTTAAGTAGATGTAATCATACGTACTAAAGTCATCGATAAAAATAATAATGTACTAAACCACATCTAGTTGTAGAGATCATTGGTCCTTATACATATGTATGTACAAGGGCCAATAAGTCACTTGCCCTCTCTCCTCAACTGGTGATAGCTGCCTTAGTCATCTTGCGAAGTAAACAAGATTTACATTTATCGAATGATTTAAAATCAAATGAATCTAGAACACCATCTTTATGGAGCTTCTCCATGCATTTCTCATTTATATGACCTAAGCAACAATGTTAAATATAAGTGGGATTCAATTCATTTGGTCGAAACTTCTTCTCATTAATGTTATAAATAGGGACATCCTTAAGATCTGGACTATATGAAGCATTCAGTAATAGACAAGGACCATAGAGCATATTATTCAAATAAATCAAACAACACTTATCTTTGTTATGAATTCAAAACCATATTCTTCTAAACATGAAGAAGAAATAATGTTTTTTCCCACATCAAGAATGTAATAACAATTATTTAATTCAAAAACTAATCATGAGGCTAATGATAATGAATCAAGTTCTAATCATGTGAGGTTTGTCAAATATTTAACTACAAGTATATACACATAAGGAGTGCACCATATTCGAATAAGGGTACATCGCATGCCTGCTTAACAACTCCAGATATTGCGAAAAAATCTATGAGACTCAATAGTCCTAGAGATCACAAAGATTTATACTAGGAATGTCTCGATCGGGTTACCTGACTAGAGTACGACTAGTATCTGGGCTGGATTTGTCTACATTTCCTTGGCCGACAAGATGAAGTACTCCCTATCGACTACGACCGAGATGAAGGTGGCATCTAGACCCCTTTATAAAGTGGAGACACTAACCCACCATGGGAGGCAGACACATCTCGATGCAAGAAACTCCAATACCCTAGCAATCGGACATACTAATCGACTTCAACCCTAGATTAGTCTAGATCTAATCCCCTACATTGTAATAGGTCTAGCCACATTGCTCATACTCAAGATACTAATATACAATATCATCCACACAGGTCGTAGGGTATTACTACAATTGGGGGCCTAAACCTGTCTATATCGCATGCCTTGTTTCCTATTCGATCCTTGATCTCGAAGGTACCCCTATTTAATTAAGGATATATTATTGAGCACTAATCTTCGACAGTTGGTGTGCCATGTAGGGACCTTCATCTATTTTTCAAGATTGATCATGTCTCAAGTATGCATCCGCATCAGATTCTCCAACATTGGCTTTTATGATTACTTTGAGTCAGCAGCAGTCATCTTCGCATTGCCTCCTGCCGGCTGTGAGATCACCTTTGGAGATGGCGTACCGCTGGGATGATCAACGTGGATTGATCCACATAGGTATCCTCGATTCTAGCCCATTGGACACATACTACGAGGTGGGACACCTCAACATGAATCCCAAGGAGCCTAACGTTCTCCAGTTCATGGACACCAATAGTGACAGTGAAAGTCATGAGAGTGGCAATGATGGCTCCATTGACGGCTAGAGCAGCTGAACAGATCAATTCGTGTTCATGGCCAGAGATGATGGCACACGCGCTAAGTAGAACATGGAAGATCCAAATGTTGTGGTAAACAATGGTGTAGGAATCCATGAGGATCCGGTAGCAGCAACTGTTGCCCAAGGTACCGGTGTCACCGGAGGGTTACCACTAGGGACATCCATGGCTGGAACCTTACATGCCCCTGATACCACTCAACATTGACAAAATATGGATAATCAGGCAAACCCTGATATTCGACAATAGCTTGTTGTCGGGACGCTCTTGATTAGGCTCCAGGATCGAGGAATAAACTCCCTCAGAACAGGAATCATGGGGCGACATCAGTTCGACCATAGCCAAGCGTTGGCAACAGTGTCTTCAGTACTTTGGAGGCCAACATCCAGGGGGCTCATTTGATTGTAAGATCCTGCCCCGAATTGGATTCGACATATCCTTTAACCCCAATGGTCAATCAGTTGAAGACTTTGTTCGATGCAGCTCAGATCCAGGCTACTTGAGCAAATAACGCTAACTACACTAGGCACCCTAGCTGGTAAGGTGTAGGTTTGAGGAGCCACGAATGCAGACATCCCCAGGTCGAGGGATCGCAAACGAGAAGCATGGGTGGTCCAGCTTGAGCACAACCTAGTCGGTCGAACTGTAACTACCCCATCCACCGGCACTAGAACTAGGAAGACTCGAGGAACCACATCTTTCATGACAGGCGTGACTTATGGGAAGTGATTGACAATCGCCGTGAGGAACACCATGTAGACGATCATTGTTATAACGACTGCATATCTCTAGGGCGGAATGATAAACATGACTCCCCTGTTCAAAGGAATAGGCATGACAGTCCTCCCCGATCTCCTCCTAAAGACTTCAACGGAGACTGCGAAGCCTTCACACCTGAGCTCTGGTCGATATGATGGCCTGAGAAGTTCAAAGTAGGTCCGATCTAGAAATATGACGGGAAGATCATCTCCAATGAGTGGTTACAGATTTATACCATTATTATTCAAGCAGCTAGTGGCGACAACAAGGTAATGGACAATTGCCAACAAACTGCTCTTGATGGACTAGCAAGGTCCTGGTTGTTTAACCTACCCCACAACTCGATCCGTTCATGGACTTAGTTGAAGACTCAGTTCATTGCCAATTTGCATGGTATGTTCGAATGCCTGGGAATGGAAGATGATCTCCATCAGCTGAACCAAGGCAAGGATGAATCTGTTCAAGACTTTATTCGAAGGTTCAGTGATGGGCGTAATATGATCTCGGACATGTCCGATAGGTCGGTCATCATTGCCATGAAGAGAGGCATCAAGGATAGGGACCTGCTGGCTACCCATAAGATCCTGGTGGTCAAAGAAGCATGCTGATAAGTTTGTGAAGCATGCTAAAGCACAAGCACACTCCAAAAACTCTATTTCCAACAAAGACAAGCCCAAGTCTTCAAAGAATGAATGGAAGAAGAATAAATCCAGTGAGAAGTGTAAGGGTTCGGACACGACCATAGCCGCAGTCAAGAGCAATAAGTCACGCAACACTAGAGACAACAAGGGCCATCATCATGGTGGCGAGAAGTGGTGTCCAGTTCATCAATCCAACCAGTACGACTTTAACGAGTGTTAGGTTATCAACAAAATACTTGAAGAGAAGCTCAAGGCCGCTATCATTTACTATCATAGAAAACAGGCCAAGCTAGGTACTAGTGAGGACAAGCCCGATTTTGAGGTGCCATCAGGGAAGGTTAACTTGGCCTCGACTGGGTCTCCCTGATACCTCAAGTGGTTTGAAGTTCCGATTACATTTGATCAAGCTGACCACCCAGCCGCGGTTCCACTTCCATGTCGTTACCCGGTTGTGGTCCAGCCTACTATGCTTAATACAAAGGCTTTCTGAACCATGGGAGAAAGAGGTAGTTCTCTCAACCTTATCTTTGCTAAGATGTTAGACAAGATGGGAATCCCCAGGTCTGAGCTCAAGGCAAGGGTTGAGCTTTTCCATGGTATTACCCAAAACTCGTCGACAATGCCACTTTGTCAGATTGAGTTACCTGTCACGTTCAGTGCGCCTAACAACTTCCGCACAAAGAAACTAACCTTTCATGTCATGCACTTCGAGACGCATACAATGTAACCGTAGGCCACCTAATGCTGGAAAAGTTCATGGTCGTGGTACATTATGTGTACCAAGCACTCAAAGTCACAGGTCCCAAAGGGGTCATAACTGTCAAGGGAGGTCAACACACAGTAGTCAAGTGCCACAAGCAGAGCCACTTCTATCAAATGATGACTACCACAAAACACATAGAGTCTAAGCATCAGAAGCGTTAAGCCACCGGTAAGAGCAAAGGACAATGCCAATGACTCCAAGCTCTTGAGTCTTGCTTATACCTCCAAGTTTAATGACACCACCAAAGGTTAGGCTGATGAGGGCAGCAAGGATAAGAAGGCTGGTAGTGGTACCAAGGTAGTACCCCTTGACCCGTCTGAGCCAGCAAAGACGATCAGGACTAGGACTAACCTTGATCCCAAATAGTAACTCAAGTTCATCACTTTCCTCCTGATGAACCAAGATTTGTTTGCATGGCTGTCGTCCAATATGCCTCAGGTTCCTAGGGAGGTGATTGAGCATCGACTAGCTGTGGAAACCGACACCAAACCTGTGGTGCAGAAGTAGTGAAGATTCGTGGAGGATAGAAAGTAGGCCATCCAGTAGGAGGTCGACAAGCTCCTTAAGGTAGTCTTCATTCAAGAGGTTTGTCATCCTACATGGCTCGTGAATCCTGTCCTCATGAAGAAAGCCAATGGCTAGTGGAGAATGTGCATCAACTTTATCGACCTTAACCAAGCTTGTCCAAGGATCCTTTTCCCCTTCTCGCATCGATCAGATTGTCGATTTTACGGTGGGTTGTGTGTTACTGTGTGTTCTAGATGCCTATTCGAGATATCACTAAATTAGCATGGGGGTAGAGGATCGGGAAAAAAAACACTTTCATTACTCCCTTTGGTTTATTTTGCTATGTAAAGCTATCCATTTGTTTGAATAATGATGATGCTACTTATCAACGATGTATTCGAAACTGTTTGCAACCCCAGATTGGGTGCAATGTCAGAGCTTATGTCGATGATATTGTAGTCAAATCTAAAACCAATGATGCATTGATTGACGACCTAAAGGAAACATTCGACAACCTCAGGAAGTATCTTATGATGCTCAACCCCGAGAGGTGCACGTTCGATGTTCTATCCGGTAAGCTTCTCAGTTTTTTGGTGTGAAGTCGAGGCATTGAGGCCAATCCAGGCAAAATAGATGCTCTCCACCAGACGCGGTCACCTCGAACACTAAAGGAGGTTCAAAAACTGACAGATGCATGGCATCCCTTAGTCGATTCACCTCCAAGATGGGCAAGCGAGGAATGTCTTTCTTCAAGCTGCTAAAGAAACATGACCGGTTCAAGTGGATAAGAAGAAGAGAAGGCATTCCAAGACTTAAAAAGGTATTTATCATCTCTATTGATTCTAACCCCACCTAATAACAAAGAATAGGTCTTTTTGTACATTGCAGCTACTTCACCGGTTGTAAGCACAATCCTAGTGGTCGAACGGTAATGTGTCAATAGGAAGGCTAAGATCCAGAAACCTGTTTACTACGTAAGCGAAGTCCTACACGTTGCTAAGCTATGATACCTGCAAGTGCAGAAGTTGATCTACACCATCTTGAGGACTTCACGGAAGCTACGACATTATTTCCAAGTGTGCAAGGTCACTGTTGTGATGAGGTACCCGCTGAAGGATATTATACGCAATATGGATGCAACTAGACAAATCGCATAATAGGCGGTCGAACTCAACAAGTTTGACATGCGCTATACACCACGTACAAGCATTAATTCAGAAGTACTAGCAAAATTCATCACCAAGTGGGCAAACATTGAAGAAAAGAACCAAATGTGGTCGAGGATCGCTGGACGCTTTTCTTTGATGGATCACTCACGCTTCAAGGCTCGGGGGCTGGCATTGTACTCAAGTCTCCAATGGGCAATGAATTCAGGTACATCATTTAATTGGAGTTTAAAGATTCTAACAATTTGCATAGTACAAGGGATTGGTAAACAAGCTCCACATAGCTGCATCACTTGGAGTAAGATGGCTACTCGTGAAAGGGGACTAACAGCTAGTCATAAACCAAGTGCAAAAGGAGTACCAGTGGTTGGATGACAACATGGTGGCTTATCTAAATGAGGTACAAAAGCTCCAGCAAAAGTTCGAAGGGCTGGAGGTCACGCACATCCAAAAAGTGACAACTGCACTACTGATGAACTCGTCAGGCTCGCTTCCTCTCGTTTGCCAACACCTTCGTCGAGAAATTCCTCGATAGTCTCAAGAACTTGCAGACATGGAAGCTACGCTACTCGAACATGAGGCAACTTGGATGACCCCATTCCGAGCCTATCTTGAAGGTTGAGAGATCCTTGACGATGATGTGGCTATAGAGAAAATTACTCGTAAGTCCAAGCTATACGCTCTGGTAGACAAGAAGTTGTACTGAAAGGGGAGTAATGGAATCTTAATGAACTACATCACTCAGAAAGAGGGCAATAGAATATTGATTGATATCCACAGAGGCATGTGTGGTAATCACACCTTGGTTGAAAGGTTTTTACACCAAGGGTTCTTTTGGACGACTGCCCACTAGGATCCTTTTGAGCTAGTCAAAAACTGTGGAAGCTGCTAATTTTTTGAAAGGTAGATCACTCGACCAGCCCAAGCTCTGCAAACAATTTTTCTTTCTAGGCCTTTATCCATCTGGGGCTTTGATATCCTCGGATCATTCCCAAGAGACCAAGGTGGTTATAAGTGAAGGTGATATGCCCTAGAGGCAATCATAGAGATGATTGTATCACACGTCTGAGGTACTACCGAATAATGTGGTATTCCAAGAATGACTATCATTTACATTGATTGGTAAGTATGTGACTTGTTCATGAAACTCTTTGCTTATATCATGATGTTATTCTTAGTCGATCTTTGGTCGCATATCATTGTGATGATACATAACCAGCACATGTATTGATTGATGATCACTCTTTATGGATCATAGGTATAGAGATACCGGATCAATAATGTGGACATTTATGTTAGAGAACACGATGTTGGATAGACTCACCTTGAGATACTGTTGGGATTGTTATTTATGATGTACCATCAGTTGTTATCTCAAATGGCATACTTTGATTCCCAAAATGTGTAGTGGCATACTTTGAGGCTGCCAAATATTATTCCGTAACTGGGTAGTCATAAAGGTAGTTTTTGGGTTTGTCATGAAACATGTCGTGGGGTATGAGCGATCAAGATGGAATTTGCCCCTCCTTGATAACAGGAGAGATATCTATAGGATCCTCGAGGTAGTTGGATTGAGAAAGTGTATGGCCATGCCAATATGATTAAACAGTTAATCATGATGAATCCACTATTTCATCGAGTGAATGGTCAGGCTATCACAAGGGTGGCACGTATCTCGCCTTGAGCTTGACTGGTATCATGAGGCGAAGGGATAGATGCATGTGTATATCAAGGTTCAGCCGATATGATCTTATATGTATACTCAGGAGTCAACATGTCCTGCTAGGGACCACTATTGATTTTGGTTCGAAAAAGATTTCCGAGTCGTAGCTATTTGTACATGAACCTAATGGGTCACACACTTAATGAGTTAGAACAAAACATGCGAATTGGATTCGTATATGGGTTTTGATTGGATTATGATCCATGAGAAGTTAGATTCCTAAAGGGCTTCCAACGTGGGAGCCCATTGCCGAGCTCTATATAAGGAGAGGAGTGGATAGGGCGTGCTAAGGTTGAGCCACTCTGAAACCCTAGCCGCAACCCTCCACATGATCTCCCAAAACCCTAGCCGTGCTTGCGGTGCTAGCACATCTGCACTCGGCATTTCTGCTCAGTACGTGTGGTTATCGTAGAGGCACTACTGCTATTGCGGTGCTGATCTTCTCGGTGAGTTGAATTGGACTTGGTCGAGGAGCACGACCACCTGTTCGGATTTTAGTCGAGGAGCACGACCACCTGCTCTGGGTTGGTCGAGGAGCGCGACCACCTGCTCGGAGTTGGTCAAGGAGCGTGACCACCTAGGCGGGGTTGGTCGCAGATCTGATAGAGAAGCTGCTCGTGGAGTTTGCGCGCACGATGTTGTATCGGTCTACTCCAACTCTTCTTCCACTGCACTGCGCCTCAAGCGGTAACCGTCTATGATCTCCTACTAGCATGATTTCTTGAATGAATGCGGTAGGAAAATTGTTGTTTTAGGCTAGCATAGCCTGTCCGTTCCCCTACAATAAGTTTCTATTTATGGCTATCAACACGTTCACTAAGTTGATCGAGGCTAAACCCGTAGGAAAGATAACCATAGAAATGGCTAAGAAGTTCATGAGTAGCATTATTACTCGATACAACATCCCACATGGAATAATTATAGACAATGGTAGCCAGTTCCAAAGTGGAACCTTTACTACATTCTATGAAGGATTTGGAATCAAAACTTGCTTTGCTACAGTTACTCACCCGCAAAGTAATAGTCAAGTTGAGCGTGCCAATGGTATAGTCTTGCAGGGTATCAAAACTCGGGACTTTGATAGGTTGAAAGCCTACTCAAAATGCTATGTAAAGGAACTTCCCTTAGTATTATGGGTCTTTTGCATCTCGACTAACAAAGCCACCGGTGAAACTCCTTTCTTCTTAGTCTATGGAGTAGAAGCGGTGCTCCCGACTGAGTTGTGGTTTGGATCACCACGAGTGGAAAGTTACTTGAAAGAAGGGCAAGAACAGTTGCAAAAAGACAATATCAACCTCCTCGAGGAGTATCATGATCAAGCGTCCATACGAGCATTTAAGTATCAGCAAGCATTACGTAGATATCACAGTCAAAAGATCCAGCCTAGGAAACTCACTGTTGGGAACCCTGTTTTACGAGAGGTGCAAAAACAGGCTAGGCAGCACAAGTTGTCACTAAAGTGGGAAGGGCCTTACATAGTAGAAGTAACTCGAACTGAACCAATGCGATTATCTACTGTGAATGGTATGGTACTATAAAATTCATGGCATGTTGATCAAATCCAACAGTTTCATTCATAGATAAGGTAATTTAAGGTAAATCCATTACATTTAATCAGACTAACTATTATATTACATATTTTTTTCTTTTCTTTCTAACTTGTGTGGCTAGTGCAAAGTTGACAGAAAGGATTTGTCTAGCTCTTGCAAATAGGAAAGGTTCTACTTGCCCTTGCACTAGTCGAGGAACCTCTTCAGGTCATCGTTGGGGTAGGAGTTGATCGCCTTAGGGACCGTCCGCTAACCAGCAAAAGGGCCACAAAAACTGGCTAAGGTGAACACCCTACCCATGCTGGAGCTACTAACTGGCATCAAAGGACCCTTAATGGGATACAGAGACGATATGGCCATTGTCGACGGAGATGACAACCGCACTCTCTTCACCATCGTAGACTTGGGGGCTCCATCGCCGAAAACCTCGTCAGTGACTTGGTCAATGATCTTGTAGAGATCATCACTGTCTTCATCCTCCTCCTGCGTGGCCCACATTGCATGCTCCTGTGCTGCTTGCTCTGTCGCGTCAGCGTCGAGGTAACATTAGAGGTGCCGAGTGAAGGGTTGATGACCTCTGGAGCACATTTTGCACCCTCATCTCATATGCCCGTCGCTCGACTCCTCCTCATCTAAGGAGACAATGGTGACTCCCGGTGGAACTATGGCAAGAGGAATTAGGGAGAGAGATTCTCCTTCTTGATTGTCCTAGCACTACATGGGAGATGGTGGTGGAGTGGAGGCCATGGTCTCGGGATCTACAAGAACTACTGAGCAATGCACTAGGAATATGTGAGGAGATGGGGTGAAAAACAAATGGCCTTAGGTCCCCCATATTTATAGTCGTGGGAACGGGTCAAACTATGGAAATGGAACCATCAAGATCTGATAACATTGGTTGCAATTTTGAGGTCACCTCAGTTGTGTGTCAGGCAAAATCTGAGGTGTCACCATGAAATTATGGCACGTCCAATCCTTCTACGGTGGGATGCTGCATCATTATGGAATGTCAAATCAAGGGTTGTGGTGAAAACGAGCATGAATGGGAATGGATTTTTAACATTCACCTACCCGACTGTTCGAATCCATTCGATGGCCATGACATAAGTACATCCATAGACGCGTAGGTTTATATCTTCAAGCCCATGGTCGAAGGTAGTGAATGCTTATGCTCTACTCTCCACTCGATCTAGTTATCGAGTAGAGAGTTGGGTTCTACATAATACATTTTCGATGCTTGTGCTCTACTTTCTTTTTTGGTTATCACATAAACAAGAGAGACGGGGGCTGCATCGCATAATGTTAGCTTTTATGCTCTACTTTCTATTCGATTCAGTCATTGAGTGATGAGTCAGAGGCCACGTAGGGTATTTGTTCTGATGCTATAGCTCTACTCTCTGTCTTAATTATCACATCAAGTAGAGAGTGGGGGCTACATCGCACACTTTCGATACTATGACTTTACTATCCACTTGATCCAGTTATTGAGCAGAGGGTCAAGAGCTACATCATATATTTTCAATGGTACAGGTATGTCCTTTCTTACTCTCTGATTGTGAAATCTTTTCCTCGACCATAGGGTTGGGGGATACATAGTAATGCCATATTTAATGAATACATATTTTATGCAAAAGTTTATCTGGCTATTGATGTAACACCCTGATTTTCAGATTTCTCAAATTTCTAAAATTTTCGAAGATTATTGAATAGCGTCAACAGTAGTATAGGTTTAAAACCTATTTTCTTAATCAATCAATCAATATAGGTTATTATTTTGTGTGCATTGCATGCTGAGTTTTGTTAGGAGCCAGGTAAATGCATTAGAGTTTTTTTTTCTTTCTCTTTGGTGTTTTGAGTGAAAAAGATTTTGAAAAGGTTTTTACAAAACTCAGTAGTGAATAAGTTAAGGATCTTAATGGTTGGAATTCAAAATCTTTGAATTCATCATCTATTCAATCATAGATCATACTTGATCCTTCTCTAGTTCAATTCAAATATTATCCAAATCCTTGTTTAAAGCCAATCTCTCCTCTTTCTTAAATTCTACGCAAATCCAAATTCAAATTCCTTATATACTCCTATTCTTGCTCAACCTCATTTTTTGTTTCTCTTAAATTCACTCCAACCTCAATTCAAATTCAAACTCTATGCAAATTTCATTGCAAAAGTTTCTTTTCTAAACCTTAGATATACCTAAAGTGTTATTGGGAAAAATCTTGCTCAATTCCAAACCTTTAGCCAAGTCTTCTAGATGACCTAACACAAATGATCCACGAAATCTGCAAATTTTCGCGGAGTCTTGGACAGCCTCATCTTCTCGTGATGTTTCAGAGTTCAAAACGGCCTCAAATGCAAATCTTGACAATACCAAAGTTGTAGTTCTCGCCGAGGGTTTCGATTTAAAGTTATGGAAGTTCCCTTTTGGATAATGGAGCTAGGAGTTATGGCCCAGGAAATCTGTGTTGCGCAGATAAGTCCGAGTTCAAACAGTTTAACTTGTGGTGCATTTTTGGAAATCAAGATTGCATTTTCAGAAGTTCAATGAATACCAAAGTTGTAGATATTTTCGAGTACTACAATTTAGAGTCAAGAAATGTCCAATTTGGAGTCCGGACGATGGAGATATCATCCTCGAAATAGAGAGATGCGAAAAAGGAAATCGTAACCGACTCGAACTCGAATCCAATTCGTGTTCGGCATGGATTCCACCTCAACCAGCCGCCCCTAGCCCTATAAATATGAGTTGCTGGCCCTCCCCTACCCCTATTCCATGCCACCAAACCGTAGAAGTCGTAGCTGCCCAGTACGTTTTTAGCATCATACTAACTCCCTAGCCAAGCCCTAGCCTCGGCCAAAACCCGATCTACGCCGCCACGGTCGTTGCCGCCGCGGATAGCCATGTTGTAGCCAATTAGCATCGATGTTCCTGGCCAACTAGTGCACCGTTTGCCATGTCCTTTCACCAGGATGTGTCCCATGATGTTCCCCACACCCTCACCAACTGGTTTGGCCAGTACAGCAGCCAAACCACGGTAATCAAGGTCGACATACCCATTGTCTGGTTTCTGGACGTATTCTGCGCGCGCACTAGATTTGCATTTGTGTTCCCCGTCAATCCGAAAGCCATATGGACGCACCAACCACGTCATGACGTGTTGCATCGAGTCTTCTACGTGACCCTAGGAGCCCATCCCCATTTGTGCAACGACACGACCAGAACGCCATTGCCAACCAAAGCACATTGTAGCCATCACCCATCTCATATCCGTTGATCGTTCTTCCTCTCATTGGATGAACTACCCAAAACTATGCAATAGCATTGTGTTCCCGGGATATATGAACATCTCTATTCAAACGGTTTCTCAAATTTCATAGCCAATCTCTGGGAACGCGAGCGTCTTTGTTCATGCATCTGTTCGGGGTCACCACCAAACCTAGAAGCAGTCATCGCTATTTTGCCGCTACCTCGGATGACCGCTTCCAAAACCAAGCAAACTGCTGAGTTAGTCTTTCCACGTTCTACGCTATGCTTCCCTCGTTTCACTGAAACACCACTGAAGCCCGACATCGATGTCAGTGGCCAAATGCCCGATCGCTGTCTTCGATGAAACACGAACCACCACCGCTAAATAGAGTCACCCGTAGTATCCTTAACCTAGAAGCATAACCTCAGCCATTCGATCATAGGTGGTCGAGATTAGATCTCAGCGTATCCCTTCTTTAATCCAAGATAGTACTTGTATAGCATGCCAAGTCAACACCACATCATTCTCCTTAGCCTAGTGAGCGAAGTTTAGTCTGCCCTACACTTCTTGAATCTTACGCAATTATGTTGTCAAGCATGACACAGTGATTGTGCAATAAAGCTTTTCCCATAGGAAGATAGTTCCGGAAAATCAGCATTTCCTTTTCAGTATAATCCATCTCCCGAAAGTTATTCTCTTTTCATCTTAACTCCGATTTAGGCAATTCTTGCGTCTAAATATTTCCAAAATCATCCCTATCTAACTATAGTATTTTTAAAGTGTTTTTAATGATGTTTGATATGTTGTTCTAGTGTTTTCTTTTGTGTTGGTTGTCGGTAGTTCTCACGATTAGTCGATAACATTTCGGAGCAGTTCGAGGGACTTCAAGACCAAGGTTTCGACAACACTGAGCAGTATTGGGTAAAAGGCAAGTGTCTTTGATCATCTTGAACCTATGATTTTAAATGTTTTGTTTTACAAAATTGCATGCAGTGTCTGTCAATATGATGGGTAGTTACCCGTCTTAAGGTTTTTCCTGGATTTTCTCTTATCACCCCTTGGAACCTAGATGGTTTATGGTTAGGTATCTTTGGTGGGTAGATTGCTTAGCCATGCTTTTAGGATACTGGGAAGTGTCATAATCTTGACTAATAAACATATGCAACAATGGTGGTTAACTTGTTAATGGTTTAGCAATATGGAACCTTAGGCCTTGAGCAAAGTGTTTTTGCTGGTTATCATGGTTATGTAGTTGGTTTAGTGTTTTCTCAAGTGACCTAAGGACCGATTTGTGGAGCGACAACCCAAGAAATATCGTACCAACCATGATACCTGGTACGGGACAGGACTAGCCTATTAATTAGTGGATTCTATTTTTTGTGCGTGCCAAACGGAAGAATGGATGTGTGGGGACGGCAAAGGCCAAAACCATTTGCTTAGTGATATGAGATGTGTAGTGGAAGGGAAGAGTGAAATCTTTCTGGATGTACAAGGCACAAAATGGGGCTTCTGGGTGGTGTGAATGCCACTTTGATGGTGGTGAAACCTAGCAGGCATGAACATACTAGATGAAACTTTGTAATGGCTTTGAAGTGACTTTCCGAGCGACACATCATTGGCGTGTGTTAAGTGTCTAGCTAACACGGCATCATGAAAATCACAACTTGTGGGGAAAGCTGGACAACTTCTACAGAGTATAAAATTTGATATATTAGTCATGCTCATGGTTATGAAAGACTTGGATCCTCACATGATTAGTGGATTGTGATTGTGGGTTGTGGTTATGAGTTTGGTTGTGGTTTTGGTTATAGTACATGAAGTACTAGACAGTTATGATATGCAAGGTGGGGAGCCTTGTATGCTAAGTGTTGGACTGTATGGGTTACATTCACTTAATAATTATTTAATACTTTTTGAGTCTAAATATGTTTTCATTACTTGCATTTACACAAATATACCATGTGTTAGCCTATTCTTGATATAAGCCTATATATCATTATCTTTCCCACACTTTCTGAGCCCGTCATGTGGTCACACTTGCTATTTTCCCTATGCCATGAGATATGTATTCTGCATCTCAGTGAGTGAAGATGTTGAAGACTATCAAGACGAGGTTGCGATGTTCAGGCGTGTGTCTCTCGATCGGTTGTCTGCGGTGTTGTTGGGCACCAATGCTTCTGTTCCGCTGCAGTTATCTTCCTAGAAGACAATATATGTCAATTGCTATAAGAGTTTAATGTTTATTCTATAAAAGTATTGCTTTTGTTACTTCACCTATGACATCCTTATGTGTGTTGGACATCCTGGGCACACATAAACCGCATATGGTTTTGGCCGTTAAAACCGGGTGTGACAATGGATCAACTATAATGGATAGAACCAACACAGGCATGTGTTGGGTTGATGAGAAACAACTGCACCTCATACGGCATAATGGTATTCGAGATTGTCAGACATGTTATACCTAACTGCCCACAAGGTTCTAAAGTTCTAGTCGGTCCCATATATGTTTCTTTATCGAGTTCATGTTCGATTGTTGTTTAAATACACAAGTTGGTGAATGTTTGTAAAAATCATCATGTTATCTCTTTTTTCTAGCTTTGCACTAGTGTATTTCTTTTACCCTTTTCTAGCTTTTAGGTATCAATGGATATACAATTAACCAGTCCAGGATGGATATAACATGTACTAGTCAATACTACATCTACTTATGCTAACTCTATTTCATTGACAATGAACTAGATGGCAATAGCATTCTAGACAAGCAAAATAGCAGTACTATTATAGACAACTCCTAATCACATGGCAAGTTTCAAATGTTTTGAGTCAAAAATTATCAGGAAATAATTTAGAAGGATTTCCCTCACTATCGCTGTCAGGCAGCCTAAGCGCTAAAGACTCAATGAAGGAAGGGATCAGAGGCCTGATGCTTTGAATAATATTTGCTGCCTACTCTGTAGAGCACTCAAACCCCTTTGTCACCACCGATGTGTCAAGGTTGGGGTTATAGATCTTGAGGATATCTAGCATTATCTCGGCACTGATGGAAGCCAACTGGCTCAGGCAGTCAAAGGTTTAATCCCTCAGCTTTTGAAGCATTGTAACCGCAGTGTTCCGATTAGTTTTTGGTTTCTTAAAAGCACCTCTAAGGTCTTCCAAATATTTATCCTTCTTCATGATAACATTCAATGCATCATTGAGAATAGTGTTTCTGTTCCTCAAGCTAGCTTAGAGATGTGGAAAAGCAAAGAAGAATAATTCATCATCGGATGCCCGATGTTCAAATAATATAGTAATGATCTGTGGGTAAACTAATCATCAATCCTTTCTTGGCAAGTGGCCAGCAGAACATCCTTCTCCTCAAGGGCCTTCTGGTAGACAGAGTCATCGATCGCTGAATAATGAGCTTTGGCGATAGCTACCTAGGAGCTTGTAGCCTTGGTATGAGCTTCTATCACCGCCTAGTGGTCAATAGTCACTATTGTTGCCAAGGCCTCAGCTGTGTTGAGCTTTGATCTTGGTTTAGGTGTATTCGTGGGAGGTTGATTTGATCAAGAAGGTGAATGTGGCGCAATGGGGGAAGCTAGAACCAATTGACCAGCCAAACAACTTGTCATCTGCTCCTTGGATTCCTTCATATGTGGTGACCTGCGATCGATAGTATAAGAAATGGAAAGGAAGGTTGCAAGTCAAGACAAATGTTAAAACAAACCATTTGGCGACCAAAATGCTTGAAAGGACATCCAACTTCTTCCTCTTGATCGATATTTTCTTCTTCATTGTATTGGCGGATGGAACTAGTTTTGTAAAAAAGATGACTTGGGGGTCGGATGAAGCCAAGGAGCTCATTGCCTGCCAAAAACTAGCCCATAATGACTCATCATCATTCTGGAGTTATCGAGCAAATCCTCAGAAGAATGACCAGCACAAGGGGTGGCAACTTGATACGAGTTACCTCTCTTACCGAATCATCATGCGTGCCAGTTGTTCGAGGAGGCAATTGAGCAGGAGCTCTAGCAATCTCCTATAAGAAAGGCCACCTGCATTGACCAAGTGTCAGCTGGTATATACTCAATAACCGGAGTAGATGTTGGATAAATGATTACTTGAAGACTCGATTTCAATACCAGTTGAATTCTCCTTCATGTACACTTGAGGGGTGGTGGATTAGATGGCGCGGACGATCTCTTCAATAAATGATGACCTGAAGGCTCGATTTCAATACCAGTTGACTTCTCCTTCATGTGCACTTGATGGGAAGTGGGTCAGATGGCGAGGATGATCTCCTAGATCAAGGAGACCCTCCGACATCTCTATCGGCCGACATTTTACCCTTGGCTTTACCTTCTTTAGCAACAACGCTGGTTGTGGGATCAGGGACTTGCTTATCATTAGTGCCAGAGTTGGAGAAGTCTCGAGCATAAAGACCTCAGTCGTGGGGATGTTGTCCTCATGACGGAAGACTAGAGCCTGGAAACAAAAGGTGAATTAGGTTGAACATGTAATAATCAGTACTACTTCTTCAATCAAGAAAATTCTCACTGGTGGTCGAGGATTCATGAGGGAGTAGAGCTGAATAGAGCATAGTTGTGCCTCTTCAGCAAATAGCTTGCTTAGTTAAGTAGCAGTATTTAGCAGGGACAAGGCTACGAAGAGAAAAGGAAGAAAGGGTCACTCGAAAGAGCTCGACTACAACAACAGAAGTAGCACAATTCTATATAAATCTTACATCTGATCGCATTTAGGGAGCTATCATCATCTATAGCATAGTCCTAGGCAAAGTGATCCCGCGCTTTCAAGGGGCTCGACCTTTGACTAATGAAGTCTTTAGTCACATCACTACTACAGAATCCATTTAATGGGACAGATGGATCTATGGAGCCGTCTGTATAAAGGATACCACAGACAGCTCCAAACTAGAACCGTCCAAGAAAATGACAATGGATAGTTCCAACAAAGTGGGATACTAGATAGTTACAAACTACAACCGTCTGTACTAAAAGTACTGATGGTTCCAAATTGGAACTGCCTGTACTATTCCATTTTTATAGACGGTTCTAGTTTATAACCCTCTGTACTATAGGCAATAATAGTACAGACGGTTCCATCTAGAAACTTCTTTACAAATGGAATAGTACAGATTGTTCCAAACTGAAACTGTTTGTACTATTCCATTTGTACATCGGTTCTAATTTATAATTGTCTGTACTATAGGCAATAATAGTACAGATGATTACAAACTGGAAACATCTATATAAATGGAATAGTATAGATAGCTCCAAAATAGGAACCATTTGTACTATTAGTACAGATGGTTCCAAATGTGGAACCATCTTTACTATTAGTGTCTCACTCATTTTGATGTGTGTTTGCCCGATCTTCCAAAGGTAATATGATA
This sequence comes from Phragmites australis, assembly GCF_958298935.1. Classification (NCBI taxonomy): domain Eukaryota; kingdom Viridiplantae; phylum Streptophyta; class Magnoliopsida; order Poales; family Poaceae; genus Phragmites; species Phragmites australis. The sequence continues at coordinate 23,156,374 of NC_084924.1, read as the reverse complement.
AGTTGATTGTGGAGTTTCGACATTGATGATCCAAAAGCTTCGTACAGAATAGATCGAGAACCCTTGCAACCACTACACCACTACTCCGTGGTTATCAACCGTGTCAAGACGTGGTTGACCTCGCCAAGAAGGCTTTTCCTGCAAGCGAATTGAGAACACATGCAAGAATAGGTAGATACAACTTGAATATTGCTAATTACCAATGAAGTATTCGAGTTTGGGGTTCAACAAACAGTAAAAGGTGAAACTATCTAAAACAGAATAATCTAAGCTAAACCCGAGCTTAAACTATGATGGTTACCGTATAATCTAAGCTAAACTCGAGAATTATGCCTATTTTACTGACGTGCTGTCTTGAGACTTGACCATGACCACGACTTTGACCAGAGCTCAGCCTCGAGTCCGAGTAGACTTGGCCTTCGAAAGGTGACGTTTCGGTAAGGTTGTAGTGCTTCTTCCATGTTCCTAAGCAATAAAATATCACAAGAATTTAATAGTAATCCATCCAAGGAAACATGAACAGCGAGGAACGAGTTCACCCAGTGGTCTAATTGTAGTGCACGTGCTCTTGTAATTGGATATTGTATGATTTGAGGATTATTGGCGGTATTGATCGTATCCGAAGGAGCAATGGGCTTACCATCCTCCCCCTCTTGAATTGGAGTCGTCCATGACTCAAGCTCGTCTTCTTCTCCCAAGTAGGGCTTCAAATCTGATATGTTAAAAGTGGTACTAACCCCAAAATATATAAGTAGGTCCAATTTGTATGCATTGTCATTGCTTATCTCAATTATCTTAAATGGTCCATCAACTCTAGAAATCAACTTTGATTTTCTTAGTTTTGGAAACCTATCCTTCCTCAAATGGAACCGCACTAAATTACCCGGTTCAAATTTTATTTCCTTCCTACCTTTACTTCCAGCAATCCTATACTTTCCAGTCATGCTCTCTATGTTCTTTTAGTTATTTCATGCAACTTAAGAATAAATTCAGCACATTTCTTAGCATCTAAATTAAGTCTTTTAAAAGTAGGCAAATGTAGTAAATCTATAAGAGCACGGGGATTAAATCCATACACTACCTGGAACAGACTTACTTTGGTGGTGGAGTGTATTGACCTATTGTAAGCAAATTCAATATGCGGTAAACACTTCTCCCACATCCTCAAATTTTTCTTTAGAACATCCTGTAACATGGTCAATAATCTACGATTGGCAACCTCTGTTTGACCATCGGTCTGGGGATGACATGTGGTAGAAAACAACAGCTTCGTCCCTAATTATTCCAAAGTGATCTCCAAAAGTGACTCAAAAACTTTGTGTCATGATCCGAGACGATAGTATTAGGCACTCTATGTAGTCAAATGATTTTCCTAAAAAACAAATTAGCGATGTTTGTAGCATCATTGCTCTTGTGACAAGGTATAAAATGTGTTATTTTAGAAAATCTATCAAAAACTACAAATATGCTATCCCTCCTCCTCATTGTCTTATGCAGTCCCCAAAAAAATCCATAGAAATATTCTCCCACAGTGCACTAGGAACAGGAAGAGGCATGTAAAGACCATGTGAATTCAAGCGAGACTTAGCTTTATTGCAAGTGGCACATCGGGACACGTTACGTTCGATATCTCGTCTCATCTTTGGCCAACAGAAGTGGGCGGTCAGCACATCTTCAGTCTTCTTTGCTCCAAAATATGCCATCAATCCTCCTCCATGTGCCCCTAGTAACAAAAAAAGACGAACAGAGCTAGCTGGAATGTATAGCTTGTTAGCACGATAGAGCAATCCTTCATGCAGCACATATTTATTCCATGTTTTCCCTTCTTTATAATGTTCAAGCACTTCTTTAAAATCCAAATCAATAGCATATAAGTCCTTAATGATCTCTAAACATAAAATCTTATGATCAAGATGAGATAACATGCTATAACGCCTAGAAAGCACATCAGCAATCACATTGTCCTTTCCTTTCTTATGTTTTATGACAAATGAAAAAGACTCAATAAATTTGACCCATTTAGCATGTCGTCTATTTAATTTAGGTTGACTCCTAATATATTTCAGCGACATGATCAGAATGTGTAACAAATTCTTTGGGCCATAGGTAATGTTGCCAAGTTTCAAGCACACGAACTAAAGCATACAATTCTATATCATAGGTAGAATAATTCAAACTTGGCCTACTTAATTTCTCGTTGAAATAAGCAACATGTTTACCTTCTTGAATTAACATACCTCCAATTCCAATCCCGCTAGCATCACACTCTAGCTCAAAGGTCTTACCAAAATCAGGAAGTTGGAGTAAAGGAGTATGAGTAAGTTTCTCGTCCAACAACTTGAATGCTTTTTCTTATGTAGGCCCCCATTTGAAATCCACTCATTTCTTCGTCAATTCTTTCAATGGGGTAGCAATGGTGCTAAAATCCCGCACAAAGCGCCGATAGAAACCCGCAAGACCATGAAAGCTTCTCACTTGAGTAACAGTATTAGGGGTTGGCCAGCTCTTTATGGCTTCAATTTTTGCTTCATCCACTTCTATTACATGTGGAGTAAAAACATAGCCAAGAAAGGAGACTCGATCCATGCAAAAGATGCACTTTTCGAGGTTACCGAACAAACGTGCATCTCTCAAAGCATTAAAAACAGCATGTAGATGATCAAAGTGTGACTCATGTGACTGGCTATAAATCAAGATATCATCAAAGTATACCACCACAAATCTTGCAATAAAAGCACGTAAAACTTCATTCATCAATAGCATGAAAAGTACTAGGTGCATTAGTTAACCTAAAAGGCATTACTAACCACTCATGCAAGACAAACTTAGTTTTAAATGCAGTTTTCCATTCATCTCCATGTTTCAGAGCATGAGCTCTTAACATATCCTTGAATATCTAATTTACTCTCTCAGTCTGACCATCTGTTCGAGGATGATAGGCAGAACTGAAATTCAGCTTCGTGTTCATAGACTCGTGTAGCTTCTGCGAAAACTTTGAAGTAATCTGAGTTCCTCTATCCATAACAATCTTCTTCGGTACTTCGTGCAAACACACTATTCTTCACATATACATCTCTACTAGTCTGGCTCCACTATATGTAGTCTTAATCGGGATAAAATGAGCGACTTTAGTCAAATGATCAACTATAACCCATATAGAATCATATCCTTATTGTGTACGGGGTAATCCAACAATGAAATCCAAACCGATTTGCTCCGATTTCCACTCAGGTAGCTTCAAGGGCTGTAGCAATCCTGTTGGTCTCTGATGTTCTGCTTTGATGTTTTGGCGAGTATCACATTGGGCTACATATTCTGCAACATCTCTTTTCATTCCATACCACCAATAACGATCATTGAGATTTGATACATCTTCGTGCTTATGGGATGAATGGAATATATTGAATCATGAGCTTCCCTTAAAATTAACTCTTTAATGGCCTTCTGATTGGGCACACAAATTCTCTTTTTGAACCACACAATACCTTGACTGTCTTCTATAAAGCCTAGTGCTTTATCATCCTTAATAAGCTGCCTTATTTTTCCTTGAGCTTTTGAACTTCAAGTTGACCTTTATGAATATCTTGCTCTAATGTGCAATAAACTTCCATGGTAGTTGCTTCTACATCCGCCACAAAACCAACGTTTAGCTTCTCAAACTCTTTCTAAAACTCGGGTTGACTATCTTGAACCATCATCGAGTTACAACAACTCTTTCGACTCAAAGCATCAGCTACCATATTAGCATTTCCTGGGTGATAGTGGATTCCCACATCATAGTCCTTGATTAACACTAGCGATCAGCGTTGTAGAAGGTTTAAATCTTGTTGGGTGAATATATATTTCAAACTATTATGATCCGTATATATCTCACATCTTTCTCCAATGAGATAGTGTCTCCAAATTTTCAGTGCATGAACCACTGCTACTAATTCTAGGTCATGTGTAGGGTAATGCTCCTCATGCTTCCTTAACTGCCTTGACGCATAAGCTACGACTTTACCTTCTAGCATAAGAACACATCCAAGTCCTTATCGTGAAGCATCACGGTAGATATCGAAGTTCTTCCTTCAAGTTCATGAATTCTTTCTTCTTCAAATGAACATCACCTGATGACACATGATGAGTGTGGAAACTAGATTTAAACTCCATCCAAGTGATAGCTGTTGGGTTGTCATGTGCGGCGTAGTATGCTTCCCACTAGTCCAAAGCTTGACTAGCGAGTTAGTGCGAAGCATAGAGAACCATCTCTCTATCATTGCACCGTGCAACTTGTACCTTCCTTTCTACATCCTTCAGCCAATCATTTGCATTCATAGGCTCCAATGCATGATTGAAGACTGGGGGTTGAGTTCTCTTGAATTCTCCATGTCTTGATGGTTGATGGGGTTGAGGAATATGATTTGGCTGCTGTTATTGCATCTGCACCATAGTTTGAGCTAAAACTTGTTAGATCTGAGTTTGCATAGCCATCTGTTGTTCCAAGGTCACTAAAGGAGGCGGGGGTGGATTCTGGTTGTTGTTGTCCTCCTTGTTGGTATTGGCTCTCCTTCTTGTGTCAACCATCTAATTAGGATTGGAAAGAGGGACAAGAGTAGATAAGCAAGAGTGGAAAAGGATTTAACTAAAGAAACCCAACTATATTATATTATAGATATTAAAGATGCAACTGTGGACAAGGTGCCAAATCACACACTTAGCACCATAACAATTTTCAAACTATCATTATTATCCTTAACAATTACATCGACGCTCGCCTCTAGCGAAACTAAGATGATCTACTGAATACTCTACTGTTGGGACTCCTCTCTAGTGTGGGATACTAAGGGTATATGAAAGTGCCTAGAGGGGGGGGGGGTGAATAGGCTTTTCTGAAATTTAAAACTAAAAACAGTGGATTAAACTGCCGGATACTCCGGTGAAGTCCGGATACTCCGGTATGGTCCGGAGTATCCGGTCTAGTCCGGAGTCTCCGGCCTGACAGGAAAACTTAGAATAAATTTGCACTGAGGATCACAGCTAGATTCTATGAGATGCACTAGGTCAAGAAGATGTTACTGAGCTAGAACAACAAATAAAACTAGCAAGATTGATACTATAGCAATTTAAATGACAAATGATTAAATGTGCACGATCAAGTGAGTTTCACAAAATAGAACACGAGAATATATCCCGGAGTTCGGCCACCTCACAAAGAAGTGCCTACGTCTCCGTTGAGGAGCTCACAAAGAGCCGGGTCTTCTCCAACCCTATCCTCTTCTAGCGACCACAAAGATCAAGCTAGAAATTCTTACTCAATATGAAGGTGCTTACAAACTTCCCGAGGCACACCACAAGTTTTGGGTGCTCTTCGGGCAACTCCTTTCCTTTTAGAAACCCAAAGCTTCAAAGGAAATGATCGCAGAAAATTGCTCGATGAAGAACTCAATGCTCAAGTGGCTTGAACTCTCTCCAAAACCACACTCTCAAATTTTTGCAAATTTGGCTCTAGAGATGATTGGAGAGGCTTTGAATGCTCTTAAAGTGCTCAAGAGGTCTCAAGGAAACCAGCCACAGCAAGCTCTAAATGCTATGGAGAGAGGGGGCATTTATAGCACTCTCTCACAGACTAGCCGTTACTGTTTTTGTCAGAGCTTACCGGAGTATCCGGTGTACACCGGAGTCTCCGGTCCTAAATCCAAAAACGGCGTCAGAACGGTCACCGAACGTGTCAGAACTAGCCGTTACGGTTCTGTTTAATTGCCGGAGTCTCCGGTGAACACCGGAGTCTCCGGTCCTGACAGTCTTTCCAAAAAGATTAAGTCCGGAGACTAGCCGGACCCTCCGGCAACTTCAGGTACCGGAGTATCCGGTGAACACCGGAGACTCCGGTCTTTTCTATTAAATATCAAAAAGATTAAAAGCTAACCGAGAGCCTCTGCCGGAGTCTACCTCGGAGACTCCGACTGCAAACAAAACATTTTACCGGAGTATCCGGTGAACACCGGAGACTCCGGTCTTTTTCTTGGAAAGATTAACCCGAAGCCGAGACTCTCTGCCGGAGGCTAGCACGGAGACTCCGGCTGAGCGCTGAGTACCGGAGTATCCGGTGAACACCGGAGACTCCGGACTCAGAGAATTTTCAGAAAGAGTTTCGTGTGCGTGAGTGAATGTGTCTCTCAATTTGGTGATTCTAAAGGATCTCTTGAGCATTGAGACACTAATCAAGCAAAATAAATTCATCCATCTAGGAAAAAATCTATCCTAGACTCAATTGCAAAAGTAAAAAGAATTTAAGCCCTATTTAATATCCTTCGATGATTCTTCAATTGTTTCGACGGGCGACAAACGTTACTTGCCTTCACAACTAATGCTCATACCTGTTCAATACTTACAAAGCACGTTAGTTCTTTAATCGTTTTGTCATCAATAAGCCAAAACCCACTTAGGGGGCCTAGATGCACTTTCAATCTCCCCCTTTTTGGTGATTGATGACAACCCGATTAAAGGATACACAAGGATATATGAAAAGGTTTTAAATTCTAGAAGATATGGTAAGCTCCCCCTAAATGTATGCATTGTTCTAAGCAAAGTTAAGCAACAATGCATTTATTTAGGAAGTGGAACACATTTATTTAGGAAGTGGAACACAAGAGCTCCCCCTATATCCTAGAATCCGTGGGAAGCAAAAGGTTATGAAAAGACATAGAGCACACAAAACTAATGAAAGAGCAACAATCATCATACTAACATAAAGGTCTTATGAAATTAAATAGCACAAGGTTCATCACAAACCAGAATCCAATTGTCCAACAGCGAAAGAGATTTAAAGGAGACCAAAACTAAAGAAACTAAGATAAAGGATAACTATCTCTCCCCCTTTGGCATCAAGCACCAAAAGGAGAGAGAAAGAGCCTACTCGCTGCTACCATCTTCCTCATCATCGTCTTCCTCGTCTTCACTTCCTGCGTTGCCGTCAGAGGAATCGTCTTGAGCTTGTTGTTGAGAACTTTCGGCTGCTGCTTGAGCTTCATCATACCATGCCCAAGGGTTCTCAACCTCAAAAGGTGCACTCTCCGCTTCATCTGACTCAATAGGAGAGCAAGGGGGTTGGAGATTCATGGATGTGTACATTTGTTTCTGACGATTCTCCATTTTCTTTAAGCGAGAAGCTTGATTCTTGATTTCAGTGGCATTGTGAGTGCAAATCTTGAAAATTGCTTTGAGAGCACTCTTGATGAAGGAAGACCCTCGAGGAGGAGCACGTCTCGAGGCAAACGGTCTTGAGCTAGGAGGAGCATGAGGAGGAGATGGAGAAGGAGATGGAGCTTGAATGTTCAAAGGCCTCATTCTGTATGGTTCATGCTTGATCTCCTTGACAAAAGTCTTTTTGGATATCCTTTCAATGATAAACATGAGATAAGGGGCATATCCACAACTTTTTATAGGCGACTTGGATGTAAAAACAATTTCCTCCCATAGAAAGTGAGCCACGCTGAACGGAGCATGATCATTTGACATGGCTGCAAGGAGATTTCTGGAGATACTTTGAACTGAAGTTGCATCCCCACTCTTGGGTGCCAAGGTGAGCCGGAATAGGGAGTTCAAACATCGATAGAAAGGCCTCATCTCTGTGAGTTTCCCAAACTCAACTCGTCCATGATTTAGATACATGAACCCAATTTCTTCGAGTGTCAGTTGATTCTCATTGTGAATCTGATCCCTGGAAGTATCTCTGACATCTAGATGGAAGCAGTGAGCGAAGCCTCTGAAACTGATCCTGTATTTGACTCCCTCTGTCATCCAGTGCATAATGGGATTTTCACATCCCTCAAACCACACTGTGGCATAGAATTGTGCAATAACCTCCTCGCACCAATCATATCTGAAAGCCATGATATCTTTCACCCTTTTGCTCTCACAGGCTGCAATCACTTCAGTGAACACTGGGTTGTGCTTCCTGGCCATATAATCCCAATCAATCCATTGCATGGGAGTAATAGGCTTCTTCTTGGCCAAAATTACCGTTTCATAAAAGTCTGCCTGAAAGTCATTCCAGAAACGATAATCGGCAACATTCTTCTCAAAATCATATGGGTTGTTTAACCTTTCACTAACAACCCTTGATACATTCTTCATGTAGTTTACTGTCCTTTTTGGAGCATCAACAACAGAAGCTGTTCTCCGAGGTCTGTGAAGCTTTAAGGGACCAATGACTTCATCAGCTTGTTCTTCTTCATTATCCTCGGATTCAGATGGGCTATCTTGTGCAACACCTTTGCCTCTTTCTTCAGTAGAAGGCATCGTTCCTCGACCTCTTCCTGCAGTTACTTTGGCTAGCCCCTTTCCCCTTGCAGACTCTCGGCCTCGCATAGCTTGAGATTTGGTTCGGCAGATGGTCACATCGTCCCTGTCACCACTTCCAGCAGCTATGCCTTCCTCGATGTGAATACCACCACTTGCGGCTATTTTGCGAACTCTTTCACCACTAGCATGGCCGCTTCCACTATCTTCTGATTGGGCAGGAGCAGTTGATTCTTGAGCGCGGGGATCACTTCTTTGTTTCTTCTTCCTCTCAAAAGTGCGACCCTTCTCAAAACGGTCTCCGGCCATTGCAAGAGCACCTAGAAGCAATGGAATGAATAAACAATTTGAGGAATAAAAGATTGGACAGGAAAAGCTGAACTTTCAGGCGGACACCGGAGTATCCGGTGTACACCGGAGACTCCGGTCTGCCCCGACAGAAGTCCTAACAGGCTAGGGTTTTGAAGATATGGCCAACTAGAGATGAAACAAGTTTGGGAATGGGTTCTATAGGGAACTAGAAACTATTCTACCAAAGGAAAACAACTCTAGACAAGAGCATTGAGAGATCGGGAAGATTGATGAAAACGGTACCTTTGAGCTCAAATCCTCCGGGGATTTTTGAGAAATAGAGATTTTCGGAGATTCCGACCTTGAATCCAAGAGAGAATCGTAGCAGGACTTGAAGATCCTTGAGTTCCTCTCAAAATCGCCGGAGAGAAGGTCGTTTGGAGAGAGGACAAGAGAATAGATGAGAAGAGGTAACTGTTCGGGCTGGGGAAATATATAGAATTCTGGAGACACCGGAGACTCCGGTGTAGACCGGAGACTCCGGTCCTGACACAAGTACCGGAGACTCCGGTGAACACCGGACTGTCCGGTAACTGGAAACAGAACGAAATAACGCTGAGTCTGTGAACAGTGTCAGGTCCGGATACTCCGGTGAACACCGGACATTCCGGGACCTGGAACTGTCACAGCAGATTTTAGAGCTGAATAACATTTAAAGGGATTTACTGGAAGGAAAAAGTTGGACAAGAGGATTAATTTGTCAAATGTGATCAGCCAATCAAGCATCATTACATAACTATGATCACAAGTTACAAATTATGACCGGAAGATCAAAAAATCCAAATAGTTTTGAGAAAAACACTCAAAATGCAGTTTTCGCAAACTCTTAACTAGAAAAGCTATAAATCTACAGCAAGCAAGTGTATGCAACAGTTCAAGCCACGTTCCGAGAATCTAGGACATTTAATTCACTTCTCAACTCACAAAACCTTTGCTCATCAAGTGGTTTAGTGAGGATATCGGCTAATTGTTTTTCGGTTCTCACATGGCGAATGTCAATATCCCCTTTTGTTGCATGATCTCTCAAGAAATGATGTCTAATATCTATGTGCTTGGTTCTTGAGTGTTGTACGGGATTGTTAGCTATTTTGATGGCACTCTCATTATCACATAAAAGTGGAATTTTGGGAGTTTTGTGGCCATAGTCTCTTAGAGTTTGCTTCATCCATAGGAGTTGAGCACAACATGCTCCCGCGGCAACATATTCAGCTTCGGCAGTGGATAGAGCTACGGAGTTTTGTTTCTTGGATGACCATGACACTAAGGACCTACCCAAGAATTGGCAAGTACCCGAAGTACTCTTCCTATCCACCTTACAACCGGCATAATCGGAGTCCGAATAGCCGATAAGGTCAAAGGATGACCCTTTTGGATACCAAAGCCCAAGGTATGTAGTATGAACTAAATATCGAAGAATCCTCTTAACGGCCATCAAATGGCACTCTTTGGGAGCGGCTTGAAATCTTGCACACATGCACACACTAAGCATAATATCGGGCCTAGATGCACATAAATAAAGCAAAGATCCAATCATGGAACGATATACCTTTTGATCCACACTTTTGCCTTCTCCATTGAGGTCAAGATGTCCATTAGCTTGCATGGGCGTTTTGATTGGTTTGGCATTCTCCATGTCAAATTTCTTGAGCATATCTTTGATGTACTTGGTTTGGCAAATGAAGGTTCCTTCCTTGAGTTGCTTGATTTGAAAACCGAGAAAGAACTTCAATTCTCCCATCATGGACATCTCAAACCTTCTTGTCATGATCCTACTAAAGTCTTCACAAAATTGTTGATTAGTAGAACCAAATATAATGTCATCGACATATATTTGACAAACAAATAAATCATTATCAATATTCTTAGTAAAGAGAGTGGAGTCGGCTTTGCCTATTTCAAAGCCCTTTTTGACAAGAAAATCCCTAAGGCATTCATACCATGCTCTAGGGGCTTGTTTTAGCCCATAAAGCGCCTTATGGAGTTTAAAGACATACTCGGGATGTTTGGGATCTTCAAAGCCGGGCGGTTGCTCCACATATACCAATTCGGAGATTGGTCCATTTAGAAATGCGCTCTTCACGTCCATTTGATATAACTTGAAATCATGGTGAGTAGCATAGGCTAATAAAATACGAATTGACTCTAGCCTAGCTACGGGAGCGTATGTCTCACCAAAATCCAAACCTTCGATTTGAGTGAATCCTTGAGCAACCAAACGAGCTTTGTTCCTTGTTACTATCCCATTTTCATCTTGTTTGTTGCGGAAGACCCATTTTGTCCCAATCACATTTTGTTTTGGCCTTTCCACCAAAGACCAAACTTCATTTCTTTTAAAGTTGTTCAATTCTTCTTGCATAGCCATTATCCAATCCGGATCTTCAAGCGCTTCTTCTACCTTCAAAGGTTCCAAAGAGGAAACAAAAGAGTAAAATTCACAAAAGTTTGCAATTCTTGAACGAGTAGTTACCCCCTTTTGTATGTCACCAAGGATGTTGTCCACGGGGTGATCTCTTTGGATACTTTGATGAACACGTGGATGTGGCACTTGAGATTGATGTTGGATGTCTTCCACTTCATTATTCAAGAAATTGTTCGGATCTTCATGGTCTTGATGTTGATCTTGTGATCTCTTGTCGTCTTGATCTTGGGTTGACATTGATGGTTCAACTTGCATTGAAGAAGATGGTTGATCCCTATCTATTTGAGCTTCTTGAGTCTTTTCTTGTTCTAGGGGCTTGATTTCGCCAATTGCCATCTTCTTGATTGCTTCGCTTGGTATTTCTTCATCACCTAAGACATTTGTATCGACTTGCTCCACTTGGGAGCCATTAGATTCATCAAATGTTACGTCTCTCGCAATTTCAACACATCCGGTGGTTTTGTTGAAAATGCGGTAGGCGTAAGCATTTGAACCATAACCAAGCATAAACCCTACATCTACTTTTGGAGCAAATTTAGAACTTCTAGATTTCTTGTTTAGAATAAAGCATTTGCTACCAAAGACTTTAAAATAGGAAACATTTGGCTTGTTACCGGTTAGAAGCTCGTATGAGGTTTTGTTCAACAACTTGTGTAAATATAACCGGTTGATGGCATGGCATGCGGTGTTGATTGCTTCCGCCCAAAATTGATCCGATACTTTGTATTCATCAAGCATTGTTCTTGCGGATTCAATTAGAGTCCTATTCTTCCTTTCGACCACTCCATTTTGTTGAGGGGAGTATGGAGCCGAGAACTCATGCTTGATTCCTTCTTCATCAAGAAACTCTTCAACTTGTATGTTCTTGAATTCGCTTCCATTGTCGCTTCTAACTCTCTTGATCTTTACTTCGAATTCATTTTGTGCTCTTCTCACAAACTTCTTGAGAATGGCTTGAGTTTCGCTTTTATCATGCAAGAAGAATACCCAAGTGAAACGTGAAAAATCATCAACAATAACTAAGCCATATTTGTTACCTCCGATGCTTATATAAGTGATTGGCCCAAATAAGTCCATGTGAAGAAGTTCCAATGGTCTTGAAGTGGTCATCACATTTTTCAAGGGATGAGATGCTCCAACTTGCTTTCCCGCTTGGCATGCACTACAAACTCTATTTTTCTCAAAGGTCACATTTGTTAGTCCTAGAATGTGTTCACCCCTTTGAAGTTTGGACAAATTCCTCATGCCAACATGAGCAAGTCGGCGATGCCAAAGCCAACCCATGCTAGACTTAGCCATCAAGCAAGTTTTAGGCATCACTCCATCCGTTGAAAAATCAACAAGATAGAGTTTACCCTTCAACTTGCCCGTGAAGACTATAGAGGTGTCCTCCCTTCTAGAGACGACCACACCCTCATTTGTAAAAAGACAATTGTAACCAATTTCACATAATTGAGATACGGATAATAAGTTGTAATTGAGTGATTTTACTAGCAAGACATTTGAAATGGAAGTATCATTTGAGATAGCAATTTTACCTAGTCCCATTACCTCTCCTTTTCCATTATCACCAAAAATGATGTTTTCATGAGGTCCTCCATTTTCTTCAAAGGAGAAGAACATACTCTTTTCTCCGGTCATATGATTGGTACAACCGCTATCAATGACCCAACTTGATCCGCCGGAGGAGTATGCCTACAAAACAAAGTTATGCCTTTATTTTAGGTACCCAAATTTGTTTGGGTCCTTTAGCGTTAGTCACAAGCACTTTTGGCACCCACACATTCCTTTTTACAATTCTATCTCTTGTGCGGGGACCAACATAGAGAGCAACCACTTTACCATGGTGGTCTCTCTTTAGCATGTATGAAGCATAAAAAGAACATTGGGGGGCATAAGCCTTCGGTTGCCTTGTTTGAGTAGGTTGATCAACTTGTTTGCCTCCTTTGACAAACTTGAGGCATTCCACTCCATTCAATACCACACGATCATTTGGCTTGCTTGTATATTGGTCAAAACCAAGACCTCTCTTTTGCTTATTGTCTTTGGCTTGGATAGTCTTGTAAAGTGCATCCTTTGACTTATAAGTTTTGATGCACCCATATTTGACCAAAGCATTTAGCCTCTCATTTTCCTTTTGTAATGCTTGCAAGGATTCAATATTAGTTGTACAAGCATTTATTTCAAGGTTAGAACAACGAGAACATCCATTGCTAGTAGATGCATTAGATAGTAAAATTGCTTCACTAGAGTTAGAAGAGCCTTTCTTAAGAATATCAATTTGTGTTTCAAGAGTTCTATAATTTTCATCTAAACAAGATAATTTCTCTAGAAGCACGAAATTGTTACTCTTAAGATCGGCAATTGAAGAATTGGCTAAATCACAATCTTTAGACAATTTCTCAACTTTTTCTTTCTCTTTAGCAAAGAGCTCCTCGAGTTCAAGGTTTCTCTCCTTTTCAAGGATGAGCAAGTCTTCTTGCCTCTCAAGGGTCTCTTCATGACTATCTATTGTATCCATTAGCTCCTTTATTTTAGCCATGACATTTTTATTCAAACCTTTGAACAAATTGTCACAATCACTATCATACTCACTATCACTATCTAGGAGCTTGGATAGAGATTTTACCTTGCGGTTCTTGGCCATGAAGCATTTTGGGGAGTCTCCATCATCGTCATCATCATCATCATCACTCATTAAGAGTGATTTTCTTGGTGTAAGCTCATGAATAGCAATGGTGGCGACTCCTTCATTATCGGAGTCCGAGTCGGAGTTGGAATCCCACTCTTCTCCAATATGTGCTTGACCTGAATATTTCTTCTTGTACATCTTGTTCTTGTCTTTCTTGTATGACTTGACTTTATTGTCTTCTTTGTCCTTTCCCTTCTTCTTGTTTGGACAATCGGCTATAAAGTGACCAATTTCGCCACATTCATAGCATGCCCTTCTTGATGTTCTTTTCTTGGGCATGTCTCTCTTGTACTTTGAATAGCCTCCTTTTCTCATGAATTTCTTGAACCTCTTCACAAAGAATGCCATTTCTTCATCTTCGGAGCTTTCATCATCACTTGTGCTTGATTCTTGAACTTGCTTGCTCTTGCTTGCCTTGAGTGCAATTTCTTTATGCCTTGAGGTTGAGCTTTGTCTAGCATGAATCTTCACTTCATTTGCTTCTTCTTCCATAAGCTCATGAGCAAGAATCCTTCCAAGCACATCACTTGGTGTGAGTCTCTTGTAATCTCTTCTCTCGCGGAGGAGCGTCACCAAAGTGGGATTTCTAGGAGCGAATGCCCTAAGAAGTATCTTGACCACTTTGTGATCATCAATGTCCTCGCTTCCAAGTCCTCTTAGCTTGTTCACAAGCACCATCATCCGATCATACATTGCTTGAGGAGTTTCATGATCCTCCATCACAAATCTTCCTAGCTTTCCCTCAAGCAATTCTATTTTAGATTCTCTCACACTTGTAGTCCCTTCATGAGCAACTTGAAGTGTGTCCCAAATTTGCTTAGCTTCCTCAAGTCCATCTACTTTGTTGAATTCCTCCGGACTCAAGGCACTAAGCAACACACTTGTAGCTTGAGCATTGCGATGCATATTTTGTTCTTCACTTGAGGTGAGCTCTTGGTCTTCCTCCGGCAGCTCAAAACCTGTGCAAACAATCTTCCAAATACTTGGATGAAGAGAAATTAAGTGCATTTTCATTTTGTGCCTCCAAGCGGCATAATGTGTACCATCGAAGAATGGTGCACGTCCGGAAGGCACGGAAATGTAATTGCTAGAAGAATTCAAACGATCATAATTGAAAGGAACTTCACTTCCCTTTCCTTTACCATTACCATCATCACTTCTTGATGGATCATCTTTCGGACCCCTCGGACTTCCGGATGTCGACATGATAATTCCCTCCAAGCGGTGAAGCCTTGTAGGAGGTTAGGCTCTGATACCAATTGAAAGTGCCTAGAGGGGGGGTGAATAGGCTTTTCTGAAATTTAAAACTAAAAACAGTGGATTAAACTGCCGGATACTCCGGTGAAGTCCGGATACTCCGGTATGGTCCGGAGTATCCGGTCTAGTCCGGAGTCTCCGGCCTGACAGGAAAACTTAGAATAAATTTGCACTGAGGATCACAGCTAGATTCTATGAGATGCACTAGGTCAAGAAGATGTTACTGAGCTAGAACAACAAATAAAACTAGCAAGATTGATACTATAGCAATTTAAATGACAAATGATTAAATGTGCACGATCAAGTGAGTTTCACAAAATAGAACACGAGAATATATCCCGGAGTTCGGCCACCTCACAAAGAAGTGCCTACGTCTCCGTTGAGGAGCTCACAAAGAGCCGGGTCTTCTCCAACCCTATCCTCTTCTAGCGACCACAAAGATCAAGCTAGAAATTCTTACTCAATATGAAGGTGCTTACAAACTTCCCGAGGCACACCACAAGTTTTGGGTGCTCTTCGGGCAACTCCTTTCCTTTTAGAAACCTAAAGCTTCAAAGGAAATGATCGCAGAAAATTGCTCGATGAAGAACTCAATGCTCAAGTAGCTTGAACTCTCTCCAAAACCACACTCTCAAATTTTTGCAAATTTGGCTCTAGAGATGATTGGAGAGGCTTTGAATGCTCTTAAAGTGCTCAAGAGGTCTCAAGGAAACCAGCCACAGCAAGCTCTAAATGCTATGGAGAGAGGGGGCATTTATAGCACTCTCTCACAGACTAGCCGTTACTGTTTTTGTCAGAGCTTACCGGAGTATCCGGTGTACACCGGAGTCTCCGGTCCTAAATCCAAAAACGGCGTCAGAACGGTCACCGAACGTGTCAGAACTAGCCGTTACGGTTCTGTTTAATTGCCGGAGTCTCCGGTGAACACCGGAGTCTCCGGTCCTGACAGTCTTTCCAAAAAGATTAAGTCCGGAGACTAGCCGGACCCTCCGGCAACTTCAGGTACCGGAGTATCCGGTGAACACCGGAGACTCCGGTCTTTTCTATTAAATATCAAAAAGATTAAAAGCTAACCGAGAGCCTCTGCCGGAGTCTACCTCGGAGACTCCGACTGCAAACAAAACATTTTACCGGAGTATCCGGTGAACACCGGAGACTCCGGTCTTTTTCTTGGAAAGATTAACCCAAAGCCGAGACTCTCTGCCGGAGGCTAGCACGGAGACTCCGGCTGAGCGCTGAGTACCGGAGTATCCGGTGAACACCGGAGACTCCGGACTCAGAGAATTTTCAGAAAGAGTTTCGTGTGCGTGAGTGAATGTGTCTCTCAATTTGGTGATTCTAAAGGATCTCTTGAGCATTGAGACACTAATCAAGCAAAATAAATTCATCCATCTAGGAAAAAATCTATCCTAGACTCAATTGCAAAAGTAAAAAGAATTTAAGCCCTATTTAATATCCTTCGATGATTCTTCAATTGTTTCGACGGGCGACAAACGTTACTTGCCTTCACAACTAATGCTCATACCTGTTCAATACTTACAAAGCACGTTAGTTCTTTAATCGTTTTGTCATCAATAAGCCAAAACCCACTTAGGGGGCCTAGATGCACTTTCAGTATAATCGGCTGATCCTTCTTCTTCTATGGCGAGGGCATTGAGACAGATCCTCTTGCACGGAGGTGAGTGGATAGACATGACTTCTTCTTTACCTTCTGCAAGTTCTTCTTGGTTGGCATCATGTTCATCCTTGTGCAGTGAAGTGACGAAAGTGAGGCATTGATGAACATCTCCAATTCCCATAGGGTGTAGTCTAGTTCATCTTCCAAGAACATAGTGAGCACAACTTGTTCACATAGCTTGGGGTTTTTTCTGAAAGGGCGCTTCATGAAAGGTTCATCACTCTCATGAATTCTTCGGGGATAGTATGCATAATAAGAGTTGACCATCTTGCTGTTGTATTGGTCTCGAATACGGGATATGGCTTGACATGCTGTATCTCGAACACCGGTAGTGAAGGTTGCTCTTAGGGTCATTGCTGAGTGAATGCCCACTACTCGATGAACATCCATTCCTTCATCTTTGCTTCGCTCATAGTCATAGATGTTGACTTCTACCTTCCATTCCACATATCCAGAGTATTGCTTCTTAATTCCCTGTAGATTAGCTTCTGCGTATGTCCAAGTCCAGAAAGTATTCCCCATATTAGGCGAGGAAGGTGTCCAGTGTGAGGACTGTCACTTGTAGATGTCAAGAACATGATCCATGTTGTAGAAAGTGGGATCATCAATCTCTTCTTCAGTTCGAACACGTTGAAGAATGGGTGGACGTCCTCCAGTTGACTTGTGAGCAGTGAGTAGCTGGCGAACCATCTATAAAGGAGAAGATAGGATATAAGAACTAAGCTTAAATAGAGCAAGAGACAAGTATGAGAACTAAGGAAAAGCTCCTATGGGTTTAGACGAACTAGGAAAAATTTTAGAACGAACATTCTAACTAGACTTGCGATCCAACAGTTAGTATAGCTCTGATACCACCTCTATCACACCTAGTTTTAACAGACAAATCTAAGTGCGGGTTATGTGTGCCCAGGAAGTTTGACACACATAAGGTCATAACAGGTGAAGTAACAAAAGCAATGCTTTTAACTTACAACTGTTTAACTCTTACATCAAAGACATTACCTAATCAACCTATTAGCTAAACAATAGCAACTAAAGGACAGCAGCAGAACAAAAGCATTGGTGACCAAGCAACTCCACAGGTAACAACCAGAACACACGCTCCTAGTACATCAGGTCATCATCTTGAAAGTCTTCAAAGTCTTACACTGAGCAACATATGTATTGTGGGAGATAGCAAGGGTGAGCACATGGAGTACTCAGCAAGTGTGGGAAAGATAATGATATGTAGGCTTACAACCAGAATAGGCTAACACATAGTACATTTGCATAAATGCGAGTAAAGAAAATAGTAGTGTAATTCAAAAGCATTAAGCAGTTATTAAGTGAACCATCCAACAACCCAACAACTAGACACTATCCAAGGCTAACCACTTTACAAACCATAACCATCCAGCCATCACCCGTATCACCAACCTATAGCCAAACCATTATCATGACCAACTAATCATGTGAGGATCAAGTTTCCCATAACTAATCATGTGAGGATCAACCCAACAACTAGACATTCAAAAGGGTGTTATATATGGCTGTTATAACAGTTTTATACTCTGCAGATGTTGTCCAACTTTTAGCCACGAGTCATGATACCCATGTTGCTATGTTTGCAAGACACTTAACACACGCCAGTGGTGTGCAGCTAGGAGAATCACTATGAAGCATGGCCCATCAATTAGGTCCTGGTACTCCAACGAATGCCAGCCAGGTGTCTAACTTATATACTAAGCCTTACCCATATCACCTCGTGTTTGGTATGATATTTCTCTGGTTGTCGCTCCATGAACCAGTCCTTATATGTGACACTTGGGAAAAGACTATCCAACAGGGAAATAAACAACAAAACCTAACATCTTTTCTTGGAACGTGTCCACAAGCCCACCACATCAGCCACCATTATCAAACCAACTCCTTGCCCAAGTCCTAGGGTTCCATGTTACTAAAACAAGTTCATCATCACATTTCATATGTCCACTAAACATGTATATAACACTTCCCCAACACCCTAAAAGCATTGCTAAGCAATTCTACCCAATAGAATAATATCAACTACCACTTAGGCTTCAAGGAATGTAAAGGAAGAACTAGGTAAACACTAACATAGGTGACAGATATTATATGCAATTTTATAAAACAAAATATTTAAAACATAGGTTCATGATGATCAAGGACACTTGCCTTCTCCTTGCAGCTGCTTAGTGTACTCTAGCTCCTAGTCTTGACGTTTCTCAAAATGATCCGGGATGTTGTCATCTAATCGTACAATTACTGGTAAAGCACACAAACAAAACACACTATTAATAGTACACAAAACAAGATACAAAAAGAAAAAACCTATCTATAAAGATAGATCTCTAAAAAATGAATCTAACGGTGCAAGAATCAAGTAAATCAGAGCTACGACAAAATAGTTATGAGGCTTTTACTAAACAGGGGCTTTTCTGCAAAACTACATTATTATTAGGATTATCATAATTATATTTATACTAGAAATCCTATTTAACTACGCAAGCGCTGATTGGGCTGCCACATCATCGCTACTGCCGATGTGGCGCTGAGGTGGCTAACACATGGCATGCTAACGAGGCAAAGTTGATGACTAGAATTAAGGGCAACACGTGGCAACTTCTTACTGGCCGGCAAAGGGGTATCTGCTTGATCTAATCGTGGCCACACGATCTTAGTCAAAATTGGATTTGGTTTTAGAAAATAGGTTTTATACTATTCTATTTTTTTAAACCATAATTAATTCTAGGAAATCAGGGTGTTACAACATCTCACCTCATACTCATCACTCATCCAACCAACAACATTAACCAACATAGTTATCATTGTGACAGTATTTAAAGCCTATTCTAGCGAACGATGAAATATTTCACCGCTCGACTTCTACCGATGACCTATTGCATTGCTAAGCATCACGAATCAACTTTTAGTTAAACAACATCATGTTAACCCATGCTACAAGGATACGAATCAACAATAATTCAAGATAGGGGAAATGCAAAACAATTTAGGTTCTACCCATAACACTCGACTCGGGAACTCTAATTATGGAAACATGCATATTGCATAATTTATCAAATTATATCATACGGGATCCAAAGTAATAGGTACAATATGCTTAGGTGCTTGCCTTATTGCTCAGGTGACCGCCTAAAGCTACCCGTGCAAAACTCGCAGAACTTAGGGAGTTTGGCATCATCTTCACTCACTTGGGTCATTCGCTCAACGTTCTCTAAAAGAATCACGGATGCAATGCATAAATAACCAACAATGGAAAATGGGAGCATATGATGCATGCTAGAATAATAATAGAGCGTCGAATTTTGGAAACATTTATAAAAGATCGCCTAAGGCTTAGGGTCTCGAAGTTTGAAACCCCGAACAAGCAAAACTAAGTGCTTGAAGCTTTCAGTGGCTCGCGGTCAGACCAACATTGAAGTGGCAGTCAGACCATCGACGTGGAGAAGGTTTTGGCCTCTGAAGGTTAGACTGATGTTGTGTTGGCGGTCAGACCATGGACCATGGTTAGTCCAGCCCTAGTGGTGCTCTGACCCCTGTATAGGGTTTTCCACTCGGATAGTCCAACCGTAACTAGAGGTCAGACCAGCCCAACAGCAGTCAGAACGCCAGACCTGGCCGACAGCAACTTTGCGGGGTCACTGGCGAGGATTCCGGTGAGACCTTCGGTGATGAAGGACACCAAAGCACTCCACTAGACTAGGTGAATATTTTACATGGTTGTTTGGATGCCATGCATGGCCTGAACACATAAAACACCGAAAAGTGGATCTAAATCTTGGGCGGGGTAGGGTTTTCCAACAAAAAATCAAAACAACGACCACCACGAGCTAGAAAATGATGGAAGGAGGGCATAAGGAGGCTCACCTTGGCGTGGGTGAACTTCATTTTGGATCGGAATTCTCCAGAGAGGCTTCGATGCATCGATTGGACTCTCGGAGGATGGAACAACTCATGGTGGATGAAACATCGAAGAACCACTTCCTAACGAGGGGAAATAGGGGGAAGATCTCTGGGGAGTCTTTGGTAAGCTTGGGCAAGTCCTTTCCATCAATCTCCAGCCTTCAAGCGTGTCGAACGGAGTTTTCCTTTCTCTCTCTAGGGTTTGGGAGAAGAGGGAGAGAGAGATAGAGCAATGTGAGAAAGTGAGAGAGTGAGAGAGAGATTAATCACTTAAGTGGCGCCTTTGCTGAGTTCTTGATGTCAGACCACGGGGTGGGTCGGTCAGACCGCGGGAAGCACATGTGGCAAGTCTACGTGGCTGGACACCTGGCGGTTAGACCAAGGCAAGCCCAGTTAGACCGTGAGGAGGGTTTTGTGCTGAATTTTGACTAAGTCTCGCCCTCATTGCATGCTTCTTCTTCTCCAACATATATAGGGTTTTCCTAAGGGCTCTAAACTATATCCATGCACTTTTGTAACATATTTAACTAAATTTGATAAACAAACATGTATGAACACATATCAGGATGATTACACATGTTTAATCATGTAATTAGCATTTTGGGACGTGACAAACGTCGCCCCTTGACCCTTCCCACCTCGTCCCGAGCCTATTGCCCATCATGGCGAGGCAAATCCATTGCTAGAAGCCCATGCACCAAAGCTCCAAAGCCACCGCCACCTTTAGCTACTGCCAACCCTCCTCAGCCATCACTGACGATGACGTGCCCCACAACCGAGTCCATGGTGAGCCTCTAATTCTATTCCGCCGCTCGTCGTTGATCATTGTGCACTGGAGCACCTGTTCCGCTGAGTCCCATAGGTCACCACTACTGTATGTTGTCGCCAGGCTGCCCTGCCACCTCTCCGGTCATCACGAACTGCTAGGTGAGATCGCCACCCTCTTGTGATGATATTCCGCCGCACGCCATCGACCTTAGGTCACTAGAGCACCATTTCGGCAGAACTCCGGCGACGCAACCACCGTACCTGAGCTTCCTCCAGCGCCGGTCAACTTCCCTCTAGCTGCCATCTCTTCTAATCATCTGATCCAAAACTGATGTACACAATTAGATCTAATCCTTATGCCTTCAGCGGTCAATAGGAAATCGCAACATGTTCAACATAATCCCAGTTAGCTCTGTCTTACCACCGTGTGGTACACGATAGCTGTTTTTGCTGATGTGTCACCCATTTCATCATGCCACCTTAGCCAAACAGCCTAGGCAGCACGCCCAATCAGCGTTCATTTTCTTTTATTTGTTTTAATCGATATGATGATGTCATAATACTTAAATATTACGCAATAAAAAGTTTCTCAATGCAAAAATAATTCTAGAAAATAATAATAAATATGAACTTAAATTATAAGAAGGTTTAAGAATGTTCTGTAGGTATATTTAATTTTTTATAGTTTTATAATTCAAATAAAAGTTTGTTAATTTTGTTTAATATTTTTCCTAATGTTTAGATGATGTTTTATAGAATAAAAATAATTCCAAAAATAGGATAAATTTGAAATAGTTTTAGTAATGTTTAATAATGTTTTTATAGTGTTATTAAATTATGTTTAATGTTTTATATAGCTTAATTAATTGAAGTAAATGCTAATAAATTCCAGAAACATCCAAGAATATTCTAGAAAAATCATAAGCAACCTTGGAGAATTGTAGAAAATTGCTAGAAACATAATTTCAAACATAGCTTGTCCTTTTAGTCCCATTTTGATCTTCAAAAAATTGTGACTTGTTAACCGTATCCCTGTTTCGACCCATTCTTACTCCGAATTGTCTGGAAAAGCGTGATCTCGTATGTGATGATATTTGTTATGTGATATTTGGTTCTTTTTGGATCTTGGTGTTTATGTGTTAACTTTTCACTTATTTTTACGAGTAGGCACCAATGATCCGGAGGAACTGCAAGGCCTTCAAGACCAGGACTTCGCTGAAGACCCAACTGAGTCGAGTGAAAGAAAGTTGTGGTCTTGACCATACTTATCACAGTTTTTAAAATGTTTTTTTTTACAAACATGCATGCTTTACCCTAGTTTTCCCTTATCATTCGTGTCGCCATAGTATGGTTTTGGGTTATAGAAGGGTAGATGATGCTTAGCCTTTCGTAATCATAGTAATTGCTCTACAAAATTGATAATGGTCATATGCAATAATGATAAAATATGATGGAATAATTTTTGTAGCAACTTGTCATAGGAATTTGAGCAAGTGGTATGATAAGGCTGGTATGTGATGTACAGTTGGGAAAGTTGTAGTCTTGCTCAAATCTAAGGACCGATTTGTGGGGTAATCTTTCTATGTTTATAATACAACCACAAGTGTTGTATGAGACGGGCCTAGCCAAGTAATTTGCTTTACTCTCAACATAGTATAGACCATTTAGTGGTACGGGGAATGGAAAGGATGGACTTCCTTAGATCCGTAAGGCGCAAGAGGAGACTTCCGTCGTTGAGGTGGAGTCACGCAACGGTGAAATCTTAGCGGGTAAAAATGTGCTGAGAGAGGTATTGTAAAGCCTTTGTAGTGATCTTTTGGCTACACACCTTAGGTAGTATGCAATGTGCCTGATTAGCGTGGGAAAAATGTAGACTTTGTCACCTACTTGCGGGAGATGAAATCATGACTTGTGGGTAAAATACAATCTCTGCAGTGTTAAAGCGGAATATTCAGCCGTGCTCACGGTCACTAGCAGCATGGAAATCGTAACATGATTATAACTTGATGTTTTGATTAGTATGGTCAACTGTGGTGGTGGAAACCATAGTTGTGGTGTGGGTTAGTCACTATGGTGGCAGTCATGGTTGAGTTGGTTTGTCAGTTGTTCAACTCTGGTGGTGGGAGCTATGGTTGAGTTGTTGGGTGTTCAACCTTGGTGGTTAGAACCTTGGTTGAGGTGGTCAGTTGTTATGTCAAGATGGGAATCTTAAGGTCGGTTGTTGTTTACAGTCATTTACTTAATTAATATTGCTTTTCTACTGCTTTTGAAATAAATGTTGTTTTCTACAAAAGAGCCAAAAGGGACTTAACTTTGTTAAAGCCTTCATATGCATATTATCTTCTTCACAACTTGCTGAGTATGGAATGTGCTTACACTTGCTATAACCAAACACTCTATTAGGAAAGAATTGGAAGACTTTGTGGATGATGTATTCTAGGGAGGTGTTCTCCGTTGAATTTCTCCTGTGGAGTTATCAGTGAAGATGAAGACTATGCTTAGGATCCACTGCAATTATTGGTTCTCTTGGATCTTTAAGCCAATGATCGATTAGTGAATGTTTTAGGTCATTTTGCTGCTGTTGGTTTCTCTTGGTCTCTTGTTTGTGAGTGATAGATGTGGGTTGCAGGATCACCCGTGGGAACTCTAATGGTAATTACATCTTAGAAGTTGGGAAAAACATGGATAATATATGAACCAACCAAAGTTTTGAAAGTCAAGTTTATCCAATCCTTCCCTCTTCAAAATTTCATGTCCCTATACCAAGCCTATGACCCCCCCCCCCCCAGGAACAACAATAACCGTGCATCACCTCTAATGAGCATGGAGCAACCTATGGTGTTGCAGACTTAGAACCCTCAAGGAGTGTCACGAACAATGACCAACAATCAACAATCATCACAGTCTCAACTCCAGCCACGGTCACACAGTTACCACAATCAATCCAAGCATGAGGAATTCATAGGAAAAAAGCCACCAATGTCCTCCTATGTCACTAAATCACTAACTACAAATGTTTGGAACAAGAACTATTGAGAAGAAGCAATCACCATGATAAGGAAGAAGTTCACTAACTAGAGACAAAGAGTTAAGTTAGTCAATGACTTTGGGAATAAGTTCAACGAGAGGAGAAATAAGAACCAGCCCTGTTGCCCCAAGGTAACCCTTAAATTTAGGGGGGTAGACTTCTCCGCAAATTTGTCAATGCAAGAACCTGTTATCTCTAGAAAGGATTCAAAAGCAAAGTTCAAAGAAGAGTTTGAGTGTACCAGAAGGACAATTACCTTGGTTAATGAAGAAGGAATCAAGGACGAGCCTATGGCAAATAGATCCGTAATAGCAGGGACAATACAAATACAAATAGAAGGATCAACATTGGAGCAGATTTAAACAGACTGAGAATTCTCTGACTTATTGCCTTAAGAAAGATGGAAGCTAGACATTGCACATAGACTACAAAGCAGTTAATGACATTACCATCAAGAATAAGTGTCCTCCACCAAGGATTGAGGATCCGCTTAGTCAACTCATAGGAGTTCCAATTTCTCAAGGATAGATCTACGGTCAAGTTATCATCAATTGAAGATTGAAGCATCGGATATAGTTAAGACAACACTTATCACTCGATACAGAATATACTCAAAGTCGATGATACCGTTGTGTCCGAGAGGAAAACGATGCTACCAAAGAGTCTCGGTCTGCCCCGAGGCCTCTCCTAGCCACCTATATAATCACTGCCAACCCTCGGCCCTTTTCCCATTGATCCAACTAGCCGAAAGAGCTCGAGTCACCGAGATCCATCGACCGCCACCGCCATTAGCGTCGTCTCAGCCGAGCTCACCACCAAGCCACCCTAATACCTCCATGCGCCGTCTGAGCCCACCAGCAGAGCCACCTACCCACATTAAACATCTTGCCATCGTCGCCTTTTCCTTTTGGTCACCAAAGCCACCGTCCTGATGAGATCCGAGCCCCTCTGTCATCGCGAACACCCTTCCAGTTCTCCTTTGCCTGAGGTAAGCCCCAAAATGGAGTCACCGTCATCTACTCATCATAGTCCACCACTCGTCGTCGCTGCCGGCGAGCTAGAACATGTTTCCAATGAGGTTTCGGAAAAAGCGCCACTGCAATCTCCTCAATGCCACCGTGTTTGTCCTCTCCGATTGTCCCCTTCCCTCCGAGTCGTCAGATCCAAAACCTATGGCCCAGATTATAAACCACCCGTAATCCACCTGTAGCTAGCCACCATGTGTCGCCCTTTAAACATAGTCAACGCCTCAGCCACGTCATTTTGCCACATCAATGCACGTGTGCGCCAAGCCAGCAGATCTGCCTACGTGTTAGTCCACGTGTTAGCCTAGTTAGCCTCTGCACAATTAATAGGATTTTCAGTATAAAAATAATTACAAATAATCCTGATAATTGGCAATTTTGCAAATAAACCCTTGAACTTTCCTATTTTCACATAAAAGCCCCTATCTATTTGCACTTTAATCCCTAAACTTTTCTATAATTACAAATAGATCACTCTATTTTTACAAAAGGGTCCCTTAAATT
Organism: Phragmites australis; assembly: GCF_958298935.1. Classification (NCBI taxonomy): domain Eukaryota; kingdom Viridiplantae; phylum Streptophyta; class Magnoliopsida; order Poales; family Poaceae; genus Phragmites; species Phragmites australis. Next base: position 23,130,445 of record NC_084924.1, on the reverse strand, counting down.
TTTGTTTCTTTCAAATTAAGTCCTTTTTTCAGATTAAACCCTAACTTGTTTTTAGCGTAAGTTTCTCATCCTAGCTTCTTTTTTAGTAATTCTTGTGCTGTAAGATTCAGTTTCCAAAGCCCTATTTTTCTAGATAGGTTTTGTCTTGTCATTATTTTGTTTTTTGCTCTGCTCTTAGTGTATTTTGTTTGTGTACTTTGCTGGTAATTGTGCGATCAAACATCAACGCCTCAGATTTGTTTGAGGAATGTCAAGACAGGAGCTAGAGTGCACTAAGAAGCAGCAATGAGAAGGAAAGTGTCCTTGATCATCTTGAACCTATGTTTTTAAATTTTTGTTTTATAAAATTGCATGCAATGTGTGTCAACTTGATGGGTAGTCACATATGTTAGGATTTACCTAGTTCTTCCTTTACATTCCTTGAAGCCTAAGAGGTGGTTAACATGAGTCTTTTGGGTAGAATTGCCTAGCCATGCTATCGAGATGTTGGGTGTTGTCATATATATGATTAGTGGATAAATGGTCATGGTGACCTTTATGTAGTAACATGGAACCCTAGGACTCGGGCAAAGAGTTGGTAGGTAAGATGGTAAGTGTGCTGGGCTTGTAGATTCGTTCCAAGCAGTAGTCTCTTTGGTTAGGATGGCCGTAACATCTGTTCTGTTTGGTTAGGGTGGCCATAACATCTGTTTCCTCCCTCTCTCTGCTGGTTATTACCCTGCTGAGAAGTCTTTGCCTAAGTGTCACATATGAGGACCAGTTCGTGGAGCGACAACCCGAGAAATACCGTACCAAACACGAGGCCAATATGAGTAAGGCTTAGCATATCGATTAGACACCTTGCTGGCATTTGTTGGAGTACTAGGATCTAATTGATGGACCATGCTATGTAGTCATTTCCTGGTGACACACCACTGGAATGTGTTATGTGTCTTGCAAACACGGCAACATGGATATCACGACTCTTGGCTAAAAGTTGGACAACCTCTGCAGAGTATAAAACTGTTATAACAGTCATGCATGCGGTGACTTGGATCCTCACACGATTAGTTTATTATAGTTTTGGTTATAGGTTGGTGGCCTGGTGATGGTTGGATGGTTATAGTTGCATGGTGAGCCTTGGGTAATGTCTAGTTGTTGGATTGTTGTATTACATTCACTTAATAATGGTTTAATGCTTTTGAATTACATTACTATTTTTTTTTACTCGCATTTATGCAAATATACCATGTGTTAGCCTATTCATGTTGAGAGCATGCATATCATTATTTTCCCACACTTGCTAAGTACTCCATGTGCTTACCCTTGTTATCACACACAATTCATATGTTGCTCAATGAAGGACTTTGAAGATTTTCAAGATGACGATATGGTGTTCTAGGAGCGTGTCTTCAATTCCGGTCAATGCTTGTGGATTCGTGTCGTCGTCGATGCTTTCGTTCCGATGCCATTGTTTATTTGCTATAGTTTAGCTAATAGAGTTGATTAGGTGAAGTCATTTTGTAACAGTTAAATTGTTTTAAGTTAAAATATTGCTTCTCTTACTTCACCTGTGATGTTCTTATGTGTGTTAAACTTCCTGGGTACACATAAGCCGCACTTGGTTTTGTCCGTTAAAACTAGGTGTGGAAGAAGTGGTACTAGAGCCATATTGACTGTACACATAAGCCGCACTTGGTTTTGTCCATTAAAACTGGGTGTGGCAGAAGTGGTACTAAAGCCATATTGACTGTAGGACCATAAACCTAGTTAGAATGGTCATCTTTAAGGTCTCTCCTAGTTCGTCTGAACCCATATAAGCTTTTCTTAGTTCTTTTTTTTCTTGTCTCTTACTTTCTTTAAGGCTATTTCTTATAAACTATCTCCTCCTTTAGAGATGGTTCATCAGTTGTCCACTGCTCACAAGTCAACCAGAGGCTGCTCTCCCGTTCTTAAACATGTTCCAATCAAAGAGGAGATTGTTGACCCCACTTTCCGCAACATGGATCCCGTTCCCAATGTTTGTGAGAGTGATGGTATTCATGCTGGACACCTTCCTCGCCTGCTGTGACCTTTTGGACTTGGACATACAAAGAAGCCAATCTATAGGGGAGTTAAGAAGCAATGAACTAGATATGTGGAATGGACTGTAGAAGTCACCATCTACAACTACGAGCGAAGCGAAGATGAAGGAATGGATGTTCGACGAGTTGTGGGCATTCACAATGCAATATTCCCAAGAGCAATCTTCACTACCGGTGTTCGAGATGCAGCACATCAAGCCATATCCCGCATCCATGATCAATACAACAACAATATGGTCGATTCTCCCTATGCATACTATCCCCGGAGAACTCGTGGAAGTGATGAACCGTTCATGAAGCACACCTTTGGAGAAACCCCCAAGCTACGTCAGCAAGTGGCGCTTAGTATGGCCTTGGAAGATGAGCTGGGCTGTGCAGTATGGGAGCTGGTAGATGTTCGTTGTCACCTCACTAACCAAGAAGAATCTGCAGAAGATGAAGAAGAAGCCTTGTCTATCCACTCACCTCCGCGCAAGAGAATCTGCCTCAACACCTCTGCCATAGAAGAAGAAGGATCAAAAGAGTATTTCATAGGATGCCGCACAAGAGAGGAGTCCTAGTAGTAGTCTTTAAATAGAATCATCTTAGTGTCGCTAGAGTCGAGCGTTGATGTAATTTTTAAGGATATTAATGCTAGTGTGAGATTTGTTATGGTACTATGTGTCTAATTTGGTTCTTTTGTTTGAGTGTTGGTGTGTGATATAGAATGCTTTGGCACCTTGTCCACACTGACATCTCTAATATAATATAATATACTATATTTTGGTTTCCTTTAGATAAATATTTTCTAGCCTTGTTTATCTTCTCCTATGTTTCTTTCCAAACCCAATCAGATGGTTAACACAAGAAGAAGCCTTGGTAGTAATAATGAGGATGATAGCAACAACAACCAGAATCACCCATGTCTCCTCCAATGACCATGGAACAATAGTGATGCGCGTCTGCCCGATCTTCCAAAAGGTAATATGATAAGTCGATTGGTGGAGCTTCGACGTTGAAGATCTAAAGGCACCGAACAGAATAGATCGAGAACCCTCGTAACCACTACACCACTACTCTGTGGTTATCAACCGTGCCAAGACACAGTTGACCTCGCCAAGAACGCTTTTCCTGCAAGCGAATCAAGGACACAAGGAAGAATATGTAGATGCAATCTGAATATTACTAATTACTAATGTAGTACTTGAGTTGGGGTTCAACAAACTGATAAACGGCAAAACTATCTAAAATACAATAATCTAAGCTAAATCCGAGACTAAACTAAGATGGCTACTATGTATATATAGGAGGGACATGAGGAGGTCGATCTAGGGTTGTGCAGCAGTGCAAAGAGGTGTACACAACCTAGAATCCGACCCCGACACGATTACAAGATCCAGCAGGGTCTGATACGGTGGCGCAACACCTTATTTCCTTGACTTTAACTAAACTATAAGGAATATTTAGTCAAGTTTATATCCATTGGAAAGGGCTCATCGTAAGATTTCCGAAATGTCTAAGATTGCCTAAAACAAACTTCGTATGGGAGAGTTATGTCTGTTTTACTAACGTGCTGTCCTGGGACTTGACCACGACCACAACCTCGACCACGATTAGAGCTCAGCCTTGAGTCTGAGTAGACTTGGCCTTTAAGGGGTGACGTCCGGGTAAGGTTGTGGTGCTTCTCCCATGTTCTTAAGCAATAAAACTTCATAATAATTTAGTTGTAACCCATCCAAGGAAGCATGAATAATGAGAAACGAGTTCACCTGGTAGTCTAATTGTCGTGCATGTGCTCTTGTAATTGGACCTTGTATGATTTGAGGATTATTGGCGGTATTGATTGTATCTGAAGGAGCCATGGGTTCATCATCCTCCCTCTTTTCAATTGGAGTTGTCCTCGACTCAAGCTCATCTTCTTCTCCAAAATATAGCTTCAAATCTGATTATGCATTGTCATTGATTTTCTCAATTATCTTAAATGGTCCATTAGCTCTAGACATCAACTTTGACTTTCTTAGTTCTGGAAACCTATCCTTCCTCAAATGCAACCAAACTAAATCACCCAGTTCAAATTTTATTTCCTTCCTACCTTTACTTCCAGCAATCCTATACTTTTTAGTCATGCTTTCTATATTCTTTTTAGTTGTCTCATGCAACTTAAGAATAAATTCAGCATGTTTCTTAGCACCTAGATTAAGTCTTTCAGAAGTAGGCAAAGATAGTAAATCAATAGGAGCACTGGGATTAAATCCATACACTACCTGGAACAGACTTACCTTGGTGGTGGAGTGTACCGACCTGTTGTAAGAAAATTTAATATGTGGTAAATACTCTCCCACATTCTCAAATTCTTCTTTAGAACTGCCCATATCATGGTTGATAATGTGCACTTGACGACCTCTGTTTGACCATCAGTTTGAGGATGACATGTAGTAGAAAATAGCAGCTTCGTCCCCAGTTTATTCCAAAGTGTTCTCCAAAAGTGACTCAAAAATTTTGCATCACGGTCCGAGACAAAAGTATTGGGCACTCCATGTAGTCGAACAATTTCCCCGAAAAATAAATCAACTATATTTGTTGCATCATCGCTCTTGTGACAAGGTATAAAATGTGCCATTTTATAGAATCGATCCACAACTACAAATATGTTACCCTCCCCCTCATTGTCCTAGGCAGTCCTAAAACAAAATCCATGTAAATATTCTCCCACAGTGCATTAGGTGATGAGCAATGTTTGCCTGATCTTCCGATTCGTAGCGATAAGTCGTGGGTGGAGAACCCGACGTTGATGATCCAAAGGCTTCGACCCAAACAGATCATCTCCCTTGCAATCACTACACCACAGCTCCGATGGTTATCAACCGTGTCGCGCGGTTGACCTCGCCAAGAAGGCTCAATCCCTGCAAGCGTACCGAGAACACAAGCAAGAACGTAGAAGATGCAATCTGAAATATTGCGAATTGAATTCAAGCACTCGAAGTCGGGGTTCCACAAACACTTGCGGCGACCTAGTCGGTCCAGAACAAGAGCGAAAATCTCACAACTGTGTGTAGATCAATATCTACGCAAAACTCAACCCTAATTAGGGCAGCGGCTACTGTATATAAAAGACTAGGGTCGGCCAAGGACCCCTGGATGCGTCCCTAATGGACTCCAACATGATACACGGCCCAACGGCCCAAAAGATGGTGGTGCAGCACCCTGACAAATTCTGGACGTCCACTTGTTTCAATGATTCCCGTTGACTCAAAAGAATTTGGACATGGGACCAGTCCCGTTGGAAAGCTTATCTCCTTATCTTTCCAACCATGTGTAGAACGTTGAAAACGGAGTCCGTATGCGTCCTGGGTGACGATTTTAGTGCAGGCTTGTCCTGGACTCCGAAACGGACTCGAACTTGATTGGACCTCCACCTTGGCTTGGGCGCCCTTGCTGTTCTTCTCCCGTGTTCCTAAGTAACAATACATCACAATTATTCAGTAGCATCCCGTCCTCATCAAAATATAAAGGAACACTAAGGAACGAGCTCACCTCATGATTTAGTTGACGTGCACGAGCTCGTGTCAATGGACCTATTGTTGGAGGAATACTCGGTGTGTGTGTATCCGAAAGAGTGATGTCCTCATCATCCTCCCCCTCTTGAATTGGAGTCATCCTCGACGCAATGTCATCTTCTTCTCCCAAGTAAGGTTTTAAATCTGAAATGTTAAATATGGGAATAACCCCATAATCTACAAGCAACTCAAGCTTATATGCATTATCATTGATCTTTTCCATAATTATAAAAGGACCATCAGCTCGAGGCAGCAATTTAGACTTTCTCAAATCAGAAAACCTATCTTTGCACAAATGTAACCACACAAGATCACCAATTTCAAAAGTAATATGTTTTCGACCTTGGCTACCATAAGTTCTATACTTCTCATTCATCTTTTCAATATTTTCCTTAGTCAACTCATGCATTTTCAGAATCAAATCAGCACGTGTCTTAGCATCAAAATTCAATTTCTCGGATGTTGGTAAAGGAAGTAAATCAATAGGGGCACGGGGGTTAAAACCATACACTACCTGAAACGGACTTACCTTGGTGGTGGAGTAAACTGATCTGTTGTAAGCGAACTCAATATGGGGTAGACACTCTTCCCACATCCTCAAATTTTTCTTCAAAACAGCTCGCAACATGGTGGATAATGTGCGGTTCACAACCTCCATTTGTCCGTCGGTTTGAGGGTGACATGTCATCGAAAACAGCAGCTTTATCCCAAGTTTATTCCAAAGTGTCCTCCAAAAGTGGCTCAAAAATTTTGCATCACGATCCGAAATAATTGTGTTAGGCACTCCATGCAAGCGAATGATTTCCCTGAAAAATAAATCAGCTATGTTTGTAGCATCATCGCTCTTGTGACAAGGTATAAAATGTGCCATTTTTGAAAAACGATCCACAACGACAAATATACTATCCCTCCCCCTCTTGGTCCTAGGCAATCCTAAAACAAAATCCATAGAAATATCCTCCCAAGGCACACTAGGAATAGGAAGAGGCATATAAAGTCCATGTGGGTTCAAGCGAGACTTAGCTTTATTGCAAGTAGTGCAGCGCGCCACGTAGCGCTCGACGTCGCGCCTCATCTTAGGCCAAAAGAAGTGAGCAGCCAATACATCCTCGGTCTTCTTCACTCCAAAATATCCCATCAAACCACCTCCATGCGCTTCCTGCAAGAACAATAGACAAATAGAGCTAGCTGGGATGCATAGCCTGTTAGTACGGTATAGCAATCCATCATTCAGCACATATTTATTCCAAGTTCTTCCTTCTTTACAATGTTCAAAAACATCTTTAAAGTTCAAATCAGTAGCATATAATCCTTTAATTGTTTCTAAACCAAAAATATTATGATCGAGTTGGGACAGCATGGTATAACGTCTAGATAATGCATCTGCAATGACATTGTCTTTACCTTTCTTGTGTTTAATGATATAAGGAAATGACTCTATAAATTCAACCCATTTAGCATGACGTTTGTTCAGTTTGGCTTGGCTTCTAATATGTTTCAAAGCTTCATGATCAGAATGAATAATAAACTCCTTGGGCCAAAGATAATGTTGCCATGTTTCTAAAACTCGCACTAAAGCATACAACTCCTTATCATAAGTCGAATAATTAAGAGATGGCCCATTCAATTTCTCACTAAAATAAGCAACGGGTTTACCTCCTTGTAGTAGCACTCCTCCAATTCCAATGCCGCTAGCATCACATTCTAACTCAAAAGTCTTACCAAAGTCCGGAAGTTGGAGTAGAGGTGCATGCGTAAGCTTATCTTTCAGCGTATTAAAAGCTTGTTCTTGTGCTGGCCCCCATTGGAACGGAACGCCCTTCTTTGTCAACTCATTGAGTGGGGCAGCAATGGTGCTGAAATCTCTCACAAAATGCCGATAGAACCCTGCAAGGCCATGAAAGCTTCTCACCTGTGTGATAGTCCCAGGGGTCGGCCAGCTCTTGATGGCTTCAATTTTAGCTTCATCCACTTCAATTCCCTGTGGAGTAACAACATAGCCAAGAAAAGCAACTCTATTCATACAAAAGGTGCACTTGTCAAGGTTAGCAAACAAACGTGCCTCTCTCAAAGCAGTAAAAACAGCACGTAGATGATCAATGTGTTCTTCATGTGACTTGCTATAGATCAAAATATCATCAAAGTACACCACCACAAATCTTCCTATGAAAGCACGTAAAACCTCATTCATCAATCTCATGAAAGTGCTAGGTGCATTAGTTAAACCAAAAGGCATCACTAACCACTCATATAGACCGAACTTAGTTTTGAAAGCAGTTTTCCATTCATCTCCCAATTTCATTCTTATTGGGTGGTAACCACTACGCAAGTCAATCTTCGTGAAAATAATAGAACCACTCAACTCATCAAGCATGTCGTCTAGCCTAGGAATAGGGTGACGATACCTTATTGTGATATTATTAATGGCTCTTCAATCAACAAACATGCGCCATGTACCATCTTTCTTAGGAACCAAAAGAACAGGAACAGCACAAGGACTAAGGCTCTCTCGTACGTACCCACGGTCCAAAAGGTCTTGGACTTGTCGCTGAATTTCCTTAGTATCCTTCGGATTGATCCTATATGCAGCGCGGTTTGGCAAAGTCGCTCCCGGGATCAAATCTATTTGGTGCTCTATCCCTCTCAATGGTGGTAGCCCCGGGGGTATCTCAGCTGGAAAGACATCCTTATACTCCTGCAAAAGGTTAGTAACAGCAGCAAGCAAAGAGCTAGGTATATCATCAATTGAAAATAAAACCTTTTTGCATACGAAAGCATAGCACAAAGTATCATTATCTTGAATTTCAGTAAGGTCAGATTTAGTAGCAAGCATAACACCACCCTTTAACTTAATGCCTTCGGACCTAGGTGTGTTCTTCTCTTTCTTAGGTGGAAAAACAGATTGAGCTACTTGCTGATTTTCAGATTCCAAAACACGTTCTTTCTTTTCTTTTTCAGCTAAAGCTTTGTCACATTGCACAATTTCAGCAGGTGTCAAAGGAAGCAAAGAGATTTTCTTTCCCTTGTGCATGAGAGAGTATTTATTACTTCTACCATGGTGTGTAGCATCGGTATCAAATTCCCAAGGACAGCCTAACAAAAGTGAACATGCTTGCATAGGCACTACATCAAAATCAGCATAATCATGGTAGGAACCAATAGAAAAATGTACTCTCGCAGATTGTGTTACCTTAACCTTACCGCTGTTATTGAACCACTGAATGTAGTATGGATGAGGATGTGCACGTGTTGGCAAGGAAAGATTCTTCACAAGATCGGAGCTCAAGAGTTTGTTGCAACTCCCGCCATCAATTATGGTACGAACACGTGCATCTTTGACAATGAGGAATGTCTGGAATAGATTATGGCGTTGTAGCTGCTCCGCTTGCCCCATTTGAGAACTCAAAACTCGCTTCACAATGAAGGTGCGTGCAGCATAACTCTCCGTGGCAGCGGTACCACTAATCTCCTCCCCCTCACTATCCATGTCATGATCGGCTGCAAGATTAGCTTCAAATGCATATTCTTCCTCGACATCACTATGACTAACATATCCATCATCTGCTGTTGCGGAGTATGCTCGCTGGCTTGGGCAATCCTTCATGACGTGGCCAATACCTTGGCAGTGACGGCACACAATGCCCGTTGTACGACCCGTGGTAGCTGCACCTGAAGAAGAGCGTGGCATTGGATCCTGCGAAACAGTAGATTTACTCACCTCACGTGATGGTTGTGGTGCTCCTGCTGAACGCGCCCGAGTGTTGGAGGAGGGGGCAGCAGATCGTGTAGATGTAGAAGGGAATGTTGTTGCTTGTCCCGGTGGTATGCGTGAAGTAGATGTACTTCCAAAATTGTTCCGCAATTTCTGCACCTGTTGTCGACCCTGCAGTTCTTTTTCTGCCAAGATAGCAAAATGGAACAACCTATTGGTAGTATTGTAATCTTTATAATCAACAAGGTCCTGAATTTCACGTCTCAACCTGGAGTAAAAACGAATCATGGTATCCTCATCATCCTCTTGTATACTACAACGAAGCATAGCAATTTGAAGCTCTTGATAGTAATCATGCACAGATTTAGAACCTTGATTTAAGCGCTGCAATTTCTTTTTCAATTCACGTGTATAATCAGGAGGAATAAATCTATTGCACATGGCACGCTTTAGTCTAGGCCATGATTCAGGTTCTAAGCCACTAGAAACTAGACCATTCCACCAAATAATAGCATAATTCGTGAACTCACAAGTGGCTAGTCTAACTCTATGCATTTCAGGAACCATATGAGAACTATACTTTTGATCAACCATCATTTCCCAATTCAAATAAGCATCAGCATCATATGCACCATCAAAAGGAGGCATTGAAAACTTAATCTTAGAATAAGGATCATCGCGACCGATGCAATTAACATTATTACCTCCATTACCTTGACGACGTTGTTGTTGGCCATAACGTAATTGTTCAGCATGAGGACGTTGCTCAGCACGCGCATCTTGCCCAACAAAAACCTCACCATCTTCTTGGTCACCATCATTAGTATCATCATCATCATCATCATGTGAATGGTCATCATCCTGTGGTGGCTGTCGCAACTCAAGGTCGTTGACCCGCGTGACGAGGTTAGCAATGCTTGTTCTAATGTCTGTCAATAGCCTAGTATGCTCCTGCAAGGCTTTGTTGAGTTCTTCCTTGGACACACAATCCTTAAAATCCGATGGAGAGCCATCACCTGACATGGTTAGTAGAAAACAAAGGACAACAAATATTATCCCTATCAACTACTAGGTTGTGGAAGGTGGAATCACACACACTCAAGCGTCTTACCATGCTCTTACAAATGTTCTTACCAACGCAGCAAGGAGGAACAACCGGTGACGAGTCTGGAAGCGTGGGATGATTGCAAGAGTGAACCTGTTCGGATCAAAGGAGGTGGAGCTTGGAAGGCACAATATGGTAGCAAGGATTAGCAATAACTGTAATCAGAAGAGCAAAGCTAAATAAGTGTCCAAAGTACGAATCACAGTTGCTGCTCTATCTCGTGTCCCTAGTCCTAGCACAACAGCTGAAACAAAGCTAAAAAGGATGATCAGAGAAAAACACAGCAAATAGCACAATGATCTGGGTGTTCTCTATGTGCTCCTCTTTTTTGTCTTTTAGCACTAGTAGGAATCACGAAATTTGTTTTTTTTGTATTTTTCTGATATTTTTTTCTGAACTAGGAGCACACAAGCAACAACCACAGAAATTTTAGCTCAAACGGATGCAAGATGTGGCCTATAGAAAATCAAGCATGTTCTCTGAAAGCGTGCGGAAACTTCGCGGCTCGAATACTCAATCTTCCAAGCCAAATTAGGGAAAAAAATTTTGACGGAACCCAGCAACGCTGGGGAGCAACGGATGTAACTTTTTCAGTAGATGTCCGTGAAAAACTTTTTTGCCTGATTCCGAGTCCGTATGAGAAAGTTATAGCTATTTTACTGAACCCCTGTCGAGTTAGGGTTTTTTTTTCAAGCAACTCTTGCAGAAATTGACCTCTTTAAGGTATTGCAAGCAATAGGATCGCGAGATGAACAAGGATGGCAGCGGTGGCAGGGCAATTGATACAAGGCGGCTTGCGACCTATCTAGGGTTGGCGTGGCGGAAAGTAACACAAGGCGGCTCGCGGTGGCAAATCGAGTAATGTGGTGGCTCGATTTGTTGGTGGGGATGGTGGCGATGGGATAGCGGCGTGATCAAAACAGCACGTAGTGTTGACTAAAAACCAAGAACACGACTCTAAAACCAGCAACAAGACTCGACCACGGACACAAACTCAACAACGCGCAACTGAAAACAAAAATTGCAAAGGCACAAAGGGTTCTAGGGCAGCGGAAATTGACGGAATTTTTTTGGCTTTTTCTAGACTCTAGGTAATGAAAAACAGACTAATCTAAAGGGGAAAATGAAATTACCTAACGGGCAACCTGAAAATCTGATACCAGTTGATGAGCAATGTTGGCCTGATCTTCCGATAGGTAGCGATAAGTCGGTGGGTGGAGAACCTGACATTGATGATCCAAAGGCTTCGACCCGAACAGATCGTCTCCCTTGCAATCACTACACCACAGCTCCGATGGTTATCAACCGTGTTGCGCGGTTGACCTCGCCAAGAAGGCTCAATCCCTGCAAGCGTACCGAGAACACAAGCAAGAACGTAGAAGATGCAATCTGAAATATTAAGAATTGAATTCAAGCACTCGAAGTTAGGGTTCCACAAACACTTGCGGCGGCCTAGTCGGTCCGGAACAAGAGCGAAAAAATCTCACAACTGTGTGTAGATCAATATCTAAGCAAAACCCAACCCTAATTAGGGTGGCGGCTACTGTATATAAAAGACTAGGGTCGGCCAAGGACCCCTGGACGCGTCCCTAATGGACTCCAACACGATACACAGCCCAACGGCCCAAAAGATGGTGGTGCAGCACCCTGACAGATTCTGGATGTTCACTTGTTTCGATGATTTCCGTTGACTCAGAAAGAATTTGGAAATGGGACCAGTCCCGTTGGAAAGCTTATCTCCTTAGCTTTCTAACCATGCATAGAACGTCAAAAACGGAGTCCGTATGCGTCCTGGGCGACGATTTTAGTGCAGGCTGATCCTGGACTCCGAAACGGACTCGAACTTGATTGGACCTCCACCTTGGCTTGGGCGCCCTTACTGTTCTTCTCCTGTGTTCATAAGTAACAATACATCACAATTATTCAGTAGCATCCCATCCTCATCAAAATATATAGGAACACTAAGGAACGAGCTCACCTCATGATTTAGTTGACGTGCACGAGCTCGTGTCAATGGACCTATTGTTGGAGGAATACTCGGTGTGTGTATATCCGAAAGAGTGATGTCCTCATCATTAGGAACAGGAAGAGATATGTAAAGGCCATGTGGATTTAAACGAGACTTAGCTTTATTGCAAGTGGTGCAACCTAAGACGTAGCGCTCGACGTCATGTCTCATTTTTGGCCAAAAGAAGTGGGCGACCAGCACATCTTCAGTCTTATTTGCTCCAAAATATACCATTAATCCTGCTCCATGCGCCTCCTATAACAACAAAAGACGAACAAAGCTAGCTGGAATGCATAACTTGTTAGCATGATAGAGTAATCCTTCATTCAGCATATATTTATTCCATGTCTTCCCTTTTTTACAATGTTAAAGCACTTCTTTAAAGTCTAAATCAGCAGCATATAAGTCCTTAATGGTCTCTAAACCAAAAATCTTATGATGAAGTTGAGATAACATGGTATAACGCCTAGAAAGTGCATCAGCAATCACACTATTCTTTCCTTTCTTATGTTTTATGACATATGGAAACGACTCAATAAATTCTATCCATTTAGTATGTCATTTATTCAATTTATCTTGACTTCTAATATGTTTAAGCGATTTAGGACCTGAATGAATAAAAAATTATTTGGGCCATAGATAATGTTGCCAAGTTTCAAGCACACGAACTAAAGCATACAATTCTTTATCACAAGTGGAATAATTCAGACTTGGCCCGCTTAATTTCTCACTAGAATAAGCAACAGGTTACCTTATTGAATTAGCACACCTCTAATTTCAATCCCAGTAGCATCACATTCTAGTTCAAAGGTCTTACCAAAATCAGGGAGTTAGAGCAATGGAGCATGGGTGAGCTTCTCTTTCAACAACTTGAATGCTTGTTCTTGTGTAGGTCCCCATTTTAAAACTACTCCTTTCTTTGTCAACTCATTTAATGGAGCAGCAATGGTGCTGAAATCCCGCACAAATCACCGATAGAAACCAACAAGACCATGAAAGCTTCTCACTTGAGTAACAGTCTCAGAGGTTCGAAAGCTCTTTATGGCTTCATTTTTTTCTTCATCCACTTCTATTCTCTGTGGAGTAACAACATAGCCAAGAAAAGAAACTTGATCCGTGCAAAAGATGCACTTTTTGAGTTTACCAAACAAACATGCTTCTCTCAAAGCGTTAACATGTAATTGATCAAAGAGTAGTTCATATGACTTGCTGTAAATCAAGATGTCATCAAAGTAAACCACCACAAATCTCCCAATGGAAGCATGTAAAACTTCGTTCATCAATCACATGAAAGTATTAGGTGCATTAGTTAACCCAAAAGGTATTACTAACAACTCATACAAACCAAATTTAGTTTTAAACGCAGTCTTCCATTCATCTCCAAGTTTCATTCTAATCTGGTGGTATCCACTTTGCAAGTCAATTTTAGTGAAAATTATAGAACCACTCAACTCATCAAGCATATCATCTAACCTAGGGACAAAGTGATGATATCTTATAATAATATTATTGATGGCTCTACAATCAACACACATATGCCAACTACCGTATTTCTTAGGAACCAAAAGAACATGAACAGCACAAGGGCCAAGACTTTCTCAGATGTACCCGCGGTCCAAAAGGTCTTGGACTTGTTGCTGAATTTCCTCAGTCTCTTCTGGGTTGGTTCCATATGCATCACGATTTGGCAAAGTTGCTCCCGGAATCAAATCAATTTAATGTTCAATCCCTCAAATAGGTGGTAATCCTGGGGGTACCTCTGCTTGAAATACATCCACTAACTCCCGCAAAAGGTTAGCAATAGCAGTAGGCAAAAAGCTAGATATATTCTCGATTGAAACCACAACCACAACCATCAAAGCGTTAAAAAATTATTAAGTGAATGTAACTCATATAGTCCAACACCCAGCATACAAGGCTCCCCACCTTGCATACCATAACCATCTAGTACTCCCTGTACTATAACCAAAACCACAACCAAACCCATAACCAAAATCTATAACCACAATCCATAATCATGCAAGGATCCAAGTCTCCCATAACCGCGGGCACGGCTATTATAATAGTTTCTAACACTCTACAGAGGTTGTCTAGCTTACCTACGAGTCAGTGAATTCCATGTTACCATGTTTGCAAGATACTTAACACACGCCAGTGGTGTGCCACCAAGAAATCACTAAATGACATTTTCCATTAACAAGAGACTAATCTAGTATGCATCTACCCACTAGGTTTCACTGCCAGGGTTTACGCGAGTCCAACTCCTACACAGAAGCCCCCTTTTGTGCTGACACAACACACACTAGATAGATTCTAACTAGTATATCATGCCTTACCCGTATCAGCCTCGTGGTCGGTACGTTGCTTCTTGGGTTGTCGCTACATGAACCGGTCCTTACTTAGGTTACTTGAGCAAACACTAAACCAACATCATAACCATGATAACCATCAAAACCACTTTACTCAAGGCCTAAGGTTCCATGTTACTAGACCATAAACAATATAACCACCATTGTTGCATAAGTTCATTAGTCAAGATTATGAAACTTTCCAGTATCCAAAAAGCATGGCTAAGCACTCCAACCCATAAAAGACACCTAACCATAAACCATCTTGGTTCCAAGGGATGATAAGGGAAAATCTAAGGAAAACCCTAACATAGGTGACTACCCATCATATTGATAGACGCTGCAAGAAATTTTGTAAAACAAAACATTTAAAATATAGGTTCAAGATGATCAAGGACACTTGCCTTCTCCTTGTGTTGCTCAGTGCACTCTTGCTCCTGGTCTTGATGTTCCTCAAATTGATCTGGGGCATTTTTGACTAAGAGCACAATTACCAGCAAAGTACACAAGCAAACACACTAAGAATAGAGCACAAAACAAAAGAACAATAAGACAAAACCTATCTAGAAAGATAGAGCTCAGAGAAATAAATCTAACGGCGCAAAAATAGCTTAAAATGGAGCTACAAAGAAAAAAGATATACTAAAAACAAGATTAGGGTTTAGTTATAAAAGAAAAGGTGTAATTTGTAATTAACAGAAAGTCTAGGGACCTTTTTGTAAAAATAGAGGGACCTATATGTAATTTTGGAAAAGTTGAGGGACCTAAGTGTACAAAGATAGGGTCTTTTGTAATTACAGAAAAGTTTAGGGTCTATTTGCAAAATTACCAATTTTTGGGAATTATTAGATTTATTTTTGTTCTTAAAAACCGTATTTATTGCATGACTCCTGACTGGGTATGACTGGGCTGACACATGTGCTAGGTGGCTGAGGTGGCAACTGAACTAGCAGGCAACAAGGCAGGTGACGTGGCAAAGGCTGACTGGGATTAAGTGGTTGCCACATGGCAGCACGGGATTAGACACCGAAGGGGTACAAAGGGATCTAATCTAAGCCGATAGCTCGAGATCGGAAGGCGCAGATCAGAGGGGGTGGTCGGAGGGGAACGGGACGACGACGCCGAGGGGTTCATGTCAGGAGACGGCCGGAGATCTCACCGAAACCTTGTCACCAGTCATAGGGCACGACGGCGAGTGGCAGAACACGATGACAAGCTCATAGGGAATCTGTTTTGGGGCTTACCAATGGTAGTGAAGCACTGGAAGGAGGTCAACGACGATTGGGGCGGCGGAGGGCTCGAATCTTTGTCGATGAGGGCGCTCTGGTGGTCGATCGGTGACGGCGAGGGTCAGAGAAGCTTTAGCATAGGTAGGCGATTCTTCCGGTGGCTTTGGGTGAGGCGGCTTTGGAACGGCAAGGCAGTGAGTTCAGCCAAGACGGCGGCGATGGCGGCGACGGAGCTCGGAGATTCGGTGGATTGGGCTCGGAATTCGACGGGTTTGGCTTGGGGAAAAACCAAGGGAAGGTGAGGCTTTATATAGGCGGCACCAGTGGTCTCAGTGAGGGCCGGAACTCCTTGGCAGCATCGACTTTAACTCGGACTCGGCAGCAGCGCGGCGGAGATCGACTCGGAGACGATGGATCTAACGCAGGGGTCTCATATGGCAGCGGCTCGGGCGAAAACGCCGTGGCCTAGGCGGGAAGAGGGCGGGGCGGGCGAGGAGATGGTTCGGAAAGAGGAGAGGGCGGTCCAAAGATGTTTTAACCTTTTTCTTTTTATCAAATCATTTTCAAAAGCTTTTGAATTCAAATCAAAGCAAGCAAATTCAAATCAAAAGCCACTAATAAAATCCAAATAAAACAAAGGAAACCTAAATACCTACGAACAGCATGAATGCACTTACACAAATATTTCCTATGTCAAAATTAGATTATCTTTATACGAAAATAGCATTTACTCTTTTGAAATTATTAAAATAAATTCTAGCAAATTTTATAAATTGGCAAAAATTGAAAATTAGGTGTTACAAACCTATACCCCTTGGAATGAATCTCGCCCTCGAGATTCGGACAGATTGGAGAAAAGATGAGGAAACTCTGTCTTCAAGTCTTCTTCTCTTTCCCACATTGCTTCATCTTCCGAGTGGTGACTCCATTGCACTTTAACATTGGTATTACTTTGGTTCTGATCACTCTTTCTGATCTCTCAAGAATCTTCACGGGATACTCTATATAGGAGAGATCTTCCTGAACCTCTAGTTCTTCCATTGGCAATTGTCTGAGACACATGAAAGACATCATGCACATCTGCCATCTGAGGTGGTAACTCCAACTGATAAGCTACTTGTCCTCGTTTATCTAGTATTTTGAAAGGTCCAAAGAATCTTGGTGATAACTTCCCTTTGACCTTAAATCTACAAAGACCTCTTATGGGAGAAACCTTGAGATAGACGAAATCTCCAATTTCAAAAACCAATTCTCTTCACCTGTTATCATCATAACTTTTCTACCTTGATTTTGCAATCCTTAGATTCTCTCAAATTATCTGAACTTGCTTTTCTACATTTCATAGAACTTCTGGACAAAAACTTGATTTTCTCCGGTCTCATTCCGGAACAGCAGTGTTCTACACGTTCTTCCATATAATACTTCAAACGGAGACATTTGAAGACTTGCCTAATAACTAGTGCTGTATGAGAACTCTGCATACAGCTGACTCTTATCCCAACTTTTACCATACTTTAGAGCACAAGATCTTAACATATCCTCAAGTATCTGATTGACACTCTTAGATTGACCATCTGTTTTTAGGGTGATAGGTGGAACTGAAGTTCAGCTTCGTATCCATAGACTCATGTAGCTTCTGCCAAAACTTGGATGTAAACTGTGTACCTCTATCCGAAACAATCTTCTTTGGCACTCCATGCAAACACACTATTCTTGACATATACAACTCTGTTAGTCTGGCTCCACTATATGTAGTCTTACCTGGGATAAAATGGGTGACTTTAGTCAACCGATGAACTATAACCCATATAGAATCATATCCACTTTGTGTACGGGGTAATCCGATAATGAAATCCATACCAATTTCCTCCCATTTCCATTCTGGTACTTTCGAGGGTTGTAGCAATCCTTCTGGTCTCTGATGATCTGCTTTGACCTTCTGGCAAGTATCACAAAGGGCTATGTATTCTACAACATCTCTTTTCATTTCATACCACCAATAACGATCCTTGAGATTTTGATACATCTTCGTGCTTCCGGGGTGAATAGAATATGCAGAATCATGAGCTTCTCTCATAACTAACCCTTTAATATCTTTCTGGTTAGGCACAAAGATTCTCTTTTTGAACCACACAGTACCTTGACCATCCTCTGTAAAGTCTGGAGCTTTATCATCCTTGATAAGCTGCCTAATTTCCTTGAGCTTCTCGTCCTCCAGTTGACCCTTACAAATATCTTGTTCAAGAGTGCAATCTACTTCCATGGTGGTGGTTTCCATATCCGCCACAAATCCAAGGTTGAGCTTCTCAAACTCTTTCCATAACCCAGGTTGACTATCTTGAACCATCACCGAGTTACAGTAACACTTCCAGCTCAAAGCATCAACTACTACATTAGCCTTTCCTAGATGGTAGTGAATTTCCACATCATAGTCCTTGATTAACTCTAGCCATATGCGCTGACTGTTGGGGGTTGTTGTTAAGGACCCCCGATAGCCCCTTGGCTTAACCTGCCCAGCCTCCCGAAGGCTTAGCCTCCCAAAAGATTGGTCTCCCGAAGCCTCAGCCTCCTCAAGCCCCAGCTTTTTGGAGTCCTGCCTCCCGAAGGCTCAGCCTCCCAAAGGCTCAGTCTCCCGAAGCCTCAGCCTCCTGAAGCCCCGGCCTTCCGGAGTCCTACCTCCCAAAGGCTCGGTCTCTCAAAGCCTCGGCCTCCCGAAGCCCTGGCCTTATGGAGTCATGCCTCCGGAAGGCTCAGCTTCGCAAAGGCTTGGTCTCCCGAAGCCTCAGCCTCCCACTATTCGTGATGGCTTCCCGAAGTTGCCCAAGTTTAAAGGCGAGTTCGCCCGATCCTACGCCCTAACCATAGAGGCCAGCGGGGGCGGACCGGCCACCATGGCTAAATGTTTCCCCGTCGCCTTAGAAGGGGTGGCCATACGCTGGTTCTGGGTGTTGGTCCCTGGCACTATTCACACCTGGTCCTAACTCCGAGACCTCTTCCGCAGCAACTTCTAGGGCACCTACATCGAACCAGTAACCTTCGATAGCCTGTTCACTATCAGGCAGGAGCTAGACGAAACCCTCCGGGACTACTTCCAATGGTTCTCCCACACCAAGGCCTAGATTAGGGGCATATCGGACTCTTCGGTTATCGACGGCGTGACCCAGGGCTAGGCTGAAGGCCCCCTATACGATTGGCTAAACTGACACCGAATACGCACGATAGAAGTCCTCATGAGAAAATTCGACAAATATGTGCGGGCGGAGGAGAAAAATTCCGCCGAAGGAGCTCACAAGCTAGCGAGGCTTCCCGTGCCAATTCCGAGAGGCTGCACTCGTAGGCCGGATCGCCAATTCCGAGAGGCTGCACTCGTAGGCCGGATCGCCACACGCCCCCACTCCCCCAGCAAAGAGGAGCTTCAAGGAGGCCCTTACCGTCAGGTCCCAAAGGGGGCGGCAGCGACAACGATGAAACATCTGCAATATCAGCCCAGGCTGCGGGGCAACGAACCAAAGCCACCCTAGGGGATGCGGCCAGAGATGCTCCAGAGGCCTCCCGGAGCGAAGCCACGCTCCAAACCAGCATTCCGGGGAAGAATCCTGGTGCACTCTACACGGCGCAGGATGAGGACATAAAACCGACAACTGATGAACCCTCACCACCTTGCGAGAGAACCTCGGGAGGAAGGCAGCCTTTACCTCAACTGATGGGGCCCCCAAGGAGCGGTCCGAAGATTGTAGGCCATTGGCCAACTGACGGGTCAACCATCTAGCCCTGCAGAATCCTCCGCAGTTGGCCCTACCTTCGCACCCCAGTCATCCCTAGAGCGGTACAATGACAAAGGGGCACGGGGCAAATAGATCGTCCTCGCCATTACCGGCGGAGGGAGCTCCGGTTGCACTTCGAAACAACAGCGGCGAGACTACGCACGCGGGGTACACCACATCGGAGTGACTAGCAACCATCGATAGGCCCCCGAGTGGGTCGATGCCCCCGTGATGTTCACCGCTGACGACTCTGAGGGGGTAAAACTTCCTCACTCCGATGCCCTGGTCATCTCAGCCAACATCACCAAAGTCGAGGTCCGAAGAATACTGGTCGACAGAGGTACCTCGGCAGACCTCCTATTCGTGCATGCCTTCGAGCAGCTCCGAATTCCATGAAGTTGGCTCTCACCAAGCAGCAGACCCCTCCAGGGATTCAATGCCCCCCCCTCAACGCCCTAGGCCATTTGGAACTCCCGATCTTCTTCGGTGAGGGCGCCACATCACAATCCGAGGTCATCACCTTCGACATCGCGGAAATACCGTACGCTTACAATGCCATCCTAGGAAGGGAAACTCTGAACAGATTTGGAGCTATACCCTATCACAATTATCTCTACCTGAAGATGCCCAGACCCCAAGGGCTAATAACCATCCACGGCTACCAAGACCTGGCTAGGCGCATCGAGTATGGGCACCCTACTCTGCTCCCCAGTCACCATATAACGCTATGACACAGGAGGACTCAAATGACCCTCCGTCGGAGCATCCTGCGCACCACTGCCCTCTGAGGCCACAGCCGGAGGGGGACAGAAAGCTGGTCCCCATACACCAAGACCAACCTGACCGGACCTTCCGAATAGGGGTGGACCTCACCTCTAGGAAAGAAGCCCAACTTCTAGCCGTCTTGCAGAGTAATCTCAACACCTTCTCATGGTACCACCAAGTGTGGATGGTAACGGAGGATGAGAGCAAGAATAGCTTCATTACCCCCTTCGGAGTGTATTGCTACATCTAGATGCCCTTCGGTCTTCGGAATGCTGAGGCCACCTTCCCTCACCTAGTTCATAAGGTGCTGCAGCAGCAGTTGGGCCACAACATCGAGGCCTACATAGACGATATCTTGGTAAAATGCCAACTCGAAGCCAACCATGTTGCCGACCTGCAAGAAACATTCAACAGCCTCCGGGCCACTGGCGTGTGGCTGAACCTAGAGAAATGCATATTTGGCACTAGGGGTGGGAAGATGCTAGGATATCTCATCTCCCGAAGAGGCATCAAGGCCAATCTGGGCAAGACTTGTGCCATCGAAAAAATGTCACCTCCCACTAATCTGCAAGAAGTACAACGCCTAGCCAGCCACCTCGCGGCCCTCAGCCGCTTCCTCTCAAAATCTGCTGAGCACAGCCTCCCTTTCTTCAAAATGCTAAGGGGCTCCGAACCATTTACCTGGACGCCGGAATGCCAGGCGGCACTCAAGGCCATAAAGGCACACCTTTTCCACCTCGAAACACTTGCAATGCCCCTCCCCGGCGAAGGAGTACTCCTATACTTATCCGTCTCTGCTTCTGCCATCTGCGCCACCCTGGTACGGGAGGAAAAGAGTAATAGTCGCTCCACTCAAAGGGCTATATACTATGTCTCGGAGGCCTTAGCCGGGGCCAAGACACGCTACACCAAGCTCGAAAAAATAGCCTATGCCCTGCTGATGGCCTCACGCAAGCTCCATCACTACTTCCTTGTATGACATCACTGTCCCAACCTCATACCCCCTGGGCGACATTTTTCGCAACTAGGAGGTGACTAGACATATTGACAAGTGGGCGGTAGAGTTAGCTCCTTTCGTGGTAAGGTTTTTGGCCCGCACCGCTATCAAATCCCAAATCTTGGCAGAGTTCATTGTCGAATGGAGTCTGGCACCCATCGAAACCACCACTACACCCTCCCAAGACATCTGGACCATCTACACTGATGGAGCATACTGCTTCCTGGGCGCCGGAGCTGGTGCGGTCCTCATCCCTCCCACAGGCCAGCATGTCCAATACGCTGCTCGCCTGGATTTTAAGACGACCAACAATATAGCTGAATACGAGGTTGTCCTCTTAGGCCTCCGAAAGGTCCAAGCCTTGGGGGCAGCTAGAGTCATCATCCGTACCGACTCTCAGATCGTCACTGGTCACATCAACAAGAACTTCCAAGTTCGGCCTCTAGACATGACAGCATACCTCGAGGCCATTCGCAAGGCCGAGGCACACTTCCACAGCATATCAATATGAAGCATACTGTAGCTGGACAACAGTCATGCAGATGCCCTGGCAAAGGCTGTAACCATGGGTAAAGACCCACCGATAGGCACCTTCCTCAAGACCCTACACCAGCCAACCGCCATAGCTCTTGACGAAACGGCCGCTGCCATCCTCCCCATCGAAGTCACGGACTACAGGGCTCCCCTCCTATCCTTCCTGAGAGGAACAGAAGAACTTGATGACCCGATTGCACTTTGCCACATCCAATATTGTGCCAGGGGCTACCATCTCATAAATGGTGCCCTTTACAAGACAGGTTTCTGCGCTCCCCTCCTTCACTGCATTACTAAACAAGAAGGAGCCAACCTCCTCCGAAAGATATAGGAAGGCCTTTTCGGCAATCATCTGGCACCTCGTGCCCTAGCAAGTAACGCACTTCGCTAGGGGCGACATTTGCCTACTATCATGTCCGATGCAGAAGACATCATTCGAACCTACCACGGATGCCAATATATGGGACGCTGAAGCCACCGACCTCCAACTCCCTTGCAACCAATCGCCCCTGTCTGGCCCCTGGATTGTTGCTCATCGGTCCATTTCCTCGTGCCAAAGGCAACCTTCAATACGCATTGTTAGCATTGGAATACTTCTCCAAATGGGTCTAGGCCGAACCCCTCAGTGCAATCACGTCAAAAAAATGTCCAGAAATTCTTCTGGAAGAACATAATCTGCCACTTCGGTGTTCCACGACATCTCATGGTGGACAACGACACACAATTCGACTCCACGACTTTCAGACAATTCCGCGACGACCTCGGCATCGAATTATGCTTCGTAGCAGTTCGACACCCTCAGTCCAATAGGGCTGTTGAAAGGGCCAACGACAACATCCTCTCTGGTCTAAATCACCACCTCGTCAGCTTAGCTCGAGGCCTATAAGTTGAGGAACTTCCCAAGGTTTTATGGTCCCTCCGCACTACTGTCACGCAGGCCACCGGGTTCACACCCTTCCACTTGCTGTAGGGAGACGAGGCCATGACCCCTATCGAGGTCAAGGGCTGCTCACTCGGGGTACAACTTCCACAAACGGACAGACAAAGTTAGCTCTCCCTTGACCTTACTGAAGGCACGTGGCTCCATGCCATTTAGAATCTCGATCACTACATCATGAAAACTAAGGCCTGGTACAATCCAATGGTTGCGCCATGAAACTTCAAACCTGGTAAACTAGTGCTTCGACGTGCCCTAGCTCTGGGAAAGTTGCGCAACAAATGGGAAGGCCCATACCTAGTCCTCAAGTCTAATAGTCCCATCTCCTACCGCCTGGCTGATATAGAAGGAACCCCCCTCGAACACAGTTGGAATGCGGAGACCCTCTGCAAGTACTATGTATAGGGGGCCCTAGGCTCAGGCCTCTCTGAAGGTACAAAAAACTGACGAAGACCCTCCAGCATCTTGAAGGCATAAGCCTCCGTGCTGGACAAACATTCCGTTCACCATCTTTAAGGTCTCGCTAACCTACGTGGTGGATAGGCAAATACTGCTCCAGCATCTTGAAGGCATAAGCCTCTGTGCTGGACAGGCATTTCGTCCACCATCTTTAAGGTCTTGCTAACCTACGTGGTGGATAGGGAAAGACCGCTCTAGCATCTTGAAGGCATAAGCCTCCATGCTGGACAGGCATTCCGTCTACCATCTTTAAGGTCTAGCTAGCCTATGTGGTGGATAGGCAAAGACCGCTCCAGCATCTTGAAGACCTAAGTCTCCGTGCTAGACAGGCATTCCGTCTGCCATCTTTAAGGTCTAGCTAGCCTATGCGGTGGATAGGCAAAGACTGCTCCAGCATCTTGAAGACCTAAGTCTCCGTGATGGACATGCATTTCGTCCGTCATCCTTTGGGCCTAGCAAACCTAAAATGGCGGATAGGCAAAGACCGCTATGGCATCTTGAAGGTAGTGCCTTCATACCGGACAGGCACAATACCCTCCGTCATTTCTAAGGCCTGGCTGACCTAACATGGTGGAGGGATAACCCCCCAGCACCAGCCCAAGTAAAAGTCTCCATTGCAAAATCACCTAACCCTTCTGATATCTTGAAAACCGAAAACTCAGAGCTCCCCACTCCCACCTACTGCAACGCAATGCCCCTCGAATCTCACATCCTGTGGCCTCGAAGGGGCTGTGATAAGGGGCACAAGCGAAGTATCGATACGATCAATCATAAAAATGAGAGAGAGAGAGAGAGAGAGAAAGAAACAAAACAACAAGCTAACACAACGCAAGTTGTAGATACATAACATACAAAGAGTCTTTGCACATAGCTAGCCGTTGTACATCGAATCTATGCCCAACAAACTGGCTAGCCTGCTACGCCTCCTTGTACCACTACGAGAAGATGAGGTTGCCCGACTGCCATGCCTCCCGGGAACATTGTGGGACCTGGAGAGTCATCCCCGACAACTGTGCACAGAAGGCCGACGCGAGCCCCTCTGCGAGAAGAGCTACTGCCCAAAACAGAGACTCGGCCTCAGGAAGACGAAGGATCCACCGAGAAAGGATATGAGATGAAGGTCGATAAGTCCAACTCTTCCTCCTTCTGCCCCTCCGGCGAGGCCTCTGCGGCTATACCATCTCTACCTTCACCTCGTCCAGGATAGACTCAAGAATTTCCGAGGGCACTCTTCCGTCAGAACCCCAGGGAAGGACAAAGTGTTGTAGGAAGCGTGAGTCAGCAACCTCCCGGACTGTTTGGGCTACACACCATTCATCCCTTGCAACAAAATATACATCTGGAGCAGACACAAGGGGATCCTCTGGCTCGACCTTGACCAAGACATTGGCAGCCACCTGCGGATCAATACACCCCTCGGAATCGCGGGGCATAAAGAAACAACTCTGCCATCGAACGGATGGAGTAGCCCCTGACGCTCCGAACGCACTTGATCCCTCCCCAGAGGCACTATCCAAGATACGGATGAGGCCTCCTCTGGCCTCGAGCCGCCATACCTATACACACAGATCAGACTCCAGTTAAACTCAAAGGCACAAATATTCTAGAAACAACACAGGCAAACCACAGGAAGACAGGCGTGGTTCCATCAAATAAGGAAAAGATTATATACATGAAGCAGAAGGGGGTAGTCAACATGATAAAATTTGACCCCCCCTCGGGAAAGAAAAAAAACAAAAGACAGCCCGCGATGTAGCTACACCTCCAGGGCATCCACGTGCAGCTCCGGCGGGGCAACAATGCCAGACGAAGAACCTCCAGCGGGCCACGAAGCGCCTGTAGACTCCGGGTGAAGGACCGGACCTCCCAACGAAGAACCCGAGCGATGGCCCCCGAGGCACCCGGAGTCCCCTTACCGGCCATGTAGTGCAACATCACGCTCCAGTCATGCTTTGCCCATACACCACAATGGAAGCTCTCCCGGGCTGCGTGAATCTCCACTGGAGGTGCCTCTGGCTGAAAGGCCTTGACCATGGAGTCTGGCACCGGCTGCTCCAGTGCTTCGAGAGGACCAACCCCCACTTGGTGCAGCAGGGTCAGCAGGGCCACATGAGCGCTGGACCTCGCATAGACCTCGGCGGCCTTAACCACAACCTTCGTAGCAGACCGAAGCCAGAAGAGTGCCATCACCGATGCCTCTGAGTCGGAGGGCAGTGGCAAGCACCGAGCCCCAAGGCCGCTCAAAGCATTAGAGGTAATCCGGGCCACCTTCGACGCAAGTTTCGTTAACTGCTGGCACTCCAAATGCAGTGCCCCCTCCGATGCCCGAGCCTCCTCCAGCTCTCACTGCATATTGCCCACCACCACTTGAAGGGTGTCAGCATCGCCTTCGGTGGACACACGGGCTGTGTTGGCTGCATCGGCAAACTCCCTTGCCTCCCGAAGGTCTTCGACAGCCTTCCGCGCCTCAGCCTCCGCACCCTCGTGAAGCGCCATCTCCGCCCACTTTCGGGCCTCTTCCAAGGACTGGTGAAGGTGCTCAACCTCATCACAGGCCGCAGCAAAGGCCTAGCGCCCCCCACCTCCCAGTGCCCTCATCAAAATTACTTGCTACAAGGCACAACAGAAGAAGGAAAATGACAGAATGAGCTACTCAGAACCTAACATCAGACCCGGCAAATCGTAGCCAATACTACCGACCTGAAGGGCCGCCGCTACCAACCACGCCTCCAGTTCCTCCAAAGGACGTTGGGCCAAAGATTGCTCGACCTCTCCACTCTGGAGAAGAGACGAGGCCGCAGCGAAGGCCCGTGACGCCTCCAGGTGCAGCACGAAGTCATCTGGGGTCAAGACCACGAGGCCAGAGCTCCCCTCAACCACTCCAAAGGGACCCTCAGTGGAGGGCACGGTGTCCCTAGCTCCAGCTGCCAAGGGTAGGTCACCAGCTGGCTCAGGGCTTCACAGAAACGAAGCCACGTCCCCCGGGACGACCTTCAGAGACCCCTCCGGAGGAATCCATGATCCCTGCTAGGCCTCCAGGGACTTGGGGGTGGAGTCAAGGACGCATCCACCTTGAGGATCGCTACAAAAAAAATCAAGGAAGCAAACCACACCCCACCTAGTTCCTCCGAACCTCTCACAGGAGAGCCCGTAACGTCCTCGGCATCCAAAACCGATGATACCAAAATCATAGTCCATGAAGGTCATGCCTCTCCATCGTCTCTGACCATGACTCGCAATATCTGGGGAGGCCTGGTCCTTCCCCCAGTCATCACCACTGGCCCTCACCTTCGGACTGGTCGCTCACGCTCCCAACCCGCCTCAGGTGCTTCTTGCAAACCAGGGGCACCTCCGATGACTTAGCCTTGAACCGGTGTGCGAGCCTTCGGAGGTAGAAGGCCACCGGGCCTGGAGTGTCCTCCCACGGATTGGGGGGGCTGCATGCACTCGTTTTCCAACGGCCTTAGGCTCTGCAGGATCTCACCAAGCCAGAGCCCCCACTATGAGATAAAAGTAGACACGGTTGTACAATTCCCAACTCCGTGCTAAGGCCACCCGCCGCTCCATGAGAGTGGGGAGGCCCAGGATCACCTCTGTGATCTCCACTACGCACTCTAGCGGGAGGCAGCTCTCTAGAAGAAAAAGAGTGCTCACATCGGCAGATCAAAAACCAAACTACAAGGGGAACTCACTAGCACTGACGGGCGGGCCGGACTACACCTTCGGCCACTCTTCCGCACCTTGCTCAAAGATGCAGTTCTAACCCGTCTGAAGGGGCCAAATGCGCAACATGGTGAATTCCTCCACGAGGTCATGCATGCTCATCTTTTCAACCACCCTCCAGAGAAGGGCCAGCCGTGAGGCAAACTGGTTGTCCATAATCCCCGTCTCTGGCTCCAGAACATACGCAATATCCTGGTTCGTGGAGTGAAGGGATGATGCAGGACCGACGTTGTAGTAGAACCACCGCTGCATCCAACCTGTATACCAGCGACCATTAATGGCCTTCACCGGTAAGGCATCACGATACTGCGATCATATCTAGAAGTTGACACTCCTGAAGCTAAGAGGCCTCTTCGTCCCCTCGACCTTGATCAGCTTCAGCTGGCAGCAGGCAAAGTGGAGGGCCACAAAGAAATCCTCCCTCCATTCACACCCCTCCACCTGCATGGCCCACTCGAAGATGGCTAGGCGGGCAATGGCGTTGGCATGGAGCTACGAAAACTCCACGTAGAAGTGGTGGAGCACCTCCTCGAGCAGCAGCATCGAGGGAAATCGTAGGCCTACCTCGAAGAAGGCCTGAAACACCATGACCTCATGGGCGAGAGGCTTCGGGACCTCCTCACACAGTGGAGGCCGAGCGACAGCTCTGGAGGGAATCATCCCCTTCGTGACCATTTGGTGGAGCTCCTCGTCACCGATGACAGATGCCCCAACGCGGTGGTTTGCTGGGGGTGACTATTGCTGGCACGCGAAGGTCCACCCTTGGCGGCGTCCCCATCAACAACGGGAAAACCGACGCCACTTGAGGGTCCCTCACCACGGCTACTCCGGTGATCTCCCTCGCTGCTCGAGTTCCGGCCCCACTCGGGGTACTCAAGCCGGCCAAACGAACAATAAGAGGATGGCACAAGGCACTGGATTACAAGAGAGAGGAAGAGCAAGGATCAAAGGATGACACGCGCAAAGCAAAAGATGCTGAAGACAAAGGCAGATGAAAACGAGGAGCTGGTGAAAGGGTCAATCTGGGCAATCCCCCTCCTTCTACATATAAGGAGCAACTTGCCCCCCCTAGGCAGTGGGCGCAAGCCTAGTCCTTTCGCATGCCAGGCCGAAATCATGGGGGACCGGAACCGACCCCCGTGACCCCTCAACGACAAGAAGGCATGTGTCCCATGCTCACCAGATAGGGCAGGATCGTGCCTTTCCCTAGGGTGCATTCAATGCCCCCTGTCACCGACGTCATCCAGCATATCATTCCAGTCACCTGGGTCAAACCGTCCCAGATAAACCAAGCAATACTTGGACCACGAACCATCAACCACAAGCCAGGGACCGCCAGAGGCCCTGCTCCGAAGGAACCACGGGCCCAACTGCTCCACTAGCTGCCCTTGTGAGGGGCTACTATTGAGGGTCATTGTTAAGGACCCCTGATAGCCCCTTGGCTCAACCAGCTTGGCCTTCCGAAGGCTCAGCCTCCCAAAAGCTCGGTCTCCCGAAGCCTCAGCCTCCCGAAGCCCCAGCCTTTCAAAGTCCTGACTCCCGAAGGCTCAGCCTCCCAAAGGCTCAGTCTCCTGAAGCCTTGGCCTCCCGAAGCCCTGGCCTTCTGGAGTCCTGCCTCCCGAAGGCTTGGTCTCCTGAAGCCTCAGCCTCCCGCTGCTCGGGCCAGCTTCCCGGAGGCCACTGGATGAGTCATCAGGCCTCAGGAAAGATCTGCCAGAGAGGGAGCATGAGTCATACTTTTCCTGCAAGGAGGTGACCGGCATTAAATGCCTAGGCTAGGGGACGCCGTTCTGACACCTCGGCATAATGGAGGCTATCCTTACACCCCCGACAGTGCGACGCTGGGCCGCAGTTGGTGACCGGCTCACCCCCTTCAGGAGGTAGGCACTATGATAATTACCATGGTAAATCATTTAGATAGGGTAGAAAGCAGTTATCCAGGATAAGGTCCAGTAAATCGGTCAGATCCCAGATATTTGTACATTATGATAACTTGTACGCTAAAATACGCATGGCCCTATAAATAGGAGCCATGGTTGCCTGTGCTAACGGACGAGCAAGACAGTGAAAAAGACAAAGAGGTGAAAAAAAACCAAGTCACTTTGTGATACTCCTCCCAGAGCGATCTATTTTTTCTACCATCAATACATTCATGGTGTTCCTTCCTCTTAAACATCATCTCCAAGCTTGGGTCTCCTCCTTAGAAGAATCTCTCGCCATACTTGCTAGGCAATAAGAACTCTTGCTCCAACACTGACGAAGGTTTAAATCCAGTTGGGTGAAGATATACTTTAAACTCTTGTGATCTGTATATATCTCACACCATTTTCCAATGAGATAGTATCTCCAAATATTCAATGCATGAACCACAGCTGCTATCTCCAGGTCATGCGTAGGGTAGTACTCCTCATGCTTCCTTAATTGTCTTGACGCATAGGCTAACGACTTGACCTTCTTGCATGAGAACACATCCAAGTCCTTGTCGCGAAGCATCATAGTAGATATCGAAGTTCTTGCTGATGTCTGGTAGAACTAGCACTGGGGTTGTAGTCAATCTCCTCTTCAACTCTTCGAAACTTGCTTGACAAGCCGGGCTCCACTTAAAAACCACATTTTTCTGAAGCAAATAGGTAAGAGGCTGAGCTATCTTGGAGAACCCTTCTATAAAGCAGCGATAATATCCTGCTAATCCAAGGAAATTCCTGATCTCCGACACATTGGTAGGTGGTAACCAATTCAACATATCCTTCACTTTACTTGGATCTACTGCTACACCTCCAGCAGTTATGATATGTCCAAGGAAAGTAACTCGATCTAACCACAAATCACACTTGCTAAGCTTGGCATACAACTAATGCTCCTTTAGTGTCTATAACACTATTCTCAAATGTTCTTCATGTTCTTCCTTACTCTTAGAGAAAACCAGAATGTCATCAATGAATACTACCATAAATTTATCCAAGTAGTCCATAAATACTTTGTTCATAAGGTTTATGAAATAGGCTGTGCATTGGTCAATCCAAAAGATATGATGGTATACTCATATAATCCATATCAAGTACTAAAGGCAGTCTTAGGCACATTTGACGATTGAATCTTTAATTGGCAGTATTCAGACCTTAGATCAATCTTGGAGAACACTCGGGCTCCTCTCATCTGATCACAATAGACGAATCATAGAACACACATAGCAATTTTTATATAGGTTCATGCCTCCTTTAGAATAATATCCCTACATATTGTTTGTCTTGTATTATTCTATAAGACTGTTATAAGGGGGGCATGGCTAGCCTAGATGGATTGTCACCTAGTTAGATAGCTCCCTTGTGAGGTGTCACGGGGATGTATTAATATAGGTCTAAATTGCAGAAGGCTTAGAGAGTCAGAGCTTCTGCAAGCTTCAAGGGTGAGTGATGGCTTGTGTCGAATTGTCAACGCTTATCCTCTGCAAGGTCTCCTGGCTCCATATATATAAGGGGTCATCGTGTGACCTTTGGAGTCCTTCCTTCCCGTTCATGGAGATAAACTTCCCTGTTTATGCGGTATCCTGGGTATCTAAGGGTAGTTTCCATGTGTCCAAGGATTCCCTTCCCAAGGATAGAGATATATCCTGAGAATAATGGAAAGCCCTGGGGTATCCAAATATGGTAGTTCTATATTACTCATTGTTAGTTCCAATTCAGTTTTAATGAGACATGGATTGGAATTCACTTAGTCATGACACATCCATTTGTCGCAAATGAACGTAATGTCCATTAGATACCATGACATTCACTTATCTAGCAAGAACCGTATTCAATTGGGTTCAGTGTATCAAATGTTGTTGTGTTCATCACTACAATGTTTTTGAATTATATATCAGGCTTTACAGATGCTATTTTGGCTTATGCCACATTTCTAGTTGTTCTCAGTGTTGGTTATATGCCCTAGAGGTGATCGCGTATGTAGATTGAATCTGTGGATGGGATTTCATATGATTGAATCTCCATTAGGGTTCGGCGTCATGATGGGCTTTAATGTGATTAAAGGCCCATTAGCGTACTCCATATAAGAGGAGGTAGGAGCTGTGAACGCAACAAAGGGGTTGATTTCACCAACAAAACCCTAGCCGCCACCTCTTCCCGAACTCCCTGCGAAACCCTAGTCGAATGCATGGTGCTAGCACGCCAGCGCATGACGTTCCATCCCTGCACGTGTGGATATCGTGGAGCCACTACTGCGATTGTTGTGGTGCTGATCGGCTACAAGGACACTACAACAGGTTCGACCACTTGATTGAGGACGTGCACTACCCCAGAATAGCACATTAGTGACGGGTGATAACTATCACGCCCTGACTTTCAGATTTCTCAAATTTCTAAAAATTTCCAAGATTATCGAATAGCTTCACCAGTAGAATAGGTTTAAAACCTATTTTCATAAACAATCAATCAAAATAGGTTATTATTTTGTGTGCATTGCAAGCTGAGTTTTGTCAAGAACCAGGTAAATGAATTAGAGTTCTTTTTCTTTTTCTTTCTCTTTTGTGTGAGTGAAAAAGATTTTGAAAAGGTTGTTATAAAACTCTGTAGTAAACTAGTTAAGTATCTTAATGGTTGGAATTCAAAATCTTTGAATTCATCATCTATTCAATCCTTGATCATACTGGATCTTTCTCCAATTAATTCAAATCTTATCCAAATCCTCGTTAAAGCAAATCTCTCATCTTTCTCAAATTCTACCCAAATCTAAATTCAAATTTCCTATCTACTACAATTCGTGATAAACCACAGTTTTCATTTCTCTTAAATTCACTCTAAGCTCAATTCAAATTCAAACTCTATTCAAATTTCTCTGCAAAAGTTTCTTTTCTGGCCCTAGATATACCTAAAGTGTCTTTGGGCTCAATCTTGCTCAAGTCCATACTCTTAGCAAAGTCTTGTAGAAGGCCCAACACAAAGGATCCACAAAATCTGCAAATTTTCGCGGAGTCCAGGACAGCCTCATCTTCCCATGAAGCTTCAGAGTTCAAAAGAACATCAAATGCAAATCTTGACAATACCAAAGTTGTAGGTCTCGTCGAGAGCTTCGATTTGAATCTATGTAAGTCTCCTTTTCTCTAATGGAGCTAAGAGTTATGGGCCCCGAGGTCAGTGTTGCGCAGATAACTCTGAGTTCAAACAGTTTATCTTATGGTGCATTATTGAAAATCTAGATGGCATTTTCAGAAGTTCCAATGAATACAAAATTCTAGATATTTTCTAGTACTATAATTTAGAGTCCAGAAACATCCAATTTGGTGTCCGGACGATGGAGATATCATCCTTGGAATAGAGAGCTGCGAAAAAAGAAATCCTAACCGACTCGAACTCGAACCTGAGTCGTGTTCGGCATGGACTCCACCTCAACCAGACGCCCGTAGCCCTATAAATAGGAGTTGCATACCCTCTCCTACCCCTATTTCATGCCTCCAAGCCCTAGACACCGCTGCTGCCCTGTCCGTATGCCGCCGTTCGCCGGAGCTGCCGCTGCCGCCGCCCGTGATGCGCTACGTCATTGTCTCTGCGAATCCTCCTTCCTCATCCATCAAAGCAAGGTGAGGACCCTTTCTTCTCCTCCCTTACTACTTTTTTACTATCATACTAAGTCCCTAGCCATGCCCTAGCCTCGGCCAAAGCCCGATGTACACCGCCACGGTCGTCACCGTCGCAGACAGCTGTGCCATCACCGATTGGCATCGATGTTCCCGGCTGACCAGAAGTCAAATCGCCGAGACCTTTCACCAGTGCATGACCCATGATGTTCCCCATGACCTCACAAACCAGGTCGGCTAATAGAGCAGCCAAACCACCGAAATCAAGGTCGATATGCCCACTGTCCGGTTTATGGACTCGTTTTGCGCGCCCACCAGATTTGCATCCGCATTCCCCATCAATCAGAAAGTCGTATGGATGCACCAACTACGTCATGATGTGTCCCATCGAGTCTTCCATGTGACCCTAGGAGCCCATCCCTGTTTGTGCAGTGACACGACCGGAACGCGATTGCCAACCACAGCATGTCACAGCCATCACCCGTCTCATCTCTGCTGATCGTTCTTCCTCTCAGTGGATGATCTACCAAAACCCATGCCGTAGCATTGTGTTTTCAGGAAATATGAACATCGTTGTTCAGACAGTGTTGGATTAAGAGTTTGTCTTTTCCCAGCAAGTACGGCGAGAGTTTCTTCTAAGGAGGAGACTCAAGCTTGGAGACGAAGTTTAAGAGGAAGGAACACCACAAAAGTATTGGTGGTAAAAAAAATGGATCGATCTGGGGGAGGGGTATCACAGCGTGACTTGGTGTTTTTTCATCTCTGTTTTCTTTCTACCATCTAGCCCCCTCTAGCCCAGGCGACCATGGCTCCTATTTATAGAGTTGTGCGTAGCTTGGCGTACAAGTTATCACAATGTACAAATATCTGGGATCTGACCGAATTACTGGGCTTTATCCTGGATAACTACTTTCTACCCTACATGGGAGATAAATATCTACCGTAGTAACCATCATGGTTCCTGCACCCTGAGGGTTGAGTCGGTCACCAACTGCGGCCCGACACCGCACTGTCAGCGGTGTTAGGATAGCCACCATTACGCTGGGGTGTCAGAGCGGTGTCCACCAGCCAAAGCGTTTAATGTCGGTCACTTCCTTGCAGGCAAAGTATGACCGGTGCTCCCCTTCTGACAGATCTTTCTTGAGGCCTGATGACTCACCCTGTAACCTCTGGGAAGCTAGCCCAAGCAGCTAGAAACGTGGGCCTCGGGAGGCATGGCTCCGGGAGGTGAAGGCTTCGGGAGGCAGGACGCCGGAAGGTCCGAACTTCGGGAGGCTGAGGCCTGGTAAAGCCAAGGGGCCGTCTGGGGTCGTTAACAATGACCCCTAACTGCGTCGTACTGTTAGGGGTACCAGGGCAGCCTTAAATGCATTGAGGTGTCAGGATAGCACCACTTGCACCGGCATTGATCGCCCGTCACTTCATGTAACACCTTGATTTTCAGATTTCTCAAATTTCTAAAATTTTCAAGATTATTGAGTAGCTTCACTAGTAGAATAGGTTTAAAACCTATTTTCTTAATCAATCAATATATATAGGTTATTATTTTGTGTGCATTGCATGCTGAGTTTTGTTAGGAGCCAGGTAAATGAATTAGAGTTCTTTTTTTCTTTCTCTTTGATGTTTTGAGTGAAAAAGATTTTGAAAAGGTTTTTACAAAACTCAGTAGTGAATAAGTTAAGGATCTTAATGGTTAGAATTCAAAATCTTTGAATTCATCATCTATTCAATCCTTGATTATACCTGATCCTTCTCTAAATCAATTCAAATATTATCCAAATCCTTACTTAAATTCAATCTCTTCTCTTTCTCAAATTCTACCCAAAATCTAAATTCAAATTCCTTATCTACTCCTATTCTTGTTCAACCTCATTTTTCGTTTCTCTTAAATTCACTCCAAAATCAATTCAAATTCAAACCCTATTCAAATTTCATTATAAAAGTTTCTTTTCTAAACCCTAGATATAACTAAAGTGTCTTTGGACTCAATCTTGCTCAAGTCCAAACTCCTAGCCAAGTCATTTAGAAGGCCCAACAAAGGATCCACGAAATCTGTAAATTTTCGCGGAGTCCTGGACAACCTCATCTTCTCATGACGTTTTAGAGTTCAAAACGGTCTCAAATGCAAATCTTGAAAATAACGTAGTTGTAGGTCTCGTTGAGAGCTTCGATTTGAACCTATGGAAGTCCTATTTTGGATAATGGATCTAGAGTTATGGCCCCCGAAATCAGTGCTGCGCAGAGAAGTCCGAGTTGAAACAGTTTACCTTGTGGCGTATTTTTGGAAATCAAGATGACGTTTTTAGAAATTCCAATGACTACCAAAATTGTATATAGTTTCGATTACTATAATTTAGAATCAAGAAACGTCCAATTTGGCGTCCGGATGATGGAGATATCATCCTCGAAATACAGAGCTGTGAAAAAGTAAAGCGTAACCGACTCGAATTCGAATCCGATTCGTGTTCAGTTTGGAATCCACCTCAACCAGCTGTCCCTAGCCCTATATATATGAGTTGCACGCCCTCTCCTACCTCTATTTCACGTTCCCAAGCCCTAGAAGTCACTGCTGCCCTGTCCGTGCGTTGCCGGAGCGCAGCCGTTTGCCGGAGCCGCCGCCGCCGCCGCTCGTGATGCGCTACGTCGTCTTCTCCGCGAATCCTCCTTCCTCAACCATCAAAGCAATGTGAGGACCTCTTCTTCTCCTCCCTTACTACTATTTTAGCATCATACTAAGTCCCCAGTCAAGCCCTAGCCCCGGTCAAAGACCGATCTACGCCGCCATGGTCGTCGCCGTCGCGGACAGCCGCGAGACAGCCGCGCTGGAGCCGATTGGTATCGATGTTCCCGACCGACCAGAGGTCAAATCACCAAGCCCTTTCATCGGTGCATGCCCCATGATGTTCCCCACGCCCTCACCAACCAGGTCGGCCAGTAGATTAGCCAAACTATCGAAATCAAGGTCGACATACCTGCTGTCCGGTTTCTAGACGTGTTCTGCACGTGCACCGGATTTGCATTCGCGTTCCCCGTCAATCCGAAAGTCGTATGGATGCACCAACTGCATCACAGCGTGTCCCATGGAGTCTTCTACGTTACCCTAGGAGCCCATCCCCGTTTATACAACGACACGATCAGGACGCTCTTGCCAACCACAGCACATCGCAGCCATCACCCGTCTCATCTTCGTTGATCGTTCTTCCTCTCAGTGGATGATCTACCCAAAACTATACCGTAGCATTGTGTTCCCAGGATATATGAACATCTCTATTCAAACTATTTTTCAAATTTGATAGCCAATCTCCTAGAACACGAGCGTCTTCATTCCTGCATCTGTTCGCGGTCACCACCAAACCTAGAAGCAGTTATCGCTGTTTTGCCGCTACCTCGAATGACCCCTTCCAAAACCAACCATTCCGCTGAGTTAGTCTTTCCACGTTCTACGCCATGCTCCCCTCGTTTCACTGAAACACCACTGAAGCTGACATCGATGTCTGTGGCCACGTGCCCGATCGCCATCTCCGACGAAACCTGAACCACCACTGCTACATAGAGTGACCAGTAGTACCATTATCCTAGAAGCACAACCTACAGCCTTTTTGATCCATCATAGGTGGTTGATACTAGATCTCAGCGTATCCATTCTTTAATCCAAGATGTTACTTGCATAGCATGCCAAGTCAGCGCCCCATCATTTTCCTTAGCCTAGTCACTGAAGTCTAGTTTGCCTGACACTTCTTGAACCTTGTGCAATGATGTTGTCAAGTCTGACACAGTGATTGTGCAATAATCTCTTTTCTCATAGGAAGATAACTCCAGTAAACTAGTATTTCTTTTTCAGTCTAATCCATCTCTCGAAAGCTGTTCTCTTTTCATCTTAACTCCGATTTAGGCGATTCTTGCGTCTAAATATTCTAAAATCGTCCCTATCCAACCATAGCATTTTTAAAGTGTTTTAATGATATTTGGTATGTTGTTCTTAGTATTTCCTTTGTGTTGTTTGTCGGTAATTCTCGCGATTAGTTGATAACATTCCGAAGCAGTTCGAAGGACTTCAAGACCAAGATTTCGATAACACTGAGCAGCATTGGGAAAAAGGCAAGTGTCCTTGATCATTTTGAACCTATGTTTTTAAATGTTTTGTTTTACAAAATTGCATGCAGAGTCAATATGATGGGTAGTCACCTATGTTAGGGTTTTACCTAGATTTTCCCTTATCATCCCTTAGAACCTAGATGTTTTATGGTTAGGTGTCTTTGTAGGTAGATTGCTTAGCCATGCTTTTGGGATGTTGAGAAGTGTCATAATCTTGACTAATGAACATATATAACAATGGTCGTTATTGTGTTAACGGTCTAGCAACATGGAACCTTAGGCCTTGAGCAAAGTGGTTTGGATGGTTGTCATGGTTATGATGTTGGTTTAGCGTTTGCTCAAGTAACCTAAGTAAGGACCGGTTCGTGGAGCGACAACCCAAGAAGTAACGTACCAACCACGAGGCTGATATGGGTAAGGCGTGACATACTGATTAGAGTCTATCCAGTGTGTGTTGAGTCAGCACAAAAGGGGGTTTCTGGGTAGGAGCTTAGCTTGCGTAAAGCCTGGTGGTGAAACCTAGTGGGCAGACACATACTGGATTAGTCTCTGGTTAGTGGAAAGTGTCATACAGTGATTCTTGGTGGCACACCACTGGCGTGTGTTAAGTGTTTCGCGAACATGGCAACATGGAATTCACTGACTCATGGGGAAAGCTGGACAACCTCTGCAGAGTGTAAAACTGTTATAACAGCCGTGCTCACGGATATGAGAGACTTGGATCCTCACATGATTAGTGGGTTGTGGTTATGGGTTTAGTTGTGGTTATGGTTCTGGTACAGGGAGTACTAGATGGTTGTGGTTGTGGTTCTGGTACAGGGAGTACTAGACGGTTGTGGTTATGGTTCTCGTATAGGGAGTACTAGATGATTGTGGTTATGGTTCTGGTATAGGGAGTACTAGATGGTTGTGGTTATGGTTCTGGTACAGGGAGTACTAGATGGTTGTGGTTATGGTTCTACTACAGGGAGTACTAGATGGTTTTGGTTATAGTACAGGGAGTACTAGAAGGTTATGGTGTGCAAGGTGGGGAGCCTTGTATGCTGGATGCTGAACTATTTGGGTTACATTCACTTAATAATTGCTTAACGCTTTTGAGTCCAAATGTGTTTTCATTACTCGCATTTACGCAAATATACCATGTGTTAGCCTATTCTTGGTATAAGCCTGTATATCATTACTTTCCCCCACTTGCTGAGTACTCTATGTGCTCACACTTGCTATTTTCCATATACCATGCGACATGTATGCTGCTGCTCAGTGAGTGAAGATGTTGAAGACTATCAAGACGAGGTTGTGACGTTCTAGACGCGTGTCTCCCGGTCAGTTGCCTGCAGTGTTGTTGGGCACCAGTGCTTCTGTTCCGCTGCAAATATCTTCATAGAAGACAATATATGTCAATTGCTATAAGAGTTTAACGTTTATTTAATAAAAGTATTGCTTTTGTTACTTCACCTGTGACGTCCTTATGTGTGTTGAATATCCTGGGCACACATAAGCCACATCTGGTTTTGGCCGTTAAAACCTGGTGTGACACTTCACATTGGGTCGGTGGCAGGGGGAGACATTTTCCCCCTCATATTGTCTTCGGAGGCCTGCTATATCTTATGCTTCGGAAAGCCGCTCGGGCGCCGGTGGAGTGGCTCGAAGGGGTCCACAACCTTGAGGGGTAAGGCCTGCTGCTGAGAGTTCGAAGGCCGAAGGCTTTGGAGGGGCCAGGCGTGGTTCTGAGTCGTGGGAAGGCTTCGCAGGTACGAAGAGGTGGCACAAAAGAGCCCGACGCCTTCGGAAGTCGGGCCTTTAGCTGAGGGTTCGAAGATCAAGGCTCTGGACGGACCTGGATAGTAATCTTCAACCATTATCCTTAGGCTGGTTTATTTTCCCCCACCAAACGGTTTCTTAAATTTCATAGCCAATCTCCTGGAATGCGAGCGTCTTCGTTGTTGTGTCTGTTCACGGTCACCACTAAACCTAGCAGCAGTCATCGTTGTTTTTCCACTACCTCGAATGACCCCTTCCAAAACTAACCATACCGTTGAGTTAGTATTTCCATGTTCTATGCCATGCTCCCCTTGTTTCACTCAAATGCCATCGAAGCCCGACAACAATGTTAGTGGCTACGTGCCCGATCTCCATCTCCGACGACACCCGAACCACCGCCACTACGCAGACTTACCGGTAGTATCCTTAACCTAGAAGCATAACCCCAGACATTTGATCCATCATGGGTGGTCAACATTAGATCTCAATGTATCACTTCTTTAAACCAAGATGGTACTTGCATAGCATGCCAAGTCAACACCACATCATGCTTCTTAGCCTAGTCAGCGAAGTCTGGTCTACCCTATACTTCTTGAATCTTGTGCAATGATGTTGTCAATCCTGACACAATGATTGCATGATGATGCCTATTACTATATGAAAATAACTCTAGTAAACCAGCATTTCCTTTTCAACCTAATCCATCTCCCGAAAATTGTTCTATTTCATCTTAACTTCGCTTTAGGAGATTCTTGCGTCTAAATATTTCTAAAATCATACCTATCCAACCATAGTATTTTTTAAGTATTTTAATGATGTTTGGTATGTTGTTCTTAGTGTTTTCCTTTGTGTTGTTTGTCGGTAGTTCTCGCGATTAGTCGATAACATTCCAGAGCAGTTCGAGGGACTTCAGTACCATGATTTCGACAACACTGAGCAGCATTGGGTAAAAGGCAAATGTCCTTGATCATCTTGTACCTATGATTTAAATTATTTTGTTTTACAAAATTGCATCAGTGTCTGTCAATATGATGGGTAGTCACCTATGTTAGGATTTTTGCTAGATTTTCCCTTATCATCCCTTGGAACCTAGATTACTTATGGTTAGGTATCTTTGGTGGGTAGAATGCTTAGCCATGCTTTTGGGATGTTGGGAAGTATCATATACTTGATTAATGACCTTATGCAACAATGGTGGCTGACTTGTTAACGGTCTAGCAGCATGGAACCTTAGGCCTTGAGCAAAGTGGTTTTGGTGGTTGTCATGGTTATGTCATTGGTTTAGTGTTTGCTCAACTAACCTAAGTAAGGATTAGTTTGTGGAGTGACAACCCAAGAAATAACGTACCAACCACGAGGCTGATATGGGTAAGGCATGACATACTAGTTAGAGTCTATCCAGTGTGTGTTGTGTCAGCATAAAAGGGGGCTTCTGGGTAGAAGTTAGACACGCATAAACCCTGGCGGTGAAATCTAGTGGGAAGATGCATACTGGATTAGGCTTCGATTAGTGGAAAATGTCATTCAGAGATTTCTTGGTGGCATACCACTGTCGTGTGTTAAGTGTTTCATGAACACAGCAACATAGAATTTGCTGACTCATAGGGAAAGCTGGACAACCTCTGCAGAGTATAAAAAATATTATAACAGTCGTGCCCGCGGTTATGGGAGACTTGGATCCTCATATGATTAGTGGATTGTCGTTATGGGTTTGGTTGTGATTTTGGTTATAGTACAGGAAGTACTAGATGGTTATGGTATGCAAGGTGGGGAGCCTTGTATGCTGTGTGTTGGACTGTATGGGTTACATTCACTTAATAATTGTTTAATACTTTTTTAGTCCAAATATCTTTTCATTACTCGCATTTACGCAAATATACCTGGTGTTAGCCTATTCATGTGCTCACACTTGCTATTTTTTCTATGCCATGCGACATGTGAGGTGCTTCTCAGTGAGTAAAGATGTTGAAGGTTATCAAGACAAGGTTGTGACGTCCTAGGCGCGTGTCTCCCGTCGGTTTTCTGCGGTGTTGTTGGGCACTAGTGTTTTTGTTCCACTGTAGATATCTACGTAGAAGACTATATATGTCAATTGTTGTAAGAGTTAACATTTATTCTATAAAAGTATTGCTTTTGTTACTTCACCTATGACATCCTTATGTGTGTTGAACATCCGGGGCACACATAAGCCACATCCAGTTTTGTCCGTTAAAACCGGATATGAAAATAACTGTCATTAGTGACTGTTATGGCACCTATCTCTCTTATCGCGTCACTAATGATAAAATATTAGTGACGGGTTGGGACCCATCACTAATGACAATCACCAGTCATGGGTCATAATTGAGACCCACCACTAAAATGCGTCTCCTATGAGCTGACTAGGCCTGTTGCCCCTCACTGTGGCCGTCATTAGTGATGGTTTTAAGTACAAACCATCACTAATTATCAATTGCTAGTGACAGGTAGCTTTCCAGCCCGTCTCTGGGATTCGATTATTAGTGGCGGGTGTTAACTACAAATTGTCACTACTAACCGAGTCATCAGTGATGGTTTCTTATCACCCGTCATTGGTTACTGAGTGATTAGTGACGGGTAGATTTCCAACCTATCTCTGGGACTCGGTCATTAGTGATAGGTGATAACAACAACCTTCACTAATTAACTAGAACTAGTGACGGTTAGCTATAACCCGTCACTCGTGTTATGAGTCATTAGTGACGGGTATCATTTCAACCCGTTTCTAATGACTGAGTTTCAGAGATGGGTCGAAAAGCTACCTGTCACTGGGACTCAATCATCAGTAATGGGTAAATTTACCACTCGTCACTAATAGTCTCATCCCCCAAAGGAATTTATCTCTTTCCTGACTGCATCCTGAAGCAATGTCAGGATTTAGCAGCCATCTTTTCCTGCAAATAAGACACATCTAATCACGAGATATGCAACCACAAATTACATAGTCAAAAGTCCTCGAAATGTACAACAACACAAGTCCACATCAAGAGCTCAAATTACATAAGTCAAAAGTGCAACCTCGAGTTACAAGTTGAAAGTCAACCACAAATTACATTGATATAGTTACAAATTACATAAGTCAGAGCCCTGTCTCCCTACAATAGAACTCATCTTTCCAAAAGACGACTTTGGTCATTAAGAATGAGGAGATCCGTGCTTGAATGTTGGAGAATGCAAAATTCTTGATGCTGCCACCTAGTAAGCTGAATTCCTACTTAATGAAAGTATTTATGAAAAAAGTATGTAATTAGCATGAGCAAAATCATGTGGGATTTGCAAATAGAGAGGGAAAAAACTGCCAGTTCGAAAGGAAAAAATGTAATGGTAGAGTATTTGCAAATATGTCTGCTGGCACTTACCGTGAAGGTGGTCTTATGTGTCAGAGTATGGGGCTCATTCGGATCGTACTTTGGATAATAGTGCATATAAATGTCAAAAGTGTAACACCTGGTTTTAAAGGAACAAAACCAGGCACAACACATGTATGCCAAGATCAAGTTTCATACATGCGTTTACATCATCAGTGTATCATTACAATGTCAAAATTACAATAACACTATTAACTAAATACAAAAGGACCCGAGGGTCAAAAAGAAAACATAGCGGGGAACTAAAGGTTTTTCAATGCCAGCGGCTCCATCTTCCACAAGCGTCGACCGGGGGCACGCCAACCTAGAACAACAACTTCAGGTTGAAGTCGACTCCATTGAAGGTTGCAGCTTCATTGACAGCTTCTGAACAACAGCAAGATGCAAGAAAGAAAGGGAGCAACGGGTGTGAGTACAAAAATGTACTCCGCAAGTGTAGGGAAGTCATGTTATGGGGCTTGAGTCAAGGAGATGTTAGACACTGGTTAACTGCACTAAGCAACTATGACCTACCTTTGACTCCAACAAAAAGCATCCTATTTACTAAGTGTAAAGACACAATTGTATCAAAAGGACTTACTCATCGGATTCCATCTGATTACCCAGACTCACCAGATAATACCATTACCTGGCTACCCACCCAACCATACCAAACCTGATTCCAACTAATCTTGAAGAAGTCCAAGCCCGCTCTTGTTTGTGAGCACGGCTGATCGACCATATTGATACTCTGCAGAGTTTGTATAGCTCCACGAGTCATGATTCCCGTGTTGCTCCATACTTTCAGGGTAAGGAGTCGGGGTCTCACTACAAGGCCTTTACAAAGCTCCCACCGACTTGTCGGCACCCACTAAGGTTTCACCGCTAACAGACTACTAAGTCGCTGCAGAAGCCCCCTCTTGTGCCACTTACTCGACCAATGGTGCCCACAGAATCGGAGGGTGGCTAATTAGTTGGCCAGGCCATACCCATATAGGCCTTATGGTTGTGCGGGTATAAATTGGTTACATGTCTAAGAACTAGTCCTTAGGACCCCACACAGGAACAACAACAAATATGCTGTATAGCACCACCTCAAACCTACCATCCTGTTAGGATCCCTATACCATGTTGCTACACAAAACACCATTTCCAATTCTTGTTACATAGACATTAGTCAAGATTAACAATTACCCCAACTATGACTGCACTAGCATAAACTACCCATTTTAACTCATGATCCATCAATGGTGACAAGGAATTATCATGCAAAACTATTAAACCCTAACATAGAATTTCATTTAGACAAGCATGCAATTGAAGGATAAAAACTAAATATGAATCCTAAAATTGGGAGCAAGATGTTCCAGGATACTTGCCTTGAGCTGAGGGTTGCTCGAAGTTCAAGTGTTCAAAGCTTGATCTTGCAGGTTTCCGAACTGCTCACCTCCTAAACGACATACCGGAAAAAGCACACACAAAAAAACTCTAAGAACAGTACACCAAACAGTACTATTTCTAGATTGAAAACCCTATAAAAAGATTCTACATGTTGCTACAAACATTTGGAGGCAAATATCGCCCAAATCGGAGCTACGAGCAAAAAGTATTGACCTTTTGAAGTTTTAGGGGCTTAACTGCAAATTTTAGTTTATTTTTTAGAATAAAACGAATTGATTTTTATACTAAAAATTGGAATTATGACACAATAAAACATCAACTAATTTATTTTCCTATTGGAAATTCCACAGAATAGGTTCACGGGACCTGTGGACCACGACCTTACGGCCGGTCCATGGTCCACGGTAGACCGGGGCTCAAAGGGGTGAGCTGGGTCTAATCTGAGATGTCGGTTTTGGATTGAGCGGCTGGGGTTTAAA
Organism: Phragmites australis; assembly: GCF_958298935.1. Classification (NCBI taxonomy): domain Eukaryota; kingdom Viridiplantae; phylum Streptophyta; class Magnoliopsida; order Poales; family Poaceae; genus Phragmites; species Phragmites australis. The sequence continues at coordinate 23,086,592 of NC_084924.1, read as the reverse complement.
AGGGGTGCTGGCCGGCGGCGCGGGACGGGGCAGACGGCAGGCGACGACGGTGGGGGCGGCTGGAGCTCACCGGAGATGCGCGAAACTGGGCATCCGGCCACGGTTCTTGACAGTGAAAGGCACAAACGAGAGAGGTGGGGGGACGGGGAACCTCATTGAGGGATCAGCGGTGGCGGTGGAGGTTAGAGGATGGCCGGCGACGGAGAAAGGAGGTGACCCGTGGTGAAGCTCGGTGAAGACGGCGTCCGATGGTGGAAGGAGGCTGAGAAGTGGTACAACATAGTCCTTGAGCAAATGCGACGCCGAAGAAAGAAGAAAGAGAGTCAAATATGGCTCAGTTGCAGAGAAAAAGGGCAGCGACTGAGCTCTCACCAGAGACAATGAAGACGACGTCATCGAGGCTGAATTTGTGTGGGAAAAAGAGGGGATAACGATGGAGTGAGTGCGGAACCTCGCATGGATGGTGATGGAGGGCTTAAATACCCGAGAGACGGAGAGGAACGGTCGGAATTGAAGAAAATGGCCGACGGCTATGGATTTTAATGGTGTCGGTTTCTTACTTTGATTGAGCAATAGAGAGGGTTATTGGAGGGGAAAACGGACAGGGAAGCTTGATGGAGAGTTAAGGCTTCAATTACAACCGTTACAGGGAGGAGAACAGGTGCGGGGAGGCGCGGGATTGCGCGGTGGCGGTGGAGGGGAACGAGCCAGCCGAAGGTAGAAGGAAGGGGGTCGGCTCGGTCCTGGCGGCTGGCGGCTCGGGCGCGGGGTGGCTGGTGGCTCGACTCGGGGCCCGCTTGGTGGAGAGGGAGCAGGGGAAGGGACCGGCTTGGCACGGTAGGCCGGCTCAGCCACGGCCCAGCGCGGGTGGAAGGGAGGTGGCCCAGCACAGAGAGGGTTGAAGCGGCCCACGCAGGAAACAAAATGAAGGGAGGCGGGGAAAGAGAAATGGGCCAGGGGGAGATTTGGCCCGGGAGACTCTTTTCTATTTGAAAATGCCTTTTCCAATTTCGATTTCAAACAATTTCCAAAAAGAGTTTTAAACGAGCGACAACTAGTGCAATTTTTCAAACTTTTTCGACGCATAAAAACCCTATTGCATCTATAACGGCATGAATGCAACAAACATTTAACCTAGGCCAATTTAAATTTAGAAATTAACTTCTCTATTGAACAAAATTGCAACACCTGTTTTAATTTCTACCAAAATTTTAAATTATTGCAAAAATTGAATTTTAGGGTGTTTCAAAAAGCCTTACATTTGAAGAGGGATCCAATAGTCAACATTTGGTTTAAGTTTGGTTCAATATTGAACCTAAGTCAGAAAGATCTTACTCATCGGGGATTTGTTTGACAAAAGTATAGTCATGTTGTCCCTGTTCGCCATTAGGTCCCACCACTGGTCTTGATGAATTAAAGTACCAGACCATGTTCCACTTGGGGGCAATAACCAGTAAGATCCAATGTCCACCCGTACTGTGGGTGGCCATCAAGTAGACCCTTTTTGAAAAGTAGCTCATTGCCCTAGCCACATATTCCACAATGAATTCCCTTTGTTGTTCCATCAATGAAATCATCAAATTTTGGGGGTCAAGGAATCCTAAGGGCTCCTTCTTCCTCGTTTCTTGTATCAAGTGTCTATAGATACAAAATTAGTTAGATTGAAGAATTTAGTGGTAATAATTAATGAAAATCTAGTTTGAAAGGGCTTATAATGTAAAGCATCAGAATAACTCCATGTCCAGGCCATCGAGGTTGAAGAGGTCGTATAAGTCATCAAAGCCCATGAGGAAGTAGCTGTCCCTAGTCAAGAAGTGACGATTTTGGTAATATAAGATAATGGAAACATTCTTCTCTCTACAACCTTGCAGGTAGTAATTATGCATCTCAACACAAGGTTGTCCCACCCGCCGAAGTGGATCTGCCGGCAGCAAGGGCTTCCCAAGCTTGAATTTTGGGTTTTCCTTAGTCCAAGCTTCCCCTATCCAACGCTTCTCGGCGATTGAGCCCTTACCAGAGGACTTCGATTTCTTCCGCAGCTACTTCTTGGACCCTAGCCTGGACTTTTTCTTCTTCTCTGGGCTACCCTCAAGTTGCTTACTTGTAGATGGTGGAGTGGGCAAAGGCTTCTTCATTCTTCTCTGCTGGCCTCAGGTTTCTTAACTGTAGATGGAGTGGGCAAAGGTGACACAACTAGTGCATCTCGAGGCTTAGGTTGTGATGGGATTGTTGGCCTGATCTTTCGATAGGTAGCGATAAGTCGGTAGGTAGAGAACTCGATGTTGATGATCCAAAGGCTTCGACCCAAACAGATCGTCTCCCTTGCAATCACTACACCACAGCTCCGTTGGTTATCAACCGTGTCGCGCGGTTGACCTCGCCAAGAAGGCTCAATCCCTGCAAGCGTACCGAGAACACAAGCAAGAACGTAGAAGATGCAATCTGAAATATTGCGAATAGAATTCAAGCACTCGAAGTTGGGGTTCCACAAACACTTGCGGCAGCCTATTCGGTCCGGAACAAGAGCGAAAATCTCACAATCTGTGTGCAGATCAATATCTAAGCAAAACCCAACCCTAATTGGGGTGGCGGCTACTGTATATAAGAGACTAGGGTCAGCCAAGGACCCCTGGACGCGTCCCTAATGGACTCCAACACGTTACACGGCCCAACGGGCCAAAAGATGGTGGCGCAGCACCCTGACAAATTCTGGATATCTATTTCTTTCGACGATTCCTGTTGACTCAGAAAGAATTTGGATATGGGACCAGTCCCGTTGGAAAGCCTATCTCCTTAGCTTTCTAACCATGTGTAGAACGTCGAAAACGGAGTCCGTATGCGTCCTGGGCGATGATTTTAGTGCAGTCTAGTCCTGGACTCCGAAACGGACTCGAACTTGATTGGACCTCCACCTTGGCTTGGGCGCCCTTGCTGGTCTTCTCCCGTGTTCCTAAGTAACAATACATCACAATTATTCAGTAGCATCTCATCCTTATCAAAATATAAAGGAACACTAAGGAACGAGCTCACCTCATGATTTAGTTGACGTGCACGAGCTCGTGTCAATGGACCTATTGTTGGAGGAATACTCGGTGTGTGTGTATCCGAAAGAGTGATGTCCTCATCATCCTCCCCCTCTTGAATTGGAGTCATCCTCGACGCAATGTCATCTTCTTCTCCCAAGTAAGGCTTCAAATCTGAAATGTTAAATATAGGACAAACCCCATAATCTGCAGGCAACTCAAGCTTATATGCAATATCATTGATCTTTTCCACAATTTTAAAAGGATCATCAGCTCGAGGCAGCAATTTAGACTTTCTCAAATCAGGAAACCTATCTTTACGCAAATGTAACCACACAAGATCACCAATTTCAAAAGTAATATGTTTCCGACCTTGGCCACCATAAGTTCTATACTTCTCATTCATCTTTTCAATATTTTCCTTAGTCAACTCATGCATTTTCAGAATCAAATCAGCACGTGTCTTAGCATCAAAATTGAATTTCTCAGATGTTGGTAAAGGCAGTAAATCAATAGGGGCACGGGGATTAAAACCATACACTACCTGAAACGGACTTATCTTGGGGGTGGAGTGAACTAATCTATTGTAAGCGAACTCAATATGGGGTAGACACTCTTCTCACATCCTCAAATTTTTCTTCAAAACAGCCCGCAACATGGTGGATAATGTGCGGTTCACAACCTCCGTTTGTCCGTCGGTTTAAGGGTAACATGTCGTCGAAAACAGCAGCTTTGTCCCAAGTTTATTCCAAAGTGACCTCCAAAAGTGGCTCAAAAATTTTGCATCACGATCCGAAACAATGGTGTTAGGTACTCCATGCAAGCGAATGATTTCCCTGAAAAACAAATCAGCTATGTGTGTAGCATCATCGCTCTTGTGACAAGATATAAAATGTGCCATTTTTGAAAAACGATCCACAACGACAAATATACTATCCCTCCCCCTCTTGGTCCTAGGTAATCCTAAAACAAAATCCATAGAAATATCCTCCTAAGGCACACTAGGAACAGGAAGAGGCATATAAAGTCCAAGTGGGTTCAAGCGAGACTTAGCTTTATTGCAAGTAGTGCAGCGTGCCACGTAGCGCTCGACGTCGCGCCTCATCTTAGGCCAAAAGAAGTGAGCAGCCAGTACATCCTCGGTCTTCTTAACTCCAAAATGTCCCATCAAACCACCTCCATGTGCTTCTTGCAAGAACAATAGGCGAATAGAGCTAGCTGGGATGCATAGCTTGTTAGCACGGTATAGCAATCCATCATTCAGCACATATTTATTCCAAGTTCTTCCTTCTTTACAATGTTCAAAAGCATCTTTAAAGTCCAAATCAGTAGCATATAATCCTTTAATTGTTTCTAAACCAAAAATCTTATGATCGAGTTGGGACAGCATGGTATAACGTCTAGATAATGCATCTGCAATGACATTGTCTTTACCTTTCTTGTGTTTAATGATATAAGGAAACGACTCTATAAATTCAACCCATTTAGCATGACGTTTGTTCAGTTTGGCTTGGCTTCTAATATGTTTCAAAGCTTCATGATCAGAATGAATAATAAACTCCTTGGGCCAAAGATAATGTTGCCATGTTTCTAAAACTCGCACTAAAGCATACAACTCCTTATCATAAGTCGAATAATTCAGAGATGGCCCATTCAATTTCTCACTAAAATAAGCAACGGGTTTACCTCCTTGTAGTAGCACTCCTCCAATTCCAATGCCGCTAGCATCACATTCTAACTCAAAAGTCTTACCAAAGTCCGGAAGTTGGAGTAGAGGTGCATGCGTAAGCTTCTCTTTCAGTGTATTAAAAGCTTGTTCTTGTGCTGGCCCCCATTGGAACGGAACGCCCTTCTTTGTCAACTCATTGAGTGGGGCAGCAATGGTGCTGAAATCTCTCACAAAATGCCGATAGAACCCTGCAAGGCCATGAAAGCTTCTCACCTGTGTGATAGTCCCAGGGGTCGGCCAGCTCTTGATGGCTTCAATTTTAGCTTCATCCACTTCAATTCCCTGTGGAGTAACAACATAGCCAAGAAAAGCAACTCTATTCGTGCAAAAGGTGCACTTGTCAAGGTTAGCAAAAAAACGTGCCTCTGTCAAAGCAGTAAAAACAGCACGTAGATGATCAATGTGTTCTTCATGTGACTTGCTATAGATCAAAATATCGTCAAAGTACACCACCATAAAACTTCCTATGAAAGCACGTAAAACCTCATTCATCAATTTCATGAAAGTGCTAGGTGCATTAGTTAAACCAAAAGGCATCACTAACCACTCATATAGACCGAATTTAGTTTTGAAAGCAGTTTTCCATTCATCTCCCAATTTCATTCTTATTTGGTGGTAACCACTACGCAAGTCAATCTTCATGAAAATAATAGAACCACTCAACTCATCAAGCATGTCGTCTAGCCTAAGAATAGGGTGACGATACCTTATTGTGATATTATTAATGGCTCTACAATCAACACACATGCGCCATGTACCATCTTTCTTAGGAACCAAAAGAACAGGAACAGCACAAGGACTAAGGCTCTCTCCTACGTACCCACGGTCCAACAGGTCTTGGACTTGTCGCTGAATTTCTTTAGTCTCCTCCGAATTGGTCCTATATGCAGCGCGGTTTGGCAAAGTCGCTCCCGGGATCAAATCTATTTGGTGCTCTATCCCTCTCAATGGTGGCAGCCCCGGGGGTATCTCAGCTGGAAAGACATCCTTATACTCCTACAAAAGGTTAGTGACAGCAGCAGGCAAAGAGCTAGGTATATCATCAATTGAAAATAAAACCTCTTTGCATACCAAAGCATAGCACAAAGCATCATTATCTTGAATTTCAGCAAGATCAGATTTAGTAGCAAGCATAACACCACCCTTTAACTTAATGCCTTCGGACCTAGGTGTGTTCTTCTCTTTCTTAGGTGGGAAAATAGATTGAGCTACTTGCTGATTTTCAGATTCCAAAACACGTTCTTTCTTTTCTTTTTCAGCTAGCGCTTTATCACATTGCACAATTTCAGCAGGTGTCAAAGGAAGCAAAATAATTTTCTTTCCCTTGTGCATGAGAGAGTATTTATTACTTCTACCATGGTGTGTAGCATCGGTATCAAATTCCCAAGGACGGCCTAACAAAAGTGAACATGCTTGCATAAGCACTACATCAAAATCAGCATAATCATGGTAGGAACCAATAGAAAAATGTACTCTCGCAGATTGTGTTACCTTAACCTTGCCGCTGTTATTGAACCACTGAATGTAGTATGGATGAGGATGCGCACATGTTGGCAAGGAAAGATTCTTCACAAGATCAGAGCTCAAGAGGTTGTTGCAACTCCCGCCATCAATTATGGTACGAACACGTGCATCTTTGACATTGAGGAATGTCTGGAATAGATTATGGCGTTGTAGCTGCTCTGCTTGCTCCATTTGAGAACTCAAAACTCGCTTCACAATGAAGGTGCGTGCTGCATAACTCTCCGTGGTAGCGGTACCACTAATTTCCTCCCCCTCACTATCCATGTCATGATCGGCTGCAAGATTAGCTTCAAATGCATATTCTTCCTCGACATCACTATGACTAACATATCCACCATCTGCTGTTGCGGAGTATGCTCGCTGGCTTGGGCAATCCTTCATGACATGGCCAATACCTTGGCAGCGACGGCACACAATGCCCGTTGTACGACCCGTGGTAGCTGCACATGAAGAAGAGCTTGGCATTGGATCCTGCGAAACAGTAGATTTGCTCACCTCACGTGATGGTGGTGATGCTCCTGCTGAACGCGCCCGAGTGTTGGAGGAGGGGGCAGCAGATCGTGTAGATGTAGAAGGGAATGTTTTTGCTTGTCCTGGTGGTACTCGTGAAGTAGATGTACTCCCAAAATTGTTCCTCAATTTCTGCACTTGTTGTCGACCCTGCAGTTCTTTTTCTGCCAAGATAGCAAAATAGAACAACCTATTGGTAGTATTGTAATCTTTATAATCAACAAGGTCCTAAATTTCACATCTCAACCCGGAGTAAAAACGAATCATGGTATCCTCATCATCCTCTTGTATATTACAACGAAGCATAGCAATTTGAAGCTCCTGATAGTAATCATGCACAGATTTAGAACCTTGATTTAAGCGCTGCAATTTCTTTTTCAATTCACGTGTATAATCAGGAGGAATAAATCTATTGCGCATGGCACGCTTTAGTCTAGGCCATGATTCAGGTTCTAAGCCACTAGAAACTAAACCATTCCACCAAATAATAGCATAATTCGTGAACTCACAAGTGGCTAGTCTAACTCTATGCATTTCAGGAACCATATGAGAACTATACTTTTGATCAACCATCATTTTCCAATCCAAATAAGCATCAGCATCATATGCACCATCAAAAGGAGGCATTGAAAACTTAATCTTAGAATAAGGATCATCGCGACCATTGCGATTAACATAATTACCTCTATTACCTTGACGACGTTGTTGTTGTTCACGACGTAATTGTTCAGCAGGATGACGTTGCTCAGCACGCGCATCTTGCCCAACAAAAACCTACCATCTTCCTGGTCACCATCTCCGTCACCATTATTATTATCATCATGTGAATTTTCATCATCCTGTGGTGGCTGTCGCAACTCAAGGTCGTTCACTCGCGTGACAAGGTTAGCAATGCTTGTTCTAATGTCTGTCAATAGTCTAGTATGATCCTGCAAGGCTTTGTTGAGTTCTTCCTTGGACACACAATCCTTAAAATCCGACGGAGAGCCATCACCTGACATGATTAGTAGAAAATAAAGGACAACACAATATTATCCCTATCAACTACTAGGTGGTGAAAGGTGGAATCACACACACTCAAGCGTCTTACCACACTCTTACAAATGTTCTTACCAACGCAGCAAGGAGGAACAACCGGTGACAAGTCTAGAAACCGTGTGAAGCGTGGGATGATTGCAAGAGTGAACCTGTTCAGATCAAAGGAGTTGGAGCTTGGAAAGGCACAATATGGTAGCAAGGATTAGCAATAACTGTAATCAGATGAGCAAAGCTAAATAAGTGTCCAAAGTATGAATCACAATTGCTGGTCTATCACGTGTCTCTAGTCCTAGCACAAAGCTGAAACAAAGCTAAACAGGATGATCAGATAAAGCACAAGATGGAAAGACACAGCAAACAGCATAATTATCTGGGTGTTCTCTATGTACTCCTCTTTTTTGTCTTTTAGCACTAGTAGAAAACACAATTTTTTTTTGTATTTTCTGATATTTTTTTCTGAACTAGGAGCACACAAGAAACAACCACAGAAATTTTCAGCGCAAACAGATGCAAGATGTGGCCTATAGAAAATCAAGCACGTTCTCTGAAAGCATGCGAAATCTTCGCGGCTCGAATACTCAATCTTCCAAGCCGAATTTGGGGAAATTTTTTTTGGCAGAACCCAACAATGCGGGGAGCAACGGATGTAACCTTTTTTGTAGATGTCCATGAAAAAAATTTTGCCTGATTCCGAGTCCGTATGAGAAAGTTATGGCCGTTTTACTGAACCCCTGTCGAGTTAGGGTTTTTTTTCAAAGCACCTCTTGCAGAAATTGTTCTCGTTAAGGTATGGCAAGCAATAGGATCGCGAGAGGAACAAGGAGGGTAGCGGTGGCAGGGCAATTGATACAAGACGGCTTGCGACCTATCTAGGGTTGGCGTGGCGGAAAGTAACACAAGGCGGCTCGCGGTGGCAAATCGAGTAATGTAGTGGCTCGACTTGTTGGTGGGGATGGTGGCGATGGGATAGCGGCGTGATCAAAACAGCACGGAGCGTTGACTAAAGACCAAGAACACGACTCTAAACAAGCAACAAGACTCGACCACGGACACAAACTCAACAACGCGCAACTGAAAACAAAAATTGCAAAGGCACAAAGGGTTCTAGGGCAGCGGAAATTGACGGAATTTTTTTTTGGCTTTTTCTGGACTCTAGGTAATGAAAAACAGACTAATCTAAAGGGGAAAACAAAATTACCTAACGGGCAACCTGAAAATCTGATACCAGATGATGGGATTGTTGGCTTGATCTTCCAATAGGTAGCGATAAGTCGGTAGGTGGAGAACTCAACGTTGATAATCCAAAGGCTTCGACCCAAACAGATCACCTCCCTTGCAATCACTACACCACAGCTCCGTTGGTTATCAACCGTGTCGCGCGGTTGACCTCACGAAGAAAGCTCAATCCCTGCAAGCGTATCGAGAACACAAGCAAGAACGTAAAAGATGCAATCTGAAATATTGCGAATAGAATTCAAGCACTCGAAGTTGGGGTTCCACAAACACTTGCGGCAGCCTAGTCGGTCCGGAACAAGAGCGAAAATCTCACAATCTGTGTGCAGATCAATATCTAAGCAAAACCCAACCCTAATTGGGGCAGCGGCTACTGTATATAAGAGACTAGGGTTGGCCAAGGACCCCTGGACGCGTCCCTAATGGACTCCAACACGTTACACGGCCCAACAGGCCAAAAGATGGTGGCGCAGCACCCTGATAGATTCTGGATGTCTACTTGTTTTGACTATTACTGTTGACTCAGAAAGAATTTGGACATGGGACTAGTCCTGTTGGAAAGCCTATCTCCTTAGCTTTCCAACCATGTGTAGAACGTCAAAAACGGAGCCTGTATGCGTCCTGGACGACAATTTTAGTGCAGTCTGGTCCTGGACTCCGAAACGGACTCGAACTTGATTGGACCTCCACCTTGGCTTGGGCGCCCTTGCTGGTCTTCTCCCGTGTTCCTAAGTAACAATACATCACAATTATTCAGTAGCATCCCATCCTTATCAAAATATAAAGGAACACTAAGGAACGAGCTTACCTCATGATTTAGTTGACGTGCACGAGCTCGTGTCAATGGACCTATTGTTGGAGGAATACTCGGTGTGTGTGTATCCAAAAGAGTGATGTCCTCATCTGGTTGGGGTAGGGAACTTGAACATCCAGGCAGATCGCTCCTAGATACCATGTGCACCACGGTGTCCCCCCTCTTCAATTGGATCCTTTGAAGACGAGCTTGACTCAGTTTTTTTATCTCATCATTGGGAGGGGGGACGATCAAATCTGTGTCCACAGCATTGGTATGCACAAAATCCACGAAGACAACGGTATTGCCATGACGTATCGGGACCTTATGTAACACCTAGACATTTGGATGAACTTTGCCCTTTGCAACCTCAATATAGTAGCCTCCAGGTCTTGTGACCAGCGAGCACAATGTGGGCCCATCGAAAAGGTCTATGGTATCGGGCTCCACAGATGGAGAGAAGACAGATTGTTCGTCCTCCCTAGAGGCTTTGACTACTCTTGTGTCTAGCAATGGGGCCACCAACCCACTGGTGCTCTAGGAATTACGACTCCATGTGCCACAAACCTTCGCATGACGTCTTGATAAATGATCTCCCTGATTGACTGGGTCAATTCTTCCACATCTATTGGGACCAACCTCTTCCTCTTCTTATACATCCCAACGTGTTCGGGAAAACTAACTTCCAGCCCTGGGAACTGGACACGCCTCGAACTCGAACTGGGTGCTCCGGGTTTCCCAGCACAGTGGAGAGCACATCATGTTCCCTAACCCTGGTAAATGAACCTTCGGAGGAGTAGGTTGCTATTTCTTTCACCTTTTGAGTGTATATCTTGGTTTCACCATATTTGAATGTGATTTCTCCACTATCTGACAGCATACCCCTCACGTGCAAATATGATTGCGATCGTCCCAGGAATTGCAACCAAGGATTCTTGTGGCCTTCGTTGGCTAACTTTGCATCCTCCACCTACCATTTATCCCTTTTTCCCACGTACCGCTTGTGCCCAAGTTATGATTTTGCTTGTTCTTTGCCTGAAGCTGCTTCTTTGCTGAACTCTCCGTTTGGAACGTCTCAGAGCTCTTCAACACCACAAAACCTTCCCAATCCTCTGTTTTAATATATGGGTACTTCCTGAAGGGCTCCAACTCTTTTGCCATATACTCGTTCACAAGCTTTCTCTTGTGGCTTCTCCAAACTTTGGCAATCATTTGCATAGCAACCCTACAAGCCTTTGCCTTCAAGTTCTCTGGGAACTCCAAAAATGTATAGACACCATCATTGAACAAGGCATTGTTTTGATCCACAGGGAGGTCATTGAACTTCTGAAGGGTCAATGGCACCCTCTCCCGAGCATTAAGGCCTGCAAGCTTCTGCAACATCTGTAGGGCCTTCTTCTCCATAGGAAAGCCGTCATCATCGATTTCCATGACGGTAATCTTTTCAATCGGCCACTTTGCTTGTGCCCTTGCCTTTCGTATTGTTACTCCACTAGGACCTAGTTGGGCAGACGTCTGACTTGGAGCTTGTGCTTTGTTAGAGGATCCCGATAACTCATTGGTAGACATCTAGTAGATCCGAATATGTAGATACAATTGTATAAACTTAGTAACTACATTCACTTTTATATGAATTTATGAAAAATATGATGTATTTCTTATCTAAAGCGAAGGATCCTACCTAATATCTAATAGGCAAAGATAGGTCCTAATCCCATTCAAGGATATGTGGCCCGGTTCTAGAGAAAATTTCGATAGCACCTCCCCGTTGTTCTTCAAATAGACATCTCGACAATGAGCCAAGAGGGTGTGGATTTGGAGAACAATATGGAGACTCCACCAAAATTCTCTCTAGAACCATACAAGAGCACAAAAACCTACTACTCGGGTCACATATCCTCGAACTATCCAAAGTACGTGGACAATTCGAGAGTATCTTCTTATAAATATGATGAGTTGCCAAGTCATATTTATAATCAATAACTCCTGAATGAGAAACGACGTAATAGGTTACTCAACCTAAATTCATTTTTGGGATTTTCTTACAAAGAAAATTTTAACGATCATGAACTTGTTGTGCAATATGTGTACATTAGTGACAAGAATATACAACAACAGATAAATAAGAATAAGAATTAATGTGTTCTATCAAGACTGAACATAAGCAGGAATAAAAATAGGTAAACATGGAAATTGCATATGCAAAGCATATAAACATCAAGAACATGTTTATATTATCAACTTTTACTCTCAGAAAGCGGGTTACGACTGATGTCGCCATCCAAACGCCAAATTGGCTATCTCATATCATTGGCATGTGTGACAGCACACTCTTAATTCTCAGATCATTCCCAAGAATAGCATGCACTGTAGCCTCCATATTTATGCATATTGAAAAGCAAAAATCCAACATGGTTGTGCTAAACTGTTAACCATTGATTCACATACCCTCTATCTCCTATATTACCGTAAATACTACATAGAAATCGCAACACAAAGGTGAACATTAGGAACACGTGGAGTTTAAGTATTCAATAGTAAGTGTTAAATGGGTAAGATAACAACGCGCCTAATTCGTCTGTGCTAAACTACTAAGTTCATATGGTCGCACCTAAGTAGACTACGCTGTCACACACGACCTCACTTAGCCGCTGTCATCATCAAGTAATATAATTCGATATACCATTTGCATTCACCCCCGTCACACAAAGTATGGCAGAATGCACAGAAGTAACTCACAATGGCGGATGAGGATGATGACGGTAGGTGTTGGCGAGGAGGGGATGGCGGGACGCCTAACTCGATGGATGAGGATGATGGCGACGGAGAGCACGGTGGAGCTAGCACCTCGATGTCGGGGTGCTCGTCGGGGAGGAGACGATGGCAGTGTGGGCTCCTCGTCATCAGGGTAGTCAGGGACGAAGGTGCAGGGGAAGACAGCATCAGGGAGGGGGTGGGGATGGTAGGGAGATGGTGCCGACCTCGGGGACGACCAGGAGAAGGAGGTGAGGAGGAATGGACGGCGAGCGTGGCAGGAGTTAGGAAAAATCGGAGGCTAGGGTTCCCGCGCTCGTTATTTATAAATATATCATTAGTGATGGGTGAATTTACAACCTGTCACTAATGATCGGGTCACAATGACAGGTGGATTTACCACCCTGTTACTGGGACTTGGTAATTAATAAAGGGTGGTAAATTTGCCCATCATTAATGACCTCTTTAGTGATGCATGACGTTATCACCTATCACTAATATGATCATCCCTCTATTTACATGTATACTGGCTGCATCCTGAAGCAAAGTCAGGATTTGGTAGCAGGATAATCCGATGAAGAGAAAAATGTACTGAATTAGCTATCTCACTTGCATTCTCAATTTAACACACTTTTCCAATTAACTAATCTTTTCATTAATTTAGGTTAAGTAAGTTCATCACTACAAAAGGTTCGGATTACACAAAAAAAATAGCAATGTGGACTATATAATAAGGGTGCTAAATCTAAATTGCTAAATTCGGATTACCACCATAAACCTAGGTAAGTAATGGACAATAATTCATCCATATCCTCATCCTCCTCCTCCTCGTCATCGGTAAACCCTAAACCCTTTAATAGTTTAGTTGTTCCTGTCCGAAAAACTATAAGTAGCTTGAGCCTTCAAATGAACATTTGAATAGTTGACTCAAGCCTACAAATAGGGTGGGAAGGGGGGTTCGGGGGGAAACCCCTCGACACTCAGAAAAAATCAAGGTTTTTTCTGAGAGAAGCCTAACATCCTATCTATACCCTTATTCCCCCTGAAGGGGTCCCTCTGGTATAGCGTCGCGTCGGTCACTATCGCAGAGTGGCATTTCTGGTGCCACTCAGTCGGCTCTTCCAGCTAGCAGTTTTAAAGGAAGAGTGGTCCACAACCTGTGCCTTCTTGTCCTTTGTTGCTCAAGTCTATAACCTTTCTTGCTAGGGGAATGTAATTGTCGATACCTCGATTCGATTGAGGGCAGATAAATCTGTTATCCTCAGGGGATTGATTTTACGGTTGGGTTCTTATGGCACCACCAAGCTAGAAATTGACAACATGAAACATTTCCCTCATTGAGATTCAATGTATAGGGGAATCGAACCCCACCAACAAGGCTGTGCTTAATGATAGGTTTCTCAGGGAACAACTGCTGTCACAACAAAAGGTTCATAGATCACTTTAAGTCTTTAAAAAAGGGACACTCTGGCCAGTTGAACCTTGCTAAAATGCCTCATTTCATTTCAATATCGCCAGACCTTGACCTTTCTTGTCATTTTCAATGGTTGGGTGCAAACCCGCATTGTCGTTTAATTTCTTGTAAAGAAGTTGGCCTTCTGGTACGGCCTATGCCTCAAGTTCTGGATAGGCCGCGTATGTTTCTACCTTCAAAGCAAAAACCCAAGGATTCCCCTCTAAATTAAGCTAAAAAGACACTTGGGTTTTCGAATTTCACCTTGTTTTCCTATTTGCCAATCTAGTAATTTATATTTTGCCAAAAGGAAAATATAAAAAAGTATATATAAGTTTTCGACCTTGGGAGGAATTCCCAAATAGAGGAAAGCACTCCTTCCTTTTAGTACTTGCCACCTCTATTTTCTCCAGTAAAATAGAGGGAAGAATGCCTTTTATCGAGGGAATCCCGACCTTGGATTAGGGGCTCACCTAAGCGCCTTCCCGAGATCGAACTCGAGGGAAGGTAAGACCAGAACGAGGGACGAGTGGAGGCCGCCATCCCCTTTCCAAGGGGATGCCCACTAAGATAACTAGTCCTAAACCTTTAACAGGAAGGACATGTATTTTTATTCACAGAATGGAAATAGCTAGCCTCCGCAGCGCTCCGGGGACCTAAAGAACACTCGGAAGCCTCCCTTTCCCAAGGAAGTCTTCCTCCTCTTCTTATCTCTTTTAGGTTTGTTAATAGTTGTTCATAAAGGTAGGACATCTTCTCTACTGGCCGGAGGGGGATTTCGAGTTTATAAACATTCTACTATACCCTCCGGGCAGCAGAGAAGAGGGAACGGAGCCCTCGTCCCGGAGGGCGAGGCATTCTATTCGTTAACCTAAGTAGTAATAAGGAGTGTAAACTAATTAATACTTATGTAGCCATTTAGAAAAGCAATTTTGACATCCATTTGATATAATCTAAAGTCTCTAGATGCAGCAAAAGCTAAAAAACTTCTAATGGCTTCTAGTCTAGCAACCGGAGCAAAAGTTTCCTCAAAATCTAGCGCTTCTACTTGTGTAAAACCTTGAGCTACAAGTCTATATTTGTTGCTAACAACAACATCATCCTCACTTTGTTTATTTTTGAAAACCCATTTAGTACCGATAAGTGTATGACCCGGAGGAGGTGTGACAAGCTTCCATACTTTGTTGTGTTCAAAATTTTCAAGTTCCTCATGCATGGCATTGATCCAAGATTCATCAATTAATACATGTGAAACATCTTTGGATTCAAAAGAAGCAACAAAAGCTGAATGAGCATGAGAATTAGAATCAATAAACCTGGACAGTGTGACTCGCTCATGCAAATCTCCAATCATCTAATCAAGTGGATGACTCCGCTGAATGTGTAAAGGAGCTGTCACTCAAGAAACAATCTCTTCTTCTCCTTCAATACACACAAATGATGTAGCAGCTTGAGGATGTCCAACTGTAGCTGAAGTGATCGAAGGTGTCAAGGGATCTACAGCTGATTGTATCATTGGAATTAAAATCTCATCCTCATCTACCTCATCATCATCCACAAAAATGCTCTCGAGCTCCCCCTGAATATGTGTACCTGTACCTGCATCACTTGATCTAGTTCCAGTACTAGTCTCATCAAAAGTAACCTCACAGGTTTCAACAATTTTGTTAGTCTCCAAAACAAGAACTCGATAGCCACGAGTATGAGCAGGATATCCAAGAAAAATACCATCTGTTGATCTGGACTCAAACTTATCCAAATTTCCATATTTCAGCACAAAGCACTTGCAGCCAAAAACTTGAAGGTGAGATACAGTAGGCCTATGTCCAAACTGCAGCTCATATGAAGTTTTAACTAATTTAGATCTCAAAAAAACACAGTTTGAAACATAATAAGCAGTAGATATAGCTTCAGCCCAAAATTTTCTAGGAGTAGAAAATTCATCTAACATGGTCCTAGCCATCTCGACCAGAGTTTTATTCTTCCTTGAACTACACCATTTTGTTGAGAAACTCTAGGTGATGAAAATTGATATTTAATACCTTTCTCAGCACAAAAGAGATCAAAAGAAGAATTCTTAAATTATGTTTCATTATCACTTCTAATCACTCTCAAAAATCCTGGGAGATCAACAGATAATCTAAGAATTAAACTTCTAAAATAACCAAAAGCTTCATCCTTAGAAGCCATAAAGTAAACCCAAGAATATCTAGAGAAGTCATCAACAATAATAAGCACATACCATTTACCTCCAAATAATTGTACTCTAGAAGGACCAACAGTATCAAGGTGTAAAAGTTGACTGGGTGCATTTTCCATATCCATGGTAATAGGTGGATGTGAACCTGAATGTATTTTACCAGGTCTACAAGAAGAGCAAACTAACTCGCTATCACTCTTAAACTTAGGCAAGACACGAATAAGATCTAAACCACCAACTCGAGTGAGATGATCTATACCAACCTGACCAAGTCTACGATGCCAAACGAATAAATCTTTACAAACATTAGCAACAAGACATCTAAGATTAGAAGATTTATTCTCAGCCTTTAAAACTCTTCCAAAATGTGAGATTCTAAAAACCAGATCACCTAAAGCATCTAATACTTTACATTCATTTTTTCTTAAAGCGCACATCAAGGTCTTCATCAATCATTTGTGAAACAGAAAACAAGTTAAATTTCAAGTTCTCAACTAAAGCAACATCCTTGAACATAAACTTGTCATTTACCTGTACTATTCCTTTTGCAACAACTGAGGTAGAATAAGCATTTCCAAAAGTAACACTTTCAGCATGAGATGCACGTACAAGGGATTTGAACCAATTTTTATCACCGGACATGTGGCATGAGCATCCGGAATCGACTAGCCAAATGTTCTCCTTTCTCGCTCGAGAAGCTTACAAGAAAACAGAAGATGTCGAGGGCTCAGTACTGGGGTTAGTAATAAAGCTTTTAGGAATCCAGTACTGAGTCACTCGACCAACAATACGAGTAGGCAAAACACAAGTACCCGAGCAGACTTATCTCGAGAAGTTCGAGTGAGAACAACTCAAGTTACACGAGTAGTAAAAGGTGATGATTGTTTCACCTGAGGCACAAAATGAGGTGCCACAACCTCATGAGGGATAAAACGTGTCTTTCACAAATTAGACCTAGCCTTAAACTTTTCTTTCTTTTGTTGTTTAGCTAGTCTAAAACAAAAATCTACTAAATGTCCATCTCTACCATAATGAGTGCCAGTGTGCTTAACCCGATGTATGGATTTTAAAGAAGAAGCAACATTTGCATTCATTGTAGAGGATAAAAATCCAAGAGATTTAAAAACAACCTTCTTAGGTTCAGATTCAGCAATAGTTTCAAATTTACCACAACCAAGAGTTGTAAGTGCATTTATCTTAGAACGAGCATAGGGATCAAACCTAAACCTTGTTTACATGTACTTGTCTTAGATGTATCTAAAATCAGGTTTAGATTTTTCTTACCCTTAGAAAAATATTCTAAAGTTTTTTTTAAGTAATCAACTTGTTTAGAAAGAGCTGGACACTTATCACAAGCAAAATTCATATGTTTCTTTTAATTACGACAATTAAAACATGAAAGAACCTCATTAGTAATCATGTCATTAGCTATTTAAGAAACTCTAGTATTAGCATCATTCAACTTCAATTCAAGAATTAAGCAATTAGAACAGGAAATTGAATCATGCAAATCAGATGTTGAACAACTTGCATTTTTAACATGTTTGCAATTTAATACAACAAGTTTCTCATTTTTCTCAATTTCTTCTCTAAGTTTCTCAAGAGTAGAAGCATGAACATCTCAAAGAGAAGTGAGCTCAGAATAGACTAAGTCACATAACTTGCAAGCATCATCATCAGGAATTAAAGTCTTAAGTCTTGCAATTTCAGAATTATGCAATTCAATTAAAACATCATGTTTATTAATTTTCTTGTTACGTTTCTCTAAGAGTATACCATGATAAGCAACAACATTAAATAGATCATCATAAGTAGGTAATACCTCGTTACCGTCACTGTCAAGTTTATGCTCAGTTGAGCTTTCTTTGTTGCTCGCCATGAGACACAAACCAGTCAAATCACGCAATGTCTTGCTCTTAGTTGTTGTGTCATCTTCGCTGCTCTCTGAATCAACGTCACTCAAATTGACTTGTTCAAGCGCTGAAAGAACTCGATGCATAACCTTGCTGTTGAGAAAACTCTTTTTCTTCTTGTTGTTGAATGATCGTTTCTTTTTCTCCTTCTCCTCCTTTGATTCTTTATCTGCAAGCTTATGACAATTGGAACGAATGTGGTTGAGATCACCACATTCATAACATCTTTGAGGACCTCCACTTCCTCTCTTCCTCATAGGCACATTCTCTTTAATAGTAGATGGACCTTCATGATAATCACATAGTGCTTTCCATAACTCGTACGCCGATTTGAGATGAATTACTCGATCGAAGTTGCCCCTGCCCATGCCTTGAATGATCAGGTTCCTTACCTTGCTATTCGCCTCCACATGAGACATGTTCTGTGCCATCACTTTATTATTCTCAGAGACACATATGGCTTGTAGACTTTTTCCCAAATTTCAAAGTCCTGTGCTTGAATATAGGCCTCCATCTTCGTCTTCTAGAACTGAAAATCAACTCCATCAAAAACACAAGGTTTTGTGGAATACCTATCTGAAGCCATGTTTCTAATTACCGATTAAGATCAATTAGAAAGGATTAAGACTCTGATACCAATTGTAAGATCGGATATGCACAAAATACCCAATCAGAGGGGGTGAATAATTGCAGAAACCAAATTCAAAGATTAACTCACCCAAATCAAAACTCGATTTAAACTCGATATTCCACTCGAAATAGATTGTACATGCTCTAGTAAAAACAATATACAGAAAGATCTGCTGATCGGATTGTTCTCAACTTTGGTCAGCATAAACCAGATTGAAATACGAAATTAATCAAAAATGAATCAAGTAAATCAGATATATGGATCAAAAGTTATTCCTGATCGAAGCAGACTGTATCAACCAGTATCGAGTAGATCAAAACTTAGTCGAGTTGACAAAAAGCTACTCGAGAACAAACCAAATCCACTTGAAATTTTCTCAGATCAAACACTAGATATTCTATCAAGGTTTCGGATGGATTAAACCAAGATGAAACTTGATAAAAGCACGAGATTAATCGAAAACCAAAATCAAACATGCAGAATATAGAACATAGAGAAAATTCTGAATCAGCAATTCATCAACTTACGAAACTTGATTTTCATTACATAGATGAGTTTACAAGATGCCTATCCAAAGCATCCAACAAGGATTTGCATGAAATCCCAAAACAGCTCTCTCTCTCAAGTTTCTCTATCTCTCTGCTGCGTTGTTCTGCACCTCTACTACCCAATACAACAGACCTATCTATTTATAGGGTAGCCACACACACTAACATGACCGAATCGAACTACAACTCCCTCTCATATTTATCTGGTCTTATCCTCCTCTAATCACAAGAGGACAAACAACTTCTGCTAATTAATCTAATTAGCCAACAACTCTTACATAATCATGCATGCACATCTCCCATGCGTACATGTATATACGTAACTAACTCAGAGTCCATCTCCAACACTAACTCTTGTCTCAAGTCCAACCACCTCATGACTCCCTCGTGCTTGCTCCAACTCGAACAAGAATTTGTCTTCACATCCTCTCACGATCAGATCGCCTCCAGCGTCCATCGTGAAGCTTTGTCTCCATATGCATTGTCTTCTCAGCACGAACGTCCCGCATGACATCCTCGATCACCACGACCTCAGTTCCTCCCTGAACTTAGTCCGTTGATCCGTCATCAACCACATTCACCTTCGAGCAACAACTGCACATGAATCAAACAACAATCGAGTACGAGCACAAGTCCTTTCCTACTTGACTCGAGATCAGTTCACGCAACACGATGCAAACTCCAAACAAAATAAACATGCTAACATAAGCATCAAACCAACTATGCTATCCAAGCATATCTTAGCAACTCATGAACATCAACCAAATATCATTATGCTAAATCACTTTGCTCTGCCAATTTCATCAATCAAACCAATTTTTCATCTCATAATCTCACAAAGTTTGAAACCCTGGACAAGCAAAACTAATTGCTTGAAGCTTTCAGTTGCTAGTAATCAGACCGACATTGATGTAGCGATCAGACCATCGGCGTTCAGAAGGTTTTGGCCTCTAGCGGTCAGACTAATGTTGTGCTAGCTGTCAGATCGTCGACTAGTGGTCATACCGGCCCTAGTGGCAGCCTGACCCCTATATAGGGTTTTCCACTCTGAAAATCTAGCCCTAACTGGTAGTCAGACCGGCACAACGATAGTCAGACCACCAGACCTTGCCGGTAGTAACTTTGCGGGGTCACCGGCGATGATTCCTGTGAGACCTTCGGCGATGAAGGACACCAAAGCACTCCACTAGACCAGGTGAACATTTTACGTGGTTGTTCGAACATCATGCATGGACCGAACACGTAAAACCCCGAAAAGTGGATCTAGATCTAGGGTGGGGTAGGGTTTTCCAGCAAAAAATCAAAACAGCTACCACCACGAGATAGAAAATGATGGAAGAAGGGTATAAGGAGGTTCACCTTGGCATGGGTGAACTTAGTATTGGATCAAAATTCTACAAGGAGGCTTTGGTTTGTTGATTGGACTCCTAGAGGGTGGAACGAGTTCGCGGTGGACGGAACGGCGAAGAACCACTTCCCAACGAGGGGAAAGAGGGGGAAGATTTCGAGGAAGCCTCCGGGAAGCATGGGCGAGTCCTTGTTGTCGATCTCCAGCGTTCAAGCGTGTCGAATGGAGCTCTCCTTTCTCTCCCTAGGGTTTAGGAGAAGAGGGAGAAAGATAGAGCAATGTGAGAGAGTGAGAGAGAAACCGATCACTTAAGTGGCGCCTCTGCTGAGTTCTGGCGGTTAGATCGCGGGGAGGATTGGTTAGTCCGTGAGGAGCACACGTGGTAAGTCTACGTGGCTGAACACTTGGTGGTTAGACCGCGGCGAGCCCAGTCAGACCGCGAGGAGGGTTTTGTGCTGAATTTTTCCTAAGTCTCCCCCTCATTGCATGCTTTTTCTTATGCAACATATATAGGGTTTTCCTAAGAGCTCTAAACTACATCCGTGCACTTTTGTAACATACTTAACTAAATTTGATAGATAAACACATATGAACACATGCGAGGATGATTACGCATGCTTAATCATGTAATTAGCATTTTGGGATGTGATAAGGATGCTTACCTCAACGTAGAGGAACTTTGTATTAGATCAGAATCCTCCAGGGAAGCTTCAATCCACCAATTGGCCTTCCGGAGGGTGAATGAGCTCGTGGAGGAAGAAACGGTGAGGAAACCCTTTCGATAGGGAGGAAAGGGGGAATAAGCTCAGGGAAGTCCTCCAGGAAGCTCGTAGGAGTCCCCACCTCTGATCTTCGGCTATCAACACGTCGATTTGGAGCTTTCTCACTCTTCCTAGGGTTTGATGGAGTGAGAGAGTGAATGAGAGAGAGAGGGTGAGGCAGATGAGAGAGAGAGTGAGAGAGGTGATCGACTACTTAAGGGAGCCTCTATGCGCTGGCAATCAGACTACGGAAAGCCCACGTGGCAAGCCTATGTGACTGTCTCCTGACATTCAGACCGCGGTGAGACCTGGTGAGACCACGAGAAGGGTTTTTGTTGAACTCATAATTTCCCCCCTCTTTTCTTTCTTCTTTCTTTTCTTCTTTTCTCTAAGATATTTAGGGTCTTCCTATCTCTTTCTAAACTATTTTAACTCTCAAAAAATATCAAATTAATCACATAAAATATAATATCATGATGATTATATATGCTTAATTACGTAATTAACATTTTATGATGTGACACTTATTTTGGCAGGAAAATGCAACATCAGTAGATGTTGATAGTAGCACAGAGTACTGCATAATGAGAAAAGGAACAAGCCAGTGATTATCCTTAAGAACCTTAGAAGGATATTACGAGATCAACAAATATCTTGAACTTATGAAGTTCCAGACAATAATTGAAAAACAACCTAGAGTATACCCAAGAATCATTTACCAAAATACCAGCCACTCGCTTCTAGTCCCAGTGGTTCTTGTTCGTGTCTTCTTGAGTTTGCAGCCAAAGCTTTATAGAGAGAAGTAAAATGAAGAACCGATGCCTGATAAACTTTCTAAAATTTAGTGTACCCGGACACACCGGACACCCCTAGCTCCGCCCTGCTAGAGTCAGCAAAGATACCAGTTTTAGAGGGCATTTCAAGAAAGATGGAACAGCGTGCAATGCTGTAAGCTGATTAGGGGATGATTTGTTTCATAGGAGCATAATCTCAGGAGGGATTATGGTCGTCCAAACAGCGAACTGTCTGTCTCGAAATCACGTCCGACTATCCGTGTACGCAACAACTATTTAGCCGTTCAAATGAACTAACCATTCTGAAACAGATTAGATTAATATCTCAAAATCACATCTGACTATCTGTGTATGCAACTTCGGCTAGCTTTGCAAACAAAGGGTCAAGAACATTAATATTAGTGTAAAACTCCGGTAAATATAGGTGTTGGAATTATAGCTGTTATAATTGTATAGTTAGTTATAATATATTACTAAAATATAGGAGAGTAGAATATGAAGGATATAATATAGATAGTTTATTAGAGTACGAAGAGATATGAAGAGGGAATCTTTTTAGAGGGCACTCTATATAAAGATATAGAGGGTGCAATTTAGCAGCTCATTGGAGATGCTCTAAAGCCCTGATCTAGAGATAAAAATGGGTGGGAGAAATCCCGTCCTATCCAACTAGACCTTCACCTAATCGGCTCTAACCTCCAACCCTCGCTCCTGCCCTCGCCTGTTCACCCTGCCCTGCACGACACCCCCACATCGCTCCCGCCCTGCGAGCCGTTGACCATCGCCTCGCCCTGTCTACTGGCTGCCACCCCTGCCCTGTGTTGCACGCCATCCCCACCCTGCGCCATGCCCCAGCCTGCCCACGCTACCCTCTTTCTAGGTGCCGCTCCCGCCTTGCGTACCATCGTCCCACTCTGCTTGCCGCCCCCACCTTGCGCACCGTTGTTCCCGTATGGTTTTATTTGATATTATGTTTATTTATTGACATGTGTGGATGTCTTCTAGAATTCTAACATAGTGTTGGAAAAAAATTGTTAGCTCCGTGGGGAACCTGGAAATGAAGGATCATCTACTTCCATCAATGGTTGGATCTGTGAAACGGTGGCAGAAGTCTGATCCTCAAAGTCCAAAGATGCATGGACATGGAGTAAGCTGGGAATTGCCAATTCAGTGCTGGAGAACCAATTGAAAAACTTAAACAAACTTTCTGAAGATCACTGGGAGGCCTATGAATCCATAGTGCGGTCCTGTAGTCGTCTGGTGTGCAGAAAGGTAACTACAAATGTATCCTATATATTTATATTTATTAGGTTACATGGTCAAATTTCTTAAAACAAGTGATATTTGCTCCGAGTAATAGATCAATCAACAGGGAAATAGGAAGTGCTAGGATAAATCATGAAAATATTTTTATCTTTAGTGGACCAGAGCTTGTACACCCAATTTTTGTGAAGGTCATCTATTACGTTATTCTGAAATCCTGCCAAAAAAAGGAGCAGAAAAGTAATATTTAATGCTTTATGCTAAATGTTTCTTTCCTTGTTTTCACCGGTGGACAGAGGTGGCTACTAACCAACGTCAAGAATCGATTTTTAGATTACTGTTGGCTGCCAGAGGTGTTTTCCTTAAGATCAGGCTTCATGTGTGAGAGATGAGCATAGCAATCGGTGTTGTAGTCTAGCATGATCAAAGTAGAACATTCAGTATGATGATTGGCATAATTACATCAACATAAATCACTAAGTTATGAAATTGTAGATAATGGTGTTAGCATTCTTGATCAATCTTGTTTGTCATCTTTGACATGATTTTATAGATTGAGTTAGAATCACAAACAAAACTACTAGATACCACTATGAATCTGGAGGGCATTTACATATGATTATAAATCTGGAGGATGTTCAGTTTGAGTGGTAGAGGAGGATGTTCAGCTAGAGTGGTAGTTTCACTGATTTTTACATGATTCAACGAGTCATTGTTTCCATTTTGAATTATCAATTCACGTTCGATACCAGTGTGTTTCTGTTCGGATTAGCTCGTTCTTCGTATCTCGATATTCTCAAATTTATATCTATTTTTAATTTTTTTTATTTGTGAGAGAAAATATAAAAGTAAAAACAGTTACCCGTTTTCCCTATCTTCCTGTATCCCTACCCGATCCATCCCATCCCTTGGCTGCGACGGAGGGCCGCGCCGCGAGGTTGGGCCCCACCTCCAGGACCGCGGCGCGACGCGACGGAACTTCCTCCCCCTCATCCCACATTCTCACTTGGCCCTAGCTCGTTTAACTCAGCTCATCCGATTGACGAAACGGCGACGAAAGCTGCTTTCGCTAGTAGGCTCACTCTCACCGACGCGCACGAGGCGGAGTGTACGACGCCCGGATGTGGCGACCCCACCCGCATGGGGCCCTGGGCGCGTGGGTGAGTACTGCGTGCGTCCTCATCGAGGCAAGTTGCACCGTGCGTTAAAATTCCAGAAGCACACGGTAGTTAGCTTGTTGTGGACATAATGATCCAGTGACGCGCGGGCCCAGGGAAACGTCGGGGTAGCGCTGTCAGCGAGCTTTTCAGTTGTCCGCGTGGGTGGAGATACCTACAATTGGACGGAGCGAGGCTGCTGGTGATCGCCGCGCGGATTCGTGGTGGGACCCGGCCCCGGGGACGGTAGGGGAAAGTTGCGGTGCGCCTCTGTTGACGGGACACCCCGTTCTTTGTCCGGCCAGAGCCTTTTGCACGGGCGGACCCCACCGGCTTCTGCCTGCCGCGGCGCCCGTAGCCCACAGGATCACGAGGTTCCAACATGCAAATATCACGCATGAGTAGCACCAAGTAGTTCCAACTTGCAACTAGTAGCACCAAGAATTCTACGTTCCGGTTCCGTCTGGGCGTGCAACAAACATGAGCTGGTGTTGCGACCCAGTTTTGAGTAGGGAGGCAACGGGTCTGCTCCGTCCGGTTTAGATCTGACATGAAATGGCTATCAAATACAAAACTCTTCTCGGCTCTAAACCTGGCGGGAGCCAAGACTCGATGGGGACCCGACGGCGTGAGGGGATCTGGTGGGGGATCCGTCGGTGTATTGCAGCAGAGTGAGAGAGTGGTGGAGGACTCGAGCGAGGCATGCAGGCGGTGCAATGGTGGAGCCATGGAGGGCTCGAGCGAGGCAGCAACCATGGAGCCGCACGAGTAAGACGGAGGAGGGGCGAGCTAGGCGGAGCGGCGGCGATGGATGGGCGCGGGCGAGGCGGTGGCCACGGAGCTAGGCGGAGCGGCGGTGGTGGACGGACGAGCGAGCGAGGTGAGGCGAGGTGGCTCTAGCGAACGGGCTAGCGAGGCTGAGCAACGGAGGGCAAAGCGGCACAACGGTGTGATGGCGGAGTGCGCGTGGGTGAGGCGGTGCGGACGGGTGGAGAGAGTGCGGGCGAGGCAGATCGGACTGGTGGAGCCACGAGGGCGAGCGGCTGAGTGGGCGAGTTAGGCTGTGCGGGGTCGGACTATTGAAGAGAGGTGTTTGGTTGGACCATTTTTCATACAACCTTTGGGGCCCACGGGAGATCTGCAGGTGCAATATCTACCCTGGCACCAATTCCAATTCTCTGAAACCGACCCCGCAAAGCCATTTTACCACCCAAACCCAGCCCTGCTAGATCTAGAATCCGCGGGGACCCGATCCGACGGGGTAAATTGCTATCCTAGTTTTGGTAGCTCACGCCTTTGTAATCACCTAAAATCTGCTTAAACTTGCTTAAAACCGTGTTTTTTTTACCTCATACATTGATAAAATGTTCTTGAAACATTGGTCCAACCTGTGTGAGCGTGACTTCACAAACTTAAGACGACGACTCATCTTCCAAACTTTAATTTCACTATTCAAACTAGAGATAAAATAAATAAATCAACGTTGAAACTAGCTAAGGTTCTGTCTAGTGGCTCTTTTAAAACAAATATGTTATCAAAAATTTCATAAGCATAACGAGACGAAACAAACAACCAAAAAGTTCAGGGTAACGGTTTAGAAAACTTACGAATAAGGCGCACATGGATGGCTCATCTAGTTATAACAAACACGCCCAATCATTCACCTCTCTTATTCGTGTAATCCGATCATAATATGACCTCTTAGACTAGTTGGATTTAATTTTCCCATGTATGTTAGGTAATCTCCCGCTACTATCTTAAATTTTCATCCTCTAAAATACTATTACAGCATCCTCTATCACTATTACAGTATCCCTTATTTTTTTATCTCCAGCAACTACCCTATTTTCTACCTTCTACTCTCTTTTTTCTCTCTTCGGGCCCGCTGTCAGCCTCTGTAAACAGTACTGCTACAGTGTTGCGTACTGTATCACCGGGGACCAATTCTGTTCGAGCTGCTACAGTACGTGAACAGTAACCGCACATCACTGTAGCCCCCGAATCTGAAAAATACCTCCTCTGCTGGAGATGGCCTTATACGAGCAACAACACAATTAGTCTGGATGCACTTGTACTACATTTTACTAGCTTGCACGGTTAGATGGAAAATCTACTAGCGTGCGTAGCTTTCAGGCCGGGCAACTACTTACACACTGCGTAGATGAACACGGAGACGTATGCAAAGTCCACAACTTTGTAATCGTGATGGTGCATTGTTCGACGTGCTGCTCACTTTTGTCCCTGTACGAGCGGTACAAAACTAGGATGGACTTTGGAGCATCCATGTCGGCCACTCGGTTTCTCTCTCCCTCTCCCTAAGGCGCTCTCCAACGGCGAGGCGCAGTGGACGCCGCGCCCAGCCGCGTTGATCCCTCGTCAACTCCGTACCCACGAGCCACGAGACGCGGCGCCCTGCTCCTAAAAGCCTTAACGCAAACGCATCACCAAAGGGCAGTCGTGACGGAGCCTACCATGACACGATGCGTCAGTTTTTCGCGAGGCTAGTATTACGTAAGTACCTAACGTGACCACCAATTAGCAGGTCAATCACAATACTAAACCACACACAAGCAGCTCCACTAGTCGACCCAGTGAGTCACACACACTACACACGCAAACTCACATCCAAGATAAGATGCAGAGCATAAAAGATCGAACTCAGTTTAGTTTTATTTATATAATTCGAAGGAACAAAAGAAAAATGGTTACTGGTTGTGGCCACCGGCGTTGTCATCTCGCCCACGCAAACGGGGCCGTCCAGGCCGCCTGCTAATTTCTTTTCTACTACTACACAACAAAATTTAGGGAAGCAAGAAAATAGCCTCGCCGGCGAGGAAAAAAATAAGTAATACTTCGCCGTCGGGATGCACGGTGCACCACACGGTGGTTAAGAAACACCGAACCCGCGCACGCATGGATTAGGATTTGCTGGCCACGACGGGCGGCCTCAGGCAAAAAGGTTGAGCAGCACCGGCTCCTTCTCACCGCCAGTCGTGGTCACGGACTCGTCAGAGTACATGGACGGCGTCCCCGGCCGCAGCAGCGCCTTCCTCTCCCACGCCGCCGCCAGCGACCCGGGGCTCAGGCACAGCCCGAGGTCGCACGATGGCGCTGGCGTCTCGGCCTTCCGCACCCGCTTCGCTGTGGAGAATGTCGACCACCCGCCGGTGCGCTTGTCGGTACCGTAGAAGTCCCCGCTCCCGGTGCCGCAGCCCCCGCCAAGCTCCGGCAGCGGGCCGATGGTGCCTCCCCGCATCACGGTCTCGACGGCAGCCTGGCAAAGATGCCAGTTCCCGGCCCCGAGCAACCCCACCGCGCCGTTGACCGGGTTGATGGTCCGCCCCGCCGCCTCGTACAGCAGCGACTGGAACAACGCTGCGCAGCACAGCCATCACATGATCAGTCTTTCAAAAGATCGTGTAGCTTGGAACATATGCATAATCAAGCGTTAGTGATGCATGGAATGGAGCTAGCATACCAGGTCGCTCCGCGTCAGGGACGGCGGAGATGAAGGAGAGGAGGCCGGCCCGGCCAAAGAACTTGGCGACGAAAACGGTGGCGTGGCCCTGCGCGTCGGCGGCGTCGATCCACTGGAGGCACGGGCGCAGCACGCAGCCCTCGCTGCAGCCCTTGCGTAGCACCCGGCACCCGTTGCAGCTCATACCCACCTCGATCACACTGCCTACCTCATACAACAGCGCCCACTAGCCTATAGAGATACCTACACTGTCACGATACAACCGGAACGAAGAGAACGGCATGTCCGCAGCCAGGGAGAGAGATAAATAGGCGCAGCAGCAGAGCCCTGCAGGAGCTGAACGGAAGTATCCAACCATGGTCAGCTAACTAGGTTTCGGACCAGGGTTACAGAGGCCTGGTGCGGTGACCGGGAGGTGAGGGTGTGGCGTGCGGGGAAGTTCCAAGGTCCTGGGGTGCGCGGGGGCGGCTCCCGGCTCCGTGTCTCCGCGGCCGGTCGGGCACCCCCGGACCGTCGGATCCTGGGGCGGACGGACGGTCCACGCAGCGCGGGTGGGAAGCCTGGCTGCTGGCGCCGCGGTTCGCATCGTCCGGACGTCGCGTGGTGCGATTTGCCGCTTCGATCTGCCCCCTGCTTTTCGGTGCGCTAGTGGGGATGGGGACGGATGCGTGGATTCGCGTGTCCGGCAGCAACCGCCGCGCCCAGGTGGTTCTGACTCAGCGTGCCTTGGATCCTTGCGCCGTGGATTCGTGCTTGCCCTGTGATTGCGACGCACTCCGTCTCTTGTGCGGGTGTTTAGGAAATTCCACATTACGTTAGGGCTTGATTGGCAGAGGAATCTGTTAAGCTGTAACCGTGGATTCTCTTCTCTGCTATTTAAAAAAAGCTGTACGACATGATTCGTCCACCAGAATATCCCTCGACCGATTCATCGGCATGTCCACTCCTCATCTGTTTGCTTGTTGCTTCATCTGATCGGACGCCCGTACCTTCGTTCGCAGGGCGCACGTCCCGCCCGCCCGCATGCATTGCATGCAGGCTCCCAGCACCACCGTGTTCGAGTCCAATAGCAATGACGGCCCTATCGTGCCGCCGCCCACTGAGATGGGGCTCCGCGAGTGGCAGAGGTGAGCACCACTTCCGATCTGTTTGGGGCCTCTGCCGTTCTGGCGCCTAGCTGCTTGCATGCGTGAGTGCTAGGGTTCTGACGCTTCGAGTTAGACCTAATGTTTTGTTTGCCCTTTTTTCCTAATTGCAGCTACTTCAGTCCTCGCCCCACGTGCGTATGTACGTCGACAAAGCTGGCTGCCACAGTATACCACGCCCAATGAGGATCCGTCTCTTCCCCACTGAATTCAACAGACCCGTTCGAACATCGTCGTCTTCCCATAGCCACACCACCCCAGACCTTCCTGCCGTTCGCTGCACCACTTGGGCCTGTCTTCCGCTAACCCGCCGCCCAGACACGTGCCGAGGATGCCGCACTCACATGGGCGCTGGATAGCTTCTGAAACCTCTTCGATGGAGAGACCAGAAGCGGCACGCATGCATGACGAGGGTGCCCAACGATGGATGGGAGCAGTGGTGACGCCAACTCCTAGCTCTGGGTTTGAGTGGGACACCAACTCCCAGCTCTACCACCATGCCAGGTTCCCATCGTGCCCCTTCATTTCTCTTATCTTAACTCCACTATTCCTTAATGACCCCGTAAATTCGGGAGAAGGGGTGCTCTCCTATCTTTTGATTAGGAAAGCAGCACATACCAGGGGGTAGCGACTGTTTATTAAAAACATAGGACTTTGCTAAGTGGTAACACGATGTATAGAGTCTGACACCTGCCCAGCTATCAAAGTGATGTGTGGGCAAAAAATGTGTTGCATGGCAAGTCATTTCCCAGGCTAGTTGTTGCCCATGTAGAATAGCCAAAAGTTAAGTGCATAAAGTGCTATTGTAGCCAATCTTTTCTATAAATGGCACCACCCGTCTCGCAAACTTCACGTAGAAGCTAAGATTCAGAGAAGCTGTCACCTTTTACAAGAAAACCAGTTGCACCAGTTATCAGAAAGTTCTTGCCCCTAAGCAATTGCACAATTCCATAGGGGTGGCACAAATAGTGTCTGTTTGGGTCTGTGCTCGTGTGGGATTTCACCCGATCAGGAGTTCTGGGCGTTGTTGCTTGCGTGGGCAGCACGAGTTGCAAGAATTGATGTGTAAACATGATCATTTTGGTAACAAAAACAGGCAGCGCGAGTTGCAACCCGTGAGTAATCCATAAGAGGAAACTGCAAATGTAGGGTGTCTATGTTGTTGCTTGCTTGAATGTGTACCTATATCTTTTCTGTGATATTTATGGTTGATTCTCTCACGTAGTTGTGATTTTTACTTGAATCTATGGCTATCTCTATTGTGATTAATTACGCATATCAACATAAGCTGTCACCTTGAAGTTTTTTTTTGCATCCTAATGTAAGAGGATAGTGCTCCTATGTTAGTGGTTTTGTTAGGAAAGAACATCGGGATTTCTCTTTTTTATCGTAATATATGTTTCCCTTTGTCTCGTACATGCTAACCGGAGAAATCTCTGAGATTTAGAGGCATTTATAGAGCGGACTAGTAATCATATGGAGTGTGCTTTAAGATATAATCATAACCTCATGGATGGCCTTTTTGACCGAGCAAATGCAATCATCCTTCTATCTGCTAGTGGTATATAAAGGTTTGGTGATAATGGATGTAATGTAATATTCACTTTGTCCTTACTTGTGTGGTAGATGTGTACATTCATGTAGAATACTGCACACAAATAGTTTTTCATCAAGCTAGCCTCTCTTTGCTCTCTTGCTTGTATCAACCAAACTTATCCATAAGATAGAATTAAAGATAGAGAAAGCATTCTCTGTCTAAGTCTCTTATATCTCCTTTTCAGTTCAGCATATTGCTTCTTTTTGAGTGCTCCTTCTTTTCTTTCAGTTCAATTTTGGTCAGTAGCATTCCTATGTTTTAAGATCTAGTTTTGATATTTACTTGGATATATCATTCAGTACTGGTTTTTACCATAACTTGTCGTTGGATGGTACTACAACAACACAGATGGCCAGTATTACATCTAAGAGAATGGAAATTACATGCCATTAATGTCAGAGTTGGTAATTAGGACTTTAGCTACCAACTCTAAATTTCTCATTTTGCCATTGTCTCATGTGACTTTTGCAATCTTACATCCATATTCAAACAGGTTGCTGAACCCAAAGCACATTATCCATATGATGAAGCTAACCAAGATGCCCTAGAAAGCTCTTGTATGTGTCATAAGTCATAACTAAAATTAGCTGCAATTTTTAGGGCATATTTAATCAGTGTATCTTGATTTAGCTTTGTTTTAGTTTTTATTTCTTGCAAAAGGAACATGTTATCTTCACATTCAGGCCACCAACACTAACAAAATTGAAATTTGTGATAAAGGACCCTGTAATATGTATGATTTTGCATTCCTTTGGAAAAGGTGTTATGATACTGTTTCGATAAATAAATAGTGGAAAAGGGAACTTGAGAGAAGAAAAGGGATTAGTCATCTTGGTTGAAAAAAAGTTGGCATTGGAAAAATAATATGATTGCTTTTCATGTTCAGTAGCAGGGTTGGAACCTGCTAAACTAGATGACAAGAATGAAACATTAGGACCACAATTATAATGGTTCTTCCATAATAAAATTCAGCACGTTTATTTGTAACATTTCATTTGATCTGTTGCTACGTTGATCAAAGGATAAACTCATGTGAATTCCAGTAGACTGTTTGGTTGAACGGTGAATTGATCATAATTTTATTCTGAAATTCAGTCGTATTTTACTGGAAAAAGGAACCCGGTACAACATATAATTTTTTCTATAGCAGGATCACTATTTAATAGTATAGAAGCCGTACATGACTGTGTGCTATTTTTGTTGGTACAGGAACGTTACGAAGTGACGACAGTTGATCTAGCTGCAAGGTTAACTATCCAAGAATGTCCCAGCCACCATCTTCCAAATCATGTTTATGTTGTGCCCGCAACCCAACTATCGTTCACTATTGTTCTGGCTTGCCTACTGCCCATAAAAAGTTCGATGAAATGCTTCAAAGAACACCTACTTGGTTGTCACCTCTTGCGATATGCTGATGTTGGTTTGTCACTCTCCTGTTTAACAATGCTAGCCTTTCAGATGAGCTTTCGATCAACACTGTTTGATCCATATTTTTTTTCAGTTTTGTTGGGCATTAACAATATCATCGTTACTGATATTGATTTTATTACAACAAACAAACACTTATATTGTGTTGTACTAAGGTCATAACTACTCTTTATAGAGGCCCATGAAGCGAAGAAATATGAACTATTGTTTTATATAGGTCCATAATGGGAAGAAATATGACTTTTGCAGTAACATTATGTTGTACTGTGTTGTTTCTTATCTTTTTGAGGTAACCTATATACACTGCTTTGGATATTGAAGTTCTCCTTGCACGTCTAATGCTTCTTCATCATTCATGTTCTCTTTGCAGTAGTTTTGTTCGTGGTAATCAACTTCACTCATTGCTTAGTAGATGGTGAGAGTTTTTTCTTGACCATTGTCGAGATGAGGATAAAACAATGCGCTTTGGTTGTTCATTGTTTGTTACAAATCTCTACCATGTGTATGTGTCATGTATGCCACTATCTGTTTGTCATGTAGTTTGGATTTGGCAGCCACATATTTGTGATTGTTTCCTATTGGAAACACACCATTTATTCAATTGTGACATATCTAATAGTAAGGAAACTTTACTTATGATGATTGATATACTTGTCGATATTATTTCATAAGTTGTTCCCCAAAAACTATTTTATAAGCTTTGATCCTTCAGAATCGCATGCTGTTTTGCTCGTTAGGAAATAAATGTCATGCATGTGCAGTGATTGGCTTGATTTTTGAACTTCCATAATCGTCTTACTTAAATTGCAAGATGGCTAGTGTGATGGTATGGGGTATGTGGAGGATATCCAAGCAAAACTTTTAAAGAGGTAGGAGGCAGCAGCCAAACGTGAGCGAGCCACATGCTATTTAAATATATAGTCAATTTCTATGTGATTTGTAATTTTACATCTGAACTGTGAGAGACACATGCTATTTAAATGTTTTCTTATAGTCCATTTTTGAGCCCATGCATATAAGAGGAATGTATATATCCTGGACAAATTGTATTATCCATGGTTTCATTCAATTAGAGCAACTGGACAATTGGCTTCTTTTGACATATAGGAACCGGAATGTGTGTCTTAAGACTCAAGCAGTTGTACAAGTATTATTGTCTTTTGTCCATTCAATTAATACTAATTTCTTGGAACCTGGAAGGTACTCTTTTCCTTGAGAAATTCTCGAGAATATGTTGATAGCATACATAATTGATGAGAATACCCCTTTTGTAAATAACAAACTGTGTTTATAGTTTTAGAACTAAGCATGACTATTTGAGAGGATGGAAAAGAGAAGTTGGAGTACACTATACACATGTCACACCATTGTGCCATGCCCGTACGTTTTATTTACCTCAAATCACAGGGCTCTTGTGTTTACAGTTTTAGAACCAAGCATGATTGTTTGAGAGGAGGGTAAAGAGAAGTTAGATACACTGTGAACATGTCACACCACTGTGTCCATGCCCGCATGTTTCCAATAAATTCATAGCATCGTAGGGCTCTATGGCTAGGTGTTTCCATTTACCCCAAATCAGTGTGTGTTCCTCTATTAGGCTTATATGGATATCTTTCTATCTAGTAATGATTTGGCACTTTATATACTTGCAGTCTCGAAGGACATATGTCTGAAGTCGAGAATCAAGGAGATAGTCAATAACATCCGTAGTGATAAATTTTTGGTGCTTATTGCAACACACGGATAGAAAACTAGTACATTAAAAGTATTAGGCAAGTCATTTAATTTTTATTTTAGATAAAAATAAAGACTTCAATTACTTTAATTTTACCTATAGTCTTGAAATTTAACGTGAAGCTTGACACTATAGCTCTATCAAACAGGATGTTACTCTTTTCTTACATAGTTGTCTTAGTGCTTGACACTTGTAGCTGTAACCTTATCTGGCTGGTAAATATCTGTTCTAGCGGCACTACCAAAGGGAAAATGGGACATGTGTCCTTAGCTGCTTGCTGCACACCTCCTCGTTTTCATTTTACCGCTGTGCTCCTTGTTCTGTTATCCGAACAACATGTAGTTGGTCCTTGGCTCCATGGCTCTCTCAATAATATCTAGAAGGCTGGTAATGGATAAGGGCGGGCTAGATTTCCACGGGTTTTAGATTTGGTGGGGGCAGGAGTGGGTGCAAAGTAACCCCGTGGGGGGTTGCAGGTCGGGGACCCGATTAGTGTTCGGGTCAGGCGTGAGGTAGCTTTCGTCAGCAGGCGTATGCAAGCACTTGTTAACTGCAGCCCAACTAGCCTAGTCACCCAGCCCAGCCCACCCGGCCTAGCTGCCCCCTCCTAACCCTAGCCTTGACGCCTTGTAGCACACGCCACCACTCCTACAGCATCATCACGTCGTCACCCGTCGCTCCCGCATGTCATCGCTCTCATCCTCCCGCCGCCTCCCGCCACTCCAACCCACCCACCGTAGCGTGTGCCCGCTTCCTCTTCCGTCGCGCCACTGCCCATCATTGCTCTCGCTTGCTTCCTCTGCTGTCGAGCTGCTGCCCGCCCAGGCTGTCGCATCGTCGGAACTTAGATCCCACTCACGGGGTCCCCATAGGTTTCGACTCTCCGCCGGGTTTAAGGCTGGGGGTGAATTCTCACCCATTAGCAATTTCTTTTTTGGATCGAATTTTGCATATCAGGTTTCGGATCAGGTGCGTTCTTACTGCATCCGATCTTGACTCGGTCTGTTGCCAGGCCTATCTTGAAGTAATAAGCTTGACAACTAGAATTTAGACCCATTCATTAGGTCTTCACCCTAGTGGCGATCAAAATCATTGCACTTGGATGTAATCAGCTTCGCCATGGAACATGTTGAAGCAAATAGTTATAGGCTCATTCATCGAAAATCAGAGAACACGAAAAGAAAAAGAATTTGTATCAAATCAATAGAAGGAAGGATCCCTTACCTGATTTGAATTCCATCCTCCTTCAAATAAAATATATCCTTAGTTCAATAATGATGTACCTTATTTTTTCCGTAATTTCACCAAAAGCCACTGTAAATTTGTGTCGAGTCTGTAACTCGAACATAACCCTATAATAACTAAAATACTTTCTAGAAGAAGAACGAAGTCCACATTTGGTCCTTGCATGTAAATGATGCGCCCCACAAGCTCACATTGAAGTTGGACCAATCAAGCTCTAGTTATAATATTGCTCCAAACAAATAGTCCCAGCAAGCTTCTGGATGCATTGCATCTAGCAGGTAAGCAAAGCCTTCTCCAACTTTTGCGGCTTTCTTTTACATTTTGCCTTATATCTAAGCCCATGTTGCTCCAGTAGTTGTTTCTTGCACGTAACCCCTCGATCCGATTGAATTTCCAACAATTTTTAAGGTCTACAGCTTTTGCCTTTGGGGAATATTTTGAGCCCGGCCGCAACTTGCAAAAGTATTTCCTCCTTTTGCCGCATATTTCCCTGTGCGCTGCAGTTTAGGCCTGGACCCCTGCATTGTTTCTGATTTGATGCTGCCTCTTGTCTTGGATGCCAGCCAGGGCCTCCATCGGCTCGGCTACCGCGGGATGTGATGTGATGGCAATCTTCTCATTTGTTGCCTTGCGCGCACTGACGTTTAGCAGCATCACCAAGTGTACGGCAATT
Source organism: Phragmites australis (assembly GCF_958298935.1). Classification (NCBI taxonomy): domain Eukaryota; kingdom Viridiplantae; phylum Streptophyta; class Magnoliopsida; order Poales; family Poaceae; genus Phragmites; species Phragmites australis. The sequence continues at coordinate 23,050,619 of NC_084924.1, read as the reverse complement.
TTGGATGGTGTGGATCTAATACTTTGGTAAAAGTTGTCAAATTTTGGAGCAACATCATAAACTGGTTCTATTCGTGGTATCACATGCGATCCCAGACCCTAGTGCCCATCTTTTTCTCGATGGAGATACAAAATATCTAATCTGAAGTGGATGAATGATTGCAGAATCTAAATTTATTTTTTAATTTACTGTAACAAAATATTTAATTTAATAACAAAATAAATTTGAGACAGACTACTATCATGCCACTAAAAATGATGCGAAAATCTCACTAACCAGACTTTTTAAAACTTTACCTAGATACTTAGGATGATTTTCGATGGATCACATCAAGAAACATTGCAATGATTAAAAGATCCGTCAAAAATCAACATAAAACGACGAACACAAAGAACACGAAGGAAAGCTTATGAAATTTGACCTTCGTTATATCGTTGGGTTCACAAGATACATCATAAATCATCCCTAAAAAATTTTCCTCGAAACCCTAGATTTGTTCAGTAATGTTCCCGTAAGAGTTGCTATTCCTTTTATTTTGCCAGCTGTGGCACAGCAACCGATTCAAATCCAACATGAAATCAACTTCCTTCGGACAACTGTAGCGCCCACCAGGCCGTCCACTTGGGCCAAGTGTCCAGCTGGGCCACGAGCTGATTCAGCCACGCCGAGTCTTCACCAGGCCGCTTGACCCCGTGCGCCCACACGCCACTGGGCTGCTATAGGCCTGGCATTCAGTTTTTTCGGCTATATTGGTATGGTTTTTTATTATGAATATTTCAGTTTTTGGAGAATGCAAACCGAAGTTTTAGAAATTTTTTGGAAAACCATCCATTTTCAGTTTTGGTTTTCATTGTTCACCGAAAACCATGCTAGACCTTCACTTGGCAAACGTTGGGCACTGGAAAGCAAACCAACAGCAGCAGCAAACAAGCCAACGGGAACCTGAAGCCCTGGAGTCCTCGCCGTTGTCACCGCTGCCCGCCGTTACAGTCCTCACCGGCCGTTGACTAGCTTGACTGGTTTGCTTGGCCTGTCGGTGTCCAGTAATGTAGCGGTAGCCCAGCCCTGGTGACCCCACCTCTCCCCCTCTCTAGCTCATGCCGCTATGGTTGCGGCAAAGACTCAAGGGGGGCCATGAGGAGCTGAGTGAGCATGAAGCTCACTAGTCAAACAACAGAGGAGGATGCACTAGCGCCGAGGCCAAAGCCATCGACATCAACCTCGCTGTTAGAGGGGAAGAGTGTGGAGGTGAGTGTGAGTGGGCCAGGGCTGGCGTCACTATGCCAGTGAAGAGTGACTCCGCGGCCGAGTAAGTGGCGGTAGAGCCGGGTGCTTGCTGGGTGGTGGTGGCTTGGGACTTGAAGTCGGTGGTTCGTGTCGTCATAGGTGCAGGATTGCGGTAGAATGCTAGGGTGATTTGCTAGGTTGTTACACGGACGGCTGGCTCCTGGCTGTGCTGTCGGTAGGGGCGGAGCCAGGATTGAAAGATAGGGGGTCTTGGAGAGACAAATTTGAATTGATTCTAGAAGCTATTAAATTGATCTTTGTAAAAAAGCATAATTTTCTCTTAATATTGGTTCATATATTTACTAGTTTTCAGAAAAACAAAATATAGGTATTGCGATGAATCCATGTTCCATGATCAATTTAAAACATCTTTTTTTCTTATTCATACACAAATTCGCTCATAATAACAAATGTACAATATTTCCTATAATAGATAATGATAGCTATCTATTCAACGTCTCAATATTGCTTTTTCTAGTTCGATATTGACTTACCATAGATATTGCTAAAAAACATTTACAGCTGAAAATAACTAGAGCTCAGGTCAATAAAGAGTAGAGCAATGTAACATAAATCATGACCATTAAGAACAAATGCTTTAACATTGATAAAGTTTGACAAGAAAAAAACATTCCATTTAGATGCATTCACAATAACCATTTGTAGTAAATTATACTTGATGGCATCTAATGCCTTAAATGTGTTCGAAATACTCAAAAAATATATAATATATAAAATGATCTTGTATACGAATTAGATCTTAAATTATTCAGTATTTATATGGTACTAATTACACACACGTGCACATACATATATATATTGTGGAATAACATAAGCATAGTGGGGCCAGGCCCCTGGCTGCCCCTTGTCTCGTCCCCTGGCCGTGGGGGGTGTAACACCCTAGTTTTTGTAATTTTCTAAAAAATTTCTAGAATTAAATAGGGTGTAAATAAATAGAATAGGTTAAAAACCTATTTTCTAAAATAAATTTATTTTAGCCATACGTTATATCTTGTGATGCATTCATGCTGAAACTAGGCACTACAGTTTTATTGTGTCAAAAAAGAATTTTGGATACATCGAGGCGTGATGTTTGAATTTTGGAATAGTTTGGAAAGGTTTTATAAAAGAAAAAGGTCTCTTTTCTCCCTTGGGTCTAATCCCCTTCTATTTTCCTTTTTCTTTCATGCAACCCATCCCTTTTCTCCTCCCAGGCCTAGCCCGTGCTCCCCTTCCATTTCTTTCTTTTTTCCAGCCCTCACCTCTCCTCTCCTCAGGCCGAGCCCACTTCTTTCCCCTCTCGTTCTCACCCTGCCTTCCCCGCTTGGGCCGGTCAAAGGTTAGGCTCATCTCTCCCGCGCGTGTCTGCCACCATAGGTCGAAGGCGCCCTACCTCTAGCTACCTTCTCCTTGTGTCACTACCATGTGGGCCTGCGTTAGTCTTCGTTCCCGAGCTGGACTCCACACCGCCCATCTCAGAAGAGCGTCGCCGCTGCCTCTGCGAACCAAATCCAAACAATCCCCCACTAAATCTGAACTCCCTATGTGTCCACCCCCCCCCCCCTCAATATAAGTTCGCCCCCTCCCCCTTGATTTGTTTCCTAGACCGAGCCTCCCTAAACCCTAGCTCAACGTCGTCATCGCCATTGTCGCTCGGTCGTGCTCACCACCAACCGAAATTTTCCATGCTGATCCACCTGTGATCTTCGTCTACATCTGCTGAGCACTCCTGTGCACTCGCCTTCACATTCCGGCCATCGGAGCATCTTACTCGATGCGTTCCCATACGCCGCCACCACCGACCATCTTTCGAAGTCACGCAGTTGAAGGTAAGCCTTCAAACGGGTTCCCCGTACCCCCAACTATCTTTTTCACCAGTTGCCGTCGTCCTTAGTCTGTCGGAGCGCAAGTCCCATGAGGTTCTGGCGAGTCCATTACCATACCCGAGCTCTAGCCACCATCCTCTCTCTGCCACCGGTGCCGGATTCAACTGCTTGGATTATATCCAACATACCCCTTCGCCACCAAATCACATGATGACACATGTCCCTTCTTAATCCAATCAGCCACCTAGAGCCACATCTTTGTGCCACATCAGCCGGCCACATCAACAAAATAGTCGACGTGTCCGCCATGTCAGCAACCCTTTTATCCAGTCATTTTCCCATTTATTTTAATTTAGGAAAATTGCCTCTTTTGCAAATAAACCCCTAAACCTTTCTGTATTTACTTAAAAGCCCTTATCTTTTTACATCTTAGGCCCTAAACATTCCTGTATTTATGGATAGTCCCTCTGTTTTTACAAAAGGCCCCTGCCCTCTCTATTTTATTCAAAAGAAGATCCAAAAGAAGATCTTTCCCTTTTTCAGATTCTACTCTAAACTTGTTTTTAGTGTAACTTTCTCGTGTTAGCTCCGATTTAGACAATTTTCGCGCTCTCGTGTTCGCAGCGACGAGTACTATCTTTTAGTACCTTTTTCATAGATGCTAGCTATTGTTTGGTGTACTGATCTTAGTTAGTTTTGTTGTGTATTTTTTTGGTGTATTTCAAGAGCAGTCGAGGAGTAGTTCGAGAATCTCCAGGACCAAGTCTTTGAAGAGTCTGAGCAGCAAGTTGGAAGAGGCAAGTGTCCTTGAATATTCTCATCCTAGTTTTTCAAATACGTTCTTTATTTCAAACATGCATGCTTTTAATATTAAATCCCATCTACTTATAGTACCATGTTCCACATATTTTTTTGTCGCCTAATTGTTAGTAGTGGTTATGATGGGTAGCTTATACTTATCTTTGCACAAGGGTATGGATGAGTTGTTGGTGAAACATGACTAATGAACTAAGCAACTATGAGTTGGGAAATTTTGGTAATGGTAGGAGTTCAAGAATGCTTTTCGTGCTTATCATGTACCCCAAGGAGCTATCAAGATCAAGAGAAAGGAATTCCTAGTACTCAAGCAAGGAGAAATAATTGTGAGTGAGTATGTCACTAGATTCACTCAGCGGTCCCGGTATGCACCACAAGATGTGGATACCGATGAGAAGAAGCAAGACTTTTTCTTGGAAGGACCGAATGATGGATGGCAGTATTCTCTGGCTTCTCATGATTTCAAGAGTTTCCAGGCTGTTGTAGATTGTGCTCTTATCTGGAGCACAAGAGAAACAAGATTGAGCGCAAGAGTAAAATGGACCGCTAGGTCAGTCAGGTAGCAACACCAAGTCCTATTATGACTCTTCTCAGTCTGGATCTATGAATCGTTCTGGTTAGTAGTACAATCAGCCCAGGATCCAGTCTACAAATCAAAGGTCCTCCAGGAATGCAAGACAACACCAGCGCTCCAACTTTCAAGCATCTCGTACCTCAAGTCAGACCCCTTAAAGGAACAACAATACTATCATCAACACTCAAGGCTCCACCAAGGGAAAACCTTGTTTCCAGTGTGGAGTAGAGGGACACTTACTTTGCCTACCAATATCCTCAGATACATCAGAGTTAGCCACTTGCCCAAGGAGCAAACTAGCAAAACCACAATGTGAATCAGCGCTAGAATAAAGCAAAGCAGAATGTTGCTAGAGGCTGTGTGAACCATGTGGCAATTAATGAAGCTCAGGATGCATCATATGTCGTGATCGGTATGCTTCTTATCAACTCCAACCCCGCTATAGTGTTATTTGATTCTGGAGCATCGCATTCTTTTATATCAACCTAGTATGTGGCAAGATACAATTTACCTATACCTCTTATGAAGCATAGAATGATTGTTAGCTCCCCAGGTGGAGAAATAAAAGCAAGGCATGTATGCCGTAACCTTAGTATTAAAACAAGAGGGTAGAATTTCCTGCAAACCTTATCGTTTTGGAATCCGAAGGGATAGGTATCATACTAGGAATGGATTGGTTAACCAAATTCAATGGAATTATAGATTGTGCAAGAAGAGCCATTCGTTTGACTGCTAAAGAAGGAAAAGAAGTGGAATACTTTGCAAAAGTATCACCAATGGCCAGAGGGACAGTCAATCAAGCTGATGGAAATCCAATCAAGAGCATTCGAGTCATATGCGAATATCTAGATGTATACCTAGAAAATTTGCCAGGTATGCCACCTGACCATGACATCGAGTTTGTTATAGAACTAGTACCTGGTACGACTCCTATTTCTAAAAGGACGTAGAGAATGGTTGTTAATCAGTTAGCGGAACTTAAGGAATAATTGCAAGAGTTCTTAGACAAAGGTTATATCCAACCTAGTTCGTCACTATGGGGTGCATCAGTAATTTTTGTACCCAAGAAGGATGGTACCCAAAGGATGTGTATAGATTATCGAGCCTTGATTGAGGTAACCATCAAAAACAAATACCCTCTTCTAAGGATCGATGACTTATTCGATCAGGTTAGAGGTTCATGTGTGTTCTCCAAGATTGATCTTCGCTCAGCATATCATTAGTTGAAGATTTGAGCATGAGACATCCCTAAAATCGCTTTCATCACCCGTTATGGACTATATGAGTATACAGTCATGTCGTTCAGATTAACAAACACCCTTGCCTAATGTATCTGATTCTGATGAACAAGGTATTCATGGAGTACCTGGATAAGTTTGTAGTAGTGTTTATCGATGACATCCTAGTTTTCTCCAACAATGAAGAGGAACATGCAGAACATCTGAAATTGGTTCTATAGAAGCTTAGGGATAATTAGTTGTATGCTGAGTTGAGCAAATGTGAGTTTTGGCTAGACCAAGTTTCTTTCCTCGGTCATATCATCTTTGCCGGAGGAATAGCAATTGATCCAAGAAAGGTGGAAGATGTTTTGAATTGGAAGCCTCCCTATAATGTCTTCGAGATCCATAGTTTCCTTGGATTAGCATGTCACTACCGTCGGTTCATAGAAGGTTTTTCCAGAACTGCAAAGCCTATCACATAGTTACTTGAGAAGGGGGAAATGTTTAAATGGACCCTTGCTTGTGAGGCAAGTTTTAAAGAGTTGAAGAAAAGACTAACATCTGTGCCAATATTAGTCAGGCCAGATACACAGAAGCTATTCTCCATCTATTGTGATGCCTCTCGCTAAGGATTAGGATGTGTTCTTATGCAAGAAGGCCATGTTGTATCATATGCATCAAGGCAATTGAGGAAGCATGAGGAACACTACCCTACACATGATTTAGAGTTAGTCACCGTGGTACATGCACTCAAGATATGGACACACTACTTGATTGGAAAAATGTGTGAGATATATTCGGATCATAAGAGTTTGAAGTATATCTTTACTCAGCTAGATCTCAACCTCAGGCGGCGAAGATGTTTAGAGCTTATCAAGGATTATGACTTGAGAATTAATTATCATCGTGGAAAGGCGAATGTAGTTGCCTATGCTTTGAGTAGAAAGATTTACCTCAAAATAATGACCATGTAAGATAGACGACTCGGGTCATGCAAAGAGTTCAAAAGACTCAATCTCGTATTGGTAAGCAACATAAAAGCTGTGGTAATGGAAGTTGATTCAACATTGGAACAAGAAATTCATAAATGTCAACTGAAGGATGAGAAGATTATGGAAATCAAACAACGTATTAAGGAGGGTAAAGCTCTAGGTTTTAACGAGGATAGGAATGGAATGGTATGGTTTGAGAAGCATATCTGCATCCTAGATATAAAATCTATCAAGGAAACTATACTTCGAGAAGCACATGAGTCTGCATATTCTATTTATCCCGGTAGCACAAAGATGTATCAGGATCTTAAGGGTCGTTATTGGTGGTATGGTATGAAGAGAGAAATTGCAGAGTATGTAACATTATGTGATATATGTCAGAGAGTCAAAGTTGAACATCGGAGACCTGTTGTACTGCTTCAACCTTTGAAGATACTAGAATGGAAATGTGAAGAAATTAGTATGGATTTTATCGTTGGACTACCCCGAACTCAATATGGATATGATTCTATTTGGGTTATTGTGGATCGATTAATGAAAGTTGCTCATTTTATTCCTGCCCAGACCACATACAAGATCTAAACTTGTTGAGTTGTGTACTACCAGAATTGTATGTTTGCATGGAGTACCCAAGAGGATAGTGTCTGATAGAGGAAGCCAGTTTACTTCTAGGTTTTCACAAAAGCTACATAATTCGTTGGATACCCAGCTAAACATTAGTTCAACCTATCATCTGCAGACCGATGGTTAGACCAAAAGGGTAAATCAAATTCTAGAAGATATGTCAAGAGCTTGTGCCTTGAAAAACAAGACTTGTTAGGATAAAATATTCCCTACGCAGATTTCTCCTACAGCAACAGTTACCAGGCTAGTTTGAAGATGTCGTCATTTGAAGCTTGGTATGGAAGAAAATGTAGAACACCGTTGTACTGGAATGAGACTGGCAAAAGTCAAGTGTTTAGCCCAGAAATTCTGAGAGAAGCAGAGAGGCAGGTACGATAGATCAGGGAAAACTTGAGAATAGTGCAATCACGACAGAAGAATTATGTTGATCATCGACGTCATGAGTTGATTTTTGAAGCAGGTGACTTTGTATATCTACGAGTTTTAATGATAAAAGTTTTTCATAGATTTAAAGTGAAAGGAAACTTGCACCAACGTTTATAGGACCTTTTAAGGTGTTGGAAAAACATGGAGAAGTAGCATACCAATTGGAGCTATCGCCTCAGCTAGCAGATGTTCATGATGTTTTCCATGTGTCACAGTTGAAGAAATATTTATGAGTTCCCGAAGAGCAGATGCCCCTAGAGGAAATAGAAGTTGGAGAGGATCTCACCTACATGGAGTATCCTATCAAGATTCTAGAGACATCAATGCGAATGACTAGGAACCGAATAATCTGTATCTCCAAGTTACTGTGGAGACACCGTTCCGAAGAAGAGCGACATGAGAAAGAGAATCTGATCTGAAAGTCGTGTTTCTGTAGCTCTTCTTTGATCCTTCAGAATCTCAAGGGCGAGATTCATTCTAACGGGGGTAGGTTTGTAACACCCTGGTTTTTATAATTTTCTAAAATTTTCCTAGAATTAAATAGCGTGTAAATAAATGAAATAGGTTAACAACCTATTTTCTAAAATAAATTTATTTTAGCCATAGGTTATATCTTGTGATGCATTCATGTTGAAACTAGGCATCAGAGTTTTATTATGTGAAAAAGGAATTTTGAAAACATCGAGGCACACCGTTCGAATTTTGGAAAAAGTTTGAAAAGGTTTTATTAAAGAAAAAGGTCTCTTTTCTCCCTTGGGCCTAATCCCCTTCCCTTTTCCCTTTTCTTCCTATTTCTAGGCGGCCCATCCTTTTTCTCCTCCCGGGTCGAGCCTGAGCTCCCCTTCCCTTTCTTTTTTTCTAGCCCTCACCTCTCCTCTCCTCAGGCTGAGCCTGCTTCTTTCCCCTCCCGTTCTCACCCCACCTCCCCCACCTGGACCGGTCAAAAGCCAGGCCCATCTCTCTACGCGTGTGTGCCGCCCTCAGTCGAAGGTGCCCTACCTCTAGCCACCTTCTCCTTGTGTCACTGCCATGTGGGCCCATGCTAGTCTTCTTTCTCGAGCTAGACTCTGCGCCGCCCGTCTTGGAAGCGCATCGCCATCGCCTCTCTGAACCATATCCAAACAAACCCCCATCGAATCCGAACTCCCTACGCGTTTTCCACCTCTATATAAGTTTGTCCCCTCCTCCTCGACTTGTTTCCGAGACTGAGCCTCCCTAAACACGAGCCTGCTGCACCATCTCCATTGTCGCTTGGCCGTGCTCCCCACTGGCCAAAATTCACCGTGTTTTGCCGTTGCCGACCCACCCGTGAGCTTCATCAACGTCCGTTGAGCACTGTCGTGCACTTGGCTTCACGTTCTGGCCATCGAAGCGTCTTCCTGACGCGTTCTCGTACGCCGAATGCACCTCCTTCCCCCTCCACCGTCTAATCTAGCATCAACAGCTAAGATTAGATCCAACATATCCCTTTGCCACCCAATCACATGTTGACACATGTTCCTTCTTAATCTAGTTAGCCGCCCAGAGCCACGTCAACACGCCACGTCAGCCAACCACATCAGCAAAATAGCCGACGTCTTTTTCACATCAGTTGCACTGTTTTCCAATCATTTTCCCATTTATTTTAGTTCAAAAAATTTCCTCTTTTAGAAATAAGCCCCTTAACCTTTTTGTATTTACTTAAAGGCCACTTTCTTTTTACATCATAGACCCTAAACTTTCCTGCATTTACAGATAGATCCCTCTATTTTTATAGAAGGCCCATGTCCTTTTTGTTTTATTCAAAATAAGTCCTTTTCCTTTTTCAGATTCAACCCTAAACTTGTTTTTAGTATAACTTTCTCTTGTTTCCTCCGATTTAGATTATTTTTGTGCTCTCGTGTTCGTAGCGACGTTTACTATATTTTAGTACCTTTTTCATAAATGCTAGCTATTATTTGGTGTACTATTCTTAGTTAGATTTGTTATGTATTTTTTCGATGTGTTTCGAGAGCAGTTGAGGAGCAATTCGAGAATCTCCAGGACCAAGTCTTTCAAGAGTCTGAGTAGCAAGTAGGAAGAGGCAAGTGTCCTTGAATATTCTGATTCTAGTTTTTCAAATGTGTTCTTTATTTCAAACATGCATGCTATTAATATTGAATCCCATCTACTTATAGTACCTTTTTCCATATATTCCTTATTTCCTAGTTGTTAGTAGTGGTTACGATGGGTAGCTTATGCTTAGCTTTGCACAAGGGTATGGATGGGTTGTTGATTAAACATGATTAATGAACTATGCAACTATGAGTTAATAAATTCTGGTAATGGTATAGCAACATGGAACCTTAGGCCTTGAACAAAGAGGTGTTGGTGATGGTGGTTATAGCTTTGTTGTTGGTTTGGCAATTGCTGAAGTGACCTAAGTAAGGACCGGTTCGTGGAGCGACAATCCAAGAAGTTTCGTACCAACCACGAGGCCTATTATGGGATATGCCTGGCTTATTAATTAGTAGATTCCAGTTTTGTGCGTGCCAAACTGTAAGAGTGGATGTGTGGGAACGACTAAGGATTGAACCATTTGGTTAGTGGTATGGGATGTGTAGTGGAAGGGAAGAGTAAATCTTTCTAGAGCTACAAGGCATAAAGGGGGCTTCTGTGTGGGTCATGCCACTTGACGGTGACGAAACCTAGCGGGCATGCACATACTAGATGAAACTTTGTAACGGCCTTGTAGTGAATTTTTGGGTGACACACGATAGGCGTGTGTTAATTGTTTTATGAACATGGCAACATGGAAATAATGAATCATGGAGAAAGCTGGACAATCTCTGTAGAGTGTAAAATCTGATATAACAGTCATGCTCACGGTTTTGAGAGACTTGGTTCCTCACATGATTAGTTGGTTTTGTTTTGTGTTGTTTGGTTTGGGAGCCTGAAGTGGTTTTTAGGAGGATGGGAAACATGTGGAAATGTTTCTAGAGGTTGAAAGTAACATGGTGAATCACCTAGATAAATAGGATGCTTTTATAAATCATCGTTAGCATAGTTGGCATTTATGCAAATTTAACCTGTTCTAGCCTGTTCCTTTATTTAAGCTTCCATGACATTTATTTCCCACGCTTGCAGAGTACAACATGTACTCACACTTGCTATTTGCATCAAAATGTACATCAAATGCTGCTCAGATAGCAAAGGAGAACCAAATTACTACATCGATGAAGATGAAGATTGCAAGGTTGGTGGACCCCCGATCAATTACCTGTGGAAGATGGGAGCTCTGCTGTGTTTTGTTAGTGTGTTTTTGTTAAAAACATAGTAATAATGGCACTATGTGTGATACATTGATGAAGTCGCTGTATGTATGAAGCTCGATTTTGACATACATTTGGTTTACATCTAGTTTTTTCCCTTTATAAAACCGGGTGCAACAGGGGGTGCTTGGCTGCCTTGGCGAGTAGCTGAGCGAGTGAGCGACGAGTTTCAGAGTTTGAGCACCTGAGTTGAGCCTTCAGTCTTCGGTATATTCATTTTTGACATCTGACAACAGAACCAAACACCGACCACCGAATAGCACAAAAACAAGAACTGAACAGAACACCCAAAAAATTGACATTTTTGGTGGTTTGGTTTGGTTTATCGGTTCTGGTGTTTTTTTCCCCAGGTTTAGCCTTGTCACACCCTAATTTTTAGATTTCTCAAATTTCTAAAATTTTCCAAGATTACTGGATCGACTAAACAATTAGAATAGGAAAAATCCTATTTTCTAAATTCAAATTCAAATTGGAACTAGGATTATTAATTGGTTGTATGCATTCATGTTGGAAATAGGCATTTAGGTTTTCTTTTGGCTCTTGGTTTTCATTTGGATTTATTGGACTTCATTTGAGCTTATTTTAGGTTTAATTGAATCTATTTGTTTTAAAAACTAATTTTCAAAGTTCCAAAAAATGTTTTCATAAACTCAAAATATTTTTATTTGTTTCTAAAATGATTTAAAGCTTGTTGCTAGTAATCTAGGTCTTTCCTTGTTTCCTTTGGTTTTTATTAGAGGCTTTGGTTTGATTTTGATTACTTGTTTTAATTTCAAAAGCTTTTGAAATAAGAAATGTTAACGATTAAAAGAAAAACCCAAACCGGGCTATTTCTTCCCTCCCTTCCCTCTCCTGCTAGGCCCGCTCATTCCGGCCCGTTCCCATGCCGCTCCAGAATCTTTGGGCTGCATAGAGCTCAATGGCCCAGCGGATGCCTCACCTGCCGAACGTGCCTTTGCGCTGAGCTGCCTTCACCGTCCACCACTATGTGGGCCCATGACTCCGTCGTCTTCCTCTGGGACTCCTTGCTGTGTCCGAAGCAAGCTGGCCGCCATGACCCTCTTTGTTTAGCATGTGCGTCTCGGACTCCTCAAGGACGCCACCTATTTAAGGTAGCCCGAGAGCACCTCTATCCTGATCTACCACAAATCCGCCGCCTTACGTGACCAAACTTGCTGAATCGTGCGAGAAACTAAGCCGTCACTGTCGCCATTGAAGAGCATTGATAGACCTCGTCGATCTGCCGACTCGAGCTACAATTGCTTCAACCGAGCCATCCCACAGCTGCGCCATCGACCTCTGAGTACGCTGGTGCTTTTGTCTTCGCCTCTCCACAGCTAGAGACCTCTTCCCGGTGAGCTCCCGTCCGCCACCGCCTCCTTTGTTGCCGCTGGTACCCTCTCGTGCCGCACCATCCAAGGTGAGACCCCAATCGGAAGCCCCGTTCGCTTATCTTGCTCCTCTACCGCTCGTCGTTGACCCTAGACACTGGCAACGAGGTATCCACCCATATCCGGTGATATCTACGCACGCTCAAGCTCAGCACCACCAATTTCTCTTTGCGCTGGTCGCCAACTCCTCTGTGAAGACCCTCAGCCATCCGATCCAAATGGAACAACCCAGATTAGATCTGTTCTTAACCTTTCGACCACCAGTTAGATGATGCCACATGTACTCTTTACCCAGTCAGCAGTCAGCTGCCACCTCATCTTACCACCTCAGCCAAATTGCATGTGTGTCATCCCTATCATTGGCTACATCATTGATTTTGGCCTAGTCATCATGTCCAGTCATCAGATCCTAATTTCTAGTACAAAAACAATTCCAATAATTCCAACACTGAGTAGCATTGGGTAAAAGGCAAGTGTAATCTTTGATCATATTGAACCTATTACCCAATGCTGCTCAGTGTTGTCGAAATCTTGGTCTTGAAATCCCTCAAACAGATTCGAAGCGTTGTCGACTAATCGTGAATTCTATCGACAAACAAAAGCAACATTGAATAAACACCAAATAAATTCCAAATTACAAATGCAAAAAGGAATAGAAGGATAGACTGGGATCTGTGATTGGGCTGGACAAGGAGAACATAGTTTGACTGAAGTTTTTAAGGGAAAGATAAGGTTGTAGGGATCTAGATGTTACTAAGGGAAAACTACTGTAAAGATGTGAGGACTGCTATCTAAACTAGCATCGTTGGATAGATCATGATTTTAGAAAAATTGGAGCGCAAGAATCACTCAAATTAGAGCTAAAACGAAGAAGTTATGGATAAAACAATTTAGTTACTCAAGCCTTCCATGGTATAATACTTAAGCACTCTCATCGGCTAGATATCACTACCCATTAACTTTGGAAAGCATGACAATTGTCGGACAGAGAAAATTCTGTTCAATGTGGTCAATTTTGAGATGGCATACAATGCCATCCTGGGATGACCTACTTTTGCCAAATTCATGGCAGTCACGCATTATGCTTATCAGTGCATGAAGATTTCGGGACCTGAGGAGTAATCACCATCCAGGGCTGCATGAAAGTGGGCTTATGTTGTAACAAATAGAGTATAGGAATGGCAACGTAGCATCAACCCGACAAGGACATCGTGAAGTCCCACGGTGAAGTCAAAACTATTCCTTTTGATTCAACAGAGCCATCCAAGATTGTTCAGATCGGCTCCAAACTGGATCCCAAATAGGAACTTGCTCTCATCACCTTCATCTGGGAAAATGCCAACATATTCACTAGAAACCATCAGACATGCCTGGGATCCCTAGGTAGGTGATTGAGCATAAACTAGCAATCCAACCCGATACAAAGCCTATCAAACAGAAACTCTGATGGTTCACACCCGATCGGAAAGAAGCCATTAAAGAGGAAATTGAAAGGCTCACTAAGGAAGGTTTTATTCAAGTGTGGATCACCATGAGTGGCTTACAAATCCTGTTACGGTCAAAAAGTCAAACAGTACATGTCAAATGTGTGTTGACTTCAAGGATGTCAACAAAGCGTACCCTAAGGATGGTTTTCCTCTACAACGAATATATGAGATAGTTGACTCCACCTTTGGTTGTGACTATCTAAGCCTTCTCGATGCCCATTCTGATTATCACCAGATTAGCATACATCTAGAGCATGAGGAGAAGACCTCCTTTATTACTTTATTTGAGGTTTATTGCTATGTTAAAATGCCCTTCAGATTGAAGAATACCGGTGCCACATATTAACGAAGAATGCAAATAACACTCCATGATCAGCTGAGCTGGAATGTAGAGGCCTATGTCGAGGATCTCATCATCAAAACCAAAAAGATTAGAATATCTCATCTCCAACCTACAAGAAATGTTTAACAACCTACACAAGAATTGATACATGCTAAACCTGGAGAAGTGCGCATTTGGAGTTAACACGAGGAAATTACTCGGATATCTAGTGTCTTACCGGAGAATAGAAGTCAATGCCAAGAATATCAAAGCTATTAAAAAGATGCAACCTCTCAAGTTAGTGCGTGTTGGTGCAAGAATTTGTCTTGCTCCAGCAAGTATTGAGAGAATTTCTTTTAAAGAGGAGACTCAAGCTTGGAGACGAAGTTTGAGAGGAAGGAACACCACGAATATATTGATGATACAAAAATGTATCACTCTGGGAGGAGTATCACAATGTTCACTGTCTTGCTTATTCTTTTTTGCTATGTCTGTAATTTGCCCAGAGGACCATGGCCTCCTATTTATAGGGCCATACGTAGCTTCGCGTACAAGTTATCATAATGTACAAATATCTGGGATTCGGCTAAATTACTGGGTCTTATCCCAGATAACTACCTTCTATCCTATTAGGAGATAAATATCCCCCGTGGTCGTTATCGTGGTGCCTACCCTATGAAAGGGGCGAGCCGGTCGCCGATTATGGCCCGGCGCCGCACTGTTAGGGGCGTCAAGATAATTACCACAGGCCTTTATCACAGCGGGGTGTCAGAGTGGCATCCATTAGCCTAGGATATTGCCAGTCACTTCTTTGCAGGCGAAGAATGACCAGTGATCCCCTTTCGGCAGATCTTTCCTAAGGCATGCCGACTCACTCCGCTGCCTTTGGGAAGGCGACCCGATTAGCCCGAGGCAGGGGCCTCGGGAGGTATAGAACTAGGAGGTGTAAGCATTGGGAAGCGGGAACCCGGTGGGCCAAGGCTTCGGGAGGTCGAGCCGGCGGAGCCAAGGGAAGGCTTCGGAGGTGCGAAGGGGTACTGTGAAAGGATCTGATGATATCAGAGATCGAGCTTTTAATAGAGGGTTCAGAGATCAAGGCTTCGGAGGGACCTGGATGGTGATCTTCAACTGTTATCCTCAGGCTAGTTTATTTTCCCCCTACAGTACCCCCTCATTCTCGGGCCCCGATGTTTTTGGAGGGGGGAGAGGATGTAGAGGAAAAATCAACCCCAGCCGGGTATAGTATCAAGGATGCCTAATGGAAATTCTCTGCCCTTTGAAGTCGCTAGAGTAGAGGTTTCATGTGGGTTTGGAGTATCCCACACGTTCACCTGGCGGGATAAGACGTGCCACTGCCGCGTTCTGACCAGATAAGCGAGGGGTCGTTTAGGGTCTTGTGCCCACGATCCTATCACGTGCCAAAAGGGGTTTGGGTTATTAATGTGACGGGACATCCGCATGAGAAAACGAGGCATTCGTTGTGGAGTGCTGCCACGTGTTGGAGGGAAACCGGATATGGCCACGGCCCCCTCCCCACGTGTTCAATGGGAGGACACGACGATGTTCGTCCCGCTTCATCTTCCGGAACTACGTGGCTACGTGGCCCGGGTATAAAGCTGGGGTTACCCGGTTGGAGTCTCCATATCCCCATGAGGAAGCAGTTAACCTTGACTTGAGTATGGCATCATCTTCCTTCTCATCCTCCTCGGAGACATCGATGATCTTGATGGCTCCTTCGGGAGTTGGGCTATTTCGGTCGTTGATAGAGGTGCTGGAGGCGAAAACGCTTCCACCTCTGCAAGGGAGGTGGTTGCCCGCCTATTCGGCTTGACCTTTGGTCGGGGAGGGAATGCCTATCGAGATCATCGATATCTCCAATGACGATGAGGAGATCGACTGGGATCTCCTGCAAAGGGAGAGTGAGCCGGAGTTTATGGGCCTAGCGGTGAAGCAGAAGGAGGCTAGGAAGGCGAGGGAGAAGGCCCCGTCGGTGACCTCCTCAGACTCCTTAGTATCCTACAATAGCTCGAGAGCTGGCTACTGTATCGGCTTGGCTTCTATAGCGATAGGCCATAGATAAGGTGCATACGCCGTCCCATGCGTGGCCCCTGCCAGGACCCGTAGGAGGTGAAGGCGGTCACCGGGATGGCGTACTTGGTGACACTGTGATATATCCATTTCATGGCTGAACTTAGTCACCTTGTAGTCTTTCTCGCCTTGTTTTGCTCTGTAGGGATCTATCTTCTTCGTGCCAATTTCTATACGGTTTGTTTCAGTTTGTATCCCCTGGATGTTCTGGTTGTTTAATGATATAACATGGATCTTCAGGAACGGTCGTGTATCCTTCTGTATCAGAATGCGAGGGGACCTTTCGAGCGGGTTATCTCATGTGTGCGTGCTTTTGTGCCTCAAAACTGTACTTCTTCATCCCTTTCCAAGGCGATGGCTAGTTTTTCTGACGATCAGGGCACCAAGCCTTCGTATAGATCATTGTTGATTTCATTGCTTCTGGAGGAGAGGTGGCCTCGAGAATCTGGTAGTGATGGATACGTAGGGTAACTAAGGAGAAACTGGTGGAGTAGTGGCGACCCCGTCGTTCCTGGCTACTGTGTACTTCTCGGGCCTAGGACTGGTAGGGCCCCCTTCCTAATTTGTTCCAGATTTCAGACTCATTGAAGTCCCTTTGGAACCTTTGGAGACGAACTCCGGAGGTGGTCCTTGACCCTTTGGGTTCCTTAGTGACTGTCCAGGTTGACGGCGATGATGTGTCGGAGGCGCAGCCGAAGGCTAGGCAAGAGAGGTGGTCCGCGACCCTCCCCGGCCCTTAGCCACTGCCCGGCTCTGTAGGTATTCCGTCCGGAGCCTGGCGATGGTGCGTCAGAGGCGTAGACGAAGGTTAGGCGGGAGAGGCGGTCCATGACCCCTCAGTCCTTAGCCGCTACCAGCTCCGGAGGTATTCCGTCCGGAGCCTGGCGACGGCGCATCGGAGGCAAAGCCGAAGGTTAGGCTGGAGAGGCGATCCATGAGCCCCTCGGCCTTTAGCCGCTGCCCGGCTCTGGAGGTATTTCATCAGGAGGCTGGCGACGGTGCGTTGGAGGCGAAGCTGAAGGCCAGGCGGGAGAGGTGGTCCGCGACCCCCTCGACCCTTAGCCGCTGCCCGTCTCTGGAGGTATTCCATCTGGAGTCTAGTGATGGCACGTTAGAGGTGAAGCCAAAGGCAGGGCAGGAGAGGTGGTCTGCGACCCCCTCTGCCCTTAGCCGCTTCCTGTCTCCAGAGGTATTCTGTCCTGAGCTTGGCGATGGCGCGTTGGAGACGAAGCCGAAGGCTAGGCGGGAGAGACGTTCCGCGACCCCCTCGGCCCTTAGCCGCTGCATGGCTCTGTAGGTATTCTATCTAGAGCCTAGTGATGGTGCATCAAAGGCGAAGCCGAAGGCTAGGCTCAAGAGGAGGTCCGTGACCACCATGGCCATTAGCCGCTCCCTGGCTCCGGAGGTATTCCATCCAGAGCGTAGCGATGGCATGTCGGAGGCGAAGCCGAAGGCCAGGCGGGAGAGGCGGTTCGCGGCCCCCTCGGCCCTTAGCTGCTGCCTAGCTCCAGGGGTATTTTGTCCGGAGCCTGGTGATGGTGCATCGGAGGCAATACCGAAGGCTAGGCGAGAGAGGCGGTCCGCGACCCCCTCGGTCCTTAGCCACTGCCTGGCTTTTCGGTCTCTGCAATGGATAGTCAGGGGTTCCACTATGCTTCCCGTGCCACGAGGCACGAGCTTTCATTAAATGTTAGTATAACCCTCATAAAATAACATGTAAAAGGTGTTTTCAAAGGAGATGGTAGGGTAATGTTCTTACCTTTTACCATACGTGTTTAGGTCATGTGATCATACCTTCCCCTATAGGGAGGGGGATATTTATACCTCTTTGATCTGTGTGCGGTGCTCTTTGGAGACCAGTAGGTTTCATACCCCATCGGCACAGAGGCATTAACCTTCAAGATGCCAGGGTACCTTTCCTGTTAGGTCTTTTTAAATCCTTTTTGCCTGGTCGAGTTTTCTAAGAAACATCTCCATCACGGGGTTTTTGGAAGTCTCTCCGTTGTGCAGAGGTTTTGTGAGGCTCTCTGTTGTGCGGAGGTTTAGTAAAGCTCTCCGTTTTTGTCGACGGTTTGGTAAAGCTCTCCGTTTTTACCAGAGGTTCGGTAAAGTTTTCTATTTTTACCAGAGGTTTTTGGTTGAGTTCTTCGTTTTTGCCGGAGGTTTGGTAAGGCTCTCTGTTTTTACTGGAGGTTTTGGTAAAGTTCTTCATTTTTACCGGAGGTTTGGTAGGACTATCCATTTTTGTTGGAGGTTTGGTAAGACTCTCCGTTTTTGCCGGAGGTTTGGTAAGGCTCTTCGTTTTTACCGGAGGGTTTTGTAAGGTTTTTAGTTTTTGTTGGAGGTTTTTATAAGACTCCATTTTTTGCCAAAGGTTTTTGTAAAACTCTCCGCTTTTGCTGGAGGATTGTGTAAGGTTTTTTGTTTTTGTTGGAGGTTTTTGTAAGACTCTCCATTTTTTACGGAGGTTTTTGTAAGACTCTGCGCTTTTGCCGGAGGTTTTTGTAAGACTCTCCGTTTTTGCCAGAGGGTTTTGTAAGGTTTTCCGTTTTTGTCAGAGGTTTTTGTAAGACTCCTTGGCATGTATTAATGCTGAAGGTCCTGCACACTATTGGAGCTACGCAATACCTTCCAGGAAACCTAGGCAGTCTTGCCTACCAGGTGACTTAGGCATGCTACGCCCACTGTGTGTAGGCTTATCGTGCTCCCAAGGAAACGCCCAGGGTGCACCGCAACACTGTCCACCAAGGATGTGCCCTAGTGCGTGGCATTTATATGACCGAAGCTATGTAATGCCTTCTAGGGCACCCTGGGCATAATCTGCCTTGCAGGTGACCTATGCATAAGCGACGCGCGCGGTATATAAGCATGTCGTGGAGAGAGGATTCCTTGCGACAACATTTCTCAGAGCACTGCATCCTCACATCAGGGCAGTCCCCTGATATGCAGCGTCTACACACTATCGAGGATACACAATACCTTCAGGAAACTTAGATAGTCTTACCCTCCAAGTGACCTAGGCATGCTACGCCCGCGGTGTGTGGGCTCCACTTCCTACTAGAGCACAGCCTACCCTCCGGGAAACCTTTTTAGGTGACCTTGGGTTTAGGCAAGCGATGCTTACTGGTGCGTAGGCTTGTCACGCCTCCGGAGAAATCCCCCGAGGCCGCAACTACATTACCAAAGAAGTCCCTTGATAACCGGCATCTACATACTACTGAGGCTACACAATACCTTCCAGGAAACCTAGGCAATCTTGCCTTCCAGGTGACCTAGGCATGCTACGCCCGCGGTGTGTAGGCATGTCATGCGATGAGGATTCCTTCCGACAGCATTCCTCAGATCATCGCAACCCTGCCACCGGGGACATCCCCCGGGGCGTGGCTTCGACACCCGAGGCTATGCACATGCCTTTTAGGGTACCCTGGGCATAAACTGCCTTGTAGGTGACCTAGGCATAAGCGGCGTCCACGGTGTGTGGGCCTCATTGTCTACTCAGAATACGCAATGCCTTCCAAGAAATCTAGGCAGTCTTGCCTTCCAGTTGACCTAGGCATGCTACGTCCACGGTATGTGGGACTGTCACGCCACCCAAAGATGTCCTACGGGTAGCGCCACAACACGGTCTATCAAGGAAACCCCTTGATGCATGGCACCTACACTTCCAAGGCCGCACAATGCCTTCCTAGAAACCTGGGTAGACCCGCCCCCTAGACGACCTAGGCACAATTTATCTGCGGGAGTGTAGGGATTTTGCATGGTTTATACTAGCTAAGTTTTGCAGTTTTCTATTGGCAGTAAGAAGCTATTTGTAGCATAAAATATAGCTAGGTGATATAACTGTTCATGCTAAATGAGAATGTAACTTAAGTTCTACTGCTTCTACCTAGTGGCTATCCATTGAAAAAAGACTCCTAGCAGTAAGGTTGGAGGCCTCCAACAGACTTTAACCTTATCGTATGAAGGACAGATTACTAGGTAAGCTACTTGGTGGATAATAGCGGGCCTACCTTTGTAGGAATAAAGCCTCTATTGTGAGGTCTGGAGGCCCCGAAGCCTGTGGCTAGGCTGGGAGAGGTGGTGTTTGCCCCCTCAACCTTTAGCCGTTGCCCAGCCCCAGAGGTAGCCCATCCGAGGCCTAGCGATGGCGTGTTGGAGGCGTAGTCGAAGGTTAGTTGGGAGAGGTAGCCCGCGACCCCCTCGGCCCTAAGCCGTTGCCCGCCTCTAGAGGTACACCATTCGAAGCTTGGTGGTGGCGTGTCCATGACTCGGTTCTTGCTGCTGGTTGTTGTACTGTCGGTAGGGTTGGTATCGTTGGTGCAGGGTTGGGGGGCGGGGATTTTCCCGGGAGTTGGCCCCAGGCCTCCGAACCCTGCATCATCCTTCACCTGCTCTTTTTGGGGTCATGTATTCTGCTTGCCTTCTGAGGTACTCCTCCTGGAAGGTCATGAGGGTGCGGCAGTCGTTGGTGTTGTGGCCGCGCCCTAGTCCATGTAGGGCGCACCCATGTGCCTCCGAGGGTGCTGGAGCTTGGAGTTGTTGTTGGGGTTGTTGCTGAAGGCGGTGTGTCCTGAAGCCTGTGGTTTCCCTGGGTCTACTTCCCCCTTAGGAGACCATCGAGGCTGCTCGGTGTACCAGCCTTTGGGGCCGAAGTGGTTCTGACCATGCCTCCCTGGACGAGGTGGACTAGGGGTTCCCAATGTGCGGTTAGCGTTGCGAGGGCGGCGTCAGAGGCGCTGGCAGGGTCTGCGCACCTTGGAGCCCTCCATCTCCTTGGGACCCTCTTTCGCCTAAGGGGCCCAAGGAGGGCGCTGGGTGGACAGACTTTCCGAAGATGTTGGCTTGCTCAGGGTATCCCAAATGTGGTCGAAGGGGATACCTGGTGACCAAGTCCAGGTGGGAGCGCTCCTGGGTTGGACCGCCCAGAACCATTGGAAGGCGGCTTGCTTGACCATGGCTTTGGTCGCATCCTCTCCTGAGGCGGTGAGGTCTTTGTCGTGCAGAGACTGGAAGGCCTCCGCGCCGTCTGGAGCTCCTGTACTGACCTAGGGTTCTGAGTTGGCCAAGGTCGGAGGAACGTTGTCCCATACGATAGCGGGGCTGGAGCTTGCATACGGTGCGTATGGTTGAGGCAGCCATGCATATGGTTGCATGCTTGCAATAGTGGGTATGGTGGTTTTAGCTAATCCTTTGGTGGTTTTCCTGGTGGATTCCTACCTCTCTTAGCATTTCTGTGTTCGAGTCTGTCGGAGGGTTAACTCCTGTCGCAGGGATACTGAGGGAGGGACCCCTTTTTAGAGATTCGACCGGGGGGATGATTCTGAATATGTTTGCCGGAGAAATAAATGGATATGAATGCGATGGCTGGCGGGGTGGAAAGATCTGGTGCGGAATGAAGTAAATGCACTGGGAGTTTAGACAGGTTCAGGCCACACGGAGGCGTAACACCCTACTCCTGTATGGATACTATAAATACCCTGAGAATGTCCCTCAAGGATGTTGCTGGTTATAAGAATGTTTGTCTATCCTAGAACCTGGGGCTCCTTGTTCTTCAGTCTATGTGTATTTCTTGGCTTTGATTGCTCTTGGACTTCTCGATCTCCTCTACTTCCTTAACTGCTTCAACCGGGCAGAGCTTGCCGAGAGATATTCACTTCTTCAGGGATTTTCCAACTTGTCTTTGTCCGTGCTGCCGGCTGCTTTAAATACCCACCG
The DNA here is from genome assembly GCF_958298935.1 of Phragmites australis. NCBI lineage: Eukaryota > Viridiplantae > Streptophyta > Magnoliopsida > Poales > Poaceae > Phragmites > Phragmites australis. Next base: position 23,028,561 of record NC_084924.1, on the reverse strand, counting down.
GCAGTAGCGTGCCCTGAATGGGAGGGCACGAGTTCCAAGGTACCATAAATGGAAAGGGCATCATCATAGCCTCTGTGCGAAGTGACTGGGGGGTTGAAAACGTGCCCCGCGCCCGGTCATCTGTCGCCATAATGGCACTGGCAACGGGTGCCGTGGAGAGGGCCCACCGGGCAGCCGCAGAGCGGCCCGGCGTGCTAGCCCTGTCTTGTTCTCCTGCCACAGCAACGCGGCAGACAGAACGCCTCGGCTCTTGCGATGTTATCCCGAGACGTGCCGGATGGCGCGGGATGGGACCCGTGCATTTAATGTCCCCACGCCCTTCTGCCAGAATGTGGCAGGAACTGACACCGAGCGTGGCGGGGGCAGTTGGAGGTGACAGGCCACACGTGCTCTTAAATGCGGCCTCGTGACTTTGACTGGCTGACACCTCATCGCTGGACCCCTGTGGGGGCCACTGTCAGGGGGCTTCCTGGGTCGTCGGGGAACCGAGTGCTCGGGGGTCACTGTTCACCTCCCCGAGCACTCTCTCCCGAGAGTGCCCTTCCTTGGTCCTTGGGGAATCGAGTGCTCGGGGGCTACTGTTCACCTCCTCGAGCACTCTCTCCTGGGCATGCTTGTATGGATCCTCGGGGAACCGAGTGCTCGGGGGCCGCTGCACGTAGCCCCGAGCACTCTCTCCCGGAACTTCCTTCAGTGGGCCCTCGGGGTACTCGGGTGCCCGGGGGGCTACTGCTCGCAGCCCCAGGCACACCCCTCCCGGTATTTGGTCTTCACAGATCATCGGGGAACCTAGGTACTCGGGGACCACTGACTGTGGCCCCGAGCGTCCTCTCTCGGGACTTAGTCTTTTTTACCTCCCGGAGGTGACCCCGCGGGATGGCGCCACATGGCGGATTGCTAGCCTGGCCTCGGGATTCGGGGACCCCTGGTTCCTGATTCACCGACAGCAGCCCCCGGGCCCATTGGCAGGCGATGGCCCAGAGACTGCGGATGGGCCCTTTGTCGTCAATGAGGCCGAACCCAGCACCGACGCCACGCGACGCGCTCTTAGGCGCTGGCCCTTCCAGTCCGGGATTCTGGTACGGCCCAACGGGGAGCCGAACGGACGCGCGTCCAGCTGACTCCCGAGGCGCGTGATAACGGGACGGGCGGCGCGTGATAATGAGGCAGGCGGTACGCGTGGCAACCGCGCAGATCGAGAAAAGTGCGCCTGGGAGCCACTGACAACCTCACGGCCCGAGAGAGATTCGCCGGTCGGTTGCGCTGGCCGAGGAAACCGTCTCAACTAGCGCGTTGCAGAAGGCGACGTTTGAATTTCCCTGGAGTATAAAAGGAGGAGGGGAGTGAACCGCCCCCCTCTTTACGCCATCTTTGCGATCAAGCCTTCTTCTTCCTTGCGCTCCTGATCCCTCATCTTCCCTCAAGCGATCAGAGCACCACCTTTCCCCCACCGTTCCAAATTGTCCCCCACCTTGACAAGATGACGAGAGCGGGAGGAAGCCGCCGTGACAAGACACCTGACAGCGTGCTGCCGGAGTCTCGGCTCATGAATGAGGAGGCGACGGACAAGGTGCGGAAGTTGATGGTGCCCGAAGGCCAGCGGGAGGCATCGGTGGTGACACCGGCGAGCTTCCCGCCGGTGATGGACCGGCCAGAGTGCATAGTCCTCTTCACTTCCTTCATGGCGGCTGGGCTGGTGCCGTTGTTCTCGACCTTCTTCCTCCAGATCCTCGACACGTTCGGGATCCAGCTGGTGCATCTCAGCCCGAACTCCTTCGTCATCCTGGCGGTCTTCACCCACCTCTGCGAGATGTTCGTGGGGGTGCCACCGTCGGTGTCGCTCTTTTGACACTTCTTCATGTTGCGGCCGGCTGGGAAGAAGAGGGGCTTCTCCACCGCTGACTTCGCTGGCTGCTGCAATTTCTGGCTGCGGGACGGCCTGGGGGAGCAGTACATTCCCCAGGTGCTGCGGAGCAAATGGGACGACTGGCGGCGCGACTGGTTCTACATCGACGTCTGCCCCCACGACCGCCTGGCGCTGCCGGAGAGGGCGGCGGAGCCCCTGAAGCCAACCTGGGAGGCGCCGCCGCAGGCAGACGCGCGAATGGAGCCGGTCCTAGAGCGCATCGACTTCCTGCGCCAGGCTGGGCTCACTTCAGTGATGGTGGTGGCGGACTATCTGCACCGCTGCCTGGCGCCTCTACGGGAGCGGGCCCGGCCCTGCTGGATGTACACGGGCCCCCAGGACATCACCAGGACCCAGATCGGCATGGAGTGGGACCTGGACAGGGCGGCTCTGAGGGGCCTGCTCTGGGTGGTGACCGGCGTGGATGACCTGGACCGGGTGGAGCTCCCCTGGAAGGAGCTGGCGCTCTACGCCGACCCGAACCGGGTGGCGCTGCAAGTGAAGTTGCCGAAGTTCGACGCCCAAGCGCTGGTCGACCGGCCAGGGCGCCGGAACCCCGGGACTATCCAGATTCCCGGGGAGTACGAGGTGACCGGCCGCGCTCCGAGTGCCCCCGGCGGGGACGCCGCCAAAAGCAGGCCGTAGGCGAGCGGCGAGGAGGCCGCAGGCAGCAGCCGCCAGGCCAGAGGAGGAGACGCCGCCGGCAGTGGGGCGGCGATAGCGCCGGGGGACAAAGGGAAGCGCCCCCGGACTTTCGTTCCTACGCCGACGTCCTCGTCGTCGCTTTCACCTGGCGAGAAGGAGGGAGGCCAGAGTGGCCAATCGTCCAGCACGGGGTCGGTGACGGGGGCGGCATCTACGGTTCTGGAACCAGACCTTGATCTGCTTGGGCTTGGTCTGGAACCCAGAGACCGCGCGGCGGCCCCGCAGAGCCCCCCGCGGAAGAGGAGGAGGGAGGATTCCGGGCCAATGCCGTCGGGCCCGGAATACAGGATCCTGGAATCAAGGTGGCAATAACGAAGACCCAAATCTGCGTAAGTTTCTCCCCTTTTTTTGAGCATGCCTTGCCCGAAGTGAGTTCGGAGACTGACCTCATTTTCTTTTGCAGTCCACCTACGGACGCCGCCGGAGACCAAGGACGGCCGGAGGCGCCGAAGCCGGCTCCAGCCCCCGAGCCGAGCATGCGTGAGCCGAGCGCGTCGGTGGAGCCAGAGCCGCTGAGCGCGCCGACCGAGATAGAGCCACAAGCACCGCCCTACCCCGAGCCGATGGCAGAGGCTGCGCCTGAGCAACCGGCGCCGGCAGAGCCCGTCCCGAGCACATAGAGTGCGGGGCGGATGGCCTCGTCGATGGCGGTGCCTGTGTGGCGGTGTTCGGGGACCCCGAGCCCCTCAGAGAGGGCTCGCAGGGGACCCAACACCCGGTCGTCATCCAGCCAGCATGCAGAACCCCTTCCGGACATGCTAGGAAGCGCCCGGGAGGTGATCGGGCGGCTGGAGGCGACCGTGGTGGGGGAGAGGACGCTTCTTGAGGTGGGCCGCGCCGCCCTCTCTGAGGAGAGGGAGCGGCTAGCCGAGGGCAGGAGCCTTTTTGAGGCCCGCGTCGTCGCGGCCCGCGCCGCCAACGAGAGTGAGCGGCGCGCGATAGAGGCGGAGCGAGAGGCCTTAGAAGAAATACGCACGGAGGCCGTGCAGGAGCAGGAAGACGCCGCCCGCCTGGCCGAGACATCACGGCAGTAGGCTACCGAGGCACTCGCCAGGGAGAGGCAGGTGCAGGCTTAGGAGGAGGTGGTCCTGTCCCGCGAGAGGACGGTGGAGGCCTCCCAGGTGGACTTGGCCAGCCAGAAAGGCGAGGCTGACCAGATCTGCGCCGAACTCCAGTGTCGGGAGGAGGAGCTCCAGTGCCGGGAGGAGGACGTCACGATCTGTGAGACCGACATTGGCATCACGACGTCGGATCTAGACGCCTGGGAGGAGTTGCTGATCCGCTGGGAGACGGAGGCTGCCGAGGCGTTGGTGGCCTCAGCTGCTTGGGAGGAGCGGGCTGCCAAGTGGGAGTCAGAGCTGACTGCCCGTGAGCAGGCCCTCTCTACCCTTGCAGAGCAGGTGAAGCAGGCGAAGCCCAGGTGCCCGGCGCCGCCTCGACCAGCGGCTGCAGAGCATGAAGGATGAGCTCGAGACCACTAGGACCGAACGGGCCAACGTGAAGCTGATGATGGAAGTCATCCTTCGACAGGCACAGAGGTCCGTGAGGGTGGCCGGGCTTGGGCGAGTCCATGTGGGAGCGAAGGGGACAGGCATTGGCCACATCGCCCTTGGCTTCCAGAGGATCAGCCAGCGCCTCGAGGCGCTTCCCCAGGCAGTGCAGGAGCTAGCCGCCCGGGAAGGGCGTAGCTTGGCTCAAGCGGTGGCCGAGCACGTCCTAGCCTGCTACCGGAGCCGGGATCTGAACTTCTCGCTGGAACCAGCTTGGGAAGGGGTGGTCGAGGCCGAGGAGGAGGCCACCCGGGAGGCAGTCCGGGGCGTCACCGCCGAGGTAGCGGCTTGCTTCACGCGGGAGGCGCCACCGATTCTGGACCCGGGGGGGGGGGGGGCAGCGGCGAGGAGGCCCCGCTATCTTCCGAGCCTGATGGCTCTGACTTATTTGTAATTTTCTTTTTCTTTGACTTGATGTAAATATGGGAGTGATCCCTCAGAATAGCTGTCCTTTCTTGTGAATATAATGGAAGCCTTTCTTTGGGATCGCAACTCCAGTGTTCTTCCAAGTGCTTGATGAAGTTTCTATTCTTTTCACTTGATGTCCTAAGGAGTACTCAGTCAGACCAAGCCTGACCTTTCCCTCCCCGAGAACGAAGTTGCCCCGACCACTCGTCACCCGAGCAGTGAGGCCTTCTTTGTGTGTTCAGCCCACGAGCCCTCGCGAGTCCGCAGCGGCTAAGTCAAAAGACAAAGGCATTAACTTCCTTGCTCGGGAGATAGGTTGATCCAGCACGGAGCACGCCACGACCAGTGAACACTTTCCCATTTTGTGACCACTCAAACAGGTAGACCGGAGACACGTGCGGGCGGAAATGTGACCAAGAATCCCCACGGTTTGGTGGTGCCCGGGCTAGGACGGACCGGACCGAGCACCGACAGCCCGCCCCCAGGGTCCAGGCTCCCGGCCACTCTTTGCTCGAGCGGTGAGATTACCCGAGAACCCTAGAGGCTCGGTAGTGCCCGGGGCCTTGTAAGCGGACCGAACACCATGACCACCATGAAGGACTTCGGTCAGACATCGCTGTTCGTACAGTACACCTTTCTACTGTCCGTTCTGTCGTTCCGAGAAAAGCGGACACGTGGCAGGGTTTTGTGCGTGAGGAGACCATCTCGCCGAACAGATTAGAATACGAGGGCCCCGACGATAACTCGAGAACAATATATTACTGAATGTAAATTCATATGAATTTAACCACTCATCAGACAGCTGTCAGCCTTTCGTCCGACTAATCCAAGAGAGGTATGCGCTCCGAGCTCGGGGTGCCCGGGAACTTAGTCCCTTCGGCTGGAGTGCCCAAGCACTGGGGAGTGCTATGGGGAGCCCGGGACCAGATGATCCCGACCACTCATGCCTGAGCAGTAGGACCACCTGAGGACCCCTAGGGCCGAGCAGCGACCTGAGCACTAAGGCCCTCGCGGTCGAGCTGCTTTTGCTTTTGATTGTTGGTCTGTGATTCGGGAAAAATAGAAAGATTCTTTGCTTGGTGCGCTCTGTTAGTGCAGTACTCATTATAGGTTGCTCTTGTTTTCGACCTAAGACCTCTCGAATACCTGAGACTCTAAAGGCAGAGGCATAACCCAGAGGTCCTATGGTTCGGTGGCGTCCGAGTATGACTCAGCAGTATCTGTTGCCGTTCCTGACCCCTCAAAGGTGTCAAATTGGAAATTCAAGGTGAAAGGCGTGTTGCACGGTCGTGTTGGCTAAACGTGATCGGGGCGTCCGACCACTTCAGGGGCCTTACGGCCTCTTCGCTCAGGGTCACCGAGCACACCTCGCACCGCATGGACTTGACACTGCGGCGGGAGGAGGGCATGTACGCGCCTCCATCGATGAATGCGACGGTGTGCTCGGGTTCCTGGAAGCCGAGCTCTGGGTTCTCGGGGGCGGCTCCGTCGTCACCACCCCTACGGGGCTCCTCGCAGTCCCTCTGGCGCTGCTCGATGAGGCCTTTGACCGTGCGGCACTCCGTGAGGTCATGCCGCCTAGTCTGGTAGATCTGGCACCACTTCCTTGGCTCGGGCCTCACGGGAGCGAGGGCCCTTGCCGAAACGAGAGCCCTTGCGGGAGCCGGAGGCCTAGGAGGGGCTCGGGCCGGAGCCCTCGCGGGCGCAGGCCATCTATCGGCGGCCGCTCGACGTGCTTGCCGGTAGTCGGGTTCCTGGGCCGGCCCACGGGCGAGGCCCTGGGCTGGCTCGATGGGGACAGCCTCGCGCCTCCTTCTCTTCTTCTTTTCCCGCCTGTCGGAGTGGGAAGGATCTGGCTGATCGGCGACGGGATGCTCAGGGCGCGGAACATGCCATGCCCGACCTTCCGCCACCTTGGTTCACTTGTCGGCCAGCGTGAAAAGCTCCGCGGTGGTTTCGACCTCGTGCATGCCTAGCTTCTCGAGCATCCGCTCGTCGTGGACACCCTACCGGAACGCGACAATGATAGCGTGGGGGGTTATCCGAGGGATGGTGTTGCGGACCTGGCTAAAGCGTTGTATGAAGTGCCACAGCATCTCCCCCTCCTGCTGTTTGACGGCGTGGAGGTCGCACTCTAGGCGGGGGCACGTGAATGTGCCCTGAAAGTTAGCCACAAACTGGTGGCAAAGATCATCCCAGGAGCTGATGGATCCTGGGGGTAAGTTCATAAGCCAAGAGCGGGCAGAGCCCCTCAAGGCGACATGGAAATAGTTGGCCATCACCTTTTCACTGCCGCCAGCCACTTGGACAGCAGTGGTTTAGATTTGGAGGAACTCGACGGGGTCGATGGACCCGTCGTACTTCTCCGGCAGTTCCGGCCGGAACTTGGTGGGCCATTTGACCCGGCGGAGCTCGCTGGTGAAGGCACGGCAGCCTGTGCCGTACCCTACGGCGCGGGCAGCGCCCTTAGGCGGTGAACACCGGTGAGCCGGGGAGCCCCGACGATCATGGGCCAGCAAGGAGGAGGCCTGGTCCTCGGCTTCAGCCTCATGCCGGGTCTCCCGCTGGCGCTCGAGGGTGACATGCGCGTCTTCGACGGCCCTCCGCTCATTGAGGTGTAAGCGGAGGTCCTGGGCTCCGGTAGTGGCCAGGGGGCGGCGCTTCGCTTGGAGCCCCCCCGGCCAGTGCGACCGCCACGTGATGATGGGCCGGTCATAGTTGCGCCGCAGTGTGAGGTAGCGCGGGAACTTTCGGTCAGCACCTGGCGGTGAGCCGTGCCGACCAAGGCGGCCACCTCCTGGAGCCAGCGGCCTTCCGGGGTTTCCCCCGCCGCCTGGACTGGCGGGTGCCTGAGGAGAGCTTGCACCGCAAGTAGCGCACTCTCAGGACTGGCCTCGCCAAAGGCGAGCCTACATCGCAACGACGCTCGGCACTGTCCAGACGTGGATCTGGCGGCATGAGTTTCGGCCACCTGCTGGGGGTTGGATGGTGCACCGGCGATGGCGGCGGCGGCCCTGCTGGGCCCAGCGCCATGGTCCTCCTGAGAGGGGAATGCCGTGAGTGCATATCGACGCTGCTGTTGGGAAGCAGCAGCGATTGGCGCCTCCTGAGCAAGGGGCTCCATTTCCTCACTGGAGCTGGTGCCGGAGCGCTGGAGACGATGGCCACCAGCCATTTTTTCTGTAGGAGAAAAAAAACAAACAAATTCAGGGATGCAACCCTCCTAGCTAGCACGCCAGCTGTCGGAGGGTTAGCTCTTGTCGCAGGAATCCTGAGGGACCCCTTTTTAGAGATTCGGCCGGGGGTGATTCTGAATATGTTTGCTGGAGAAATAAATGGATATGAATGCAATGGCAGGTGGTGAGGAATGATCAATCGCAGAAAAGAGTAAATGCGTTGGGGGATTTTTAGACAAGTTCGGGCCGTATTGCGCGTAACACCCTACTCCTGTGTGGATGCTATAAATGCCCTGAGAATGTCTCTCAGGAATGTGCTAGTTACAAGAATGTCTGTCTATCATAGAGCCTGGGGCTCCTTGTTCTTTGGCTTCTATGCTCGTACGAAGGTGTTCTTCGATCTCTGTTGGACTCTGAATGCACTTGTCTGAGAGTTCGAGCGTTGCCTATCAATTAATTCTCCTTCGTCCGTGCTGCCGTCCGCTTTAAATACCCGCTGACAGTAGCATACCCCGAACGGGAGGGCATGAATCCCAAGGCGCCATAAATGGAAAGGGCGTCATCATAGCCTCTGCGCGAGGTGACGGGGGCTGAAAACGCACCCCGCGCCTGGTCTTCAGTCGTCATGATGGCGCTGGCAATGGGCGCCGTGGAGAGGGCCCACCGGGCAGCCGCAGAGCGGCCCGGCGTGCTCGCCCGGTCTTGTTCGCCTGCCACAGCAGCGCGGCAGATGAAACTTCTCGGGCCTTGCGATGCTATCCCGAGGCGTGCCGGATAGCGCGAGATAGGACCCATGTATTAAATATCCCCACGCCCTTCTGCTAGAATATGGCAAGAGCTGACACCGAGCGTGGCGGGAGCAGTTGGAGGTGACAAGCCACGTGCGCTCTTAAATGCGGCATCGGGCCTTTCACTGGCTGACACCTCATCGCTGGACCCTTGTGGGGGCCACCGACGGGGGGCTTCCTGGATCGTCGGGGAACCAGTGCTCGGGGTCCGCTACTCGCAGCCCCAAGCACTCTCTCCCGGAACTTCTTTTGTTGGGTCCTCGAGGCACTCAATTTTCCTGGTCGTCGGGGGACTTGGGTGCTCGGGGGTCACTGTTCACCTCCCCGAGCACTTTCTTCCCGGCCCCTTAGTCTTCGTAGATCATCGGGGAACCTGGGTACTCGGGGACCACTGTCTGTGGCCCCGAGCGCCCTCTCCCGGGACTTAGTCTTTTGTACCTCACGGAGATGACCTCCGCGGGAGGGCGTCACGTGGTGGATTGCTGGCCTGGCCTCGGGATTCGGGAACTCCTGGTTCCTGATTCACCGACAGTAGAGCAAAGTGATTTAGCATGATGACATTTGGTTGATGTTCATGAGTTGCTAAGATATGCTTGGATAGCATAGTTGGTTTGATGTGTTATCATTAGTTGGGTATGCTTATGTTAGCATATTTGTTTTGTTTGGAGTTTGTGTGGTGTTGTGTGAACTGATCTTGAGTCAAGTCAGGAAGGACTTGTACTCATACTCGATTGTTGTTTGATTCATGTGCATATGTTGCTCAAAGGCGAACATGGTCGATGACGGATCAACAAACTAAGTTTAGGGAGGAACTGAGGTTTGGCGACTAGGTTCAAGAGGAACTGAGGTCATGGTGATCAAGGATGTCATACGGGATGTTCGAGCTGAGAAGATAATGCATATGGAGACAAGGCTTCACGATGGATGTTGGAGGCGATCTAATCATGAGAGGACGTGAAGATGAATTCTTGTTTGAGTCGGAGCAAGCACGAGGGAGTCGTGTGGTGGCTAGACTTGAGACAAGAGTTAGTGTTGGAGACGGACTCTGAGTTAGTTACGTATATGCATGTATGCATGGGAGATGTGCATGCATGATTACGTAAGAGTTGTTGGCTAATTAGATTAATTAGCAAAAGTTGTTTGTCCTCTTGTGATTATACGAGGATAGAGACCAGATTGAATACGATAGGGAGTTGTAGTTCGATTCGATCACGTTTATGCGTGTGGCTACCCTATAAATAGAGAGGTCTATTGTATTGGGTAGGAGAGCGTATAACAAGGCAGCACAACGTAGTAGAGAGATAGAGAAACTTGAGAGAGAGCTGTTTTAGGATTTCGTGGAAATCCTTGTTAGATGCTTTGGAGAGGCATCTTGTAAACTCATCTATGTAATGAAGACCAAGTTTTGTAAGTTGATGAGTTGCTGAGTTGGAATTTTCTCTCTGTTCTGCATGATCGGTTTTGGTTTTCAATTAATTTCATGTTTCTATGAAGTTCCATCTTGGTTTAATCCATCCAAAACCTTTCTAGAATATCTAGTGTTTGATATGAGAAAAATTCGAGTGGATTTGGTTGATCTCGAGTAGCTTTTTGTTTACTCAACTAGGTTTTGATCTACTCGATTCTGGTTGACATAGTCTGCTTCGACTAGGAATAACTTTTGATCCACATGTCTGATTTACTCGATTCTTATGGAGTTAGTTTCGTATTTGAACCTAGTTTCTGCTGCCCAAAATTAAGAGCAATCCAACTAGCAGATCTTTCTTACATCATTTTTACTAGAGCTTGTGCAATCTGTTTTGAGTGGAATACTGAGTTTAAATTGAGTTTTGATTTGGGTGAGTTAATCTTTGAATTTGGTTTCCGCACTCATTCACCCCCTCCGATTGGGTATTTTGTGCATATTCGATCCTACAAGTTCACAGTACTAATCACAATTGCTAGCCTCAACGCGTTCCTAGAACTAGATCAAACAAGTCAAAAAAATAGGATAGATACAAGTGCAGTAGAACAAAATTTGCAATGCAGACTGAAATTCTTTCTTTCTTTCTTTTTGTACTCTATTGTTTTGTTGGCACCCATTGCTTCTTGCTTGATTTCTTTTTTTTGGCACTCTTTGCTTCTTTTTTTCTTTTTTCTTTTTTTCTGTGAATGTGACACAAACTGAAAACTCTTCTATTACCTTCTCTAGATCCAAGGATGTGACTGGGTCACAAACATTTTTCGGAGAGTAGGGGTATAAAGGCACTCTCTCTCTCTCTCTCTCTCTCTCTCTCTCTCTCTGAACTTTGCTTGGTTTCTTTTGGCTTTGGAATTGCTACTCGAACTTTGTCTAGCATGGCACGATATGATGGGTCCATGGGATGTTCGAGAGCAGCCAGAAATAGATAGACTCCAACTAAGTTATGGGGGCAAAACTGAGTAGATGGTCGAACCCGAGTAGGTTGTCGAATCTGACTAGGTGGTCGAATCCAAATAGGGAGTCGAATCTGAGTAGATGGTCGAATTCGAGTAGGTGGTCATGGAGAGCTATAGACTCCATCTTGGCTATAGCAGATGAAACAATAATTGCAGCAGATGCAGCCAAAGGTAAGCCGAGATACACAACAACTAAAAAAAAGACTCGGTGGTAGAAACTAGAACACGATGACTCAACCAGCAACAAAGACACCGATGATGGACTCAACCTCAACAATGAGAAAACTAAAAACAAAATTGTGAAAGGCATAATATGGTTTGGATAGCAAAAAAATTAAGATCTAAATCTTTTTGTGAAACAATTTTCTGAACTCTAGGTAATGAAACACAACTAAACAAAAGGGGACAAACGAGATTACCTAACGGGCTACCTAGCTCTGGTACCACTTGATGAGGGTGTTACCCAATCTTCCGAAAGGTAATGTGATAAGTCGATTTGGTGGAGTTTCGACGTTGATGATCCAAAGGCTCCGACCAAAATAGATCAAGGACTCTCACAACCACTACACCACTACTATGTGGTTATTAACCGTGCCAAGATGTATTTGATCTCATCAAGAAGGTTTTTCCTGCAAGCGAATCAAGAACACAAGCAAAAACAAAATAGATGTAATTTGAATATTGCTAATTACCAATTAAATACTCGAGTTGGGGTTCTACAAACCGATATACGCAGAAACTATCTAAAACAAGATAACCTAAGCCTAAACTACAACGGCTACTGTATATTTATAGGGGGATATGAGTAGGTCGATCTAGGGTTAGGTGGCCCTGGAGAAAGGCGTACACAATTGGTCTTCGATACCGACATGCTTACAAGACTCGACAAGGCCCACAATAGTGACACACAACCTTATTTTAATGACTCTGATTAATCACTAATGAATCCAAGGGTGAGACTAGATCTATTGGAAAGGTCTCATCATAAGGTTTCTAGCAAATCCAAGAACGCATCAAGTGGACTCCGTATACGAAAGTTATGCCCGTTTTATTGATGTGTTGTCCTAAAACTCCAAATAGAATTTGGAGTCTGACTAGGGCTCGAGTTCGAGTCCGAGTAGACTTGGCCTTTTAGTGATGATGTCCAGATGGTCTTATGATGCTTCTCCCATATTCCTAAGCAACAAAACATCACAAGACTTTAGTAGCAACCCATCCAACAAAGTATGGACAATGAGAAACGAGTTTATTTGGTGATTTAATTGTCATGTACGTGCTCTTGTAGTTGATCCTTGTATATCTTGAGGAGTAGTATCTAAAAGTGTGGTGTCCTCATCATATAGGGGGTTGTCGTACAGCCTCTGGAGTTCTTCTGTACCATTCTTAGAGATAAAATTCCATGTGTACGAGATATCCTAGGTACCTGTGAGTTGTTTCCATACGTCCAAGAATACCCTCTCCAGGGATAGAGATATACCCCAAGAATATAGGAAACCTTATGGTATCCAGATACGTTAGCTTTATACTACCCATCGTCAATATTGATCCATCACTAGAGATAAAATGTAATGTAAATAAATCTCTAGGCCAACTTTTGATAGATTTTTGAGTTAAACTGGTTGTGTGCGACTCTCACGTCGGCCCTTAATATGTGTAATGTAATCTAAGGCTCGTAATTTTCTTAAAATCTACACTTGGATGTTATCTATAATGGTTGCATATGTTGTGAACGATATGCGACGATCTTGGGCTAGTCTTGAGACGTGTATCGAAGAATATCGGAGCTGTGTTTGTTTTAGTTGATCTCTAAGTCTTAACAAAACGTCATGTGGATGTGGATTAGCATGTGGTACGCTGAATGGTGAGAATGTGCTAACTCTCATTCTTGTGGACGGCTGGGGGTCAATTAAATCGAGGACAATTTCTACAACTCTCCACATGCCCCCACCCAAACCTTGAATCCTAACCCACACAAACCCTAACTCATCGAGAGAGGGGTGAAGACATGGCAAGAGTGGAGCAAAGCATGGCGACAATGGTGGAAAAGGCACGGAGGTAGCATGCTAGGGTTTCAAGGTGGGTAGGACCCATGACGAGGAAGGAAATAAGATGTTCGATTCACTTTTGCACCAATCTCAAAGCTAACTAACCTCGTACTTGTGGTCAGTTGGCTGACATATTGGAATGCGCAATGGCACAGTGGGGAAAGGATGCATGCCAAATCGATCACCTCCTAGTGTGTACCAATCTTGCATCAAAGGGTGATGCCAAGGGACGAAGAATAAAAAAATCTACAGAACAGCCTTAAAATAATATATTAAATGGATAAGCTAAGCTAGAATTAAACAACTTATTAGGAAGCCCATATGAAAAACACATATTGCTGACAACGATTTTTAACTTCTTGCCAAGTTCTCTTAAATTATGAATCACTAGCTAAAGTACTCATGTGTTACAACGAAAACATAAATATTTTGAAACAGTAATATCAAGCACAAAATTTAAGAGATGGAGATACGGGTGCGTCATATACTGTAATTTGATTTCAGATAGAATAAAAAGAAAAAAATTATCCGCTAATTTTTCTTCGAATTTCTTCATTTACTTTTATTAGTTAAACACATAACATAACCGTAACCAATAACGATATAAGAAGACTAGAGGAGTAGATGATAAAAATATATAAATTATTTAAATTTTAGAGATTTTTATTAAATATAAGAAGTAGGTAAAGATGTAACACGAGAATCAACTGGAGTTTTGTAATGTAGAAATTTTGTTGTGTACAGTTAGGCAATCCTTGACCTTCTATATACATGCATAGATATTCCCTTTCACAATATCAGTAAGGGACGGTTTTGGGCCTTCTGCCGACGCCTCCAACGCACCCTCCAACAACCCATGCAGCGCCACTTTCACAATATCAGTAAGGGACGGTTTTGGGCCTTCTGCCGACGCCTCCAACGCACCCTCCAACAACCCATGCAGCGCCACTGCCCTAACGCTCACTGGCGTCATCGGACACCATCGCACCCGCACCCCTATCCCCTCCCTCGTTCTCCCGTGCACTCACCCTCACTCTGCTCTCCTCATCTTCTGTGGCTCCCCCAACCCTGATAACACTGAGTAAGGTCAAGTCTACAAAAAATCAAATAAACTTAACATAATTTGCATCAAAATATACAATCAGCTGGAACATGAAATATTTCCGGAGTACAAGTTCTACACTAGCAGATGAGACGCCAGATCTGGATACTGGCATTCACTTCACAAGACATTCGTCAACAAATGTAATCGACATCAACTTGGAGAAATAGAGAACATCTGACCATCTGATTAATACTGTCGTCAACTCATTACAACACTACTGGGGAGCTGTCAATGCCTTGGGCTTCGGTTTTACTTCAACTTCGTTCACCGTCCGGATAAATATTGAGTCGGGCTCATGGCTGAAAAGCACAAAAGCACAGGTAGATGAGCAATTTTTTTCTTCTTTAAAATACATAAGTTGTATAGAAAAAGTTCAATATTACGATTTCTCTCCCTCTTCGTAAGTGTAGCTGGATGCCACAGCAAGTAGATGACCATCCTTACTGAATGAAAGAGCAGCGATGCTTGATGCGTACTTTGAGTACTGCAATCAAAGTAAGGAAATCATATATAAAAGAAACATTACAGATAGTGGCTTCCAATGAAGTAAAACTATCATTTGGTTACCTGATATAGTCTTTTCTTGTTAGTGCCATCCCATACATTCACAAATCCATCACAACCTCCAGTGGCGAACGTGCCATATCTGCAGACAGACAAGAAAAATGAGAAGTGATAATCTAGTGAGATATGGAATGGCCACAAAAATTAAAGACCACGACTTTACATTGGATGGAATGCAATTGCATTGACAGGATAAACGGTATCCCTCCCAGCCTCAGATTTCCGATGACACTTGAAAGCATACCTGAATGAAAAATTAAAAGATAATCAAGCAGGTAGTTAAGGGAAAATGTCAATGGCATCACTGTTCAGTCTATTTCCCAGGGAAGGCAGGTGAACAGTAGTTCCATTGAAGATAGCGGGTTTTCAAGAAAGAGATAAGCACATAACAGCATGATTTGACAATGCACAACTGCTAGTCAAGCAGAGGTCTTGCGCCTTACTAAGATAACCATTTTCTTAGTTACAAATATGTCGTGTTCAAATGTATGAAGCCAACATCACGTTACTACCAGTAACCTCAAAAAGGAAAGCAAAAGTTTCAAATAAGAGGTCATCTGTTCATCAAAACAAAAGGAGTCTTTCTATTTCATCCTCATACAGAAGGGCATCCCCCACTATAAGAACTCAGGGGTTTTTTATTTTTTATTTTTTTGGAGGAGGGGGGGGGGGCGCTTTTCAAACATTCTAGTAGTAGTAACTTGGTAACTTGTACTTGGGGCATATTTAGTGGAAACTATAGCTCAGTGCAATCATACAAAATATTTTTCATATTTTCATTAAGTAAACGAAATAACTCGCAAATGTCAGGAAAACATTTAAATTATTTCCCAATTTAGTAGAACCCTCATAAAATTACAACTTCACTCAGAATGATAGGGTCACTCTGAACTAGAGAAATATCTAACAAAGTTGAAAATAACAGGAAAACAAATGATAGGGTCACTATTCACTCAGAATTTCTGTTTTTGTTCTTCCGACAACACTACATAGATTACCTAAAAAATTTGAAAAAAAATCTGAACTAGACAAATATCTAACAAATTTAAAAATAACAGGAAATCAAATGATAGGGTCACTATTCACTCAGAATTTCTGTTTTTGTTCTTCCGACAACACTACATAGATTACCTAAAAAATTTGAAAAAAAATGCATTGATGTGCTGATGTGCATTCTATATATTATCTATAGGCATGTTTATTACAGATTAATCATTGCTATAAGCTACTAATATAAGCTTCTATATATTAGAAGGCAACAGAAAGAAACAAAGTAAAGCTGATGTATGAAAACTGTGGAAGCTTATTTAGGTCATGTTTGTTTCCTACTTCTAGTTCTGCTTCTGCTGCTGCCAGAAGGCAGAACAAACGAGGTTCTGGAGAAGTGACTTTTGGAGAAGCTAGAAGCTTGCTTCTCAGGAAAATAAACTAAAGCAGAGAAACTCACTGAGAGACGTTTTTTCTGAGAAGCTATGTGTAAGAAGCCAAAAATTTATTGTAGAAGCTAACAACCTATTTCCAAAAGCAGCTTTTCAGACAAACTAAAATCACAACTTTTCAAAAAAATCTAAAAGCAGAAGACCAAACAAACAGACCCTTACAAATGAAGTTGCATCATCCATTGTTTCAACTGATGCTAAAGAAAATAAACATCAAATCATACAATTGATTATCTTGTATGATATCATTACAAAACATGAACCCATCTTTTGCAGCTAAGATGCAGAAATCATACTTTTTAGATTGAGCAGACTCGGATAGATCAAAGAATTCCATAGAAACTCGTCCTTCAACAGAACTTAGAGCGTACCCTGAAGCAATGCAAGACAGAGAAGATTGAGGTTAGCATACAAAATATATATGTATATCAACATGATACAATAGTAGAATAGCAAATGGACGAATGCAGTATCCCAAGTCAAGGCTGCTCGACTGGATATCATTAGCACTTTGGCTGTAGGTCCCCTATTCCACTATGCCACCTAGCATATAGTTATTAAAATTTAAAACAAGGCCAAACCAGTGGTTCAACCCAAAATAAAAATAAAACAGCATCCCAGTCAGCATGTGTGCACCATATTAGTAGTCGGACCACTACAAACCAGCTAACAGCAATTGTACAATAGTTGATTCGACCTGTTTACGATGTCCAGCAAAGCAGCAGTGGCGGCAACATCACGCTGTGCCAAGCGCACTACGCCACTCAAATCTAGGAGATGGTGGGGATGAGAGGCTGCAATTCCGCTCACCCCGATGTAGGAACAGCTCAAACTCAGCCACGAGAGCATGGCGATAGAAGTGGACACGACGAAGTACAGGAGGCTTGTCGGCAGCCTCTGCTACCTCATCCACACACAGCCGGATCTCACCTTCAGCGAAGCCTCTTCATGGAGCGGCCAACTTAGGAGCATTTGGCAATTGTAAAGAGGATCGTGTGCTATGTTGCCAGGACGATCAACTATAACTGTCGCTACGTGAAAGGAGAGGAGGGACGGCTGGTCGGCTACAATGATAGCGACCTCACCGGCGACATTAATACGCGGAAGAGCACTTCTAGCGCTTTGTTCTTCTACGACGACAACTTGGTGAGTTGGCACACTCTAACAGAGGGTGGTGGCCCTATCGTCCTATGAAGCAAAATATGTCACCACCGCCACTGCAGCTACACAAGGTGTGCGTGACTAGCTCAATTGCTCGGCAACTTCAAGGGGAAGCCTGCCGACACCATCAAGCTCAAGGTTGAAAACATATCAACTCTAGCACTAAGCAAAAACCCTATGTTCCATGAGCACAGTAAGCACATCGATGTGCGCTACTACTTCATCAAAAAGTGCTTGGACAATAGGAGTGTTAGTGCAGACTTCATTGGCACCAAGGACGAGCTCGTAGACATCTTAACAAAGGCATTAAGACGAGTTCGATTCCAGGAGCTTAGAACTAGAACCGGAATGGTCCAAAATTAACTTAAGCAAACACACAAGACTTAAGAATAATGTTAGTGTAATCCTTGTGTATCGGTTAGAGGTCAATTAGTTTAAATCCTTTTGCTATGTCGGTTTGCAACAATATGTCAGTTATTGTACCAACTGTAGCAGCAGTCGGTTTTGTGCATGTATATTGGATATTGGGTTGTGCACCTCCTTGTAGTAAGCTTTGGATGTTCTAAAGCCATTAGAAGCTGTTAGCAGCGAGAAAACTAATGTGCTAAGTGTGTGCTCACGTGTGTGTTCTTCCAACCCACCTCTCGCATGATTGAATCCAACATTTTTTAGGTTTTCAAGTGCACTTTCAGCTTTGGCTCTGCACTAATCACATGGTACATAGCTTAGTTCTGAAATTTTGGACATGCATAGCTATTTTTTTGGAAATCTATCTATAGTTAAAGTTCAATGCTTGAACCTTCTTTTTCTTGTTGAACGCATGTACCACCTATATTTGACATATCCTTTCGAGTAATAACTAAGCTACAAACAAGGCTACATATTGCATCAGCACTTTGTAGTGGGGTGATCACTAGCTAACCTCACTTTCCATTTATATTTATAAACTAAGGGATGTTATGCGATGTTTCCTCTTGAAAAAGTCAAATATAGACAACGCATGAAACAATCAATATAGAAATTAGTTATGCAGGCATTGGTTTTATATTTGAATATCATTTAAATAAGTAATAAATGTTTAACTGGTAGCTGATATAAAGGAAGGGAATTTTGATTTCTAAAACAATAATAAACGCTTACAAGGTGATACCAAGATTGATAGTCATTCAGGATTACAACCTCCATCAAGCTACTGATTTGGAGGACAGATCATGACAAGAAACTAACAATAAACAATAACTAGAAGAAAAAATAAAGAAGTTACGCTGCAACTTGAAATTAGAAAATATCAGATAGGGACAGCATGCGACAACGAAACAGTATTCACAGTATACAGATATAAATTTTAGTAGTCCAACTTAATGTTTGATATGAAACAAAATTACAGAAACAAATATTGCCACACTCTAATAGGTTTGCTTATCATTCATGATATGAAACAACTAAAAGGACAATAACTATGTGTTATCAAGGTTTCAAATATTGACTGTAAATAATGGTGCATGGACACATCAACAATCAAACTGAAGGAGCTTACTCCGTGATCCTCAAATTAAAATCGCAAAAAAAAAAAAAAAAAAATGGGCTGTTCTTATGCAATCTAGAGGTGCACCTCATTTTTATCCCAGAGAAAAGACCAATCACAAATAGAGAATTTCAAACAACTATCAAGAGAAATGCAGCAGCCTAACAAGATCTAGAAGCCAATCCATGTATGCAACACTGCATAGGAGTTGAGGCCTAGAAATAGGCTGAACCTCCTCACTCGAGCCAAACATGTGTTTTCTCTGAATAACTGAGTTAATTGTTGTCAGAATCTTTTTTTACTGCCGCAAGATAGACAATGTCCTGCCATGTCCTAAACAGTAGATAAAATGAAAAATGAGGAAGTGTTGTCAACCAGCAACCTAGCCAAGAACAAAAGCAGTTACCTGTTCCGTTGGGAAAACATCGAACACATCGTGTTTGATATTTCAAAGAAGAGTCTCTTTTTTGCTCAGGTTGAGACATGTTGCGCAGATCATAAATATTGACATGCCTTCCTGCCGTTGCAACAACCAACCTATTTCCTACTAAAGACATAGAATAAACACGTTCAGGTTGAGTATATGTCCCAACAAGTGTACGCTCTGGTCCGCTCACTCCTCTTGGATCCCAGCATTTAACAGTTTTATCCCAGCTGCCAGTAATGACTTGTCCTAAATAGATAAATATACAGATACAAAAGGTTTAGTTCAATCTTCTTAGGTGGTGACTGATAAGATACAACAGACCAAGTACAATAAGTAAAAGGGCCCCAAGTTCATAAAAGGTTTCTCTAGAATACTTTTTTGCACCAGCTATATAATATATTCTTAGAAATTGTTTCAAACAAAATCTGCAACATAAGTACATAGAATCAGGTTAGATACCGCTTCCAGAAATTAGACATGTTAAATCAGTTTTAGCAACTGAAAGTTAACAGAGCTCGTTTGTATTGCAGTTAGCATAAGTGAATATAAATATGTAAAATAGCATCAGATAAAGTGAAACCAAAGGCATTACTTTCACTTAGTAAGCTAGAACATTCAAAGCACGTCTAATGATCTAAATAATTTAGTAACATCATTTAACTTCAACAACCAGCGATTTGTTAAAATTACAAAAGCAGCATCTCATCAGCTCAGGTAACTCTATTTAATTTAATAAAAGAATTCCTTAGAGAGTAAGAAACAGCAACTCTCATGTGATAATAATCATGACAATAATGGCACACCACAATTTGACATGGATTGAGCTTAAATCGAGGGCCATACATGGTGAATTTAAAGACACCTAAAATAATCCATAATACTCAAAACTCCAACACACAACAGGACAAACAATAGCTACCAGAGGCATGACTGTGACACATCTGTACAATCCTCAACCAAAATGGATAGCCCACCTGGTCTATTGCAGTGTGGCATTGTAAATGGTGTAGAAGGAAATTCATGTGGTAGACCAAGTACTAGGAAAATAACTTCTATCCCAAGCTAAAGTTATACGCTTTTCAGTGAACACATTTAAGTGTACATTGTATTTTTTTAGAATTCAGGTGTGAAAACAGTTAGCAATGTGTTTAACTGAAACATAAAAACTAAATTCCATCCTTAACTATAATCACATCAGTTAAAGACCTAAGGTTTGACTGCATCAGGCTGCAAGGGTATCGTACAACAAAAAAAGCAAAGCTAGAACATAAATCCAAAAGCAATTCAATAAGAACACAAGTACCTGCAGCGTAAGAGTATTCCACGCAACGAACTGGACCATCATGCCGCCCCAAAACATCTTCTTTAGCTGAACTAAATACTAACCTGAAATATATCATTTGAGCATACTGCTTATCAGTTTTACACATATCTCCAAATAGATGAATATCCCAGAAAAGGCAAATGTAAGTGTATTTATTATGGAATTAGTAGCATTCAATTTACAAAATATGGGCACATTACTCATCAGTCTTACATGCAGAATTCAATTTACACAAAACATAAAACCACATATGGGCATATTGCTTGTCAGCCTTCCCTGCCACATTTAGATTCAGTTTCATGAACAGTTGAAAATATTCAAAAGGACAGGACTAGACATTTCCCAACTCAAATAAGAGATATCTAAAACACCATACGTCTGTAATTCTAGAACAGAATCCAATCAATACAAAATTGATATATTTTTCCACAATACAATTCTTAGTTTAGCTATGGCTGTGCACAATCCTCAGTGGCAACAACTTTTTGTTCTGATAGCGCAACAAGTCTCCTGATTTTCTTTATGAGAAAAAAACATAAAAGACCGTTTCCAGATAATTTTAAAACCCACTGCTTAATCACATTTATTTTCCCTTGCAAAAAAATACATTTATCTGCGAATCGTCTGCACCGCAAAAGACATTTTAACACCAGCAAAGTGTACTCTTCTCTAACCATCTATAACACCACAAACCTTTTTCACAAGTCTCACCAGATGGGAAACAGAAAGCTCATATCACCTCACGTCTCCTAGCCAGTCCCCAAATCATATGCAAAGCAAGATGCGGAATAAGGCAGAAGCTTGTCAAAATCATAAGAACCCTCACCTCCGCACGGTGTGGTCAGCGCCGGCGCTGAACCCCGATGAGTCGTCGTGGAAGCAGCAGTCGAGGACGGCCCCAGGGTGCACGAACTCCCCCTTGAGCACGTTTGCGTCGGCTTCGTAGAGCCGCACCGTCTGCAACCGAGCACGAGCGCCCAAACCAGATCAGGTCAGCCGGATCAAAGAGCTAGGGTTTAACGAACAGAGGAAGGGGGAGACGGGAGGGAAGGGGAGCGCGTATGCCGTCGCTGACCTTGTCCCATGAGGAGACGAGGAGGTTGTTGCTGTGGTTGGAGAAGCGGAGGTTGGAGATCCCATCGGAGGGCGGGTTGGCGAGCTCCTTGCCGCTGCCCACGGCGGCTGTTGCGGCGGCGGCGGCGGCGCTCATGGTGGGAGGCGGGGAGGTGGTAGGTGGTGGAGAAGGGGGAGGAGGAGGAATTGGTTTAGGGTTTGGCGTAGTAGGAGCAGCAGGAGGATGAGGAGGGCTTCGAAATTTGAATTCGGAACGGGCGGAGCGAGCACCAGGGAGGGAGGAAGGGAGATCAACGGGGAGCGGAAGGCTTAAAGACGAGTTGGATTTGGTATTTTTATTTTTGGATTCAAACGACGGGAGTACTGGGGTCTGAGGAAAGGGGGACAGAGAGGCGAGAAGATTCCATGGCGTGGCCTTCCGTTCGTTCGGCGTGGACTGGGGAGGCAACGGTCTCTCTTGTTAGGCTGAGCCGGCCCATCCTTTCTTTTTGACTTTTTCTTTCTGTTTACTACTTGCCCTAGAACGTGCGCAGTAAAATGTATAAGAATTTTATCATTGCTATTGCAAATTATTTAGATCTTGCGAGCCGAGAATAATTGTTTTTTGACATCTTAATGGGGCTTGCTTGTCCATCCATAAAAATCTTAAAACACGTGCGCAAGCATTGTTAGCTTGCAGGCACGCGCGGTTTGGATTATTTTGTTTCAAACTGAAAACCCGGCAGTTTCCATCATCTTTCTCTTTCCTTCTCCCTTGTACAGTGTCTATATATTGCAACAGTTTTCAAATCTCGTATAAGATATCGATTATACTTTCAACACCAAAAAGCAAAACATAATGCTAGAAAAGGTACTTCATTTCATATAGCAAAAATGCTCTACAGTGCATAACATCCAAAATAACAATAATGTATTTGCTTTTGATTTGTTGTCCAACATGAATTCAATAAAAATAACTTCTTTTACAATAACATCCAAGACGAGTGATGAGGAAGTTGTGCATTCAGCCACTTAATTCTCAGACTGGAATCTAAGTATCAGTTGAGACAATCCTTTTGTTTGTAATCTAGAAAACGTCATACTTCTGCGTGTATAGCCCAGGATCGATGATCACTGTTTTGGCCCTTTGGTACCTACAGAGACAAATTTAGCCACTGCACAACTCATAGAAACAGATAACGAGAAAGTCTATGCCCTTCCATCCGATATCACTGGTATCCTCAATGAAGTCAAGAATCTGTTTAGCAGAGTTCTCAGATCAACTTTAAAAGTAGAATTAGTAAAAACTCTGCCAAACAGCAGTTTATAATTTTCAGCTTTCAGAGTAATTCTGTAGAAGTGATTCTCTAAAATGAGCTAAGATAGTAAGAGCTGAAAAAAAATTATATTCCCCTTATTTATTTTTCTCACAGAATCATTTCTTTTATAGAGTTCATCTGAAAGAATCACTTTCAGCCAGAGGTAGCCAAATAGGCCTTTCGGGCAGGTCCAGTATGGGCCTGTCAAGGCACGGCTCGGCTACGACTCTACCCAAGTGACCCTGGTACTGTTATGGGTCGTGCCGTGACGACCCGTGTGCCGCCTCCTCGGCCCATGGCACGGTCCGTCATCTACTGTGCCGTGTCAGGCTGGCACAGAGGAACGAGAGGCCCGACGGAGGCACGGGCAGCCCGAATGGCATAGTTGGGCACGCCAGCCCGACAGCACTTCGAAAATAGGAAAAAATTAAAAAATAATAGTTACAAAATTCTAAAAAATCAAAAAAAATATTGAAAATAAATAAAATAAGTTTTATTGATTGATTGACTCATTAAAAACCTTTCTATAGAAGGAAAAAAGATTACAACCTTTATTGATCCATGAATGAAAAATTGGAAATATAGAAATAATAGAATTGATTTGCTGAAGTGGGCAAGTGGCTTTGGAGTTTGGATCAGTGGGAGTTTGGCATAGACGAATAGTGGCTATTTATAGGATAATATGAGAGGTGGGTGGTGAGTCAGAAATAATAGGGAGATATAATTAATTCTAAAAATGAGCTTTATTGATAGGTTGCCTCATAAAAAACTTTTCTAGCAAAAAAAAAAGAGTACAACCTAGCTAAAAAAATTGGAAATTACACATTCTCAAGTGTCAACAACATCTAGATACAAATTTTTGAATGAAGCTTCAAGCTCAGTGTTCTCTGCAGTGTGTTGCATCCGCGCTTCAGCTTATTACTAGTCTTTTACTATGATGAGTATTTCCACCATCTCACTTGTGAGATTTGTTCTTCTCTCTTTGATTATCCTTCCAGTAAGACTGAAGGCAACCCCAGAAGAAACTATATATACTGGAACCGTTAACAAATCTCATGCTAACAGTGAAAACACTGGATAATTTATCTCTTCTTGTTCATGGCTAATAACATCGGTATCGATGAAGGTAGTTAGCTCCCCTCTGGATGTTGAAATTCCAGCGCTCGTAGTCGTAGACGATCGTGACGAAGAGTCTGAACTTCTTGATGAAGAACCTCCACTAAATATTTTTCCCCACGTTGTTATCTTCCTACTTGTTGTGGGTGCTAGTGGAGGTCATCGCAAGCGAACTCCGGCATACTTTGTTTCATATTTACTATAAATATCGAATAACTTAGAACAAATATTAGTATAATAAGTTGAATAATCATAGCCAAGAACATCAACTGGAATTGTGAGAGCTCTTAAAAAAACCTACGATTTTAGCTCTGAGATCTAAAATAAAGGCAAATACATACAATAAAGGAATTTCTTTCTAATATTTTAAAATTTTAGATTTTATAGGAACTACACAATCTCTTAGAAGATTGTCATTTTCATAAATATTTAAATGAGTAGCAATTTTAATAATATTATACACTACTAAACAAGATGTTTGCAACTATAACACCTAGCATACCTGATACTTACCCCATCTTCCTCTCTGTAGAATCTTTCAAAGTCTTGCCAAACTTTGGAAGTACTGGCTCTTGATCTTTTAGAGTCGGTACTTGCTGATACGTGTGCACTTGTAGAGCCTGACGATGGAGGTGCTGCTACATCACCCGCATATGAACCAATCAGAGGTTCACCGTGGGGTCCATCATCACTTGCAGCACTGGTATCAAAGGGGTCGAACCCCCTGTGAGTCCTTGGAAAAAAATTCATGATCGATAGATGTATTACGATCATGATCATCAGCATCCATGATCAATATCGAATGGCACTAAAAAAATGCAAATATTCAGAGTTAGAAATAATCAAATAATAAAACTAATAATAAAACAAGAATGAACAACAATGCAAAAAAAATCACCAAGATTTCTTCAACGTCAAGACAGCAGGATGATGGTTTTGGAATTGCTCGGACTTTTGGCAACAATTCAAACTAATTTTGCTAAATTATCGTTAATTCTCAAGAACTTTGAGACAAGAATGAGGGGAGGACACAAGAAAGAAACTTGTGTTGCTGGTGTGGAATGGAAGGGCAGGGTGATCCTCTATTTATATGTGAAAATAGTGATTTTTGCAATTTTTTAAAAATTTTGGAGCCCAAACGGTTACAAAACGGCTATAAAATTCAAAAATATCGGGTTAACGGGTTAAATGGGCCACCTGGGTCGTGCCCCCGCGTGTCGGGCCAACGTACAACAGCTACAGCCAGCCCAGGTGTGCCCGCTAGGCTGATCGTGCAGCCGCGTGCCGCCGCGAGCCGTGCCGCCTGGGTCGTACCGCTGGGTTGCCGCGTGCCGTGTCGGGCCAGTCGTCGTATGCCGTGCCGGGCCGGGCCGGGTCTCTTGGGCCGTCACGTGCCCGGGCTGGTTAGGGTCGTGCTCGTGCCTACCCGGGCTAGGCCGTGCCCGTACCAGCCCGAAACATATGGGTCGGGCCATGCCGGCTCGGCGTGCCGCGCGCTCTGCCCAGGCACGACCTAAGGCCTCGTGCCATGTTAGCCCGACCCGTCTAAGCTCACGTCGTGTCGTATTTGAGCCGTGCCTATAGTTTCATGCTTCGGGCTGGCCCCACCCGTCTAGGCTCGCATCAGATCGTACTTGGGCCGTGCCTATAGTTTCATGCTTCGGGCTGGCCCCACCCGTCTAGGCTCGCATCAGATCGTACTTGGGCCGTGCCTACAGTCTCGTACTTCGGGCTAGCCCCGTAGGCACGGTCCATTTGGACATATTTACTTTCAGCTATATAATCACTTCTCCAGACAAATCAATTCTTCCAGATAATTTAGATCAGAAAGAGTTATATCCAACAGACCTAAGCTGTCTGGACAACTCAGAGAGCACATACAACACATCTGCTAGGAAGGATCGATAAGTCCCATAAACAGAGAGACATATTTAATCACAACAAATCTATCTATTCCGTGAACAAGCGGGCAACTCAATACAGTAAAACAGATAAAGATAAGTACCGTGTCGATACTGAATTTGTCAGAACCTAACTATCTCAGTGAACTAGTAGAATAATCAATATAGGAGTAGATCGAAACATGAGAGGCAAAAAAAGGCTGCAATGAAGTGGGGCGGAGCAGTGAAACCCTCTATTTAAAGAAAGAATATGTCCCAAGATTTGACTTTCCCCAGATACCACCTAGAACGGGCAAAAGTAATCAAATCTAACCAGATTCCCAGACCAATTGGGAAAAACATGTCATAAATTAATCAAAACATTACTCCATGCCCCAATTGGCAACTCAAAACAAATAAAAATGGCATCTTTGCCAAACTATTGCACTTGGCTATCTACTACACCAAGATTGAAATTCCCAATCCTACTATCCTCCAGTGAGTGACCCCCAAACCTGGAATCGGTTTCGCCCAAATCGGCGTGCAAAGATCACGCCTTTGCACCTATGGAAGCACCAAACAAATTGTATCAAAGATCGCATCTTTGCATGATCAATCCAACCACGGAATTGGGGCGCGAAGCAGATCGCATATGTGCTTAAGGTGTGATTGGTTGCCCGCACAAGGCAACCTAGCCCAACAGATGCGAATAGTCTCGGAGAGAAGCGTCTTTGGTTGCCCGCATGTACTATTTCAGCCTGACCGAGTGGATGCAAATGTACGCCCACAGTCTAGGCTCTGCATCTGCTAATGCAAGTGGGTTCACTTGTCAGTGTCACAAAATTATTTATATGCGGGCAACCAATCACAGTCTCAACTCTTGCATCCACTCATGTGGTCTCAGATTTGGTCAACCAAACATAATCTCAGCTCAGCCTATCTAGAGAGATTCAACCAATAAAATACTCTTATTCTCAATAAAAATGACTTCGTTCAGCCTATATATACAGTACATACGGGCAACCAATCACGCACTTATTGTCTTGGGTGACGACAGGTAGTCAAAGGCTGAGAGGCTGATCAACCAATCCCAGTCACCGCCCTCACGCAATAGGATGACCGTGGCATGTAGCATGTTGGCCACCATGGTCGGTCCTCGATAGGTGACCAGGTTCGCATGGGTGACAACCTTGACATTACGGAATTTTGAGTAGATGTGGTCGGCACGCACGGTGGCAGCGAGCTCGACGTGCTCAGCAGTTGGGGCCTCCAGGTCGAGGTCCACCAAGTAGGTGTTGCTCAGGTGGTAGAGTGCCCTAAGCATCCGACGTAGCGCAGAACCATCACCTGTGGAGCTAAAGACAAGGTAGGCGATCCTGGGCATGGCCCCCTGTAGCGGGCGTTCCTCGGCCCACATCTGTTGGTGGAGCTTGGTCTCGACGAAGAGCGACTCGACGGAGGAGTAGCGCTTGGGAGGAAGAGAAGAAGAGCGACACGGAGATGAGGAGTGAGGACAGCAGCACGGATGCTAGTAACGAAGTTGCCCACCGGCGGTGGTGGTGGATGTGCGCTGCAACATACGCCCACGCTGCGTCAAACCCCAGTGACGATGGCTTCACCACTGGATCACGTAGCGGGAGCTACTTAATTGCTATCAGCGATGGTTGGGGCTGGTAATGTGGCGTGGTGTGGCGTGGCATGGTGAGGTTACCGCGGGTCGTGTGTTGTTGGATTTGAGCCGCTGCCGTTAAATGCAACACCGCCATGAAGGAGATTTGTTGTCAGACTCTCATCTCGGAACTCCATCGCTCAGTGAGAGGACGCATGTCGCGTGGGAGGCTAGAGGCATGGAGCAACGACTGAGGGGAACGGTCATGCAAGGAAGGGTGTCAGAGTTCGAGGAGGAGGTCGGTGAGGGGGTCAACATCAGGGAGGATGGTGGTGGCGTCGGTGAGGAGGGGTCGAGGAGGAGATGGTGATGACAGATCCAGCCTTGGGCATTGGCAGTGACATGCGGGCGGCGCGAGGCAGAGGAGCGACGGCAATGAATCGACATGAGGGAGCGGAGCCATGGGAGGAGGAGGCAATTGGGGATGTGCAAGTGGTGGCCGGGTCGTAGGGTGGGTCGGGCGTAGGATGAACAGATAAGACAATTTTTTCGGTTTTGTATTATGTGGATGGGATGGTGGGAGACTAGTTTTCTTTTTGGTTTTTTATTAGATGGATAGTGGGAGAGGGTGGGAGAAGGATATGCACAAACCAACTCGTATATATTTTCTTTCCTCCCTCATACCTCTCTCGAGCTCAATGCTAGAACCGACTCTCAACCCACCATCGGAGGCCACGTGTGCCACCATCAAAGTCATGTGTCAAGTGTGCTGTGGAGCCCTTTTCCAACCCACCGCCGGAGCAAGGTGGCTGCCAATCAGTGAGTCTGTCACACCTGCCATGCCCTGTCACCAAAGGAAGGTCCCACATGTGCCGCTGCTAGGGATGGACCAAACACCCAACCCTAGTTTTTTCTTTATTTTTTCTCAAACATGTAGGAGAACTATGCATCATTATATATTAAGAAGAAGAAAGGTTCCAAAGCGGACGAGAGCAAAACAAAACAAAAACAAGACAAAAGCAAAGCAAAAACAAAAATGCCCTCAAGGCGCTAACCTAAAACTTATCTGGACAGGGCTAAGAGACTACTCCATGGCCTCCACTCCACCGTCATCTCCCAAGCCCGGTCCAGAAAGTGAAGAAATAGGATCTCTCACCCCAAGGCTCCTCGCCATGGTTCCTTTAGGAATCATCATTGTTTCTTCTGACGATGAGGAGAAAGAACAAAATATCCATCGGAGGTCGCTGACCCTTCACCTACCACCTCTGGCATCTCCTTGACATCGATGTAGCGGAATGATCGACATAAGAGACAATGATGCGAGTCGTGCAGGAGGGAGATGAAGATGGTGGTGACCTGGATAAGATCATTGACTAGGTCGTTGATGAGGTCTTCGGTGATAAATCCCCCGAACCTCCAGTGGTAGAGAGAGTACGGTCGTCTTCTATTTTACTTGTTAACTTTTCCATGTGTTAATCTTGGCAACTTTAGAACTAGTGCATCTATTTTACTTGTCAGGACAACTTGAAAACTTTTTTGCCAGTTAACTTTTCCATATGTTAATCTTGGCAACTTCAGAACTTGGTTCCTAGTTAACTTTTCTGGACAACTTTAGAACTTGGTTCCTAGTTACATATGTGATTGATTTAGAGAAAGGGGATACAATCAAAGGAAATACTAATGGAAATGGTACAACAACAAATGAATCGATAGTACCCCCACATGGTTTAATCGAATGGAGGCCTGCATCTGGTGAGGAATTCACCTCTTGCAAAATCATGCATGAGTTTGTGGTTTTTGAATCATTCTTCCATTACGGATTCAACGTTCCTCCTTCCAAGTTCTTCCTCAATGTGCTCGATTGGTACCAAATCGAACTTCACCACTTGAACCCAAACTCCATCACCATGCTTAGTGTTTTTGTCCACCTTTGTGAAGCCTTTCTCAGCATTGAGCCAAGTTTGAATCTGTTTTAGTACTTTTACCAAAGGAAAAGGATTGAGGAGAACAAGTGTGTTAGGAGATGTGGTTTCCAATTGAGGAATGGAATGGAAATTTCCCATATCTCAGTCTCACTGATCTCCTCTTGGTCGAGAGAGTGGAAAAAATATTGGCTTTATGTTTCCAACCCCGATCCAGTTCGTTGTCCCTTGGTCTATAGAGGCATTTCTCCCCACCAAATTCAATCTTGGACGAAGAAGCCTTGCGAGTCCGACCACACTTCCTTCTATGCCAACAAAATTGGTATGCTAAGATAGTATGGCCTAACCGGATGGCATGTGACCAAAGATTTTATCAATTGAAGGTTGAGTCCCTTGAAGGCACGGGAGCACCTGGCTTGGGAATTTAGTGGAGACAAAGATAGCTCCAAGGACGTGGCCTGATGTAAGACTTATTTTGCACTTTGTTGCCTTTGTTATTGCAGTCGAGTTTTCTTGAATGACTTTTGTTTGCTTGTTCCAGCTTTGTCTTCGCAAACATTATTGTTTGATTAAACAAACTCTTCTCTGACGAAGCACCAGAATGCCTCAATCTGTCCTACTCCCTTGCGAATCCTCGATCGGAGGTGGGAATTTCTTAAGCAAGAAAGCAAGGCTAATTGTGGTTTACTTGATCTAATTTGTTCTTCTGACCCCAGGTTCCCGTCTTCCGTCAAGAGCATATCCTTACAAACGAGGTATTGGATCATGACAATAGTCGCCCCATTGGTTCTAGTGACAAGGGGAAAGAACTAGCTGATCAAGGGACCGAAGGGTCCCTTCAATCAAAGAGATCATCCTCATCCTTTAATCATTGTATGATCCGACAGCCCTCAAGTGCAAGTGAAGAAGTCTTTTGGTACTGAAATTACATCTTCCAATAGTCGATAGTTTTTCTGTTATCGAGTGTATTTTACTAATGCCATGTCTATATGGATGACCTTTTTCAGGGGACATCTGGTGCATCCTTGCAATCGCTACCTCGAGAGACCACCGCGTTTGATGACTTGACCAAAGAGGTAACTCTTATTGAGTCATCGCCCTTCAATTGGTAATTCTTTTAAAGATTCACTTGATAAGCTCAGTAAAATTATTATTGGTTGAATCTTTACAGGCTTCGAATGCCTTGGCTTTATTTGGCCTCCAGGTTACTACTTCAACACAATTGGCTCCGATTACCGGTCTGATAATGAAGAAAGTGATCACCAAAAGTCAGAAGTTGAGCATCATGACACGCTTTCCGATTGCAAAGAGGTTTATCTTAAATTCTAATCTTGGCAAACAACTTTTTGTTTCTTTCCCTTATTCTATTGATTGTATACTGTCAATTCCGGAGGAGGCAAAAAACTAGACTACCAGCGAATCGACCAGTCATCCGTCATTGACCCCTCCTATTGGCCCAATTCCTGCTCTTCAAGTTAGAGATCCTGCCTCGAGCACCCTTGAAGAAACTCCAGATCTTAAGAAAACTAAGAATTTAATATCGATCCCAGCTGATGACCCTTGGACAACGATAGAATTTCTCCTCCACACAACGGGTGCTCAAATAGCCACCACCAAAATGGGCTATATTGACTACCAGATGAAGCTTAAAGCCAAGCAGGAGAAAATCAAATGCGAGTCATCCTCAGATTAGAAGTATGTGATTCGATCATTAGGTGACTAACAAGAGTTACTTTTATGTTTGCTTTTTTCAGTCCTTGAGTCCTCCAATAACCGCAAGGAAAAACTTCTTTTTGATGCGATAAAAACCATTGATGGCAACCTCAAGTATCAGGAAAAAACTCAAGAACCAAGCAAAGACCATGAGAGTCGAACTGAAAGTCTTGGAAACTTAAAGGGACGCTGCTATCGCTGAGCAAAATGCTACTGTTGCTCAACGAGACGCTACGGTCTTGGCACTTCAAGAGTTGAAGGAATAGACGCTTGGCTACATGACTCAATCAGCCTCTGTGAGCATCACTACATTGCACGGCCCCTTCAAGAGTTATAACCCCACACTCAACACCTCGGTAATGACAGTTAGGTTTAACTGTACCACTGACGAAGCAGCAAGACTTGTTCACAGCGTCCATCCTGTGATCTTGAGTCATTAGGGCTCAGCCTGCTTGATGATGACAGTGAGGAGAGTCCCTCAACCTGATGGTCCATTTGGCTCAAAAACAGTTGAAACTTGTTTTATGATTAGGGAATGTCTGTAGCAGTATTGCCATTTTGCTTGTAGGAATGTAGTAATATATGCACATCTAGACAATAAGAGATTTAGGAAGTTTATGTCATATCATTCATGGAGGTAGCTTAAATATAGAAATGAATTGACAATAATACTAATTGAAGCATTTTAGCACTGCATACTTCCAGGGACGTGTTGACTTCTCCATGAGACTACAAAAAATACATCTAGCAACACATGTTAGTCTCAAAATCATAATCCATAGGATATACTTTCCCTAAATATGTTCATACAAGTGTTGAATACTTGTGAGACATATACACTTGTTATTAATAACAATGGGAAGGGTACTGATGAGGACATCACTCCCTCGGATACATACAATGATCCTCCATTGAACTTTCAAGGTCCAATCACAAGAGCTCGCGCACGACAATTAAATTTAGAGGTGAGCTCGTTCCTAAGCAACTCTTTATATAATTTTGAGAATAGATTACTACCTAATGATTATGTGTTGCTTAGGAATCATGGAGAGGATAAGGAGACACATAGAGGAAGGCTTGGAGGCGTGGAGGAACAGCTAGGACGTCCAACAACAGCAGGAGGTCTAGTCCAACTCGAGTCCGAATCAGTCTCGACCTCCAGGACCAGCGAGCAGTAAAACGGACGCCCAGGACGCATCCGGACTCCGTTTTCGACGATTTACATATGGTTGGAAAGATAATTTCATAAGAAAACCAATGGCATTGGTTTGAGGTCCAAATTCCTTCTGAGTCAACGGGAAACGTCGAAACAAGTCAGCGTCCAGAATCTGTCCCGGTGCTGCATCACCGTTTTTGGTCCGTTGGGCCGTGTATCGTCGTTGAGCCCATTGGGGGGGCGTGACCAGGGGGTGTGACGACCCTTAGACCCTTATTATCAGCCGCCGCCGCTCTCGTTAGGGCAGATTTTGCTTAGATTATTCTGTCAAGAACAGTTTCGCCATTTCGTCGGTTTGTGAGACCCCAACTCGTGAGATTAATCATTCATCTGCAATTTGGTTGCATTCTTCCTTGTTCTTGCTTGTGTTCTTCGATTCGCAGGCAAGGACTTTAGCCTTCTTGGCGAGGTCAACCGTGCAACGCCGGTTGATAACCAGAGGAGACGTGGTGCTGCGATTGCGGGGTTTCGGATCGTGTTGTTCGGAAGCCGGATCGACTTGTGTCTCGTTTCCACCAAATCGAGAGTTACCAGAACCTTTCGGAAGATCGGGAACCCTTGTTCATATTAAGTGGTATTCAGAGCTTCAGGTATATCGTCAGGTTCATATCTACCCTTAGTTTCGAGTGTTTCGCCTTCGTTCCATAGTCCACTGCCATATCGTTTTTTTTTCTTGTCCTACAACCCTTCCGCGCCTTTAGCTTTTGCATATTTCAGTTTCAGAGTCCGTCGTGTTGAGTTTGTGTCCTGGTCAAGGTCTTGTTGCTAGTTAGGTCGTGTTAGAGTCCAGTTCGTGTGTTTTCCCCCACCGTTTCCATCAAACCCTAGCCTCCGTCGCATATTTTTCCCACTTTCTTCCCGTTTTGTCCTCTAATTCAGAGTCGTTTCTCAAATCGGGCATAACTTTCGCGTACGAACTCCGTTTTCAGAAAAGTCACAGAGTTTTTCGCATCGAAATGGTGTTTCGGATCCGTTCGTCCCCGGCTTGGCCGGGTTCAGCGAAATCAGAACTCCCAAATTCGCCTCCGAAGTTTGAGTTTTCAATTTCCAAATATTTTTCTCATTTTCCGGCTGAACTTCAGAAAATTCTACAGGCTATGTCTTTCACTTGTTTAAGCTCAAATTTTCTGTGGTTCCCTCTTGTGTGCTCCTAAGTGAAAAAAAATATCAAAAAAATAAAAAGAAAAAGTCGAATTTTCCCAAAAAAACAACGACAGCCCAAAAAAATAGAAAAGAGAGAGGGGCAAAAGAGGAACAATATCTAGAGGAGCACATAGAGAAGGGCAAAGTGAGCTGTGTTAGCGTGTGCTGTTTAGTTCTTTATTTCTGTTGCTCTTGCTATCCATCATACTTGTTTCTCCACCTTGTTTATCACACATACTTGGTACTTGCAACACTTTAGGCCAGCAACGAGAACAAGTACTTGGGACTATAATTCAGCATTACTATCTGTTTCTGATTTGTGTTCCACATATACATATTTGTTCTCTTTGTGTGCCTTCCAAGCACCACAGATATTTCGGGACAGCACTGGTTTGCATCCCTGCAATCGCTCGCACGTCTTCCAGGTATCCTTTGCTTTGCTGGTAAGAACCCTGGTAAGAGCTTGGTAAGGTGTCTACCTTTGCTGATTTTGATTGAGAGGCACCACTCCACCTTTGTAGTACGATTATTAGGGATAACCTTCACTGTTTGTTGTTGTGTTTGTTTCCACAATGTCAGTTGAAGGAGATAAAACGCTAAAGGACTTCAAGGAGTGTGTCAGCCAAGAGCAGCTACAAGCTGTTGTAGACAATGCTCAGAAGGAGATGAAGGAGACAGTCATCAAGGCTGTCACTGAAGCGATAATTGAGATGAAACTCGCAAACGCGGTTGAGCGGGTGGACAAACGGTTATCCGAGCTCACCGACAGGGTAAATGCGTTGGAAAACCGTCCTGTGCACAACGAAGATGTGAATGGAAGCAACACCGGTGATGAGTTGTATGATGACGATGTTAATGTTGATCCAGCGGCGACATTGCAAAACAGATTACGGCGTCGTCTTCGCACTAACACCACAGGTATGGGTGGCGTTCCACATCACCACCACCATCGAGGTATGTATAATCGAGCTCCTGAAGATCCTTATGCTAAGGTTAAATTTACTATACCTTCTTTTTCGGGACATTATGATGCTGAGGGATATCTTGATTGGGAGATGACAGTAGAGCAAAAATTTAGTGCCCACCAAGTACCTGAACAACATAGAGTTAGACAAGCCACTAGTGAGTTTAAAGATTTTGCTATTATTTGGTGGACTGGTTTAGCTGCAGATGGTGCCACACCTCGTACATGGGAAGAGCTTAAGGTTGCTATGCGTGATAGATTTGTTCCCCCATCTTATCATAGAGACCTGCGTAAGAAATTGATGCGCTTAGAATAGGGAGATAAATCTGTGCAGGATTATTATGGTGAGCTTCAAAAGGGCTTGATGCGTTGTGGCATAGTAGAGGGAAACGAAGATTCTATTTGTCGATTTTATTCGGGTTTGAGACGTGAAATCCAGGATATTATTGATTATAAAGAATTTAACAATGTCAACCAGTTGTTTCAGTTTGCTATGCTTGCAGAGAAGGAGTTGCAGGGGCGTGAGCAGCAGGGCAAGTACAAGGCCAGCACCACATACACGCCGCGCACAGGACCATCCTTTGGGCTGTCCAAACCATCCACTTACAGGGCTCCCTCACCAGCGAGCAAGCAACGAGCAGCTACGGCACCAAATCCGGTCACTACACGACCTTCAGGCTCAGGTAAAAATTCTGTTTTGCAGGGACCTTCCAAGAGTGCTTCCTCTGTTGCATCAACGGGACGCACCTCTGGCATTCAATGCCGTCGCTGCCATGGATTCGGTCATGTGCAGAAGGATTGCCCAAGTCAGCGGGCATACATTGCAACGGAAGATGGGTACATCAGCGCCTCTGACATTGAGGAAGAAGAAGAAGAAGAACCAGTTGTTGAGGAGAGCAACGAAATCTTGGGCAGTGATGACACAGCGACCTATAGGAGCATCATTGTGCAGCGGGCGCTCAGCACAAAGGTACAACAACCAGAGAAGCTGCAACGCCATAACTTGTTCCAGATTTTCTTCGTCATCCAAAATCGGCGAGCACGTGTCATCATCGATGGAGGTAGTTGTAATAATTTGGTGAGTTCAGATTTGGTCAAGAAGCTTGGCTTGACCACACGCCAACACCCCCATCCATATAACCTTCAGTGGTTTAATGATGCTGGAAAAGCTAAGGTAACACAAACTTGCAGAGTTTCTTTTTCCATTGGTTCCTATGCTGATTATGTTGACTGTGATGTGGTACCTATGGAAGCTTGCTCACTTTTATTGGGTCGACCTTGGGAATTTGATAATGATGCTATACACCATGGTAGAAGTAATACATATACTTTTATGCATAAAGGAAAGAAAATTACTTTGGTTCCTATGACCCCTGCTGAAATTGTACAAGCTGATAAAGAGCGAGCTGCTAATTTGCGTGATACTAAATCTGAAAATCAGCAAGTTGCTAATTCTCTTTACCCACCTAAAAAAGATAAGTCTGCACCTAGTTCTAAAGTAGAGGGCATAAAATTGAAGGGTGGTGTTATGCTTGCACTAAAAAGTGACCTTGCTGAAATTTCTAATAATGATATTTGCTACACCTTGGTTTGCAAACGAGTTTTGTATTCGCTTGATGATGTTATTAGTTCGATACCTCCTGCTGCCACTAACCTTTTGCAGGAGTATGAGGATGTTTTCCCAGCTGAGATACCCCCGGGACTGCCACCTATGAGAGGGATAGAGCATCAAATCGATTTGATCCCGGGAGCAACATTGCCAAATCGTGCTGCGTATCGAACCAATCCTGAGGAGACTAAGGAAATTCAGCGGCAAGTCCAAGAGCTTTTGGACCGCGAGTATGTATGTGAGAGCCTTAGTCCTTGTGCTGTTCCTGTGATTTTGGTTCCTAAGAAAGATGGTACTTGGCGTATGTGTGTTGATTGTAGAGCCATCAATAACATTACTATTCGATATCGCCATCCTATTCCTAGACTTGATGATATGCTTGATGAGTTGTGTGGCTCTGTAATTTTTACAAAGATCGACTTGCGTAGTGGTTACCACCAAATTAGAATGAAACTTGGAGATGAATGGAAAACAGCTTTCAAAACTAAATTCGGATTATATGAGTGGTTAGTAATGCCTTTTGGTTTAACTAATGCACCTAGCACTTTCATGCGTTTGATGAATGAGGTTTTAAGAGCTTTTATTGGACGATTTGTGGTCGTTTACTTTGATGATATATTGATTTATAGCAAGTCTTTGGATGAACATATGGATCACTTACGTGCTGTTTTTAATGCTTTACGTGATGCACGTTTATTTGGTAACCTTGAGAAGTGCATCTTTTGCACGGATCGAGTCTCTTTTCTTGGCTATGTTATTACTCCACAGGGAATTGAGGTGGATGAGATGAAAATTGAAGCCATAAAGAGTTGGTCGGTGCCCCAAACCATCAAACATGTGAGAAGTTTTCTTGGACTTGCAGGTTTTTATCGTCGTTTCGTGAAGGATTTCAGCGCCATTGCTGCCCCCTTACACGAGTTGACAAAGAAAGGTGTGGTGTTCCATTGAGGTAAGGCACAAGAGGAGTCCTTTGACACTTTGAAGGACAAGCTTACGCACGCGCCATTGCTGCAACTTCCAAATTTTGGTAAGACCTTTGAGCTAGAATGTGATGCTA
Source organism: Phragmites australis (assembly GCF_958298935.1). Taxonomy (NCBI): domain Eukaryota; kingdom Viridiplantae; phylum Streptophyta; class Magnoliopsida; order Poales; family Poaceae; genus Phragmites; species Phragmites australis. Next base: position 22,991,419 of record NC_084924.1, on the reverse strand, counting down.
GTGGAGTTAGCATTGGATGTGTTTTGATGCAAGAAGGTAAGCCCGTTGCATACTTTAGCGAAAAATTGCATGGCCCTGTTCTTAATTACTCTACGTATGATAAGGAATTGTATGCACTTGTACGTTCTTTAGAGACGTGGCGTCATTATTTGTGGCCTAAAGAATTTGTTATACATTCAGATCATGAATCGCTTAAGTATCTTCGTTCTCAAAATAATTTGAATCGTAGACATGCTAAGTGGGTTGAATTTATTGAATCTTTTCCTTATGTTATCAAACACAAGAAAGGGAAGGATAATATAATTGCTGATGCTTTGTCTAGACGATATGCTTTGTTGTCCCAACTTGATTATAGAATTTTTGGACTTGACTCAATAAAAGAACAATATGTGCTTGATCCTGATTTTAAAGATGTATTGCTGAACTGTAAAGAGGGACGTATGTGGAACAAGTTTGTGATCAATGATGGATTTGTGTTTAGAGCTAACCGTCTATGCATTCCAGTTGGTTCCGTTCGTCTTTTGTTGTTGCAGGAAGCACATGGAGGAGGATTGATGGGACATTTTGGTGCTAAGAAGACGGAAGATATGTTGGCCACACATTTCTTTTGGCCAAAGATGAGGAGAGATGTTGAGCGGTTCGTGGCACGCTGTACCACATGTCAAAAGGCTAAGTCTCACTTGAATCTACATGGTTTGTATATGCCTCTTCCTGTTCCTTCTATTCCTTGGGCAGATATTTCGATGGACTTTGTTTTGGGATTGCCTAGGACTAAGAGGGGGAGGGATAGCATTTTTGTTGTTGTGGATCGTTTTTCTAAGATGGCACATTTTATACCTTGTCATAAAAGTGATGATGCCGTTTATATTGCTGACCTCTTTTTCAAAGAGATTGTTCGCTTGCATGGTATGCCTTCTACTATTGTTTCAGATCGCGACGTTAAATTTTTGAGTCACTTTTGGCGCACTCTATGGAATAAGTTGGGTACAAAACTATTGTTTTCTACTACTTGCCACCCACAAACTGATGGCCAAACGGAGGTAGTGAACCGCACTTTGGGTACCATGTTGAGAGCTATTTTGAAGAAAAATTTGAAGATGTGGGAAGAATGTTTGCCCCACGTGGAGTTTGCTTATAATCGGGCAACACATTCTACCACCAAGGTAAGTCCTTTTCAGGTAGTGTATGGTTTTAACCCTCGCGCTCCTATTTATCTTTTGCCTTTACCTACCACTGAAAGAACACATAGTGATGCTAGTGCACGTGCTGATTTTATTCGTAAGTTGCATGAAACAACTAAAATAAATATCGAAAAGATGAATGAAAAGTATAGAATTGCTGGTAGTGAAGGTAGGAAAGAAGTCAAACTTGAACCGGGTGATTTAGTGTGGTTACATTTAAGAAAAGATAGGTTTCCAGAGCTGCGTAAGTCTAAATTAATGCCAAGAGCTGCTGGTCCTTATAAGATAATTGAGAAAATAAATGATAATGCATATAAACTTGAGTTGCCACCCGAGTTCGGGGTTAGTCCTTCTTTTAACATTGCAGATTTGAAACCTTACTTGGGAGCCGATGATGAGCTTGAGTCGAGGACGATTCCAATTCAAGAGGGGGAGGATGATGAGGACATCACTCCCTCGGATACATACAATGATCCTCCATTGAACTTTCAAGGTCCAATCACAAGAGCTCGCGCACGACAATTAAATTTAGAGGTGAGCTCGTTCCTAAGCAACTCTTTATATAATTTTGAGAATAGATTACTACCTAATGATTATGTGTTGCTTAGGAATCATGGAGAGGACAAGGAGACACATAGAGGAAGGCTTGGAGGCGTGGAGGAACAGCTAGGACGTCCAACAACAGCAGGAGGTCTAGTCCAACTCGAGTCCGAATCAGTCTCGACCTCCAGGACCAGCGAGCAGTAAAACGGACGCCCAGGACGCATCCGGACTCCGTTTTTGACGATTCACATATGGTTGGAAAGATAATTTCATAATAATACCAATGGCATTGGTTTGAGGTCCAAATTCCTTCTGAGTCAACGGGAAACGTCGAAACAAGTCAGCGTCCAGAATCTGTCCCGGTGCTGCGTCACCGTTTTTGGTCCGTTGGGCCGTGTATCGTTGTTGAGCCCATTGGGGGGGCGTGACCAGGGGGTGTGACGACCCTTAGACCCTTATTATCAGCCGCCGCCGCTCTCGTTAGGGCGGGTTTTGCTTAGATTATTCTGTCAAGAACAGTTTCGTCATTTCGTCGGTTTGTGAGACCCCAACTCGTGAGATTAATCATTCATCTGCAATTTGGTTGCATTCTTCCTTGTTCTTGCTTGTGTTCTTCGATTCGCAGGCAAGGACTTTAGCCTTCTTGGCGAGGTCAACCGTGCAACGCCGGTTGATAACCAGAGGAGACGTGGTGCTGCGATTGCGGGGTTTCGGATCATGTTGTTCGGAAGCCGGATCGACTTGTGTCTCGTTTCCACCAAATCGAGAGTTACCATGACCTTTCGGAAGATCGGGAACCCTTGTTCATATTAGGTACCCTATAGATTAGTTCATGGCACATAAAAAATACCAATTCAGAAACTAGTGCCATGAAAAGAACATACAACTAATAAATCATGTAGGTTTCACATAGGTTAAAGATAAGCACAAGCAACCTACCATATGAAAACTAGGCATTGCAATAAATTGAATATGCACATGCAATACTAGACAAGGCAATGGTTTGAACCTTTGGATGAGGATTTGGATATATGATGATCATGGTCATCATCAAAATGCCCAATCTTATGCACTTCGCTTCTTTACTTGAACATTCACTTCATTTTGTGAGCCAAGTCTCTAAATCCCATAGCCACCTCAGACTTCAAGTCTTCTTTAGAACCCAAACCAATGGGGCCCCTTCATGTTGGTAATTACTTCCTTGGCACCCAAATAGGTTGGTTCCACCCCTAATTCTTTCTCCCTACCTTATGTGCAACCACCTTGCTATTGTTCTTCTTCTTAAGATTGTAGTAGTTGCTCTTGGTCTTGTTCTTGTAGTTAGGCTTGGTGTAGATGTTGGAGGTCTTGTTGGAGAGGTTTATTGCTTTCTTCTTCTCCTTGATATCCTTCTTGACTTGCTTGTATTGGAAAGACTTGTGGCCTTCTTGATGACATTTGAAGCATGTCACAGTGGACCCCTCCGCAAGCTTCTTCACCATAGTTGCACTATTATCTTGAGGAGGTTGGATATGATTCTTGCCCTTTTAATATTGCCAAGTCTTTCTTGAGCTTTTCGATTTCTTATTTGAGCTCATCATTCTCTTGTGCAATGATGTCATTAGATGGTTCTATAAGAACATTCTCAACACATATCTCATTGCAAAGGGGTGAGCATGATATATCAATTAAATCATTGCAAGAAGTAGAAGCATCTACCTTAGGATTAAAATTAAATAGAGAGATAGATTGTTCTAAAGGGAACTTAGATTGATATTCGTTGCACTCAAATTTTGCCTTAAGCTCATCATGCTCCTTGTTTAGCAAACTGAATTTTCTTAATAATTGTTCATAATTAGAAACAAAGCTAGCATGGATGTCATTGATGGTATTGAATATCTTAAGTTCCTTAGATTGTTTCTTAAGGTCCCTTTGTTGCTCATTGATCAAATAAAGGAGTTCCTCGTAGGAGGGAGAATCCTCATCGTACACTTACATCACTATCCATACCTTTGGCCATGAGGCACTTGTGTAATGACTTGCACGATGATGACTTGTGTGATGATGACTTTGAGGAAGAGCTTCTCTTGGAGGAGTGGGTGGCGAAGCTCTTATCACTCGAGTTTGAATCTTTATCTTCACTCACCCATCTTCTTACACTTGCAAAATGCTTTGGCTCTTCCCCTTGTCTCCCTTTTTCTCTTGATCTTTTTCTCCTTCTTGATGTGATCAATTGTTTTGACCAAGTCTTTCATGGAGATTCGATGATCAATCTTGGAATTGATCTTCTTGATGTTCTTTCCACTTGAGAGATGAGCTTGGTGAATTCAGGATCCATATCTTCATCACTTGATGTGCTTTGCTCATCATGATCATTGCTCTCTTCATCTTCGCTTGAGCTTGACTCTTTCTCTTGCCTCTTCATCTTCGCCTTCATGTGTGACCATGGTGTTTGGCTGCTTATGAGAGCAAGATTCTTGGCGTTGGATGAGGAAGAAGCTTCTACCCCTATGTTCATGGTCATATCATATGGGCCGTGATCTTGCCGAGCACTTGACTTGGAGTCATTTTATTAATTTTATTGTTGTCTTAGATGATGGAGACTATCAACTTGAACTTCGGAAGAAGAGCTTGGAGTATTCTTCTCACCATTTGATCATCTTCAATTGGCATTAAACCTAACCCATTGATCTCATTAACAAGAATGTTCAGATGAGAATTCATATCGTTACCACTTTCATGGGGTAGTTTCTTGATGCCATTGAGCTTAGTAACAAGCACATGATATTTCTCATTTTTCACATCATTTGTGCCTTCATGTATTTCCATGATACTAATTCAAATATCATGTGTATTGGTAAGAGAATAAAGATGATTAAATACATCAACATTTAAAGATGATAAAAGAATACTCTTTGCCAATACATCTAATTGCCTCTTGTTTGTGATGCGAGGTCTCATCCCTTCCTTGGTGACTCTCCAAACATCTAAACCTTTAGCTTGCAAATAACAAGACATTAGAATTTTTCAATAGGGGAAATTTTTTCCATCGAAAACTGGAGTACTATAGGTATCCATCATAACCCCGAACGTCACAACTCTAGGATGTTAATCCTATCAAGAGAATGAGGCTCTGATACCAATTGTGAGGAACGGTGACATCATAAGAGGGAGGGGATGAATTAGGACTCTTAGAAACTATTTGGCTACAAAAACTTCACAAGATGAAACTATGTCAATTATTATCTAAATGTACTCTAGATTTATGTAGTATATCTACTCTGCCGCTTAAGAGGATTGCAACCTACTCTAGTAAGGTAAATTACAAGTATGTAAATGCGGAAACGTAAATAAGGTAGAGAGACAAACTCAACACAAGGGAGTTTTTATCCCGCGGTATCAATGGCTTGAATGTCACCCCTAGTCCATATTGGAGCAACACAACGGATATGCTCCTAGTCGGCTCGACTCTTCCGGTGACAACTCTTGAGCTACTAAATCACCAAGACAAGGTCTCAAGCACGATGAGCCACCGAGCCACCAAGGCAAGGTTTCACCACCAGTCTCTCTTTCAGTCACTTGCTGTCGTGATCACTTCGGAGCTTGAGCCACCAAGGCAAGGGTCTTCGCGTCCCTATACACATGTCTTGCCTTCGCTCCACACCAAGTAAGAGGGTCAACAAGCTAGATGCATCAAGGCCCAAGATTTCAACGAGTCACCAAGAGTTCAAGGTGCCGGCGTACCTCTCGGTACATGCTAGCATCACTCCTTGATTCCTTCTTCAAGCTGCAACACCTAGCTGCAACTCATTCTAGGCCTATAAGCACTAAACACTTATCTAATCTTGTGTTGTCTTGGATGATCACTTTAAGGACTTTGGTGGCTTGGATGTCTCAAGTGTATATGAGCTTCCTTTAGACTCCAGCAGCATACCGCTTGTCAAATGACTGAGTGGGGGGTATTTATAGCCTCAAATCTACCAATTAGATTTTCCCAATGGCTTAGAAAAGCTATTAACACTGGATGATCCTATGAGAACAGTAGTATTAACACCGGATCATCCGGTGAGTACAAACTCCAAAACTAGTGTTGGAACTCTACTCATAGCCTTTGTGAACACCGGACATTCTGGTGTGCCTTCAAATCCATCACCGAACCTTCCGGTGAGTTATCTTGAGCTAGACCGCGCCACTTCTTCTCTGTGTAAAATGCTCTAGTTCATTGATCTTTAGAGCACCGAACCTTCCGGTGGGTTATTCTTTATTATTCAACATTTGTAGTCGCCTCTACAAGAAATACTTAGTGCTATAATCCGATGAGCATAAACCAAGCACTTGACCTTCCGGTGGGTTGATCTTTAGTCTTTGCACTTGCATTCTTCTCTACAAAACGTGCTCTGCTGCTATCCAGTGCAGATCATGGAAGTATCCGGTGAGGTCCTCAGCCTTCTTCCCTTTTTCAGAAATACTCCGGTGAGTTCAACACATAGAGCACCGGACTATCCGGTGAGGCTATCTGCCTCTGTGCACAATGCTGTAGTGAGTGCAAACTCCCCCATATCGGACTATCTGGTGAGGCCAATTCTCCTAAAACTTCTCCAATTCAATCAAACTTTGTCCCGGCTGTGATGGCTTCTTGATGTATTACATCCATGAGACCTACTAACATATATTATAGACAAACATGTTAGTCCCAATGCCTATATTACCATTAATCACCAAAATCACAATCATGGCCTAACAGGGTCTTTTTCTACAATCTCCCCTTTTATGTGATTGATGACAACACAACCAAAGTAAGTGGAAAATAATAAATGATACCAATCATAAAAAGCACAAAGCGCCCAAACTTATTCACTTGGCTTCTTTGCTTGAACCTTCACTTCATTTTGTCCCCTCGTTCTTTGAGGACTCAGACTTGTCCTTGCCAGATCGAGGATTTTTGGTGTGTACTTAGGCTTCTGCTTGCTTTACACACTCGACAACCAACTCAAAGAGCTCTTTGATTGTGTGAATATTCCGAGGAGCCATCTTCGAAGCAAATCTGTGTCCCGGATGCCTCGCTTGAAGGCGATGATGACTGAATTGTCAGAGATGTCTGGCATCGTATTATGTCGGTCACTGAACTGGTGAATGATATCTCAGAGAGATTTGCCCTCACCCTGGTACAACTGATAGAGATCGTTCTTCGTTCCTAGTCGCTCAAATTTGCCCTGGAAGTTGGCTATGAACTGAGCCTTCAACTTGGCCAATGATTGGATCGAGTTAGGATGGAGGTTTAACAACCAGGACCTAGCAGGCCCATCGAGCGCGATCAGCAGATAATTGGCCATTACCTTGTTATCAACGCCCGCTGCTCAAATAATCATGGTATAGATCTAAAACCAATCATTAGGGTTGATCTTCCCATCATACTTCTGGATTGGGCCCGCCTTGAACTTCTCGAGCAACCGTATTGACCTAAATTCATGTAAGAAAGCTTCATAGCCTCTGTAAAATTCTTTAGGAGGTGGGGGAGGCCTATCATGCATGTTCCTTCAAGATGGGGAGGCACATCGACCATCTTGTCTTAGAGATCTGCGATCGTAATGATGGTGGTCGTCCTCATGGCGTTCCTCATGGCGATTGTCTATCACTGTATGTAGATCATGCTGATTGTGGGGAATCTAATTCCTTAGGTCTCCCTAGTTCCTACACCTATGGATAGGGTAGTTACAGTTTGGCCCACAGAGTGGTGCTCGGGCTCGATCACCTAAGCTTCCTGCATAGGATACCTTGACTTGGGGATACTCGCTTCTATGACCCCTCGAGCCGATGTCTTGCTAGCTGGGGTGCCTAGAGTTGCTAGGATTGTTCACTTGAGCAGCTTGGATTTGGGCCGCATCGAGTAAGGTCCTGACCTGGTTAACCATAGGGGTTAAAAGATGCGTTGGACCCAACTCCGGAAGACATCTCAAAATCAGATGGGTTCCCTGGATATTAGCATTTGGAGTGCTGAAAATACCATTAACCAGACTTGGCTGTGGTCGAGATGATGCTACTCCACAGTTGCTATTCTGAGGGAGCTCGTCCCTCGATGTTTGAGCCACTGGCGGTGGAGGTGTGCCCATCAGAAGTTGTTGTTGAAGACCAAGAGGTACCTAACCTCCTGCAATCCATCGATGGAGAGTTGTGTCAAGGGACACGTAAGGCTCCAGCTGCAGATGTCTCTGGTAGCATATCGCCAGCAACGCTGGTACCATGAGAGGCGGCTACAACTATTGGATCCTCGAGAATCTTTGTGCCATTGTTCACCATGGCATTTAGATCTACTATGATTAGGTCAACAGGTGGGATCCTAGCTCACCTAGCCATGAACATGAATCGATATGTTCAATTGCTCTAGCTGGCGGTGGAGTCATCATCACCACCCTCATTGTTGTCGATGTCCATGCACTGGAGAACATTGGGCTCCCTAGGATTCCACTCAAGATGTCCCACCTCATGGTATGTGTCCAATGGTTTAGAATCAATAATACCGATGCGGATTAGTTCACCTTGATGGTCCCAACGAAATGTCATAGTTCCGAATGTGATCTCCGAACTAGCAAGGGGCAATTTGAGGGTGATCACTGTTGGCTCAAAGTGGTCGTAGAAGCCATCGTCAGAGAATCCCATTGCGATGTGCACCCAAGACATAGTCGAAGAAAAGCAGAAGCTGCCTACCTGGCGCACCAACTATCAAGGACTTGTTCTTAACAATGTATTCGAAAACTAATGGGGTTACCTTCATGAATTAGAGATCAAACATGAAGCGAGGCACACATGATGTATACAAGTTTAGGGCCCCAGTTGGAGTAATACCCTACGTCCTGTGTGGACGATTATTGTCGGTGTATCAGGAACCGGGGGTCCCTGAGTCCCGAGGCCAGGCCAGCCGTGCGCCACGTGTCACCATCCCGCGAGGTCCCTCCTGCGGGATGAGGAAAATCTAAGTTCCACGAGAAGGTGCTCGGGGCCACAGCCTCTGGTCCCCGAGCACCCCAGTTCCCCGATGACCTGCAGAGTCCAAGTACCGGGAAGAAAGTGCTCAGGGAGGTGCCCGGTCGCCCCCGAGTACCCTAGTCCCCCGACGATCAGAAGAGCTAAGTTCAGGGAGAGAGCGCTCGGGGGGCTGCGTGCGGCAGCCCCCGAGCGCCTGGTTCCCTGAGGGTCAGTGCAAAAGTGCTCGGGAGAGAGTGCTCGGGGTTGCACGTGGCAGCCCCCGAGCACTCGGTTCCCCGAAGGTTTGTGCGAGAGTGCTCGGGGAGGTGAACAGTACCCCCGAGCACTCGGTGCCCCGACGACCCAGAAGGGCCCCCGAGGGGCCCGCCGATGAGGTGTCAACCAGTCAGAGGTCCGAGTCCGCATTTAATGGGCGTGCGCGGCCTGACATCCCTAACTGCTCCCGCCGCAGTGTCAGTCCCTGCCATGCTTTGGCAGAGAGGCGTGGGGCCATTAATTGCATGGGTCCCGTCCCGTATCATCCGGTGTATCTCGGGATAACGTTGCCAGGATCAAGGCGTTCCGCCTGCCGCCCTGCCGTGGCAGAGGAACAAGACAGGGCAGGCACGCCGGGTGCCTCTGTGGCTGCCCGGTGGGCCCTCTCAACGGCGCTCGTCGCCAGGGCGTCCACACTGACGAGTGACCGGACGCGCGCCGCGTTTTTCCACCGTCCCTGTCACTTCGCCCAGAGGAAATGATGACACCTTTCTCAATCGTGGCGTCTTGGAACTTGTGCCCCTTCCTTCCCGTTCGGGGTGTGTCGCGGCCGGCGAGTGCATAAAAGGATCGGCATACAGAGAGAAGAAGACATTGAAAGATTGGAGGAGAGAACAATTGGAAAAAAGACAAGCCCAAGCAGTCGACCGTGCCACACTCAGACGAAAACATTGCAAGCAAGCCTGAGCAGAGCTAGAACAAGGAGCCTCAAGCTCTTAGTTAGACAATATATTCTTGTAACCAGATATATCCCTGAGGGATCCCCCTCAGGGTAAGTTATTGCATCCATACAGGAGTAGGGTATTAGGCCCCCGCGCGGCCCGAACCTGTCTAAACTCCGGTGCATTTACTTCCCTTTGCACTAGGTCGATCATCCCCCACCACCGGCCGTTGCATTTACTTCCACTTCCATTTATTTCTCCGACGAACTTATTCAGGATCATCCCCCCGGCCGAATCTCTAAAAAGGGGTCTCTCGGGATCCCTGCGACAGGAGTTAATCCTCCGACAATTATGTATATGTATTCACTCGAGTATAGACAATGTGGCTGACCTATTGCAAAGAGTAGATCGGATCTAGTCTAACCTAGGGCTAAAGTCACTGAGTTCCTTCTGCGTTAAGGTCCTGATGCTTGCCTCGAGTAGCTAGAAAAAAGAGCCTCCCCTGGGGGATCTAGGTTCCCACCTTATATAGGGGTGATGTATCACCTCTATCCATCCATAATCGATAGGGAGTCTTTCTTGTCGTTCGAGTAGATAAATCTATTATGGATACTAGTCTTCTTGAGTTGGGTAAGGAATTGAGGCCTTCCTAGTATAAGCCTTCTAGATTCTGGGAGTATCAGGTACCGTAGATTCGGCTCCATAATACCCAAAGTTGTCAAGTATACAAGTATACACATAGCATACCACATCCCTATATGGTATACTCCTTATGCGTATATACCCCATAGTTAGATATTTGACATAGCAAAGCATACATGCTAATTATCACATGATGAAACCAAAATATGCCCTTTGCACCACCTATATACAATAGCTATTTACCACCCTTGGCTGGGGCACGCTACTTGAAGCTCGATACAAACCAAGTTCTTGGCACCCATTGCGAAAGTGCGGGGACATGCTTGTCATTGCTCAAGGTCTACGCTGCGATGTCCCATCACCACATGCAGTACTCTGCTCCACTATGGTGGTCTCGCCCACTGAAGAAGTGGATGCAATTCCACCTCTGCAAAATAATCTTACCGTGCAACTCCGAAGCTTGGTGCCAGCCCACGTATGTCGAGATGTTGTTGAGGACATAACGATTTGTGAAGCTTGATAATGCTCATGGGGTTGAGACTAATCAGCTATTCTCGAGGGCTTGATGATCCACATAGCTTGTCATCGCTTGTGGGGACTGAGTGGAGGAGGAGCACCTGGCCCCTAGGTCGGATGATACACGCGTCTTCTCCACCTTGGGGCCATACCTTGACCAAGAAGTCCTCAGGTAGTGCTGAGACTAGCCACCTTCATTGTCGTTGCGCCAACATGACACATCAGTGAAACACTCTACATACTTTATGTAGCGACCATGATACACATAAATGGCAATGAAGGTTTCCACTTCTGCCTTCGTCTATGAATGTATGAAGAAACCACGTGGGAGGCTACCACAAACTCACTCCAGAAGGTTCGGTAGTGTGATGGTCTCCCCTAAAACTTGGTTTACAACCACGGCCAAGAAATCATCGCACCAGTTGAACCCTATGAGGTGGCTCAATTCGATGGTCGCCAACCTCGCTCGTCTTCCTTCAAACGCTGGGACATGTACGATGAAGAGATTCCCAGCGACCAATGAATAAAAGAACACGTTGCCTGACCCATGGACCTCATCACTCTTGAGGACACATGGAGGAAATTGTGAGTGGACTTCACGACGAACATTGTCAAGCCATTACAGACATACTGCTCTGAAGGGCATGAAATCCCTAGGTTCGGCAAAGCGGATCGTGATATCTTGGAGAATGTGCAATGGAAGCCTAGCCCAGTCCATGATGGCCTTCGGTGAAACTTAGCTGGTACTGAGGTAGGCGAAGGGGCGAGAAAGATGAGTGAAGTTGTGCTCTTGTGAGATTATGAGTGATTTCACATGATGGATTTGGTATTATAGGCATCGAGCTATGTCACTTTGTTGGAGGTGAAAGGTCACCGGCTACCATAGCTATACTTGATGCTCGTACATTTACTTGGTGATAGCAACGCTTGCAATTTTTGATTGAATGTCAATAGTCATAGTAATTTCCTCGTGCTTATTTATGGCTTTGTACGACAGTGTGTAAGGTTTTGAGGTGTTACACGGCTTCCCTTTTTTATAAAATGCCCGTCATGCACAGGTCCCACAGTTTTCCCGCCTGTATGCTTCCCGGATGCTCCAAGAACTATGCGCTAGGACTCATGTCACTTTACTATTTAGCCTACATGCGTTAGTGCTCCATGGCTTTTTCGCTCGCGCTTTGGGGGGCATTATATATACGAGTTACCGCCCCCTGACGGTAGCTCATCTGTTTACTCTTTTTCTCATTTTCCTCTAGTCTGCGCCCTTGCCTTCGCTAAGCTCTCAACGATTCTTCAACCTTCGCACAGTTAGTACTCCATCCTCATCATAATTTTTCCTTCACTCCCTTTGGCACTTTGGGACTAGTAGCTTCATAGAGGAGCATCTTGGATAGATGATGGAGAAAGACTGGCTTTGCGAAGCCAACAATGCGCAGGTGCCTCCTTTGGAGGAGATGAGGTTGCTTCCATGTGAAGGTGAAGTTATAGTCTTCATCGAGTTCTTCACGGCTGGACTCTGCCACCCTTGGTTGAAGGTGTTGGATGGCGTGCTAGAGTGGTACGAGCTGGAGATCCAATAGCTGACATTGAACGTCATCATCTGGCTATCCATCTTTGCATGGGCCTGACGATCCCAAGGTTTGGCCCCCCAGCCCTAGCGCCTTTGCCCATCTTAGCTACACCCACAACTAGCTGAAGTGGCTGTAGGTGAATGGAGCAGAGTGCGTTGCCTCGTACAATAGGTCTTTCGGTCCCAAAGGGGTGGGGGTGGTGCTTGGGAAGGCATAGCAACTAGCGGAGTAGCGACAGGATTGGGTTTTAGTTCTACCACTGCGTTACCAAAGGCTGCAAGATGTCTTTGATGGCCACAGAGGTCGCCTTCCAAAGGATGCTAGTTGTGAGGATGATTTCCTCCATCCAGGCGAAGTTCGAGGCCATCACGACGATTTCGAAGCATCTCGGTGTCCACGACCTCATCAAGGAATACTACGTGGCCGGGGTTCGGCCACTCACGATAAGGTGGACTTTCGATGAACCACCTACCAGCCCTGCCGGTGAGCTTCAAGAGCTTAATATTCATTGTGAAGTGGTGTCGAGTAGTATAGAAGTTTTCTTTGATATCCCCTTTGACACCTTGTTTTGAACTTTATGCTTTGTTATTAGAGAGTGTTGAAGAGGTTGAGGCAGCCACAGAGACCTTGCTCAGGTCATACAGACAGCTTGAGCATGGCGAGTTAATCGAGAAGGTGAAGTACCTGTGACTTAATCGCATCTTGGTTTATTGCAGCCTTCGCTATGAGCCACGCCAAGTGCCACTAGAGACCTCATAGTAGAGGAAGATAATAGATGTCACCATCAACAATTCCTCTATTTCTACTACTACTCTGAGGGTAACTCACTACAGCTCTGAGGCTGCACACGCTTCAGCTCCTAAGAAGCAGCAGGCTGCCAAAGCCACCATAGACTAGGGCAACAACTCAGTTATGCTGGCTTGGCTCATCGATGATGACGAGCCGGTGATTGCCTCCTCCTTCCTAGAAGTCACACTGAAGGCCCCAATATTCGCAGTGCTACTTACAAACGTCCCTCCAGGTGAGGACCCTGAGATGCAGAATGCTCTCCATATGTTAGAGCTAGACTCGGATGATGGGGTCGCTGGAGTCAAAGCCTCACCACGTGCCACAACCCCTAAGGCCCTAGCCAAATGCCAACATGCTGAAGGGGAGGTCGAGGGCCTTTGGGCCACCCTTAAGGAAGAGCGCAGATAATGGCTCACCTTGGAGGCTGTAGTCGAGGAAGAGGAGAAACAACGGTTTGCCCTGGATGTTGCCCTCGAGGAAGAGAAGGTGGCCTGAGGGGAGGATTTGGCTACTCTCATCGGGGAGACTGACGTGGTCTTTGTGAGAGTGTGTGAGCTCCTTCATGAGCTGTGCGTGAGTGGTACTTCCCCTTCAGCCGCCGTTGACCTCCGGAAGGCCCTCGGCTGTGTCTGGCATGCTACAATGCCCTGTAGTCTGACACGCATTCCTTTGATGATTTCTGCGTTGGAGCCTCCATTAAGGCCATGCTTGCCATGCTAAAGGCTGCTAGTTGTGCGCATTCTGAGGCCCTCAGTGCACCGAAGTACGAGTTCCCTGCGAAAGCTGATGTGAAGGCTTCAGACCACGGGGTGAAGGCTACCGGCAAGGTTTTCTTTTAGAAGTATTGGTCGTAGGGTCAGTCGGAGGCTAAAGCCTTGCTTTGATTTTGTAAACATCTTAACTCTTATCGAGTTTTTGTAAACATGATTTTATTAATGAAAAAAGCTTCATTGGCTATACATCTTACTTCGTATATTACACCTTCACCCTATCACATTTTAGATGCGCAGCTGGACAAGCCCCCAATAGGCGAGAAAAGACTCTATCTTCGGGCCCCAGTCCAAAGAGGTATTAGTTGGATGTACTGCCTTTGGCTATGGAGTACAAATGTCTATACATGCTTCGCGCAACATGGCAAAGGTTTCTACTTGGAAATCTTAAGGGGGACTTCTAAGATTATTATCGTGAGCGAAAGGCTATTAAGGATGCCTATAACATCGAAGCGAGGCTCAAGAGTTCTAGGAGAGTTTTGATGATTCTGTGCTGGAGGCTTGAAGGAAGTGTAGGGGTGCACAACTTTTTTTAGAGGAAGAGCTCCTGATTCTCATCGACAAGCCTATCGAAGAGCCCAAGGCGACCATAGCTGATGTATTTGTGTCACACCTGGTTTTAACGCCAAAACCAAGTGCGGCTTATGTGTGCCCAGGAAGTTTAACACACATAAGGACATCATAGGTGAAGTAACAAAAGCAATACTTTATTCAATTAAACGTTCACCTCTTACAATAAAAGACTTTACCTAAGCAAACTCAAAATTAACCTAAACGACATCATCTAAACGACGGTAGTGGGACGAAAGCATTGGTGACCAAAACTTCACAGGCACCGACTGGAAGACACGCTCCTTAGAACACCAGGTCATCGTCTTGGAAATCCTCAAAGTCTTCCACTGAGCAGCATATGTTTTTGGTAGGAGAAAGCAAAGGGTGAGCACATAATGTACTCAACAAGTGTGAAAAAATAATGACATGCAGGCTTATATCAAGAATAGGCTGACACAAGGTATTATCTGCGTAAATGCGAGTAATTAAAACACATTTGGACTCAAAAGCATTAGACAAGTATTAAATGAAAGTAACCCAACAATTTATCATTTAGCATACAAGGTTCCCCACCCTGCATACCACAACCGTCTAGTACTCCCCGTACTAAGACCAAACCACAACATCTAGTACTCCCTGTACCAGAACCAAAACCAAACCACCATCTAATCATGTGAGGATCCAAGTCTCTCATATCCGTGAGCACGGCTGTTATAACAGTTTTACACTCTGCAGAGGTTGTCCAACTTTCCCCACGAGTCAGTGAATTCCATGTTGTCGTGTTTGCAAGACACTTAATACACGCCAGTGGTGTGCCGCCAAGAATCACTGTATGACACTTTCCACTAACTAGAGACTAATCCAGTGCATGTCTGCCCACTAGGTTTCACCGCCAGGCTTTACGCAAGCAAAGCTCCTACCCAGAAGCCCCCTTTTGTACTGACCCAACGCACACTGGACAGACTCTAATCAGTATGTCACACCTTACCCATACCAGCCTCGTGGTTGGTACGTTACTTCTTGGGTTGTCGCTCCACGAACCGGTCCTTACTTAGGTTACTTGAGCAAACGCTAAACCAAAGTCATAACCATGACAACTATCACCAACATCCCTATGCTCAAGACCTAAGGTTCCATGTTGCTAAAACATTATCTTATTAACCATCATTACTGCATATGTTCATTAATCAAAATTATGACTCTTCCTAATATCCCAAAAGCAAGGCTAAGCAATCTACCCATAAAAGACTCCTAACCATAAACCATCTAGGTTCCAAGGGATGATAAGGGAATATCTAGGGAAAAACCCTAACATAGGTGACTACCCATCATATTGACAGACATTGCATGCAGTTTTGTAAAATAAAACATTTAAAATATAGGTTCAATATGATCAAGGACACTTGCCTTCTCCTTGCTGCTGCTCAATGTATTCTTGCTCCTGGTCTTGATGTTCTTTAAATTGATCCGGGACGTTATCGGCTAATCGCACAATCACCGGCAAATAAACAAACAAGATACACTAAGAACAGAGCACAAAACAAAATAACAACGATATACGAACTGGCTAAAAAGAAAGAACACTGAAAAATGAATCCATCGGCGCAAGAATCGCTTAAATTGGAGTTACGATGAAAAAGTTAGGGCTAAAAAAAGTCTAGAGTTAAATCTGGAAAAAGAAAAGGACCTAAATTGAATTAACAGAAAGTTTAGGGACCTTTTTTGTAAAAATAGAGGGACCTAAATATAATTATGAAAAAGTATAGGGACCTAACTGCAAAAAGATAGGGTGCTTTTTGTTATTTTAGAAAAGTTCAGGGGCTAAATTGCAAAATTACCAATTAAAGGAATTATCAGATTTATTTTTATACTGAAAAAGGTTTGAATTACTGACTGGGTAGCTCTGGCTGACGTGGCATGGTGACAGGGGTGACACATCAGCAAAAGGCTGAGGTGGTGTCTGAGGTGGATGGTTGACATGGCATGGTTGCTGACTGGGTTAAGTGGCAACACATGGCAGTCTCTGGTTGGTCAGCGAAGGGGTACAGATGGGATCTAATCTAGGCCGTTGAGGACAGATCCGACGGCACAGAACAGATCGGGCGGCCGGAGGGGAAGAACAGGGCGACACCCGAGGGGTAGCGGCAGCACATGGCCGGGATTCTCGCCGGAATCGGCTAGGGCTCCCCGGCGGCGACGACGAGCGGCCCAAAAGAATTGGGGAAGTGCGGGGAATCCGTTTTGAGGCTTACCTCGGGCTTGGCGGCACGGGAAGGCGATCGGCGACGGAAGGGGGCGGCGACTGCTTCGGGAACTCATCGGAGAGGGTGCTCCGGCGACGCAAGGGCCAATGCGACGGCGGGGAGAGCTTCAGCAGAGGCAGGCGCGTGCAATGGTGGGCTCGGCTGCTCTGTGTTGCTTTGGAACAACGTGGCGGCGAGCTCGGCGGAAGCGGCGGCAATGGCGGCTCGGCAAGCTTCGAACTCGACGACAAGGGCTCGGGTCTCGGCGTTTTTCGGATGAGATGAATTCGGGGAGGGGGTTTCTACTTATATAGGCGGCTCAGGACATCCAGGGTGTCAGCGCAACGCGTTTGACTCGGACACGGCGGCGGAGGGCCAAATCCGAGCTCGGTTTCCCCGTTTAAACGTGAAATCCTTAGAGATATGGTAGGTTAGAGATAGAGGAGATCCCGGGCTTTGATTTGGCGAAAATCTAGAAGCTCTAAGGCTCGGGACGGCTCGGATTCGGATCGGAAGGCGGCGGTCGGCGCGTGTTTGAGTTCGAGTCGGAATCTGACCGAAGGAGGAAGAAAGGCCTGACGAGCAGGACCCACATGTCGGCGACTCAGGTGTGGGCGGCTTGGCGCGACGTCTTCGGCGCGTGGGCTGGCACGCGCGCGACTGGGCCGAGGCTGGGTTGAGGCCCAGGTGGGAGGGGAAGTCGGCGGCGGCTGGGCCGAAGCCGGGGGGAAGGTGGGCTGAAAAGAGAAAAGGCAGCCCAGAAGAAGTTTTATTCCTTTTCTTTTTCCTATGAATTCAAATCCAAATTCAAATTCAAAATCCAGGCAAAAACTCTTCAAATAAATTCATCAAAAATCAAATAAAAATCTTATTTGCCTAATTCAGCATCAATGCAAAATATTCACTTATATCCTATGTCATTTACTTCTTCTTTCATATAAAATAGGGTTTTCTCTCTTTTTTAAAAAAATATTTAAACTCATTTGAACTTTAACAAATATTGAGAAAAATTTAAAATTAGGAAAATTAGGGTGTTACAATTTGTCAAGACCTTGTCTTGTATGTCCCTACACTCCAAAGACTGGCCTAACAAGAAAGCATATCCCGAAGCCCCTTTTGATGCTAGGCATGGCTTTGTATTTCAATTGGCATGGAGCCATAAATACAAGGATACGTTTGCGAGCAATCCATCGAGATCCTTAGACAAACCTCTGCGTTCCTTGTAACTTGTATTTTTGTTAAAATTGTTTTGTTCAATAAAGCATGGGAAACTTGCCATGCAATTTGTCTCACTTGATTAATTAGCTGGAAATGAGAAACCTAGGTGCAAAGACCCTTCGCCACTATTAGTTATATGCTAGGCACTGGCATGGTGCTGGCTTTCAGGGCCTTTAGTTTTGCTCGATTTAGCTTTTTAGGCATAGCGGTTCTTTAGACCCTAACTGCTCAGGAATCCTTAGACATCCGCCCTTCAGGGCACTCAAGATCGCCCAATCTTCTAAGTGGTTAGTCATTAGACGACAACCACAAGGGAGTCCTTAGACTACGTGCCTTCATCATTTCGGTCGAGTCCTTAGACATCAGTCCTCCGAGGCCCTTAGGCTCACCCGGTCGTCAAAGTGGTGAGTCCTTAGACATCAGCCACAGGGGAGTCCTTAGCATCGATTATTTGTGAACCATTGATCAAACGAACTTGTTGAAGACATAGGGGATGCTTGAAGTAGACGAATCACAAGGGAACACATAGGGGTTTTTATACAGATTTGGGTCTCCCTAAGGATAATAACTCTACATCATATTTATCTTATATTGACCTAAGCCTATTACAACGGGGTGTGTTGCTAGCCTAGATGGATCTAAACCTAGTCGGTGACTTCCTTGCTCCACTTCTATTAGCTTGTCTTGGCTTGTATGGACTTGCTCTGGTTCGACTTGTATGGACTTGTCCTCCACAGGGTCCACTAGATCCATATATATATGGGGATGTTGTACATTCTCTGGACTACTCCTTCCTATTCTTGGAGATAAACCTTCCTGGTCACGAGACGCCTTGGGTACCTATGGGTAGTTTCCTTTCATCCAGGGATCTCCTTCCCAGATATAAAGATATACCCCGATAATTGCAGAAAATACTACGGTGCCCAGATATAATAACTATCTATTATTCATAGTTAAGCCCCCCATCAGTGCGTAAAATGAGGCTCCGACAGATCAAGTATATGAGGAAAGATAAGCTTTTTGTCTGACCATGCCATAGAGTAGGACTCGAGTCCCCGATTAGGGTGAAGCTTCTAACCGGGTTTTTTGATCCTCTACTTAGGATTCCAAATGCCTCTGAGTCCCAAGAGAGTCTTCGATAAGGTGTTCCATTCGAGTAGGGTTTCTATTAGCTTTTACCCTTTCCAAAGAAAAAAGTTTGTCACTGGTTGATTTGGAAAGTTGAAACGTCACAGTGGAGATTTCGGGTAGTGATGAGAATCTTTTCTTGCCAGAGTATCATGATTACAGTAGCAGAATGAGGGACTGAACACCTCGGGGTATGGTGTCAACTACTCCTCATGCACTGGCATTAAATGTGACGATAAAGAGGGATATCGTGGCCTTGAGTCGTGTCACATCGTCAGTCGAAACACCATTTCTGGGAGCCTTCGTGCTGCATAAATGTGAGAACTATCCAAATTGCATTTGAATTAATTAACCAGCCAATTATTCAATAAGATGAGAGCTAGCACGCGCCTGTCACTTGAATTGCCACATGCTAACCCACATATCAAAATAACCATCGTAGCCACTAGTTGATTAAAGCGAATCAATCCCGGTAGTCCCAATATGTGTTTTATGCCCAAGATCAGAACACACACACCTTTACAACAAGCTTCATCACATGAAGACATAATAAAGACTGATTAAATTAATAAATTACAACTCTTTACGTCATTATAAATTCCACAATTTTAAAGTACTACAATATGAAATTTTAAGAGGAGAGCCAAATAACAAGTTTCGGGCTCACTCCTGGAGCCACATTCAGATGATTTTCTATCAGCTCCCTAGGAACTCCTAGCAAGTCCTGTGATGACCAGGTGAAGATATATTCTTTTTCCCGGAGGGTAGACAGTAGCTTCATGCCTTGCTTGGGTAGCAATTTAGTGCCAATGTACACACATCTGCCTTTATCCTCAGGACACAACGAGATTCGCTTGATGCTGCCCTCTAGCTTGGCTTTCAACGATGGGGTCACTTGTTCTTCCTTATCTACCTTAGACAACAAGTGCATCCTTCACTGACCTGGAGTATGACCATTCTCCACCCTCCGGGCCATTACTTGATGTGAGGAACCGTCCAAACAATATTCTAATTAATCATCAGAAGGATCATTATTCATAATCCAACCTCGACGATTAACCAGAATCCTGTTCTGGTAGTCCCGGCACGTGTTTTGTGCCCAAGGATCGGAACACATGCATCCAACATAGTACATAACAACATAGCTTAATAAAGAGCAAGTAATAAATATTTATATTACAAAAATTAAGCATGCAACTGATTCTAACAATTTATAACAAAAGCGAGCTAGGAGTAGACAAAACCCCTCAACTCCTAACCACAAAAGAACTACGCAGCGGAAAGAATAAACTAGACAACAAAAGAGAGTGGAACCACATGCCCTTAGGCCCCACTCCAAAAGCTCGAGCTTCGGAGTAGGATGCACTACTCCTGCCTGCCACCCTGATCGGCAGGCACAAAGTAGCCGAACACCACCCATTCCTTAGCAGCCGGAGTACTCGCAAGACTTACACAATATAGGTATAAAATATCCCAACTCCAAGGATTATGCATTGAGATGTTAGCAAGAATATAAACATGCGGTTAAGTTAATAAAAGCGGTAAGCAACCTAGACATATGTGTGAGCAACTAACTTAACCAACATATATGAAATTACCTTACAACTACCAACTGATCATATGAAACTGTAACCAAAATAGTATCAATGTATAACAAGTGCCATCTCAACCACCTCCTACATATCCGAATCACAAACCACATATCCGAACCATATAACTGAACCAACAATGAGAACTCTATGGCTGGGTGCAAATGAAACAATAGCATCCTCATGACCGAGAGCGCGGTAGTTCGAACTGTTTTTACACCTTGCAAGGGGATACTCCTGGACCCACACGACTCGGGGACCATACAGCTTGTGCCACCCGCTAAAGTGCACACAAGGGGGTATCCGTGTCAACCTTTCCCATCCAGCCCCAACTGTGTGCGGCATGCATCGCTCAGTGCGATGGTACTAGAACTACTCTCGGAGCAAATTAGTACCACTTACAAGCCCGCCTGCTCACACTGTCGATATTCAGGCCCCACAAAGCCACATTTGTGAAGGTATTCAGCTTGCCTTACCATTAGATCGGCATGTGATGAGTAAGGTAAGTGCTAAAGCCAACTACCCCGATGATCGGCCTTAAATGATGCAAGGGGCCTACGGTGTCCGAGTTCCCTTCTCGAACTACCCTCAAACTTTCTTTCAGGGCAGATGACGCCCCTAACACCACCCACATCTCATCTCATACTCACCACTCAACCAACCATAACAACCTCAACCATGTATTTGTGCGACAAAAGTAAATCCTATGCTCGCGAACAACGGAAAACGCCGTCGTTCGACTTCTACCGAAAGACAAAAGACCTAAGCATGACTAAGCATATAAGTCAAATTTGTACCTAGACATAACATCATCTCAAAGCTACAAGGAACGTGGGTGAACAAGTCATCAAGGTAGAAGAATGCAATTGGCGTAGGTTCTACCCATTTGTTCCCGACATCGACTCCCTATAGATGCAAATCTATACATAAGCATAATTTATCAATATTTAGACTTCATTGAATTCAACTGACAGGGTTCAATATGATAGATGCTTGCCTTACTGTTCAGGTGGCTGCCCAAAGTTTCCCTCGCTCTCCTGGATCACTGGCTCGACGTTCTCTAAACAGAATAACACGTGCAATGCCATAACTATGAATAAAGTGCAACAATGCATGCCACAATGCTTAACAACATGCTAGAAGTATAAGATACAAGAATCAATGCAATACTAAACGATCTAAACTAGTGAATAGGTATTTCCAATTCATTTCCATTATTTTCTCCCCCAACTTTCTCTCTTATCCAAATGATTATTAATGAAGTGCATTAGCGCTCCAGATTACCATTACACAAAATTTAAGCATAATACTTAAGTGGCATAATTTTTCTTAAATGCATGTTAAGAAATTGGGACGTGACACTTGATCCCCCCCATATGGAAATAACACCCTTAAGGTCTGGCATCTTCATACATATGTAGCCATGATGGATGACTGTGCCAAAGCTAGATAGTGTCCCTCGTTCGAAGATGGCATTATACTAGTAAGGAACATCCACCATATCAAATAAAATTCTTTCTGTTCGTGCTCCCCCTCCCTCGTCGAAGGTTACTAGGAGCGAAATCTGTCCAATAACTTCAACAGGCATTCCTCTAAAGCCTTGTAACGGGTCCTTGTGGGTTGCAAGTAGCTTCTAGAAATTCCCATTTGATGAAAGGCTTTTGTGCATAAAAGATCTGTTGAACTTCCCCCATCTACCATCATTTAGTGGACCTCAAACCCAGACATGTTCGTCGAAATGATGAAGGCATCCGTGTGTGGGTAATCGAGGACTTGCATGTCTTCTTGAGAAAAAATGATCAACTGGTGACACCATCGAGACTTGACAATTGGGGAACTGGTTCCCACATGATTGACTCTTCGCACATACTCCTTTTGTTGCCTTTTGGACTCGAAGTCATAGCTTGATCCTCCAGAGATAGCCAATATCACATTCTTGGCTCTTTCCATGTTCTAGACAGACCTCGCTCCCTCCGAGAGAGCTTTGATTGCCATTCTGGGTGGCGGCGATGGCAATTCGGTCTCTAGGAATGGCGAGAGAGGGTGCTCTGGTCTAGGCTGTGGGGTAGTAAGCTGGGTGAGAAACCATCGGAGGGGACTCGAAGACCAGACTACTTTGTGCCTCCATATGGTGCACCGCTCGAAGATTGTAAGAAGGTCCGAAACCATGAGGCCCCCAAGATTGCCTGCTCATCCCTTCTTTCATGGCCATGACATGGGGGGATGACTTAGTGGTGTGGCCAATATCCTTACCATGCACCGCATAATAAAGTGGCCTCAGGTGCCTGGAGTCGTGCCCATTGCCCCTCGTTGAGCTCCTGCTTCTCTTCCTGCTTCTATCTTGACCCTCCTCAATGTTGATCTCACATCACTTATGGCCCTTTGATTGATGGAAGTGGTGGTGAGATTTGTGTTTGTCTGAGGACCGGTGGGATCCCTTCGAGTGTTCACCACTTTCTTTCCTACAAGGTTTGTTTTCCTTAGTCATCTTGTGGCTTCGATCCTTTGAGGGTGGCTTGTCGGAGTGTCTTTTAAGGTCGTTCTCTTCGATCCTCGGGTATTCTTCCATTCTTGTGAACAACTCATCGACATCTTTGATCGGCTTCCACACCAGGCGCGACGCCAATGACCTAGCCTGAAGCCCCTGTCATGCCACATCAATCATTGTGTCATCACTTAGACCCTTCACCTGACACATTACTCGCATGAAACGATGGGTGAATTCCTTTAGGCTTTCACCTTCCTTTGGTTTTACCGCAAACATATCCCCAACGGTTACATGAGCTACGTGGTTGCCCTAGAAACGTGAGAACAATGCTTCCCAAAGCTGTTCCCAAGAGTATATTTTCCCTGGAGGGAGGGAAGTATACCACAAGAGAGTGATCCCTTGATGGTGAGGATGAAGGCCTTAGCCATGGTCAAATCACCCCCCAGTGGACTCCACTCTAGCTTCTAAGCTCATCGGAAACTCCCTTGGTCTATTTCACTATTGTACAAGTGCAGTGGTGGCATTATGAACCCCGGAGGCCATGGCCATGTTTGTAAGCCTGGAGATAGCGGAGAATTTTGGTCTATTTCCTATAATCCACACGATTGGTGCCAAATATTGGGATCTTAACCACAACACAGAGAACAATGTTCACACAATATACTAGCAATAAGTGGTGTATTGATTGTTCATTGATATCACACTTGTTGGGTAGGGTTATTTATAACCATACCTTAATCACCCCAATAATCATTACATTCATACCCCTTGAAAGGATCGAATAGCCCAAGTGGGGGGTGAATTGGGATATTAATTAAAACTTCTACCGCTTTAGCAAATAAAACTAAAAGGAAATGCGACTAAGGGATTTAACTAGAACAAGACAACTAACTAAGCAAAAATTAACCAAGAGAGATAATCTTAAAGAAGAACTTGCAATAGTAACAAAACTCAAAATAAGATGCGAGAAAGTAAATAGTTGGAGAAGACAACACCGATTTTTTCCCGAGGTTTCGAGAAGTTGGCACTTCCCCCTAGTCCTCGTTGGATCATCCACCAAGGATGTCGCTCCCCCTTGAGTCACCAAGGCTCAAGTGCTCCCTCTTGATTACCCCTTCTCCATCTCCGGATTGGCGGGTATCAAACCAAGTACACCTTCTTTTCCTGGGGCTCCCACAATTCCTCCAAGAGCTCACCGAGAAGTCCTTCGATCACCAAGACCGTCTAGGTGTTGCCAACCACCAAGAGTAACAAGCCTCAAGCTTCACTTGACAAAGACCAAGCCTAGACAACAGCTAAATGCACACTTGTTACTCTTTAAGCACTCAAGGAAGTCCTTAATCCTCAACTAAGAACTTAGAATTGACACAAGTGCTCTCTCTCTTGCTTCTAAATGACACACTAAGTGTATGAGCTGCTACAGGGTCGCAAGAGTTGAAGAGAGGTCCAAATGAGTGGGTATTTATAGGCTAAGGATTGAAAATTAGCCGTTGCCTAACAACCCAGAACTTTTTCTTAACGCCGGAAGGTCCGGTGTGAAAAACACGCTTCACACCGGAATATCCGGTGCTAATATATCTGACAAAATAGCCGTTAACTGTAACATTAGTCGTTAAACCTCCGGTGATTAATCCTGGCCTACAGCGGATCATCCGGTGCATTGAAGTGGGCCAGATGATAGTTTACAACCTCTCTGTAAAAATTCATCCGGTGATCATATTTTGCTACGCCAGACTATCCGGTGTGTAGAATTAGTTCTGGACTTCATTGCTTTCTATTTATCCGGTGATTCCGCCTATCGAACGCCGGACTATCCGGCGTGGTCTTCAACAATTTTTCAAGTCAGAACTCTTAGGAATTTACTCCGGCGAACTCACTCTGACATCAGAGGATCATCCGGTGAACTGAAATTTCGCTGATTTTATCTATTTCAAAGCAATTTTGAGTTCTACCTTCAAGATTCGGAACCAATGATTTTCTGAGGTTATCTTAGTAATGGAAAGTCACAAGTGTGCATCGACTATGTCTAGACTCTCCTAAGTCAAGCTACAACTCTTAACCCCTCTTTATAGTACGGTCAAAAGACTAAGAATAAAAAGAACTTATACTACTCTAAGTGTCCTTCATCTCCTTGTGACACTTAGATCTAGAAGATCCTTATCCTTCACATTCCGGTCCTTTGATCATCACATAACTCTTTTAATGGGCAAGAGTGTAAGGTCACCATTGACAATTAAGTCTTTCTTTGTTTCTTAAAAGCTGAAATGTTAGTTACAATGATATGGTTGTCATTAATCACCGAAACCCTTACCTTTTTCTTAGGGGCCTAGATGCTACACCCCTTCTAGCCAGGAATATTCCCCTTGATCCTAGGGATAACCCCAGAATATTCCTAGGTATTACGGTACATGTACATTTGCAAAACCCTAACCTAGCCATGCCCGACACGTGTCCCAAATGACAAGTGTCGAGGCACCCTTTGGGCATAACATTGACTACCTTTTGGTTGTCTTCTTGCCAGACCCTCTTCGACTTGTATGCTCCTCTCGGGGTTGTCCTTCATTCTCATGCCGATGGTCTCTTTGTCGCATCCCTTCGCCCTCTGGGCTTCA
The DNA here is from genome assembly GCF_958298935.1 of Phragmites australis. Taxonomy (NCBI): domain Eukaryota; kingdom Viridiplantae; phylum Streptophyta; class Magnoliopsida; order Poales; family Poaceae; genus Phragmites; species Phragmites australis. The sequence continues at coordinate 22,965,697 of NC_084924.1, read as the reverse complement.
GCCTCTGCTTTGCACCTGGGCTTCAGCTTTTGCTTTGTGCCCAGCCACCTTCGGGGCTTCGCTATCGCTTCCATCCTTCATGCTCCTCACTTCACATGTTCCCCTTCGAGACCATCGCCTGCACCTCCGGGCCTCCTGTCCTCTGTTGTATGCCCTTCGGCCTTTTCCCAACAGAGCACCATGAAAACTTCTGTATCGCGACATTAGTATTGCTACCTTGCGTTTGGGGTTGGCTGATGTGGCAAAGTCAACAAAGGGGCTCACGCGGTACCATTCCCCCAACAATAACAATCCAAACACAATTTTTTATCCATATTTTGGCACTACCAACATATTGGCATGATCGCAATCCGAACATGAAATCATTTGCCAACATTTTGATGTCGCCTAAATTTTGGCATTGTGAATTTTTGGTAAAGTTCATGTGTGCAACAAACTAATAACCCCCCAAATCTTAAAAGATAGGCACAATTTTAGATCGGTTATATGTAAAGACATATAACTAAACCAGTCCTACAAAGGAGAGAGGCCCATTAATGTAGTTTTTACTCTCTTATTGCTTAGCCATTGTAAATAGAGACGTCTCCATACCAGCATATAGAGGGGTGGGGTTCCCAAATTGGACACACCAGAGGATTCTAAAAGAATGTTGTACACACCAGAGCAATCTGATCAATAAAGAAAGAAAGGCTACGGTGACTATATATTGTGTCACTACCCACTTTATTTATCGTTAATTGATTGTTTAATTAGTGCGCAATAAAGTGACTATTACAACAAGTACATCAATTTTATTTTTCAGCGCAGCTGATTGTTTTTTAAAAACATGTTATAGTAGGCACTCGAATGTCCTAAATATGAAAATAAATACCTAGATTTCGTAACAGAAAGGATAAAAATAAAACATAGGGACTAGGAAAAAAGGTGTTAATTGCTACGCATATGTGTTATGCTTGCACCTTAACTACTACAGAAACTATTTTCAGAGGAGCTTCGTAACCGGTTTTTACAGGCGTTTAGCGTAACCGCCTGTGATCGAAGGTCTGTAGAAATGAACGATTTCCATAGGTGCAAAATAGACCGCCTATATTTTCATAGGCGGTTCCTTAGAACAACTGCCTTCAGAAATAGATTTTCACAGGCGGTTGTCTTAAGTAACCGCCTGTGAAAAACCAATATCACTGGCGGTTACTTAAGTAAATCGCCTATAAAAATATAGGCAAGGACATAAGGACCCGCTTTTGGTATGTATTTCATTTAAAATTAATAATAAGAACATATTTTATTCTCTCCAGATTTTAACACATTTTCAAGACAGATTTCAACAACATTTGAATAAACGCAAGTCCAATATTTAATACAAATACAATAATATTCACAAGTACAATATTTTACATCACAAGTCAATTTACATCACAAGCCAAATATTCAACACAAGTATTCTTTCCTCTTCCACTCGCAAAGCCTCGGATGACTAGCCAATTCACCTCCGAGGTCAAAGAAGCTACCACTCTTGTGAATGACTTCGTGCATGATGAATCGACACATGTCACGTTGGACGTTTTGGATATCTTCATCTTTGAGTGAGTTGTGGGTAGGTTCGATCATTTGTGCCTGAAATAAAAACACAACTAAAAGAGCTAAAACACTACTGATAACAGAAACAGAACCAAATAAGAATGTGCAAACTCAATGATGACTTATGTCCTTGGGGTTCGTTGTGTACCTCCCATTTACCCTAAGAAACTGGCAAACATAATATCCACAAAGAACGGTGTCGAAACCTTGCTTGTGGCACTTCAAATAAAAATATAACGTATTTGTTAGTTCAATAAGACTCTTAGTCATAAATAGTGAGATACAAGCATTAGAAGTGTGTTATTACTGGAAAATGTGTATGGATCGTCATCGCATCCGGCTTGGTTGTATCGTGTATCCCACCTTTCGTTACGTACTACTTGTAGGCCCTATTCGAATGCCAATAAATAATTATTAATTTATAAATTATTTATAAGAAATTTTTTGTATATGGATTTCTTTACCTCTATATAACATCGATGAGATCTTAGTAAGATTTTTGCGGGAGATCGGCTGATTCAAGAACTACAAGTCTGCTCGACTTTGGCATCAGCATTATACAATAAAGTGATCGTTACATGAATCTTTATGTTAGGTTATTGATCCATCAATTAAATTGGATACTTATATTAGGTTTTGGATGTATCACACTTACTTAAAGTTGTAGGGAGCCATGGTGTAGTTCTTGTCTTGCATTTCTAGCATAGTCCTTCTTATGTAGGTTGACATGTCAAGTCTGCGTGATTTGGTCATTTCTCTTATGACCCTTGCTTTCTCCATGTTACTCTTCCCCTTAATCTAGGGGTCATCTGTCCTCAACTTTACGACCAAGTTGGGCTGGGAAATTCATTGTGAATTAATGTATCTAACCGGTACCTTCAACTTTTCCGCATCGTTAAATTGCATTCTACAGAACAAGTCACTAGTCATTAGCTTCTATAGCATATATTAGTAGATATATGAACACAGGGGTAGATTATATGCACTTACAGGCACCACACGCTTATGAGATTGATGTCTAGTTTGTTGCAGTGGAACAAAGCGTGCATGTCCTTAAAATTCATCATGAGATAGGAGTCTCTGCTAAGAAAAATGTTAGCGGTGACAGAAGCAGTATTATGGAGAACCCCACGCGACATCCCCTCATGTACCATTCGTGGAATCTCCTCATCTTCCATGGACCTTCTTGGAGTTGAAACAATAGAAGAAATGGTTTGCCATTCTCATATTTCTCAGGAACATCTAGTATAGGCAAGGAATCCAACTAACAGGTACTTAATGTCTTGCCGCTGTCTTTCGCGAAACTGCCTTCGCTGGAGATTCTAGAGCGGATGATGCCTTTGCCTTGGAGGACAGAAGCCACCTCTTCACCGGACATGTTAGGGTCTATTCATATGGGGAAACCATGATAGGGACTCTCCAATGCTCAGGTAAAGGTGCCAGGGGCACAAACATTGGAGGCGGAGATGCTGGAGTCACAGACGTTGGAGGTGGAGGTGTCGGAGTCACAGATGGTGAAGCACCATGTGAAGATGTCTGAGGCAAAGATAATGGGCACGTGGGCAAAGGTGTCTGAGGCAGAGATAATGGGCGCGGGGCTGAAGGTGCCTGAGGTGAAGAGGCTTGGCTCTGGGGCGGAGGTGCTTGAGGCGGAGAGGCTTGGCTCTAGGGCGGAGGTGCCTGAGGTAGAGATGCTAGGCGTAGGGGCAGCCGTGACGCTGGCGATTGTAACTTCTGACGGCTGAACATGATATCCCGTCTGGGCCAAAGAATGAAGTTACCAACAACCTCATCGAGAATCTCGATAGTCTCGGGTGTGCTAATGTCTAGCTTGTACTTCATAAAAAGTGGTTATACCGAGTCCACTTGTACCTTAGCGTAACCGGCTATAATGTCTTGATTGTGAAACATACGACCTAGAATGAACTGGCCCGTGGTAGCCTTGACAGTGAAGTCTCCCTTGTCGACTGAAACATGTAGCATGCAAGGGGTAGCCTCTGTGATATCATCCATAGGATATCTCTGGTTATCGACCTACGTGGATCGGACACTGCTCCTAAAGCCTGGGCTGGTTGGTTGCTCTATCATCACTAATGCCACCATATCCTTCTCCTTTTCATTCCATATTTTTATTAATTGGATCTTAACCTGTTCTTGTATCTCTTCCGCTAGGGTTTTCTTATATCTATTACGGGTCTTATACTGGCCCACGATGTCTGGGAACCCATGCTTCCAGCCCACTTTTGATCTGATGCCTCGAGTGCAACTCGGGTGTTCCTTGTTCCCTAGGGCCTTGGTAAGCAGATCATTCTCCTTGTCGAGCTCTAGAGTCCCTTCGTTAGCAATCCCTTGAATAGTCTGGTTCACTTCCATAGTCTCGGGACTTTTGAAGGCTAAGTCCCCAGACTCGGTTCGTTCTGATCGAGTGTAGACCTAGTTCCTACTTCGCTCATCACAATTTTCCAAAGGGTTGGGTTTCCCAGCCCGAGTAGCCTCTTCTTCTTGTCTTCTCCATTCAGAAATTTTGGGGTGTACCCAGATGAGCACAGGTGATGGTGGTACTTGTTCTTCTTCGTAAGTTGCTTGAACGATTCACCCAGTTTGATGGCCTCAGGTGTGGTCTTCTACCTAACAAACTCCACCCATTGGTCTGGTGTAATCTTTCCATATTTATTAAAGGGTACCAAGCTAATGCATTCTATTTGGTGGCTTCCTCTATTCCCGAGGGGAATCGGATGGTTCTCTGCAATGTTGCCCATAGGAATTCCTTCATCTCATCCGGTAGCAACCGACAATCAGTTATTGTGATTGGGACATACTCCTTAACAAGAAATCTACAATTGTTGTAGAATTTGGCGCATGCCTCACGAGGTGCAATAGGCTCCCCTTCAACACCAACTTGCGTTATTGTATAAGTGCTGGATGGTAACTTGTTTTTGCTTCGCTCACCCCATCTTCATTTCAGCGTACCCCCAATGGGACCCAAAGTTTCGAGCACAGAGGGAGCGGAAGGTTGTGGCATGGAAGGTTGTGGTGTAGATGATCGACATGAAGATCTTTGCACCCTCACCATCTAGAGAGAAAAAAAGGAGAGTTGACATAAATAAAAAATATTCCTCCATTTAATTAAGAAGTATAAAATGTATTGACTCAGCTAAATACCTCTTCGGCAAGTACGTAGTCATTGTCACTTTCCTGATGTCAGCTCTCCCTCTCGCACAGAACAGGGCTTGAGCTGTGATACTAGCTTGAGCTTTCGCTGCTATCGGAGGAGGATGGCTTGTGCAACTTGGCTCCTATCTGACCTCCTGCTTGCATCCACCCCATCTTGTGCCAAGGCGCCCTCTATCGGGAGCATCCTCTGTGTCGAGGAGGCCTCTATTGTGAGTGTCCTTTGTACAGGAGCGCCCTCTATTGCGAGCGGCCTTTGTGCCGGAGAGGCCTCTATTACGAGCATCCTCTGTACCAGGGCACCCTCTATTGCGAGCGGGCTTAGGCTCCTATCCAACCTCTTGCTTCCTTCTGGTTTTTTAGGGGTAACTGTCCTCTTTTGCCCTATGGTACTTACTCAACCACTAGATTATTGTTACCTAGAAAAAACTAATAAGTATGCAATGGTTCATCAATGAAATTTTTCATTCCAATATGCCATTATGAAGCAATATGCAATAAAGATCAAATTTCAATGAGTAATATTAGCTAATTATGTATCAAGACTAATCTCATGAGGCCCTTAAAATATACTGGAAGGTTCAAAAATCTTAGCTAATTATGTATGGAGAAATGGCCTTGCTGCTGCACTATTAAGAACACTAATAGTAGGATTGGTTATTTTTTAGATGACTATGGTTTCTAATCTAAGTTACTATTTTTTGGAAACAAAAAATTACTCTTTCAGTTATGTTCTTTTCCATTGACGTTATAGGAGTTGAAAGTATTCCTTTTCATTTAGAATTTTGAGAAGAGACAAAAGTTTATTTTCCTAAGTCAACCCTATCTTATTCATTGTATGCTACATTGTACAAGGCACAATCTTTTTGTTCATCTATTACCAGTATCAAAGGTTGGTGCTTTAGGAGAAAATCAAATTTATTGAGGTTGCAAGAGACACGAGTTTAATAGGAACATGTGATCATCTTGTGTTTTCTCATATGGGTGAGATGACCATCTATCAAAACAATGTTTGCAATTTTGAGTTCCTTCTTTCAGCTTTCTATGAACTTGTGCTTTAAATATATAGAAGGGATTGACCCCTTTTGTCCCAAAAAATTATTTTTCAATAATATACTCAAGTATAAAACATCAAATAGAAATAGCAGAGTCCCTCACTCACTCTCACTCAGTCACTCTCTCTTATCAAGCCTTCATACTATCGCAGTATCACTTCTTCAAAACAATGTCACTTTCAACTTAAAAGAAAAGGTAATTTATGTCTGATTTAGTAATACTATTTTATTGATTTGCTTCAACACAATTTTTTCAATATGATAGCATACTCAAATGTCAAAAGTATTTAATGAATATGTTCGACATTAGAAAAAATTAACTGTTTGTGTTATCAACTTTCTAGTTAATTAGTCTGAGTTTCAGACAACAACATCCAATATTCTGTAACACACGGAGAATTTCCACTACCAATAGTTTGAACTATACATACAAAAACAAACATTCTCAATAACAAATTGAAAATGGCTGCATGTAGTAACATTCTTTCCCCTAAAGCACAAGTGAGAAAAATGACCCCCTGAAGTTAAAAACATACCCATGATAGACTTGCCGACTGTCTGTTGGGAGTAGATGATAAAGTATACATTCTGTTACAGGCATAAAATTCGTAAGATGGGTGACCGCCAAAAAGAACTATATTCACGAATTATTGTAAAGATGGATGATAACCATAGCCCAAAAAGACAGTACTAACGTGATTTCCTTCATAGATATACTAACGTGATTTTCTATAAAAGCGGATGTAGAAATGAACAGATCGACATTCTAGAGCTGCATCTATATCACCAAAGATATAAAAATAACACAAATACTACATAATACTAAACCATGCTTGTTGTTTCTTTGTTTTCTAGGAAGAACCACACAACTTTGATGCACAAAATGGCTCTCGGCCGAGACAATGGCGACGGCAGCCGCGTTCACAGTGACTACGGTGGCACGATAGCTAGACATCACATAGAGAAGAAGGACCACGTCTCGGCTGGAGCACTGGCTACGATAGCTCGGTCGGGTATATATAGAGAGAGGAGGGGATGGCTACTGTGAAGATGATATGCCCTAGAGGCAATCATATATATGATTGTATCACACGTCTATGTTCATGTACTACCGAATAATGTGTTATTCCAAGAATGACTATCATTTACATTAATTGGCAAGTATGTGACTTGTTCATGAAACTCTTTGTTTATATCATGATGTTATTCTTAGTTGATCGCTAGTCGCATATCATTATGATGATACATAAAACCAGCACATGTATTGATTGATGATCATATTTTATGGATCATAGGTATAAAGATGCCAGATCAATAATGTGGACATTTATGTTAGAGAACATGATGTTGGATAGGCCCACCTTGAGATACTGATGGGATTGTTATTTATGATGTGACATCAGTTGTTATCTCAAAAAGTGTACCTGCAAGATCCTTAGACCTGTGATCATCATTGATTCCCAGAATGTGTAATGGCATACTTTGAGGTTGTCAAACGCTATTCCGTAACTGGATTGTCATAAAGGTAGTTTTTGGATTTGTCATGAAACATGTCATGGGGTATGAGCGATCAAGATGGAATTTGCCCCTCTTTGATAACGGGAGAGATATTTTTGGGCCCCTCGAGGTAGTTGGATTGATAAAGTGCATGGCCATGCCAATATGATTAAAGAGTTAATCATGATGAATCCACTACTTGATCGAGTTAATGGTCGAGCTACCACAAGGGTGGCATGTATCTCGCCTTGAGCTTGACTGGTATCGTGAGGTGAAGGGATCGGTGCATGTGTATATCAAGGTTCAGCCGATATGATCTTTTATGTGTACTCAGGAGTCAACGTGTCCTGCTAGGGACCACTATTGATTTCGGTTTGGAATGGGTTTCCGAGTCGTAGCCATTTGTACATGAATCTAATGGGTCACACACTTAATGGGTTGGAACAAAACATGCGAATTGGATTTGTATATGGGTTTTGATTGGATTGAGATCTATGAGAAGTTAGAGTCCTAAAGAGCTTCCAACATAGGAGCCCATTGGCGAGCTTTATATAAGGAGAGGCGTGGGTAGGGCGTGTTGAGGTTGAGCCACTCCGAAACCCTAGCTGCAACCTTTCACATGATCTACCAAAACCCTAGCCGCCCGTGCGGTGCTAGCACATCAGCGCTCGACATTTCTGCCCAGCACATGTGGATACCGTAGAGGTGTTGCTGCTATTGTGATGCTAATCTTCTCGGTGAGTTGAATGCAACGTGTTCGGGATTGGTCGAGGAGCACGACCACCTGCTTGGAGTTGGTCAAAGAGCACAACCACCAGCTCGGAGTTGGTCAAGGAGCGTGACCACCTGCGCGGGGCTGGTCATGGATCTGATCGAGAAGCTGCTCGAGGAGTTTGACACGCATGACGTTAGATCAGTCTACTCCAACTCTTCTTCCACTGCACTGCGCGTCAAGAGGTAATGATCTATGATCTCCTGCTAGCATGATTTCCTTGGTGAATGCTATAGAAATTTTTGTTTTAAGCTAGCGTAGCTTGCCCGTTTCCCAACATACTGACCACGACAGTGAGGTGGATGGTGTGCCTGTACGACGAGGTGGACAGTGTGTCGACGGTGAGTTGGATGCGAGGATCAAAGGAGGGAGGCCAGACTAGGGGTGACAGGGATGGCGGAGCGGGTGGATCCTCGTCAGGCTCTGGGACAGTGTTGGTATCGGTTAGCATCGGACTCCAGGACGGCGTCATCATCGGCATCGACGTCAACGGTGGTGGATGGCTGTGGCTGGAGGGAGAGGGCACACCACTCAGAGGAGGACTATGGTTCAGCGTTGAAAGGGGTGCGACACACTCTGGGACGGCGTCAGTGATGGCCGACAGCGACGGAACAGTGGCCAAAGGGAGAGGGCTCGGCGGCGAAATAGAGGATGAAGGGGCATGGCGCGGAATGAGGTAGTCTAATGGCATGGGCACATGGCTATGCGTTCATCAATGGGACTAGAGTTCCAAGGGTCTGGCGCTGCTATATATATAGAATGCATTTCCACAAGCGGTTGACTTATGAAACCACCTGTAGAATACATTTCCACAGGCGTTTGACTCAATGAATCGCCTGTGAAAATCGTTTTAAATATGTTTTTTTAAACTTTCCCCAGGTAAAATTATTCTAGATGCATATATTTAATACATGTCCTTAATACAATCTCGTATATTCATTAAAGCATTTTAGTACTCCATACATGCTCTTGGTATTAAGTTACATAACATGTATGTCACATTGGAAGAAATTGCATGACATGAAAATCACACTAGAAACTAAGTTACCTAACATGGCATTATTTTCCTTGAACTATTTTTCCTACTCCATCAAGGCGCATGCAAGACATCAAAGATCTATCGATGATTTCTTCTATAAGTTTGATTTTTTTTTTATCTCTGAAAGGCAGCACATCATCGAAGTGATTGTATTCTTCCTCATCCTCCACATTCTCAACTCCAACAATTCTTTGTTTTCCGTCAACAACTATGTGCTTCTTTTCATTCGCGGGGTCGTTTATATAGAAAACCTGTGTGACGTGTTTAGCGAGTACCCACGGGTCATCTTTGTGGCCTACAATGCTGAGGTCGATAGTTGTGAATCTGTAGTTGTCCACCACCACGCTATTTGGGTGTTTGACCCATTTGCACCGAAAGACAGGAATCTGCAGATTCATTCCATAGTCGAGTTCCCAGATTTCATCTATGAACCCATAATAGGTGATCTTTTCCTCCCCTGCTGTGTCATAGGCTTCTATCCGAACGCCGCTATTTTGGATAGTGCTCTTCTTGTCTTTTTCTTTGGTATAAAACGTGTACTCATTAATGTCATATGCTTACCATGATGTAACTAAACTTGATGGGTCACAAACCAACATTTTCACATTTTTTACCTACAGATTCACCATCTGGAAGGTTTTGGTTCTTGAACTATGTGGTGAAGCGACGCTTGTGCTCTTTCAAAATCCAATCATGTGAGCGGCCTTGATTTTCTATGTAAAGCTGATTCAGGTGTTTCTCAACGTATGGTGCCACTATCTGGAGCTGCTGCAAGATGGTGAAATGTGCTTCTTCCACTGCTTTGTAATCATGATCGATAAATCTTTTCTTTCCTCTGGTCCCTCTCCTAGACAACCTCCCTCATGTTGAGATACAGGTACACCAATCGGTTTAGTATTTTTTTTGTAATCGATGCAACACTCAATGACTTCCTCGGTATTGTAGCCCTCGATCATGGAACTCTCTGGGTGAGCACAATTCCGTAGATAGCCCTTGAGAATACCCATGTACCACTCAAACGCATACATCTGATATAAAAATATAGGGCCCAGTGCAATTATCTCATTTACAATGTGAACCAAGAGGTGTACCATGAAATCAAAAAAGGATGGAGGGAAGCACATCTCAAGTTGGCACAGAGTCTCTACCAAGTAACTATGTAGAGCATCCAGTTTTTTAGCATTGATCACCTTCTGAGCAATTGCGTTAAAGAAGTGACACAACCATGTGATAACCACCTTTATGTATCCTGGCTTGATACCCATGATTGCAATAGGGAGCATATGCGTCATCATCACATGACAATCGTGAGACTTCATGTCGATTAGCATCAAATCTTTCATCGAGACTAGTTTCTTGATGTTGGATGAGTAACCAGTCGGGACTCTCACCCCACGTAAGCACTTGCACAATGCCTTTTGCTTCTCAGGTGTCAGAGAGTAGCTAGCTAGGGGAAGATAATATTTCCCATTTGGTCTGTCTTCAAGGTGTAGCTCTGGCCTAATTCCAAAATGCACCAAGTCCTTACATGACTTGATTTCATCCTTTGTCTTGTCCGATATGTCCAATAAGAGGCCAAGGATGCTATCACACACATTCTTCTCAATATGTATGACATCGATGCTGGGGTGAATGTCCAAGTCCTTCTAGTAGGGCAAATATTTAAAGAAAATTGTCATCTTCTTCCACAGCATGCCGGTCGGCGTCTCACTTTTCTTCCTCTTTTTACCCTTCGGCGGCTTCCCAAAAACAACCTTGATGCTCTTGACCATTTAGAACACTAGTGCCCCACTGCGAGGTTTTGGGCCAGTACCTTGCTCAATCATGTTGTCAAAATGTTTCTTTTTCTTGCGGTATCTATGAGTTTTAAGTAAGTACCATCGGTATCACGTGTACACTACCTTCTGTGAGTATGGAAGGTACACAGACGTGATTTCATCCAAGCACACTACACATCCTTGCCTCCCTTTAACCTGCCCTGATAGGGGAAATAAGGCAGGATAATCACTGATGGTAACGAAAATCATGGCTTTTAGAGTGAAGTAATGTCATCAGAACTCATCCCACACTTGGACCCCATCATTCCATAGTTTCACCATACCTTCCATCAGTGGTTCCAGAAAAACATCTATATCATTGTCAAGTTGTTTTGGTCCTTGGATAAGAATGGACGGCATAAGGTATTTACGCTTCATGCATAGCCATGGAGGAAGGTTGTAGATGGCTAGGACCACTAGTCAAGTGCTATGTGAGGTGCTCATGTCATCGCAAGGATTCATTCCATCGGTACTCAATGTGAACTTTACATTCCTTGGTTCTTAAAGGAAATCTGGATACATGGCATCGAACTTTCTCCATTGGCTAGCATCAGCGGGGTGTCGAAGCTTAGTTCCATCCTTCTTGCGCTTATCGAAATGCCAACACATCAGTTCAGAGTCCCTAGGGTTCGAGTACAAACGCTGCAAGAGGGAGATCACTGGCAGGTACCACATCACCATGGCAGGACTTTTTCTCTTCTTCTCTATGTCGGAAGAAGTGTCTTCTTCGTCACGACCAGCATTACTCTTCTTCTTCTTCACGTTGGCAGAAGCATCTTCGTCCTCACAATCATCATTCCTCTTGTACTGACTCGCATTGCATAATGGGCATCTATCCATTGCTTTGTACTTTTACGGTAAAGGATACAGTGGTTTGGACACGTGTGTAGTTTTTTTAACATCCAATGACAATAGGCATATAAGCTTCTTTGCCTGATAAGTGGTGGTGAGAAAAGATTTAGGCTTCAGAAACATGTTTGCCAAGAGGCTCCTTATCCCTTTGATTCCTCATAAAAAAGTTCATTCGATGCCTTCTGTAACACCTCAAAATTATCTAAACCTCTCGTGTCCCTTAAAACATGCGGTTCTGCGTGCCACAACATTTCCTCTAGATCGAAATCAGTATCATCATCCATCATAACATCAGTGTCGCCTTCGACTCCCTCATCATCACCATCCACTTCATCAGCAGCGATGTTGTCATTTGGTTCGCTTGTACATTGTTCGTTGTGATTGTACCAGCATGTGTAATCCTTGAAAAAACCTCTCAAGATCAAGTGTGATTTGATTATGCTTGATTTGACCTATAATTTCTGGTTCTTGCAGTCATAACATGAACAATATATTTCCTTTGTCTTCTTAGTTAAAGCGTCCTTCTCGGCGACATCGATAAAAGCATAAAGTCCTTTGATGTATATTTCTCCATGTCTTAGCGCATCGTACATCCATGCTCTGTCCATCTTTAATTTCAACCGCAAAATTAGATACATAAATTAATTAATTAATAATAAATCATAATTAAAAAGAATTTTTTTAAAATATAGAAAAAAATTGGGCATGTTATGATTATAAAATGTCTACGCAATTGAATCTACATTGGCGCAAATTTTTGGCTCAAAACAATGTAGATTCATTACTCTCTCTCCCTCTACATCTAGGTCTAGATCCAAAAAAATCACCATTCATGATAAAACCTCTTAGAGGCTTAAAAAACATCAAATTGAAGCTACATTTTTGAAATATAATGCTAGAATCATATGAATCTACACAATAGAATCAACATTGCCACAAATTTTAGCTAATTTAAGGATCTAAATGGCTAGAACTATGAGAACTCTAGAACATATTCAAACCCTAAATATGCTATAAATCTAAATCTATACTTCAAAAAGATGCTATATAGAGATGAAATACTCTTACATTAGATGTCTCCTCTAAGGAATTCAAAAACAAAATAGTCCCCCTTTGTTTGCAAATTTCGCAGCTGCCTCTTGAGCTGTACTGTTCGAACAGCAGTGAGCTTGATCTGGATCGAGCTCCCCACGGACAAGCACTATTTCCCCATGCGGATCCTAATGTGAACCGCCTATTAAAATTGTTGGTTGATCTCGGCTAACAAATAGACCGAGTCCTAAGGGGGCTAGGCTCACCTACACACGTCTTGATTAGCGGCAGAAACCAACTTTTGGTTTCGGTTCCGTTCCGTGTAGCGCAACATAAATAGGGGGGATTCGGCACCTACATGATGATCCTTTTTCACGCAAGGGTTAGCCTCCCCCCAACACCTCAAAAAAACTCTAACACGATCATTAGGGCGCTGCCAACGGAGCGAAGACCGACGCCACTGCCGATCTTCTCCCGGCGTTTTGCATCGCGATCGACCTCACCGAGCAGGCCACCACTACTTCGACTACACGCAGCTCCACCAACAATCTACTCCAACTCATCTATGCCTACACCGACGTGTTCACGCCTTTCATCCTCATCCGATGGCATCACCGACAAACGGTTACTGCTCACGCTTCCACAATTAAGATGTGTCTGTTGTTAGGGCTAAGGTTTATGTGAATTAGACCCATTTCATCCTTACAATGGTATCAGACTAATTAGACCTTAATCAGATTAGCTTATGTTCGGATGATGCCTTTCTATGATCAATTAAGCCATATTAGGTTCGGTTCAATTGAAATTAGTCGTTAATGTTGTTTTTTCAAGGTCTTTTTGGCTCGGATCCATATGTTTATATTCTGTTTATGACTTTATGCTTATGGTTGTTGTGATCCGACCCATGCTTGACCCTAATTGATGCAAATTAGACTCAATAGATCATGTTTGCTTCAAATTAGCCTCGGTTTTAGTCATGTTTATGTCCTTTTGTGTGTTTGTGTGGCACGGGGAGGCTCGGATGGGGTTAATCCGGCTCGAATTTAGCATATACAAGGAGGGGATTAACAAATTTTCGTAAAATCCTAAGGAATTCCCCTCCAATCCATAACCCTAATACCCAAATCCGAACCTCGATCCCAATTCAAAGCCCTAGACAAGGAGGATAAAGGGGTCTTACGTGTTTGCACGCTTATGTCATCGTCGTATCCGCCTTCTCCTCCGGCGGTTTCACCTTCTACTCCTCAAGTACGTGTGGATCTTCCTGAGCCGTCGGCGTCTCCGTCTTGTGTGTGCACACCGGAGCTCCGCCACCGGGCACTCCTTCTCACAGCCGGGCACCACCACAGACCAACCAACGGAGGCATGCGCAATCTCGGTCGCACGCGTGCTCCGGCGGGTAGGACCATAGTGGCACCCTTTCCTTCTTCTCTCACAGGCGGCCGGCGGCCATGGCTCACCGCCGTCACTCTCTGTCTCCCTCTCTCTCCTTCCCGGTGGTCAATCGCATTTCTTGGAGGAGATAGAGAAGAGTGAAGATTAGGGTTAGGGATTTCGACCGGCGGTATTTTATCTTGGGCAAAATCGTTGGCCAGCTGTCGGATCGCGATGGACGACTGGGGTGCTCCGGGCTACTTGCGAAGATGGGCCAGGCGCGGTGGCTGGGCTGTGCCCTTGGCTGGGATGGCGCTCGTGCGCGCGCTGGTTTCTGGGCTGCAAGGCCAAGTTTTGAGTTTTTCTCTTTTTCCCGGAATTTCAGTGATTTATTAATGTTTTATCTTTTATACACTAAATTTTTTATTGAAAATAGCCCAAAACTAATGATGCTTTATGAACAAAAAGAATTATGATTAATTCTCTGGTTGAATTGGAACCAACGGGAAGATTTTTCTGGAGAATTTTATGATCAATTTATGTAGGTTCATAATTACTTTTTGACCAAAGTTGACTGTTATTATGCGCCATTTTATGTGTTTATTCAAATTCTTTTCCGGATTCTGCCCAACGGTGATGCAGATTGGAATTTTCATTTTTGCATGATTTTAATCAGACCAACTTAGGGTTATTTTCATGCAAAATTTATTCATGATAATTTTCTAATCTGGCCCATTGTTCTCTCCAGCTCTTAACGCTTCCTCTGTTGCCGCCACAATTGACGGCATAGAGCAACTTATGGGAAATAACGCTCCCATTTGGAAAGCTAAAGTGACAGTTGTTCTTGGCGTTTTGGACCTAGACTATGCACTCAGGGTTGACGCTCCAACTGCTCCCGCCGTTGGCGTGGAAAATTATGATGAATTAAAAAAACTTATGATGCACTTTCTGAGAAGTGGGAGCGGTCCAACCGCATGTCTCTTATGATAATGAGGAATTCGATATCATATGCTATAAGGGGAGTGATCCCAAACTCAGAAAAAGCTAAGACGTACTTGGCATTTGTGGAGGAGCAATTCAAAGACACCTCCATGGTTTATGCCAGTACACTGATTCGAAAGCTCCTCAGCACTAAGTATAATTATGGGTCTGACGGCATAAAGAACACATCATGATGATGACAGACATGTCTGCCAAACTCAAGGGCATGGACATGGAAATCTCTGAGGGTTTTTTTCTCCACTTCATTATGACCTCTCTCCCCCCTGAGTTTACTCATTTTAAGATAAATTACAACACTCAGAAGGAGAAGTGGAGCATGAGCGACTTGATCAAGATATGCGTCCAAGAGGAAGAGAGGGTGAGGGCTGAGAAGAAAGACTTTGTGAATCAAGTTAGTAGCCCCAATAATAAAACAAAATTCCAAGGGGATTTCAAGTCTAAGAAGTTGCATTTTTTCACTAAGCATGACAAGGCAACACAGAGGGCCCCCAAGGCACCTGCTCCTTCTGCTTCTACCTCTCAAGAATCTAAGGATGACGGATGCCACTTCTGCCACAAGAAGGACCACTACCAAAAGGACTGTGTTGGTTTCTTGAAGTGCCTCGCAAAGAAGGGTAATGATTTAGTAACATTAATTGGTGAATCTCTTTATGCTGATTTTCCCCTTAATTTGTGGTGGATTGACTCAGGTGCCACTGTGCATGTTACCAACTCCTTACAGGGATTCCTTACCGCGAGAACATTAGGAAAGGGGGAGCGAAGTCTTAGAGTGGCCAATGGGAAGGAAGCTGAAGTTCAAGCTGTCGGATCCCTTCCATTAGTTCTTGATAGTAGCTTTACTCTTATACTGAATAATGTAGTTTATGTTCCTTCCATGAGGAGGAATCTCATTTCAGTTTCGATGTTAGATGATGAAGGCTTTCATTGTAATTTTGGAGACAATAAGTGCATTCTTAAGTTTAATTCAGATGTTATTGGTCTTATCATCCGACAAGAGAAACTTTATATGCTTTCTCTTAATGAATCCTCTGTGACGATGAATGTCTATGATGTAAGCCATAAGAGAAAGAGAAGTACAATTAATGAGACTTCTTCGAAACTGCGATATTATCGTTTAGGCCACATTTCGAGGGAGAGAATGGAGTGTCTCATTAAGGAAGAGATTCTCCAACCCTTAGACTTTACCGACTCTGACCACTACATAGATTGCATTAAAGGAAAATACGTTAAGCAAATAAAGAAAGGGGCTACTCGAAGCACATGATTATTAAAATTAATTCACATGGACATCTGCGGTTCTTTTCTTGTGACATCGGTTGACGGTTTTGATTCATTCATTACCTTCACTGATGATTTCTCCCGTTACGGCTATATCTACCCCATTAAACATCGGTCTAAGTCTCTTGATAAATTCAAGATATTTAAGGCTGAGGTAGAAAATCAGCACAACCTAAAGATTAAAGTAGTGAGATTGGGTCGTGGGAGAGAGTATTATGGGAGACATGCCCCATACGGGCAAATTCCTGGTCCATTTGCCAAATCCCTTCAGGAAAATGGCATAGTAGCCCAATTTTCTTTACCTAGTGAACCTCAGCAGAATGGGGTAGCTGAGTGACGCAACCGCATGCTTATAGACATGGTGCGAAGTATGCTCAACTACTCTAGTTTACCAGTTGGACTATGGATGGAGGCATTTAAGACAGCCGCACACATTCTTAATTGGGTTCCCAGTAAATCAGTTCCAAAAATACCTTATGAATTATGGACTGGGAGAGAGCCCTCTTTGAAGTATTTGCATGTGTGGGGTTGTGCAGGTGAAGCTAAAGTCTTTAATCCACATATTGGGAAATTAGATCCTAAAACAGTTAGTTGTCACTTTATTGGGTATACTAAAAGATCGAAGGGGTATCGCTTTTACTTTCCAGATAGGATCGCTAAGTTCGTAGAAATAAGACATGCTGTGTTTCTTGAGAACGGGGATCTGGAGCCTAGGGAAGTTGATCTCGAGGAAAAACGGGTTTATGTTTCTACACCGCTGATCCAAGAGCCCTACATTCATGTGCCCCAGGTGGTTGCACCTTCAGTAGAAACTAACGTCAGTGCACACCCTGTTGATGTCTCTGAAATTCCTAATGATACACCTAACGATGAGCCTCAACAGTCCTCTACAGTGCCTAACGTACTGATCAGGAGATCATAGCGTGACAGGACACCTACCATCTCGAACGATTACATTGTTTACATGAATGAGGATGTTAATGACATAGAGAAGGCAGAAGATCCCAACTCATATAAAAAGGCAATGATGAGTGAGCATTTGCTTTAGTGGCTTAATGCCATGAAGGATGAATTAAAGTCTATGAGCGATAATGATGTATGGGACCTAGTAGAAATCCCTGACGGAGCCAAAACAGTAGGCTGTAAATGGGTCTAAAAGACCAAACATGACTCTAAGGGGAACATCAAAAGGTTCAAAGCAAGGCTCGTAGCTGAAGGCTTCTCGCAAAGACAAGAGATCGATTATAATGAAACTTTCTCTCCTGTATCAAGTAAAGATTCATTCAGAATAATTGTGGCACTTACAGCGCATTATGATTTAGAGCTCCATCAGGTGGACGTAAAGACGGCATTCCGTAATGGTGACTTGGAAGAAAATGTTTTTACATGACTCAACCGGAAGGTTTTGTCATGGAAGGCAATGAATATTTGGGATATCGCCTTAAGAAATCAATTTATGGTTTAAACCAAGCGTCTAGATAGTGGTATCTCAAGTTTGATAAAGTCATTAGAATTTTTGGCTTTAAAGAAAATGAAGTTGACAACTGCATTTATGTAAAGTTTAAATGAGAAAAATTTACCATCTTAGTTCTTTATGTGGATGATATCTTATTGGCCAGCAGCGATAAGGACATGCTATTTGAGACCAAGAGATTTTTTCCTCTAATTTTGATATGAAGGATCTCGGTGAAACCTCTTATGTTCTTGGCATTGAAATTTAATGAGATCGGTCCAAAGGAGTATTAGGTTTATCTCAAAAGACATACATTGACAGAGTACTGAAGAAATACAATATGCATAAGTGCTCTGCCATGCCTGCTCCTATTGTTAAGGACAATAAGTTTGGGACATTTCAATGTCCGAGGAACCAATACGAAGTTAATCAACTAAAATCAGTTCCTTATGCTTTAGCTGTAGGAAGCATTATGTATGCTCAAGTATGTATGCGCCCTGACTTAGCTTTCGTTATAGGGATGCTTGGCAGATACCAGTCAAATTCAGGACCGAACCACTGAAAAGCCGTTAAGAAATCCTTTGCTATTTGCACGGCACTAAGAACTACATGCTCATATTTAGAAAATCTGATAACCTTGAAGTTGTTCGTTATTTAGATGCAGACTTTGTGGGGTGTGTGGATACTGGGAAATCCACGTCAAGCTATATCTTCACCCTCGCTGGAGGAGCTATCTCGTGAAAAAGCTCCAAACAAACACTTACGGCATTGTCAACGATGCAAGCTGAGTTTATAGCATGTTATGAGGCTATCGGGCAGGCTGTATGGCTAAAGAACTTTATCCCAGGATTAAAAGTGGTCGACAGTATTTCAAAGTCACTTACATTATACTGTGATAATCAACCTGCAGTTTTCTATGCGAGTAACAACAAGTCGAGTGGTACTGCCAAACACATCGACATTAAGTATCATGTTATGAAAGATAGAATCCAGGATCAAACAATAAGTGTCAAGTATATAAGTACTAAGTCAATACTTGCGGATCCACTCACTAAAGGCTTACCACCCTATATTTTTCATGATCATGTTGAGGTGGGTTATTGGAAAGCCTATGATTCTGGATAAGAGGACCATAATGCAAATCAACTCCCATTAGGAATAACAAATTTCCATTTCGAGATGGAATTGTATACTATAGGTTCTTGGGTTTCAGTGGTATTTAATTAGCCAATGTAATGCTTTGCCTTAGTGTGCTATTTCATTGGGAGTGGGCTTATGATGTTAGCCTTTACGATCAAGGGGGAGAATATTGGATGATCCCGGCTAACAAACAGACCGAGTCCTAAGGGGGCTAGGCTCACCTACACGCGCCTTGATCGGCAGCGGAAACCAACTTTTGGTTTCGATCATGTTCCGTGCAGCGTAACATAAATAGGGGGGAGCCGGCACCTACATGATGATCCTTTTTCACGCAAGGGTTAACCTCTCCCCAACACCTAAAAAAACTCTAACACGATCATTAGGGCGCTGCCAATGGAGCGAAGACCGACGCCACTGTCGGTCTTCTCTCGACGTTTTGCATCGCCATCGACCTCACCGAGCAGGCCACCACTACTTCGACTACACGCCGGCTCCACCAACGATCTACTCCAACTCATCTACGCCTATACTGATGTGTTCACACCTTTCATCCTCATCCGATGGCGTCACCAAAAAACGGTTAGTGCTCACGCTTCCGCAATTAAGATGTGTCTATTGTTAGGGCTAAGGTTTATGTGAATTAGACCCGTTTCATCCTTACAAAAATTAGTTTCTATAGGAGGTTCATTATGTGAACCGTCTGACGGTTTCTTACGTGAACCGCTTGTGAAAATAGAGCTATTTCTACATACGGTTCATATAAGGAATCGTCTGTAAAAATTAGTTTCCACGTATAGAGCCGTAGTTAAGTACTCAAACGGTTTATATCCATATAGAGCCGTAGTTGAGTACAAGACGGTTTGTCATATAAACTGTCTATAAAAATAAAATTTAAGTATCTCGAAAAATTGTAGTAGTGAAATGATCTCATGTTCTCTTGAGTTTGTTTGCTACGTGTACATAACGCCCACGATGCCACCACGACACAAGGCGCCTCACAGTAGCGGTCCTTACGCGTCGGGTGTGCCTTCGCTTCATTTGGTACGCGCCTTCCATGTGGCTTGGTTCTCTTGTGAGAAAGGAAGCGCGAGCTAAGCTACATAACTTGCTGGCCCATGCAGTGTAGCTATTCCACGGGAAAATCCTACACGGCGGTATTTAACCAAGGCCCAAGGGGAGTCTCGTAAGCAGAAAATAAGAATCATGGCCTGATACATACTGTTGCAACTGTGGATTGACGTGTTTAGATTCCAAATCCTGTGGGAACTGCGGATGAATATCTTGTTGCATATATTTCTGAAATTTTCAATGTGCTGGAACTCTTCTGGGCTGAAATAACAGCTGATATGGGCTTGAGCTCGTGGTTTGGCCCAGCCCATGACTTCTTAGCCTTAAAAGGCAGCTGGTTGCTAGGGTTCCGCAGAGGAGAGATGGAGGAAAGGGATGGCTGGGACCTGGGCGTGCGGCGGCGGCAACTGTCGTCCGCTCTGTGCGCCTGGGAGCCGGAGGAGCTGCAATTCGGTTTGGATTTGATTCCGGCCGGCCGGTGCAGGTTTCCCGATATAGATCCTCCTCCTTCCCCTCTCCGAAGAGCAGACCAATGAAGAGTTTCTCTCTGTGAGTTTTTCCCCAATCTCCTCTTCTTCCCAGTGATCTTTGGCCGGTTGAATCCGAGTCTTTCTCGGCTAGACCTGGTTTTCGGAGATTTGGAAGTGAGCGGTGTTGGTCCGGAGTTGCATACGCCGGAAGTTCGCCCACACGTGCCGGCTGCAGTGTGGTTTGGGGATTGTATCTCCGTCTTCCTTATTGTCGGCGCTACGGCGGGCAATCGGATTTCTGGGACTGCGACCGACGAGTCGTGCCTTGCCCCGATTATTCAATCTCTTCATCTCCTTTCACTGTGAGTTTTTATCCTCTTTTCACATTCTGTACAGCATGCTGAAGTCTAAATGCTCTGTGATGATATAATTGATCTTATATTGGGTTATTGCTTAAGAACAATAGCATTAGGATCTTTGGTATTGTGGATGTGTGAGCTGTGAACTAGTGGTTGGTCTGTGCGGCAGTTTACTTGTCTCAGGTGTTGATCTGAGTGATATATTCATCACTGTTGGTGGTCTTCTGGCCACAGATTCCAGTGATGGCTTGTTTCTTTCATTTCTGGATATGCTCTGTACTGGTAAAATTCAGTAGATTTCATCATCTGTTTACTGGTATTACTTTTGTAATGACCAAATGTTTTCGCATGGAATACCTCTGGTTTAGCACAGCTCACAATCCAGTGCTCATGCTTGGTATATTGTCCAAGATCCTTTTGTTAGTTGAGATCTTATGGATAGCCCAATATTTGATTAGATCATTAGAACAATTTGGGAGCAAGTCTTCAAAGACTTGGGGCCAATTGTTGAGCTTAAATCTGAGAGCAACAACTTTGTTCATTTGCTGTCCTAATGTTGAGGTACTGTCTCTTTTAATTCATGTTGTTATTCGGCTATTGATGTTACACATGGAGGGTTGCTTTGGTTATGCTCTTACTCAGCTGTTACCCTTCCTTATCATGTGTATAGCTAGCTCGAATTTTCATTCTTGTAATTATACTTGTGGAATATTATATATGCTCTATATATCACAAATTATTCAACATATCTTACCGTTCATAAATGATCGAATTGTTCACATTGGAGTTCGCGACCCGACAGTTGGGTGCTAGGGTCCAAGCAAAGGCTACGGAAATCTCAAAATTAAACACTCTTTCCTCGGTGGTAAAAAAAAAGTTGAGGCTACTTCATTCCTACGCACGTTTTCTATTTCATGTAAAAATCCATGTGCCCATAACTGCCCAGCCCAGCCTGCCCTGTGTGAACGCCTAATAGATCTGAATATATTCCATAATAACATATATACTGTCTGTCGATCCAACCATGTAAATTTGAATTGAGACACCTATTATATGACATATTTTTAACTTAAACTCTATTATCATGCCTTCAGTAGGCTTAGTATTTCCAACAATTGCAATGGCTTCTTTATTTCTTTATGTATAGAAAAATAAGAATGTTTAGAACCAACCGGGCTAACTTTTTTCAATGTATTTTTAAGATCATAATACAAATAATTGTCATTAAAATTAGAACATAAATTGTTCTTACAGTTTTGCTACACTAAAATCTCCAATTCCTACACTTGATGTAGTTTTGTACTCGTCGATCAGGTTAGGCCGAGGAGGGTTCCATCGTTACTAGGCTTAGAGGAAGGTTCTTGAGAGGCATGCTAACCCAACAAAAGAGGCGGATGGTGGGCGAGGAGGTGAGACAACCGGCGGGCAATGCCGGTGGCAAGGGAGGGACATTGACAACCTGGCAGCTGCAGATCAGACTAGAGTGCTGCCAAAAACGGAAGAGCGGTGCGGGGGTGAACATAACGGCGTAGGGAAAAAGAGAAAAGAGCATGAGGGAAGAACACAAAGGCTGAAGGTGGAAGGATACTCCTGTGCAGTTAGATCTTGATCGAACGGGTAAGATTCATCATGTATAAAAAAATTGTATTTAATCGGCTGGCAAATAGCACATCCACAGCCTAATCACAGGATTTGGTGAGAACTGAGACTAATCTGCGTTGCAGAACGGAATTGCTCCCAGTCCAACGGACACAAATCTTCTCAAAAGGTCCACCATTAGCCCTGAACAGCTGTGCCCACATTTGGACTTTCGATTCTCCATGAAAAAAGAGGCGCTACCTACTTTCTTCAGGATTGGCGCTAACTCTAGTCCAACGAAAGCTTTATTTGATCTTTACCTTTCGGAGGTGTTTGTCACCAAAATGATATTTTAGTTTCATACCACCATCCAAAATCATCTTCCTGACGGCCTCAACAGCATTGGAATCCAAAATCAGGTATTTCTGAGTAGAATCGTTTGATTGGCTCCGACAAAAGCTCCATGTGCAACCTTGCAGAGTCAAAACATGCTAGTGTAACAACTGTGTATTCATAATTCGCAAACACCACAATATACGAGCATCAATGAACCGAACTGAATTGTAATATTGACTTAAAACTGAAGAACCCCCTTTCCGCATGCACAGGAAAACTTGACAGGGCAGAGGACTCTTTCTATAAAACTGAATGTTTCAAGCGAGCAATTGTAAACATAACTCTGCACAAGTGTTTCTCAGTGTGAAATTGTACTATAATACCCATCAACAGGTAATATCGGCTTATACACAACACTCACAATCTGGTAATAGTTCGACTATACAAGCAAATGGGACGGTTCTATCCATATTGCTCATTCAAGATATTGTGCTTCCTCTCCTGCACAGAGTGCAATAAGATACAATTTTGACAATTGATAATCTTTACCATCATAAAATATGATAAAAGAAGCATATACTCAGATTCCAACCCTATGATGAAAGCAAACAATTGGTACAAGAAAAGATGCAAGTTAATTGCCAATCAAGAGATTGCACTCAATTTGAATAATAAAAATACTATCCCTGTCAATTAATATGTTCCAATTAGAAGATTGAAAAAAAAAATGTTCAGAGCAAATCAAGTGGATTTGCTAGGTGAACCGAAGTGCGAAGGGTGTTCCTAAAAGTCTATCTTACCTGGGCCAGACGGCGTTCTTTATTCAACTTTAGAGATGTTATGTGGGGCCATGCATACAGCAGGCACCACAAGCACCCTAGCCCGATGCAGGAGTAGGTGCCAATTCAAGATCACGCTGCTTGCCAAATAGTCATCGAAGTTCATTAGCTCGGTTGTTAGCCATTGGATTGATTTTGTTTGGATTTCAGTTAGCAATTGTAAGCTATAACTCTATATAAGGAGGCCGATAGATTAAATGAAGAAAGCAACAGATTGATCTCCTAATCTATCCTTGTCTCTTCCTCTCGGTGCTCTGCACCAGTTCTGCACCAAAGCTCCAATGAGGCGAGGAGTCATACCTCACCCTCCCGTCGAGCATCAGTACTACCTGCGCAATCTTTGCTGAACCACCAGCCATAACACCTTGGTATCAGGATCAGGCATTCCTGGCGCTGCCACCGACGCCGTCGTCATGGCGGAGAACAATGATTCGACCATCACGCTCATGGCCACCTTGGACACCATCGTCGCCAAGCTAGCCAAACTTGACTCCATGGAAGGCACGCCGAGTGACATCTCCTAGCAACAGGCCGCCCACATCGCCATCACTCGCCTCGAGCGCTAGCAACGGGAAATCGTTCCGCACTAGGCTGACGACGTGCGTGCACCACAACGCGATACCACCCGCTCCATAAGACGGACTTTCCCAAATACGACGGCAAGGGCGACTCACTTCCGTTCATCAACCGGTGTGAGTGGTTCTTCCGCACCTAGCAAATCGCGGAGGAGGAAAAGGCCTAGATGGCGCAGTTCATTCTCCAGGACACAACACATTTTTCGTATATGAGGATTGAGCGGGAAGAGGGCACTCCATCCTGGCGCCGTTTCGTCGAGTTACTGCACCTACGCTACAGGCCGCCCTTGCACTCCAATCCACTCAGAGGGTTGGCAGCATGTCGCAGGAAAGGATCGGTGTCCGATTACCAAGAGCGCTTCCTAGAATTGCTCGCGCGCGCCCATTCCCTAAACAAGGCCTAGCAGGTGCAGCTCTTAATCGTCTGCCTACAAGAGCCGATGAGCTTCGACGTGCAGATGCAGAACCCCTAGTCTTTGGAGATGGCGATGAGCCTCGCAAGAGCCTTCGAACGTCGCAAACAAGCAATGCTTCAAGCGACACGTGGGTCGCTTCACCACAGATTGCTGCCGATGTCACCAGCCGCCTCCTCCACATCCACCCAAGCCAAGGGGGACGTGCCTTAATCCTTCATTGCAGGGGCCGTGACACCACGCATTATGACGGTGGGGGCCGCACGATCTATCTTCTCTCGCCGAAGGAGATGGAGGTGTGCCACCACCAAGGTCTATGTTTCAACTGCGATGAGAAATACGCACGCGGCCACAACCAACAGTGCAAACGCCTATTTCTCCTTGAGATAGCCAATGGGGAGGACGACATCGACTAGGAGGACGCTGCGGAAGACCTGCACATATCCCTGCACGCCACAGCCGATGTCAAGACCAGCGAGACCATGCAAGTCCAGCTTCGCCTCGAGGACTTGCTGCTAAGCGCCATGCTCGACTCGGGTTCCACGCACAACTTTGTCTAAACTCGCGACGCGCCGCACAGACCTCCGGTTCCAGCTCCGCAGCAATCTCCACGTCATGGTCGCCAATGGTGAACGCATGTCGTGTGCCGGCATGTTTGGACGCGCTACCTTCTCCATCGCCAAGGAAACAATTCACGACGGACTTCTTCATCCTTCCGTTAGGCGGCTACGACGTCTTCCTTTGCACACAATGGCTAGCAACCCTTGGACCAATCCTTTGGGATTTCAGGAGGTTGGCGATGTCCTTCTGTTACCAGGACCCGGCTCCGCGCACCTGCTGACACCTTTCGAAGCACTTTCACGTGTGAACCGAAGTCGCCGTGTCACTTGGCAAGGTGTGGCGGGGCAAGCGAGTTCGTACCTGCAAGTATGTGTCAGTGTAGTAAACATACCCTTAGGGAGATTGTAGCAACCATATTTAGGGTATGTATGTGATTTTGATGATTAATGATAACATAGTCAATATGACTAACATATTTGTCAAGTATATACTTTAGTAGGTCTCATAGATAAAATACATAAAGAAGCCACTGAAGTTGGGATAAGGATTGGTGGGGTACACGTCGGAGTGTTTCAGCTCATGGCACTTGTACATGCCGGAAGGTTCAGCGTATGAAGAAGGTGAACACCAGAGTATTTCCTGCGGAAGGATTTGAAGATGCTACAAGCTGGATGGTCCGGTGCTCTAAAGTTCTACACGTCGAAGTATTTCTTACAGAAAAGACTTCAATGACAGTTTGGCATGGTTGTACACGCCGGATGGATACACCGGAGCATTTTATGTAGAGACAAAGTGGCTTGGTCAGCTTAAGTGTACACATCGGATGGTCTGACGATGGAGCTTGTGAACACGACGGAACATTTAGTGTTCACAGTGGGTTTTAGTGGAGATCCAACTGCTAGTTTTTGAAAGATGTATACGCTGGATGGTCCGATGAGTATAATATTGTTTACACCGGATCACCCGGTGTATACAGTAAAATTGAGTCGTTGGGGCAACAACTAGTCCATGAGGTTGAGGATATTAATACCACTCCACTCGGTCATGTGAATGTGCTGGAGTCCAAAGGAAGCTCATAGACAATAGTGAAGACATCCAAGCCACAAAAGTGTTAAAAGTGATCATCTAAGGTATTTAAGCACATGATTAGGAAGTGATTAGTGCTAAAAGGAGTATAGAGCACATTTAGATAAAAATTGATATAAGTTTATCTTGCAAAGTTTTTGGAACCAATTAGTTTTAAGTGTCCTAATTCATCCTCCTTACGACATCACCGATCCCTACAGTCGGCCGGAACTTGCTCGTCCTCCTTCTCGTCGAGTTCTCGGACGTGTTCGTCGAGCCACGAGGGATGCTGTCGTCGTGTTCCTAGGATCACTGAATCCATCTGCTTCTAGGAACAGCACCGATTACTTTGCGACCGTACTGGTACCCCACGCGCCACAAGGATATGCTGGAGCGCCAGTGCCACGCAATGGAAGAACAAGGCCTCATCCGCCGCAGCTCATCGCTGATCTCCTAGCTAGTCCTGTTAGTGAAGAAGGCCGAAGGCACATGGCGCTTTTGCGTGGACTATTGCGCTCTTAACGACTGCACCATCAATGACAAATTCCCCATTCTAGTCGTCGATGAACTGCTCGACGAGCTCCATGGCACCACCCTCTTCACCAAGCTTGACCTGAGATCTGGGTACCATCAAGTGTGCATGCATCCGAAAGATGTGGCGAAGACCGTGCTCCGCACCCACAGCAATATGTATGAGTTCTTGGTCATGCCCTTCGGGTTGATCAAGTGCCAGCAACCTTCCAAGCGCTGATGAACGATGTCCTGCGCCCGTTCCTCTACCGCTTCATCCTCATCTTCTTCGACGACATCCTCATCTACAACTCATTGTGGCCAGCCCACCTTCAGCACCTACGCGCCATCCTTCAGGTCTCGCGTGCCCACTAGCTCCTCATCAAGCGATTTAAATTCTCATTCAGGGAGGCAATGTTGGCGTACCTCTTACACGTGGTCTAAGCGGTCGGTGTCGCCATGGACACCACCAAGGTCAAGGCAGTGGTGGACTGGCCCACACCGCGCTCCACTTGGCAGGTTACTACTGGAAGTTCATCCGCAACTTTGGTACAGTCGCGGCGCCATTGACGAAGTGCTGCAAAAGGAGAGCTTCGCTTGGAGCACGGAGGCAAATGCGGCGTTCCGCGCACTGAAGAGTGCGCTCACCATGGCATCGACCCTCTACCTTCCCAACTTCGAGCTGCTATTTACCGTCAAATGCGACGCCTTCAGAACGGGATTCGACGCAGTAGTCCACCAAGGCTCAGGGCCCATAGCGTTCTTCAGTCGGTCGATGGCACCCTGTCACCAAGCGTTGGCAGCCTACGAGCGTGAACTGATTGGCCTCGTGCAGGCTGTGAGCCATTGGCACCCTTACCTCTGGGGACGACAATTCAAGGTGAAGACTGATCATTACAGTTTGAAATTCTTGCTCGACCAGCGCCTCACCACCATCCCTCAGCACCACTGGGTAAGCAAACTGTTGGGCTTCGATTTTGCAATGGAATACAAGCCAGGCCAATTGAATGTCGTCGTGGATGCGTTGTCACATCGTGATGCAAACCTGGGCTCATCTTACGCGCTGCCAGGCCCCAGCTTCGACATGCTCAGTGCCTTTCGGGCGGCGGGGACCGGGGACCCGACCCTAACGTCGCAGGATGACCAGATTGATGCAGGCTCCCTCGGTGAACCTTGGACCATCACGGATGAGCTCGTCACATTCCAACACCTCCTGTATGTGCCGCCGACATCGTCGCTGCTCCAATTGGAGCTCGCGGAGGTCCATGACAACCATGAGGGGGTCCAGAAGACTCTACATCGGTTCCGCCGCGACTTCCATACTCTGAACGTGCAGACGGTGGTGCAGGACTTCGTGCAGGCGTGCGCGACGTGCCAGCGCTACAAGACCGAACACCTTCGTCCGACGTGTCTTCTTTTGCCAATACCGACAACGGTGTGGGCAGACGTCGCACTTGACTTCATCGAAGGGCTACCATGAGTGGGCGGCAAGTCCGTCATCCTCACGGTCGTGGATCGCTTCTCCAAATACGCCCACTTCATTCCATTGGCGCACCCGTACACCGCCGAATCCGTCGCCAAGGTGTTCTTCGCGAAGATTGTGCGTCTGGACAGCATGCAGGTCTCCATCGTCCCTGACTGGGACCTGGTGTTCACCTTCGTGTTCTAGCAGCCTCTGTTCCACACTATGGGCTCCAAGCTCCACATGAGCTCAGCATTTCACCATCAATCGGACGGGCAGTTGGAGGTTTTCAACAAGGTGATCGCCATGTACCTTCGCTACATGAGAGGGGTAGTCGGAGGCCGTCAAATGGGTGCGCTGGCTGCTGTGGGCAAAATACACCTACAACACCTCCTACCATTCGACGCTCTAGGACACGCTGTTCTGGGTGGTCTACAGCCGCGACCCGCCATCGCTCCACTCCGGGTGTCGTCGTCGTGGCACGCACTATGGAGGAGCGTGACGAATTCTTGGCCGATGTCCACTTTCGCTTAGAGCAAGCACGTCAGCTAGCCAAGCACCACTACGATCGCTGTCACCGCGACATCTCTTTTGTGACGGCCGAGTGGGTCTAGCTGCGCCTGCGCCATCGATCGCCGGCGGGAATCCCTGATGCGTCCACCGATAAGCAAATTTGTCGACTCGCCGCTAGCAGCACTGCCTACTTTGCCATCGCTCCACCTTAGCGCCATCATTCCAATGTCGGATCATGCTCTCAAGATGTGTTTTTGCCGAGGCATGCGCCAACTCCTCGTCCAGTGGGTCAACCAGCCAGCATCAACAGCTTCTTGGGAGGATTTGGAGCAGTTCCAACAGCGCTACCCGCAATTTCAGCTCGAGGACGAGCTGTTGGTTGGGTGGGGGGGGGGATGTTATGTGGGGCCGTGCATACAGCAGGTGCCACAAGCACCCTAGCCCGATGCAAGAGCAGGCGCCGGTTCAAGATCACGCCGCTTGCCAGATAGTTAGTCATCGAAGTTAGTTACCTCGGTTGTTAGTCATTAGATTGAGTTTGTTTGGATTTCAGTAAGCAATTGTAAGCCGACAGTCGATATAAGGAGGCCAATAGATTGAATAAAGGAAAGCAACAGATTGATCTCCTAATCTATCCCTCTCTTCCTCTCGGTGCTCCGCACCAGTTCTCCACCATAGCTCCGGGTAGGCGAGGAGTCATACCTTGCCCTCCCGTCGAGCATCAGTACTACCTACGTAATCTCCGCCGAACCTCCAGTCGTAACAAGAACTCTTCCTTTCTCTTCTCCGGATCTAAAGATTTTCTACATGAGAAAAGATTATCCTTTTTTGATTCAGACCATGTCTAGATGACTATCTAAAAAAATATAAGCGGGTAGCAGACTAGCAGGTTAAGTACTGAACTAAATCGCCCAGGAGTAAATCGAGCATGAAAGCAAGACCATGCAAATTAAGTATCAACGAAGGTCAGCATGACAACAAAACAGGTTCCACATAGGTTGTAATGACAGCAAAACAAGCGTTACATATTTATAAAGGAGCACCAAGCATCATACCATGTAAATTGTAAAGTCACCATAGAAACCCAACTTAATAGAAATTACACTTTTTTTAAATACAATTAATAGAAATTGTACACTGTGATATGTACCACAAAACTGGTGATTGATAACTTCTCTTTTGTGTACATTTCACCAGTAACTCTCAAATATACATACCAAACTAACCTCTGAATAGTATCCCACAAATCATAATCAGAAGGCAAGGTCATCCAAGCTGTGAAAAACTTACCTTTTCAGTGGTTGACATATTTCAGTACGATCAATTTTGATGTCAAAGATATCATGCAGCAAATCATTGTCCTGTACACAAAAGAGAAGTTATTTTTTTATTATTATACTAAAAAATAATATTTCACAGGTAAATCAATATGAGGATGGTTCTGCCTGTAGTAACCTATGCATGCTTCAGGATCCTCTCCCAAGAAACCGCCTCAAAGTTCAACTAAGCAAAGAACAAATCCCAGAAAATATACAAATTTGAAGCACAGCAGTTCAGGAAATCAACGCAAGAAAACGAGCACCTGTATCGATTCACACCATGAAGTAACTCTTAAAATGCCATTCTTGCCTGAAATCCGAAGTGATTCTTCAGGGCACTCACCATTATGGACAAAGAGCATTAGATTATCAGAAAACAGAAGAATTGAAGCATTCAACAAACAAATAATGAAACGAACCAAGACCTTAATAAAATCAGAGATTCCTTGGAACAAGTCTCTCTTATCATTAAGATTTTTCTTGACAGCATCTCTGCTCCCCGCCTCCATAGATAGATTATATAGACCAGATATTTTGGCCTTCAATGCTTGCATATTCAAGAAAAGTTGGTTCTTAGAACCACTGGTCTCTCTAGTTTCACTCTCAACATCAGCCTCTTCACTTGAGGAAACATCAAGCAGTTTTAACTCAAAACACAGAGCTAATGCTTCACCAGCAGCAATACGCACAGCACAATCCTCTGCTTCTAGAAGAGTGGAGAGAAATGTAATTGGCCTACATGCAGAAGAAGAATATAAAGATATAGCTTCATGAGCAATTTGACAGATAAAAGAAACCAGTGATTGAGAGAGCCTTCACTAACTCTTTCCAAGAATCAGTATTTCTCCGAGATGAACCAACAGTTGTTAAAAGAAATGCCCATGCAGATATGGCAGCTGCTAATAAAGGAGGCTTTGGTTTTCTGACAATACCAATCTGTAAAGCACCCCCAAAGTAATTAAATTTAGAAGAAATTGGATGCCATACTTTCTAGTTAAGCAAAAACCTTGCGGAAGGTCAGTCGCCCTTACATTTGATCCTGAATTTGGATGGATCACATCCCAGATGGCTTTCAAAGATAGCTGGGTTTCAGCAAGGTCAGTTGCCCCAACAAGGGTGACAACAGCTAAGCAATCAAGTGCCAACAATCCTTCAGCTTAGTTTTACCAGACCAAAGTGCAAATAAAGTTGCTGGAAGCCACAGTAAAGCAGAGAAAATTACCATACAGAGATCATCTTTGGTGCATCAGGCCAAGTTTGGAGTACTCTCAAAAGCTGTGGATGTGACTCAACTATTATTTCGTGTGATCTACTTCCAGCACCAAGTGTAATTGCCAGTAAGCCTTGCAAGTACAAAACGAAGAATTAACAATATGAAAATAGCATTCTGCTGCAGAGAAAATGACTATGGGTAAAGAAGAGTACTAACCAATGGCGCGACATGCCAGGCACACCTCCTTTGTAGATCCCTTTTTTATTGGATTGGTGAACTGGTTCAACAGTGTGGCATATCTTCAAAGAGGGGGAAAAAACAGATGGTAGTCTATCAGGTAAAGTTCACTAAAAGAAGGATACCATTTAAAAAAACAAAATTGATATTGTCCACTCACACATGCATATGCAAGCTCACTAGACACTACATTTTTCTAAAACTAGAGCAATTTTGTATTGGAGGTTAAGTGGACAAATACCCATCTGTTCACTGGTCTAGTTCAATACAATGCTGTGGAACCATCACTAATGATTAACTTACTTGTTTTCCACTAAACCAAGCAGCACAAAACTTTCAATAGCATCAACAAGAGCGCCTAATGCTGTCTCTCTTGTGGATTCTCTGCACTAATCACTATTTGAGTTGATATGTATGTTATAGTAAAAAAAGTTAGTAATGTTATTTATTTTGATCATCCACATTAGCAATTGGTAAATTTTCTTATCAACATTACACAGATATTGCAAAGAAAAAGGCCACAGACAAGTCTTTTTGATGACAATACAAGTGAATGCACGACTTCTCTTGATTCTTTTCAAGGAAAAGAACCTTGTTAAGTGGATGTAGGATGTGGAGAATTGAAAAAAATGCAATAGTGTTCAGATGAGACGAAACAAAAAAAAAATTGTATGCTAAGCAACAAATAGAACTTACGAATGTTCTCCATTTATCCCTTTTTTGAATTCTTTATTCCAAAGACCACTGATGTAATGGTCAATGGATACTGGTTCATCCTTCTGAAATAAATCTGGCAGTGACTAGAGCAGGTTCAACATCAGTGAGTATGTAGATAAGGTACAGAGATATACAGACTCAAGTGCATTTGCAAACATACATGACCAAACATAACTGTATGCCACAACAAGTTTGATTCTGTATATATCAACTTTCAAGGGCATATCAAGATACACATCAGAGGGCAGCCAACATTGAGTAAACGTGAAATTCCATTTCACTACATTTTTATTGGATCCTACTCACAAGTTGACTTATCCAATTATTAACTAATCATGCCTAATTTGTCATCGATCTAAACCTCACAAAGCAAATTTTCATCGATTAAATCCGTTGCTACAAAGAAAAGTTATAGTTGACTATTACAATGGAAAGGAGTTGTAATAAGTTTACCAGTTAAAACATTCTAAGCATAACATATAAACTACTCCCTCCATTCCAAAAAATAAGGTGTGGCTTGACTTGGCATGGTCTCCGAAACTGAGTTTTGACCATTAATTTCTCTTACAGGATATGTTCAAAACAATGAATTCATAATCATAGGAAAGAACTCTCAAATACGAATCCAGCGGTACCATTTTCGTACCATAGAAATTTACATATCGTTCAACTAATTATTTGTCAAAAATTTCAAAGGTTCAATCTTGAAATGTGTGCACGCCATATAAAAGGAAACAGAGGGAGTAATACATTAGCATTTATATGCATTTCCACAATTTGTGAACCAGCATCAAGAATCAAGTTTAAAGGGCAAGTAAATATGCAACTTCCACTATTTGCAAACCAACATCAATGATTGTTTAAAGGGCGAAGAACTATGTAACTGAAAATTTGCATTAAATTTGGCATACTCATTTCTTGAAAAAACTCCAAAATACACTCAAAATGTGGTCCCAATTCTTGAATATTCATGATTACAAAAATAAAGCCACTTCAGCATTGCTAATATTACTAGTCATGGGTTGCAATTGTCAGAGTATAAAAGTAAGGTATGGGTAATTGTACAAGGCTTATTCGAGAATGGTACACCTGAGCTGATTATAAGCCTCACCACCTAGGACTTTTGCTGATGTGAAGGAAAGAGGAAAATGGAGATTGAACCATCTATCGTGCAAAAGAAAACATGTGCACAACAACGTAGACAAAAAGATACAACAGCTGCAAAGTAGCGGAAGTTGTTTTCTCTCTCTAATACACATTTTTAAGAAGAGTGTGGGAGGAGGTGATTAAAAAAAATTAGACAAGTTAGGAACGTATGGGAGTTAGTGCCAAGAGAAAATGCATTGTAGAGTATGCCTCTTATATTGTCTCTATATGATGTGATAACCTTAATAAAGATAGTGTTGTACAGGCATGGCAATGCATGACTCAACAGCAATATGAAAACTACATAATATATAACTAAGCAATCATGAATGTTAACAACTCTGCACTTTGAGATGATTAAGAACATCAAGGTTATGCAATTTCTATTCGAACAATTAACTAGTGTCACAAACCATGGATACACAAACACAGGGTGCTAACAACCATCAGCAACCATCAAGGGGCTAGATAAAGAACAGGGGCATTTACCTCTTCTCGTACAGAGCGTCTATGTACTTGTCAAGAACGAATTCCTGATAGCTGACATGCTCGGTGGCCTGCGCGAGCTGGATGTCGGACAGAACGGTCGACGTAGAGCTCACGCTGTCGGCGTCTCTGCCGCCGTCAGACTGATCCTCCACATCATCACCACCACCACCTCGACCACCCTTGCTCCTCTTACCTGAACAAACCGCACCAAGTTTTGCACAATATTAAGTTACCAATCAAACAACAAAGAACTAACCAAGAAAACCCAAGAAATGGATGGAACAACGCAAACTCTTGCCCATGACGACGGGGGACGGTCCAAGAAGCGAAGAAACAGAGAATCTGCCGGGGATCAGGAGCAGACGGTGAGATCAGCGGTGGATCCAACAGATTGAGCCGTCGTCGGCGGGGGCGGCGAGGAGGAACTGAGAGGAGGAGCCGGAGCCGGAATTGGAGGGGGAGAAACGGAGGCTCTCGCCGTCGATGAGGTCGAATTGGCCGTGGAGACGCAGAGCCATGTGAAATTGGGCGACGGAGAGGATGGGAGAGGATACCTTGTTTTTCCGCCCTCGTTTTCCTTCCCTTTCGACGAGAGGTGGAGGTGGACTCGGCCTGCCACGAACAAAACTACGATGAAAGAAAGGGAAAACATGGGGTAGACGCTGGAATGAACAACGATGAAATTAAAAAAAAAAAAAACTGCACACAGTAAACAGTAGCCGAGTGTGCTGGGAAGAGAAAGAAAACCTAGATGCTTATTTGCCGCGTTGCTAAAAACTCAATGCTGGAGAATGAGCTTTGCTCGAGTGGCAAGGTCTACCGTCGTGCAGCCTAACCTCCGGCTCGACGCCAATGCTGGCTTGGTTTGGGCAGTGGACGCCTTAAGCGTTCCGCGTATATGTGCTTGAATATAGGCGGTCATTTTATTTCTAACGAGTATGTCAGATACTCCAAGATCAGTTTTTTTAGCGAAAACTCAATGTTGTACTCATTCATATCACTATATTTATAGAAAATAAAGGTGTTTGCTCCAAATACCCTAAGGCCGCGCTTGGTTTGTTCGGTCCAAGTATTTTGAGACAAGGCCACAAGGGGAAGCATACAAATATTTTGGACACCACTGACATGCGACCACTAATTGCGTCGGATTTAGGCTCACCCGAATCGCTAAGATATTAAGTTCGGTTCATTGTGTTCAATATTTGATTGCCTCATTTCACGCTAAGTTGGCATGATATAACGGATTTGCATGAGAATTCACATGTAGTTGTAACAGCCCAAATCTAGACACCCTAAGAATTAATTAATGCAAAGAAAATTAAATAAAGTAAACCATATAAAAAATTTGATAATA
The DNA here is from genome assembly GCF_958298935.1 of Phragmites australis. NCBI lineage: Eukaryota > Viridiplantae > Streptophyta > Magnoliopsida > Poales > Poaceae > Phragmites > Phragmites australis. Next base: position 22,930,413 of record NC_084924.1, on the reverse strand, counting down.
AATTTCCTAAAATTTTTTGCTAAATGTTTGCTAGTGTATTGTTGGCTTTGTTTGCTTTCTGTTGAAAGTTTTTGATTAATTAATAACAAGAAAATAGGAAAAAGAAAAAAATCCTTCATATCTCTTTCGGGTCCAAATCTCTTTCCCGGCCCAAAACCCATCTTTCTCCTCTCTCCATCTTTTCCCTTCCAACCAGCCTACCCTCTACTCTCCTTTCTCTCTTCATGCATGGGCCGTCGTCCAACCAGCCCACCTCCTTCCTCTATAGACCGCACGTGTGTTCGTCTGCTTGGGCTGAGACAGTCGAGCCGCCCCACACCTCTTCTCTCTCTCTCTCTCTTCCCTCTCCCCCCGCGTGATGCATCAGCCCAGCCCGCCATGCCATCATCTTCCTCTCGCCGTCCTCCTCTACTCCTCATTCGACATAACACCACCGCTCCCAAAACCGACCAAGACAAAATCGCATGACTCAGCAATCCTTTGGCTCATGTTATCCTCGACTAGATGCGGTTCAAACGAAGAGTCCAAACTTGAGACGAATCTGTCGGCCACCCAATCCCTCCAAACTCACGCAAATTCAGAAAGAAATCCCTCTAGAAGCTTATCAGATAGACTCAATGTGCTCTACGTGATATTTTGCCCACCTTATCCCATTTCGAGCATGTTTCAAACTCTAGATTAGCTCGGGATTGAGCCGCCGTAGCCTAAAACCCTAACCAACTTGTCTACGACTCCCTAGCCCTCCCTAGGTATCAATAGCGACCCATGAACCTCCATAGAGCATCTCACGACTTCTGCTCAACTCGTCGAAGAGAGATAGCCATCGGAACCTCATCTCCATCTAGCTCCAAAGAGAAAATTTGCCGTCGCTCATTGCCAGCCCTCACCGAGTTTCACCGATGTAAACACGTAGGCCAGGTGAGTTCATTGTGCTCTTTTGGTCCTGTTTCGCCGCTCACCATCGCAATCCAATGCTTTTAGTTCTGTTCCGACCAAACTCCAGTGAAGCACCGCAGCAACCGAGCCATCGTCACCATATCTCTCATCACGTGGGAGAAGAAGATCCAAAGCCGTTTGATCTGGCGTGAACGCTTGAGACTAGAAGAGAGTAACAGTTTGACCGAATAGATCTACGTTGTTGGATCTATATCCAACATGCTGAATTTAATGAACCCAAGCCCAGTTAGCCGGCTCGAGTCATCTGGCACGTCATCATCCACGCTAGCAGCCATGTCAGCCCTAGTCCATGTGTCACTCCAGTTGGCATTCTAGCCGGCAGTTATGTTAGCCGCCACTTGAGCAGGCACATGGTGCCACCTCATTTGCAACATTAGCGCCATGTCAACCTTTTTCTTGCGTGTCGATCACGTGTTTGCCCAGTCAGCAAATCTTTTGTCTTTTCTTTTTAATTTCTCTGCTAATGTCATGCTTGCACAATAATTAAGTTTTTTATATAAAAATAATTTTGATAATTAGGATTAATATGATAATATTTAAATAATATTTTTATTTAATAAATAAATAGTTAATGATTATGTTTAATGTTTTCTTTAGTTAAATAATTCTACTAAATTCTAATAAATGCTAGAAAAATCCTAGATCACTTCAAAGAACTCTAGAAAATCACTTGGTTTCACTTGTAAATGATTGTTTTGTCCTGTTTTAATCTTCCAAAAGCGCTAACTTGTCAACTGTAGCACTGATTTGATATGTTCTTTTGCCATAATTCTCAGAAAATCTTAATCTATTTAGTGATGTTGTTTGTTGTGTGCTATTGGGTTCTTTTTTATTCTTTGTGTTTATTCGCTGTCTTTCCGCTTATTTTCACGAGTAGATGCCAATGTTCTAGAGGAGTATGAAGGACTTTGAAGCAAGATTACGTTTAAGACCCAATTGAGTATCAGGAAGACAAGTTGTGTCCTTGACCATATTGATCCTAATTTTTAAATATTTTGTGTTATAAACATGCATGCTAATAATATTACAAAAAATCCCAAGTTTGGCTTCCTTATCAACCTTGTCGTCATGGTTATGATTTTGGTTATAGAATGGTAGTTCATGCTTAGCCTTACTTTGGGATGATGATAATGATAATGGCTCAACTGAACATAATATAATAATAATTTTATGCAACTATGATAAAAGATGATGAAATAATTTTATTAGCAACATGGAATTATGATTTGAGAAAGTGGTTGGATGAGACCGATACATGTTACACAGTTAGGTTGGTGGTAGTCTTGCTCAAATTTAAGGACTGTTTTGTGGAGTGATCATTCTGAGTTAATAGTACAACCACAAGCCTAGTATGGGACAAACCTAATTAATCAATTAGCATTACTCTCAGTATGGTGTAGACCAAGTGGTGGTACGGGGAGCAGAATGGTGTGATTCCCTAGATCCATATGGCACAAAAGGGGGATTTCATTGTTAAGGTGTAATTCACGCGACGGTGAAACCTTAGCAGGAATTCATATGTTGAGAGAGGTTTCATAAAGCTTTGTAGTGATTTCTAGCAACACAACTCAGAAGTGTGTAAGTGTTTGATTAACACGAGTAAAATAGGTAATCATAACTTATGGGTAAAGTGTATAACCTCTTATAGGATCGAGATTGGCGACTAGAGAGGGGGGTTGAATAGGCGCCTAAACAAATTTCTTATGAAATTGATGACCTTCTCCTATTCTTGAACCAAACGCACTTCAAAACCGCATGTGGAAGCAAAAGAGACAAAAATAGATTGCAAGACTTTCACAACAAACGCTCCTCTTCAATGGATGAAAACTCTAGGTTCCATTTAAGACCATATCAAGAGTCATATCGCAAGAAAGCAATCAACTTGAAGAAAAACTCCTGAACACAAGAGAACTGGCCACCGGAAGAAGAAATTCTCCAAGTTGATGGATTCAGAGGGTTGGGATGGTTCAAGATCAACTCATATGAGAAGATTAACTGTTGGGGAGAAAATAAATCAGCCTGATGATAATGGTTGAAGATCACCATCCAAGTCCCTCTGGAGCCTTGATCTCCGGACCCTCTGTTAAAAGCTCGATCTCCGATGTCATCAGATCCTTTCACGGTACACCTTCATACCTACAAAGCCTTCCCTTGGCTCCGCCGGTTCGACCTCACGAAGCCTCCCAAAACATGACCTCTCAAAGCCCCAACCCTCCGGGGTCCCGCTTCCCAAAGCCTTCATCTCCCGGTTCTATACCTCCTGAGGCCCCCGTCTCGGGCTGGTCGGGCCGCCTTTCCGAAGGTAGCGGGGTGAGTCAACAGGCCTTAAGAAAGATCTGCCGTAAGGGGAGCACCGGTCGTGCTTTGCCTGCAAGGAAGTGACTGGCATTAAAGGCTTAGGCTAATGGACGCCACTCTGACACCCCAGCGTGATGAAGGCTATCCTGACATCCCTGACAGTGCGGCACCGGGCTCCGTCAGCTCAACCTCCTGAAGCCTCCCAAAACACGACCTCCCGAACCTCGGTCCTCCGAAGCCCCGACCCTCTGAGGTCCTGCTTCCCAAAGCCTTCACCTCCCGATTCTATGCCTCCCGACGCACCCACCTCGGGCTGATCGAGCCGCATTAAAGGCCTAGGCTAATGGACGCCACTCTGACACCCCGGCGTGATGAAGGCCATCCTGATACCCCTGACAGTGCGGCGCTAGGCTGCAATCAGCGACCGGCTCGCCCCCTTCAGGGGGTAGGCACCACGATAATTACTACAGTATATATTTATCTCCCCGACAATTACTACAGAAGGTAGTTATCCGGGATAAGACACAGTAATTTGGTCAGATCCTGGATATTTGTATATTATGATAACTTGTACATCAAGCTACGCATTGCCCTATAAATAGGAGACCATGGTCCTCTTGGCAAAGGGACGGACACAGCGGGAAAGAACAAGCAAGACAGCAAACGCTGTGATACTTCTCCCAGAGTGATACATTTTTCTACCATCAATATATTCATGGTGTTCCTTCCTCTCAAACTTCGTCTCCAAGCTTGAGTCTTCTCCTAAGAAAAAACTCTCATCATACTTGCTGGGGTAAGACAAACTCTTGCTCCAACATTAAACTTCTAGCAATAAGAAGAACACCTCTTATAAGACCCAAAAAGAGCAGCTCTCAAGGAAAACAAAAATCAACAAGACATCAAAAACTTGCACCAAAATAAGAGAACCAAAAGCAAGAGACTAGAAAAAGATGAACTCAAGCATATGCAAAAACCAATCTCTTCATTAAGCTCATAGAAATGCCCTCTTTTAGCATATTACAAAGTGTTTCACTCATAAAAGCTATGACCTAAACGTAGCTAAACACTCATCTCTTCCTCTCCACACAATATAAGTGAAAGGTTCTCAAAACTCTTCAAAACTCTCAATGGCTCTCTCCAACAACCAGCTATACCTCCCTCCTTCGCACCGCCTGCCGACGGCCGCTGCCGTGGAGGCGACGGTGACAACGAGGACGACGGCTGAGGCACAAACGTCCAGGGGCGTTTTCCCTTGTCCCCTGGGGCCACCGTTCCGCTGCCGGTGGTGCCTCTTTCGCCGGCCTGATGGTTGCTGCCTGCGGCAGCCCCACGGCCGGCCTGCGGCCTGCCGCCCGCGGTGCCCCTGCCGTCGGTCTGCATCCGGCCGCTCGCGGCCTCCCTGCCGCTCGCCTGCGGCCTGCCACCTGCGGCGTCCCCGCCGCCGGTCCTCGGTGCGCCGTCGATCTCCTCGTCTACCCCGGGGATCTGGATAGTCCCGGGGTTCCGGCGCCCCGGCCGGTCGACCAAACCCTGGGCGTCGAACTCGTGTAGCGTCAATTGCAGCGCCAACCGGCCCGGGTCGGCGCAGAGTGCCAGCTGCTCCCGGGGAAGCACCGCCCGGGTCAGGTCTTCCACACCGGTCACCACCCGGAGTAGGCCTGCCAGCGCCGCCTCATCCAGGTCCCTGTCCTCGTCGATCCAGATCCTGGTGATGTCCTGGGAGCCCGTGTACATCTAGCTGGGGCGGGCCTGCTCCCGCAGGGATGCCAGGCGGCGGCGCAGATAATCCGCCACCACCATTACCGACGTCAACCCCGCTTGGCGTAGGTCGTCGATACGGTTCAGTACTGGCCACATCCGCTAGTCCTCCACCGGCGCTGCCTCCCAGATCGATCTCTGGGGCTCCGCCACCACCTCTGGCAACGTGAGGCGATCCTGGGGGCTGACGTCGATGTAGACCCAGTTGTACCGCCAGTTGTCCCACTTGCTCCGCAGCACCTGGGGGATATACAGCTCTGCCAGGCCATCCCGCAGCCGGAAGTTGCAGCAGCCGGTGACGTCCGCGGTGGAGGAACCCCTCTTCTTCCCGGCCGTCCGCAGCAGGAAGAAGTGGCGAAACAGCGCCACCGACGGTGGCACCCCAACGAACATCTCACAGAAATGCGTGAAGATCACCAAGATAACCACCGAGTTCGGGCTGAGGTGCGCCAGTTGGATGCCGAATGTGTCCAAGACTTGGAGGAAGAACGTTGAGAATGGCGGTACCAGCCCGGCCGCCATGAAGGAGAGGAAGACGATGATGCGCTCCGACCGGTCCGTGACAGGCAGGAAGCTCACCGGCGTCACCACCGAGGCCTCCCATTGCCCTTCGAGCACCATCATCTTGCGAACTTGTCCACCCCCTCTTCGTTGACAATCCTCGACTCCGGTAGTATGCTGTCGAGTCCCTTGTCACGGCGGCTGCCTCCTGCCCTCAGTATTATGTCGGGGTGGGGGGTGTGCTGGAACAGTGGGGGGAAGAAGGGTTTGCTATTGGCCTAGGGGGGGGGGGGGCGGAAGCTCTGGAGCGCAAGGAAAAGGAAGAGAAGAAGAAGGCTTGATTGCGAAAATAGCGTAAAGGGGGCAACGGTTCGCTCCCCTCCTCCTTTTATATCCTAGGGATGCTTGGCTTTGTCAATATGTCATCTTCATCCTGCATCTCATGCTTTGCTTGACCTCCAAGTGTACAGCTTAGATCACCCTAGACTCCGTCTGACTCCCTTGATTGTCCGGCACCATGCTCCCTACTTAGCCCCGATCTTCCCACCATTGGTCATCAAGTTACATCCACAAACTACACATTATGAGACAAGCAAACATGTGCTTCCAACACCATTTAATTCCATCACAAGTTAATCTAAAATAAAATCCCAGCAGAAATGACACATCTCTGAAAAATTGTGAACGCTGGATGATCCGGTGTTCACACCTCATAAGCGCTGGACCATCCGGCATGTTCAACTTAGTTGACCAGACCGCCTGAAATTCTCTCTATAAGAAATAGTTTGGCGTGTATTCATGCCTATCGCTGAACCATTTAGTGTATTCATTCTTGCCAAAACCCATTTTGCAGCCTCTCTGAAAAAATTACTCCGGTGAAGCATCCGACGTACACATTGCCCAGCGACAGACCATTCGGCGTATACAAGTCCACCAGAGCCAGTTTGCATTCTCTCTGTAAGAAAACTTTGGCATTCACTGATGCCTAACGCCGGACCATCTGGCGTGTACTTATATTTTTCCTTCTTCGTTGAAATGCTCTGGCGTGTACTACATATGAATGCCGGCCTCCAACGCGTTCATTTTCCTCAGCACCACATCATCCGACATGTATAATTTTCCTGGACTTAGAGACAAACATGACAACTCCATTTTCTCTGCAACTTTGGTTAGTTATAATCATAATTGCAACACATAACAATGCCCATATAATCTCAAAATCATCAAAACAAATCAACACTATTGTCAATCTCTCATTACATATGAACTAAGGCACATTTCAACTTCGTTTCTCACCGCTACATAGTGCAAACTTAGTTAATCAGCAATGCTCATGGTCAAAAGTGGCAAAGAACCCTCACATGATTAGAATATGGTGATTTTATTGGTTTGGTTAACTATGGTATGGGATCCACAGTTGAGGATGTATGTTTTTGGTCAACTTTGGTTGTAGGAGCCATGGTTGAGGTGTTAGATGGATGGTTAAGTCAATATGGGGAAAATCTTGAGGTTACTCGTTTACTATTTTTCACTTAATTTATTACTCACTTTTAATTGTTTTAAAGTAAATGCTATTTTATGCAAAAGAGCCATATAAGTTCAAGCCTCCATATGCATATTTTTCCTCACAACTTACGAAGTACGACATGTGCTCATACTTACTATAACCAGACACACTCAGTTGGAGAAGACTTTAGGGAGTCTATGGATGATAGTGCATTCTAAGGTGGTTCTCCATCGATTTGCCTATGGAGTCATCAAGAGGAATAAAGCCTACGTTTAGATCTACTACAGTTTATTTATCGATCCTTGAAGGTCACTTTTGTAAGACAATTTGAGTATGATTAATATATGTATTATTTTGATTATCATCTATGAAGTCACTATATATTGGAATTAATTCCTGGCTCAACACATAGCTGAGATTGGTCTATTTCTCGGACCAGTCTTAACAATAGTAGAAAAAGGTGCAAGGGGTTGAGGTACTTGGTATAATGAAGGGCGCATAGGAGCGCAAGCAACATGAGCCATGGAGAGAGTTGTCGTGAGAGATAAACTGAGAGGAGGGATCGATGTGGGTGCCCATATATAAAATAGTAGATTCGATAACTAAATCAAGCTGCCTCGTTCTGTGCTCATTCCCTTAAAAAACCTCTATGATGCTCTACATGGGTTGTCCAGTGCTACAAGTCATCAAACAATTGATTTTCCGTTAAGGACCAAACAATTGTTGATGGAAAATTTCCTCCAATACCATAGGAAGTTCTTGCAATCCCTTATTTGCGCTCATTGTCTTGGTAGCATACATGTCAGCGAGACAATGAGTGATATATAAAGGATTGTGTGAACTCATTTGATAGCGAATAAAGAATTGTCCATTGATGGATTTGAATTTTGATGCAACCCCAATGTAGGCATTACCAACCGAGATATCAGCCTCACCCCAGATTGGTCGATAATTGCTTGGTCAAAACCACAAAGTTTGAATGAGCAAGAAAAATGGCTCATGTTAGCTCCCTCCCACGCTCTCACCTCTCTACCGCCCTCGCCATCTCCAATACATTCAACACTCACCGTACCGACATCACCTCCCTCCTCCCCACTCCTACTGGTCTTCCTCATGTTCTTAGTACCTTCTAGTGGGTAATGGGCTCGTGGTGATGGGTGACCGCTCATCCATGTTGTCAGTGGATTGGGACCTCTCTGTTGGGAGAGTGTTCCAGGCAGAGGTCTTTGCGTGCTTCAGTTTATCGATACACCATCCTTCCTCTTCCCTTGATGGTTGCTTCTTCATGCTTGTGGTTTTTCGTCATTACATGTTCGTGCTCTCAGAGTTTACTATTAGCCAAGCTATTCATGTGGTTCTGGGGGGCACCACAGATGGTTTTCTTGTGTCTATGGAGTTAGATAGATATTTTCGTTTCTTCGTTGCTTCCAAAGATGTCGGTCTCTTCATTTTCTCTCTTAAGAGAATCATTACAAAACACTTTGATGTCTATTTTCATCTCTAGAGAGATGGTGGTGCCAGTTGGTGTAGAGAGGTAGCCATTTGGAAAGTAGAGGAATCAAACCAATGGTCCC